>NC_086284.1:202783124-203383124 GCF_963924245.1 Chroicocephalus ridibundus
AGTCTTAGAACCTAGATGGTAGCAAATTATTCCTCACAACCTCTTTAAGCAGCTCTCACATTTTTGTAAATTGCAGTCTTTATCAAATGTAGTTAATTTAGGGAGAAACTCCTGAAGATTTCTGTCTTCCTGGTTGGCTTCCAGTAGACCTCCTTTTTCCTAAGGAAGGCATCATTAAAACTTACACAGCCAGACAAGTTAGCATGTGTCAGCCAGTCTGGGATAGCTTTCCATACATATTGTCTCAGCCCACACCAAGGCAAATAGTTATTTTAACCTTCTTTCTCTGAAAGTTTTACATTATGGAAATGTCTTGCTCTATCAATTGGAGAAATGCATACGGTAGCATCTTCCCCAGCAGACTCTAACACCTTCTGTCATCACAGTTTTTCTCTCATCTTTCTCTCCTCCACCACATCCAAACTTCATGCCTACTGCCGCTCTTTCCTCACCCGCTATCCATCCTACGCAGCTATGCCCCCTCCTTCAGTTCAGTAGGGTTTTTCCTTCATTAAGTGTGCATGCTACCAGGCAGACTCAGCCACAGACTGAAGCTGGCATCTTACAAGGTCCTGCCTCTGCCTTCTGTATGTCTTCATTATATTGAGAAATAAATTATCTTGTTAGCTACATTATTACATTTTAAGTTGACAAGTAAATCTTATTATAAAAGTATAATGATACAATAAGATATTTTATTCATGCATTTAGCCCTCTCTCTCTGACACTTAATTATATCTGCTGCTGCGTGGTGATCTGAAACTTTAATTTGGCAAATCAACTAAAATCCTCCATAATAGACTGATTTCCTGCCCTTCTCTTAAGGTTCTAGTTTACTATATACTGAAATTACTTTAAACATGTGTCCAGTGAACCTTTGAAGAGCAAAAGGGCTTGATGGGACTGAAAAAAAAAAAAAAAAGGAAAGCTGTAAAGAGAAAAAGAAAAGCTGTAAAGAGAATATTTCATTAAGAACTGTGGAGAGAATCAAACCTGAACTTGTGTATAGGATGAGAAAAGAAGTTTTGCAAAGTCAGAAATGGGATCTTCCCTACCATGAGCAACACAGTATCTGTGTATCTGCTCCACCACAGTACAGCGACCACATAACCAGAGTACTGTGCTACAGCACAGGGCAACTGAGGCTGTTCCTCAGCTTTTAATGGACCTTTGGCCCAGGGAACCTTCGTTCACATGCAGACGTGAACACTACTGTGCACATGCATCCACGCGCTGGCCAGGAAAGTTGTGGTGTGAGCTACACGCTCCACACCATGGAGCCCTGAGGACCCTCAGGATCCAGCATATGACATCCAGATTTTTCCTTTCGCGTAACCAGCATTTAGCCTGTGTTCAGGCTCCCTACAATTCCCCGTCACCTTAGTGTGGATAGCACCAGAGCCTTCTTGGGTCTTGAAAGGAAAAGCCATAGGTTACTCTTTCTGTTATCTAACTGTAAACCCGTCATCTCATTGTAGGAGTAGAAGGGGTAGACAGGGACTGCACAGAGAGCCAGGGCCAGATATCCTGCAGGTAATTCAGACCAATAACAGACCCATATAATGTTTCCCAAGAACTCTAGCAGGTCGACTTCAGCATAACCCTGAAGGTATTCCAGCATGTACAGGTTGATATTGTCCCTGCCCAGGGCAGGGGGTTTGGAACTGGATGATCTTTAAGGTCCCTTCCAACCTGAACCATTCTGTGATTCTGTGGTATTTTTATTGGAGCACTGGCTTAGGGGCCATTCAAAAGAGAGCAATGCCAAGGCTCTACATCTTCCAGTAGAAGCATGTAAAACATGCAAAGCCCCACCTCACAGCTCTTCTCCCACCTTTCCCTTGGCTGAACCATCCCAGTCTGTATCCTGAAAGAGCCCAGAAGTGCTTAAAGGTGTAGGAGGGCTACAGAGACAAGCCTGCATGGAGTTAGAGCTCAAAGGAGGAGAGAAGTCAATTTGATCTGCAAACCTTAATTTTAAAAAACGTCTGAAATTGAGCAAAAAGAATTATAGTTCCCAAGCTACCTATAAATTGTGTTGATGACACTGAGACGACCTCAAAGCAAATAATCTCTCACGCTGAAAACAAGCCTGACCCTGGTAATGCATACTTTAAGTAAGGAACTCACAGACAATATAACAGGGACATTTCATTTCCATAATGTGAACAAAACAAAGCACACAATTGCATCTCATAAACATGAAAGACGTCCACCTTCTTTAACTAATAAAGCTGACAAATTTTCCCACCTAGTGTAAAGGAAAGTGGACAAAAAAACAGGCCGAGCCTTTCCCTGTGGTGATAAATAAGGCTAAGGGCATTCCAGTAGAGTCACTGCACAAAATGTATAAGGGAGCTTAAGGGACCCAGCTTTTGCTGAGCATCAGCTGGAGGGGGACGACTCACTCTCCTGCACTCCTTTGAAAATCCTTCTGAAAACTATACTCACTTCATCACCTCAGTAAAATTTTGTCTTCTGCTTGCATATCACATATCCCATCAAACTTGGGGCTTTTGTAGCCTGACTCCAGCATGACTCTATTCATCAGTAATAAACTCTGAGCATAAATCTTATTTACTGCTGTACTTCTCTGTGTGTTAGAAATTCACGTACAGATTTGGTGTAAGCAAGTCCAACTTCCTCTGGAAGTTTAGGAGGCAAACTCTGCAATGACAGAACATTGTAACTTATATGCGACTATAAAAACATTCAAGTGACAAAATATACCTATTTGTTATTCAGGGAGAGTATCAAGACAGATATTCATGCTGTGCTTTTCACAACAACTAAACCTCTATAGCCGGGACAAAACATTCAAAAAGTTTTAGATCTCACTAAGACACTGAAGGAAGTGAGTAGATTTTAATAGGAAGTCAGTCCACAAGTTGTCTACTAGGAGCTCAACATTTTCTTAAAGTCCAACTCCAATTGTGATCAACTCCACTGAAAATTAAAAAAATTAGCTCACAAACTCTTTTATAGGTCTATTGCTTAAGGACAGCATGATAGGAAGACATAAAGACTTTTAATTATACCTCTATTAGCTGTTTTTCATACTTCATCTCTTTTTTCTTTCCTACTATCACTTCTGTCCTTACAAATTTAAGTCCTTTCCTGTACTCCACATGCAAAAGCATGTAAGCCACCATTTCACCCCAATTTCTGGAAAAGATGATAGAGAGAGAAAAGCAGTCCAAATTCATGACTTGACCTGTGTGTGCACACTGCTTAACCATAAGCTTGGGTGCAAGCTTACCATATAGTACTTAGGCTATCTGCAGAAGACACGTACTCTAAATCACAGCTGTTTCCTTCAGTACGTAATAGTTAGGGAAAACGCCTAAAAGTGGTGCTGCAATGCCATGGGTGGCTTAGGTTACCCTTAAACTCAGAGGTTCTCTGAAAATCAGCCTGCTGGCCAGGAACAGGTGTAAATTTGTCTCATCATATAGGAATTAATAATTGGTTTTTAATATGGTCTTCCTCCACTGATTGTCCAGTAACTTGTCCCTTGTGGTCAAAAAGGCCAATGGCATCCTGGGGTGCATCAAGAAGAGTGTGGCCAGCAAGTCAAGGGAGGTCATCCTCCCCCTCTACTCTGCCTTGGTGAGGCCGCACCTGGAGTACTGTGTCCAGTTCTGGGCTCCTCGGTTCAAGAAGGACGGGGAACTGCTGGAGAGGATGCAGCAGAGAGCTACCAAGATGATTAGGGGACTGGAACACCTCTCTTATGAAGAAAGGCTGAGGGATTTGGGTCTTTTCAGTCTGGAAAAAAGACGGCTGAGGGGGGACCTTATCAACGCTTATAAATGCCTAAGGGGTGGGTGTCAGGAGGATGGGACCAGGATCTTTTCAGTGGTGCCTGGGGACAGGACACGAGGTAACGGGCACAAACTTGAGCATAGGAAGTTCCACCTAAACATGAGGAGGAACTTCTTTACTTTGAGGGTGGCAGAGCACTGGCACAGGCTGCCCAGAGAGGTGGTGGAGTCTCCATCTCTGGAGACATTCAAAACCTGCCTGAACGCGTTCCTGTGCAACCTGCTCTAGGTGACCCTGCTCTGGCTGGGGGGGGTTGGACTAGATGATCTCCAGAGGTCCCTTACAACCCTATGGTTCTATGATTCTATGATTCTATGAACTAGTGAATCTTTCTTCTTTAGTGTTGCTTTTAGAAGTATCTTCAATTAAGGAGTAAAGGACACCTTCCGAACTTGATATTTCAACTTGACAAAAATAACTAGTTCAGTTCCCGGTAGTCGAACTATCAACTTAAGCAATTATTAAGGACCAATTACTTGCAATACAGTTCTGAAAGAAGTCCTTAAAAACATATATATGAATAGAACTTAAATTCTACTACTAATAAGTGGAAAAAAATTATACAGTAATCATGATTCTATTTTTAGAGAATTATACAAAACAAGCTTGTTCTTGAATCTGACAGGTTTAAACAACGTATGTATGAAAAACACATTTTTTGTTTAGTAAACAAGAAACATCATTCAAGAATAACGCAACAGCTCTGAAATATACACCATTATCCTCAGTAATTGGCAAAAACAACACTTTACTGTGTGAGCTACAGTGTCTGTTCATGGGGGAACAATAAATTGAATCTACTTGGGAACAGTGGTGAACAGCACCCTAAACTTTCCTAGAACTCCATTTGTCATGTATGATTTACCACTATTTTTTCATTTCGTGATACTAGTGCCGCTTGTTGGTCTCATCTTCCTGTAGAAAGCAAATTGTTTTGATGAAGGCCGACTGTATGAGTTGAGAAAAAAAGGCAGACTGGTCATGATAGTTCAATTAAATGGAAAACCATCCTACATGAATGCCATGAACAGTATCCTTCCTGATCGCAGAGTATTGCAGAGTCCTGATGCAGTGACCCCAGAAGTGAAACACTCTCATCTCTGAGATTTACCTTAAGGATATTAAAATGTAAGTCACAGTGGAGAAAACTGAATACAAAACACATTTCAGCCCTCCTTGCACAGAGAAATAAACTCTAAAAAAGACAATTTTTTATTTGTATTGCCAATTATATTATTATGATAACACCTAGAATTTTCCCTTCCCTTTAACCCTGTCTTACCCCATTAAGAACTTGTTTTAAATACTGGAGAAACTGACAGATAGAAGCACTCAGGAACTATAGTTGAATTGAAGCAAAATGCAGTGAGAAGGAATGGCGTAAGAAGGTTGGAAAAAAATCCCCCAGTTTTTACCTTAGACTATTGAACGTTGCAGAATTTGTTGTTTGTAGGTAAGAGATGAGGAAAGGGCAACGGATAAATGACCTAGCGTTGGGAACCTCTTCTATATAGGATCGATGACATGGAACAAGGAGCACCATTGGCTGCAGAAGTGCTCAGACAAGTAGTGGAAATTGATGCTGTTGTCAAGAATGAGGGGCATTCACAAGAGAAAGTATAAAGGATCAGGTATGACATCCCTTCAGGACAAGAACCTGTGATGTACCTTGACTGGGGTTTAAGTTTCAGTTTTCTGGATACTGAAATTACAAGCTTCTTTAAAAGAGAACAAACAATACAATCTCTCCTCCAAATTTCTAGGTTTTGTAAGTAAGGAAAGAAATGTGAATGCTTCCTAAGAAAGAAATGCAATGGAATCTGTTTGCTTTTGCAGAAAGCTCAAAGAGATGTGAACTACCCTACAAGTATCACACATTTCCTCAAAATTCTGTTGCGTAGCACTAGCTTTAGGAAATACGCTGTCCTGGGTGAAGCTAGCTCAGATCCATTTTATTCACATAAATTCTCTATGTAGAGCTGCCACGTGTGATGTTAATCATTACATTTAATAAGAAGTCTAAAAAGCCCTGGTCCCTGTCAGCCCCAAAATTCTCTTGAATGGAAAAATTAGATGTTCCCCAAAATGTCAACCTGTTGAGTTAGTATAATATTAAATCAATATCTCTCTTTAATACCTCTTTAATACTCGATTTTTCTTGGGTTTGGTTTTTTTTTCCTGTTTTCCTGTGTAAGTAATTGTTTTATTAAACAGATTTGATCACCATAAAGCAATCTCTGTCTGAGGTTGAACCACTATTCAACCACAGATCTTTGGACCTTTCAAGTCCTTTAAAAGTGAGCTAAGATGTCTCATCAGAACAAACAGCGTTCGTGTCAAAAGAGGTAGCAGTAAAATGGAGGAGTGGTGCCTATAAAAAAGGTTGAAGCAGCTACTGTTTTATATTTTAGTTCAATACTTAAATCTCTTCTGTACTGAAAGCTGTTAAATCTTTTCCCTTGATTGTGATTTGTGAAGGTTTCACTTACCAGTTGCACAGATATTTTTCATAATTCCAGAGGAAACAGAACTGTCCATATGCTGTGGTCATGCTGCAGTCTTCCAAGCTGCAATTTATGGGTTTTTTATATCCAAGATATCCTTATGTGTAACTGCCAGGAAACAGCGAGGGGCAGGGGACCTGGCCAGGGGGTACAGGTGGGGTCCTAGGTGAGGTCAGGGCTATGTGGGGCCCGGACACTAATAATTTGAAAGGCTTTTGTCTCCTCAGGAGCAGCATATTTACCTGCCACAAGAATGCATGTGAAACTTGCTCTGTGTACTTGAGTCATCTTTCATCCTAAAGGACATTGTTTCCTGGTCACTCTCTGGGAAAATTAAAATTCATGAAGCTGTCTAAGGCATTCTGTTAATGGTTTTGGTCTTTCTCTTTTCCTTTCTCATTTCCTTTCTCATTTCTTTTCTCTTGTTTTCCTCCCGACACACACCTCCCAGACATGGAATATTCTGATGAGCTTGGTAGAAGCTGAAATATTAAATTCACTCTGAACTATTCAAAGAAACAGGAAAGATTAAAACCACTTATGCCTTCAGGTCAACTGCTCAACCCGTGTTTGCAAAAGGGAAGAGGAGATGGTGCTGTGAGAGGCACAATGGTGCGTGGAGCCACAGTGACCCATTTCAGCCTTCGGGCAACCGCTTGCGTCCGGGTTTCAGTGATGGCTGCGGTGGGAAAGAGAGGAGAGGAAGAGCACAGCATAAATCGCTAAGTGATGCGACAAGCCTGTTTGGAAACAAGCAGTTAGTGACTGGCTGGCAGAATTAGCAAGAATCAATCATGCAGTGAGTTCATCGGAAAAAGAAAATGAGAGTAACAAGGGATGAGCTAAACAGTAGCTAAATAAGATGGAGAGGCAGAGTCTCAACAGGCTGGTGACAAGCAGTGGATGGAGGGTATTACAGCCACTGAGGCAGAATTTTAGCAAGTGTTTAAGCACAGGGGCATTGTCAGAAGATGGGTCTGAGCTGGGAAAACACCTCCGCTTGAGTGTGGGGATGGCTCTGCTCAGTGCTCCTTCCAGCAGAGCACAACAAGGGGTTGATCATAGCCCTCTCGATGCAAGAAGAAACCTGATTAACCCCTGGATGGATAGATTTATATTTTTTAACTACTGTGTCATGTACGCACCCACTGCCTTACAGTAGAACATAGGTTAATAGAGCTTACAACCTTCAAGGGCAGAAGGACGTTCATATCCATATTTCTGTGGCTTGACATGAAAACTTATTTTTACCTGCCCAGTACAAGATAATTACATGATCTTATGTCGATGTTTAGCCCAGTTATTTCATCCATAATAGTCTCATCTGGTTTAAGAGACAGTAATCATAAAACTCTTAAAAGTACGTATCCAAAGGATAACTTAGTCCCTTTATTAGTAAGAAAAGAAAATGAAGATAGCATATATCCTAATGGCAAAAATACAGACTGAAACTTCTGTTTACTTGCATTAAAATGTTTAATGGTTTTAATAACAAGCTCACTGGCAAACTTCTAATTTGGATCTATTATCTTCCTCATTAGAATTCCAGTGGCAGGGCGAGCACACAGGCTGCTTATTATACAGGAGTTCATTATCAAAATCTACCATAGATTGATTATCAATAAATGTTTTTCATTTCCTTAGAACCCTCACCACAGAGCTCTTTTATTTATTATCCTTCCCCTCTCTTTTCTTTATCTAATCAGCCTGTGTTGAATCAGCTGCTAAGCATTCAAGAGCAAATGGCTTCTTCAGCCTTGTAACCATTAAAAGTCCGTAGGAGCTATCATTCAGACGAAACGTGTTATTGTTCCTCTAAAGATCCAGCGCTCCTTTCATTTTTAAATACCGATGCGTCAAAAGTGTAACGATACCGAATGATGACCAAACGCTTTTTCAGACAGATATAGGAAACATGCTTCAAATACAGAGAAGGGTTTATCCTTCTGATCTAGGAAGTGGGAGCGCGTACAGGCACATTGGCACCCCGCTCCTCAGCAGCCCCGGAGAACAAGTACTGCCCGTGCCGAATTGCTGCTGGGAGAGAGCAGGGCCCAAGGAGCGACCCAGGCAAGCTGGAACACACTAACTAGATGGCCGAGGTTCAGTTGCATGCAGCTGGTCTCTCTGGGTGCCTCTCTGATTAACAAGGTTGTGTTAGAAAACAACACATGGCGTCTGAAGTTCCTGCTCATTTGCAATCAGTGAAACCGAATTACTCAAACCTCCTCCGGGGCTGTGATTGGTAGGAAGCAAGGGAAAAACATGGGTAATGTTTAAGCACCATCTTTTGTACATGAAAGTTGTCAAAGTTCATATAAATAAATCGTTGAAAGAGGCAGCTCTGGGCACTCTTTTCAGTGGAAAAGAGGGAAAATAATTCTGGAGGTTTAAAGGAAGACCACAGAGCATCCTGTGCTACTGAACACAGCAAACGCTACATGCATCACCTATTTGGGCTGAACATACCAGAGAGAACTGAGATGACTGAAAAATTTGACTAGCTCTGACAAAGTTCATTTATATGACAAGCCAGTTACATCCTTGGAGTCTTAGTACTAGTAGGTAGAGATAAAATAATAAGAGTTATATACTTCCTGCTATAATCTAAAGGGGGAAAAATCTAATTTCTATGATTTCCATCCCAGCTATTTTTAAGAGTGACAAGAGTCACATATAAACATAAAAACAGAGAGAGAAAAGATCCTGTTTCAGAGTAGGTACATAAAATGATTATTATTTTTTTCAGTTGTTTTGTTTATATTTAGGTAAACCAGGGAGTTTTTGTATAAGCAGATGTTTTCTCAGCATTGAATAAGGCTTCTCATATAATATGCAAATAACCTACACAATATTTCTTAGACAAAATTTTGTAAAATTTAACCAGTATTAGATACACCTGCACAAAAAGACTGGTAGTTTATACTAGCTGAAATAAGAACTGTAAACTATATAATCTAAAGCCCGAGGCCTCAAACTGATCAATGCTGGAAGCCAAGGAGGATTTATATCCCCTTCCATAATACTGTATTCCTGTCTAGGTATTCTCTGAGCTTTTTCTGCCCTCTTTGACAAGCCAGTAGGCTTGAAGAATCATTGTTTGTTTTCTGATTTGGCAATTCCCATGTTCTTATAAAGAAAATAACATATGACAAGGTCAAGAACATGAACACAATTATAAAAGAAGCTTGACAGATCAGATAAAACTTCTGGAGTATAAAGGGAAAAAAGTAAATAAGGAATTTGAGAATGGACATTAGTGTGGATGGTAGGAACACAAGCAGAAATAGACAGTTCCAGTCCTGGAAAGGCACAGCAGCCAGTTATTTGTCGACAACAGAAAAAAAGAGGGGAGACGTAGGCATCATTAGCTGGTAGCAATCTAAGCCATGAACAGTAAGGCATAAGATGTTGGGTTTTTTTTAAAAAAAAAAAGCCAAATGTAAATGAAAGAAAAAAAAAGAGGAACCAAATTCTGAGCTGGCATAAATGAAAATAAATCAACATCGATGTCAGCCCACCTACAGGGCGTGCTCCCTGCAAGGATCCGGTCTGGATACACCTCAATCAGTGCTCAAAACTGTGTTCAAGCCAAGGGCACAGGGTTTGTCAGGAAGAGAAAAACTGGGACAAATATATTCAGAATGCAGAAAAATAATCAGAAACAGTGTACCAGTTTCAAGTAAGCAAAGAAAGAATAGTCTTCTTGAATGAAAAGTAGTTTACAAGTGAGAAGAAGAAAAAAATAAGATTATTTGAGGAACATCAAGTCTTTGGAACAAGAGGGGAAAAGTTCAATAAAAATTAAATGCTTTTGATATAAATTACAGAAAATATAGAAGGATTTGGTCTGACAGGGAGAGATGGACATACAGGAACAAGATGTAGAACAGAGAGAAGAGCCGAGGTGGAAAGAGATGGTATTGTAATGCAGGTACTGGGGTGGGACTGTGATGAATAACATCTGTTTAATTTGCTGTTTTGCAGCTAGTGTTTTTTATGTTCCTTTGAAAAATCAATGGCTGGGCAGCAGGTAGGAAGACTGCTTGTTTGCCTTGCCTTGACCACTGGGCTTTGGCAAAAGAGGAATATTTTACAGTCGGGGCGGTTGCTCCTTTTCTGACAGCAACTGAACTTGCTCAGCGGGAAGAAGGTGGAGGAGAGCAGAGCTGGGCAGCTGGGAAGGGACAGACTTGGCAGGCAGGGAGCCGCTAAGGTGCCGAAACAGGCGGAGGGGAGCAGAAAACAAACACGTAATCAGCCCAGAGCTAAAGAAAAGAGAATTTTAAGAGGTACCTGGTGGGATGGTGGCAGTTGAGGCCGAGAACAGGGCTGGAGAGAAAATCCTGCCCAGCCCAGTATAGCAGGTAGGCGGTTTACGGTCTTTTATTTCCAGCTCTTTTTGAGCTTCTCACTTTAAAAAAATACTTTTATAATCTATTCTAATAAAAAAATAGCATTAGAAGTTCAATGTAATCTGGTATTTTTTGCAGCAGCTGCTTTAAGAAAAGTAAGCAGGCAGCGTCTTCTCTTCTTTCTGCCAGATTCTGGCCACAAAGATCACAGGGTGAGGACATTTTCAGTTCAATTTTTAGTCCCAGCACAGACTTTCTAGGTGATTTTGTGGAATGGCCTTTTCATTTTTGCTTCAGTCCCAAGTTTCTGACATACAGATGATTTGTAGCCAGTATATGACAATAAATCCTTGCTTAATTCTGGAAGTTGTACGTATCCAGATAAGTACTAAGAAACTACCCTTGCGTGTCCCTCTAGAATTTTTCCAGTTTGTCTCATTTGACACTGCTGCAAAAGCTTTTCCAGGACAAAGATGTCCTAGCGTTTAGCTGTAGTATGGTGCAATCTTAGTACTACTGTAGTTATGCAAAATAGAAAAGATTAAATACATTTTAAAAAAAGGAAAGGAGGATATCAGCGGTTTAGTAAACCTAATAGTTTAGGCAGCTGTAGTTAATACGTATGTTTGTACCCCACAGTAACAACATGAGGAACATCACATGGCTGTGACTCTTTGGTTAGAGTCACAATCCTGAATTCACTCCAAAACACGGCAATAAACTTTTGTAACACAACACCACCAGAAATCTGGAAACCTCCAGGGAGGTTTTCAGGTCAGTCAGAAGACTTCATCCTTGACCAGAACCGGGATCTAACCCTTAGCTAGGCAGTCTCTACTGAGTCTTACCTCAGCGACCACAGAGCTGCTTTGCAGCATTGCCTTTATCTATGTTTTCTCTAAAGAATAACAGCCTATTTTTCCACAGTTTATTCAGATGAGTTGTCCCACTGATTTAATCAGGAATGCATGGGAAAATTAAGTGCCTCAGAGACTAGGATTAAATTTTAAGAAGAGGAAGGGAGCACTGGACATGGAGTGGCTGTAGCTATGTTGTTTCTGCCAGTTGGAAGCAGTGATTCCTGCAGGTAAAAGACCCTGGAAGCAGTGAAAGCAGAGGGGAAACAATATCTGTCATGAGCTTACCATGGCCTTGTGTCCTTCCCATTCTGAAATCCAAAGGAAGATCTGCTGCTTTCTTCAGACTCCTGCATAAGAATACCATTGAGCTTTGCTCTGAGCTGTCAGTTATCTGGGCATTTCATTCCCTTTAGCTGAAAGAGAGAGAAAAAAAAGGTTAATTCCTAATCCCTCTAAATGAGAGCTACCGCCAGCATTCACGTCTTATGGACCTGTTGCACCTCACACCGAGGGTGGGGGCTTGTCTGTGAGAATGACTGTCCGGACAAACACAAAGGGTACGTGACTGAATTATGATGCGGTTGTATTATTACAGACTGAACTACGAAACTTAAACTTCATTTGCGGGAGCACTGCTAAGTAACGCACTTTCTCAAAAGTCAACATATATACTCACGAGGTAGTGATCACAACAGTGATACCTACGGTTAAGCTGATGACTGGTACTGAGGCGAGCAAAACCGCAGGATGCTGAAACATCATGGTGTGACTTAGCGAACCGTGAAGGTGAAACAACTAGAGGTTGTTTTGTGTGTTGAAACACAGTGTGGAACACAGTGTGGACACCACTTAACTTATATCCTTGTAGTAGTACTCAGCCTGTTTAGTAAGAAAACCATTTGAGGAAGGAAAGCTGCTGTTTATTTCATGAGATCCTCATGTAATGCCATTGCTTGGATGCCTCCAGCTCTGTTTTGGTGTGGATGTTGTTTAGAAAGAATTCCGGAAAGCAGGCTGAAGAAATGCAGCGATTAGTAGGTTAAGAAAACTGGCATATTAAATTATGGGTACGTTGCATTAACAGACACTGTCTTTTTATTACCAGGCAGCGCCATGTCTGTTTTGTGATTTTTTTAGTTGAGCCGTTATAAACACAGGGAGTAAAATTTTTAAAAGGTGCACCTGTATTGCACCAATAAAACAGCAATTTTGTGCCTAACAGGCCATACAAATGCACTCTCATGCTCTTGAGGATTTCCTGAGCACAAACATTATTATGGACCTAACTGAGATTGAAGTAACAAATGGTGCAGCCTGAAGCAATGGTTATCTATTTATAATAATAATCTTTCTCCCTTGAAAGCTGTATCCAACCTGTGACATGATTTCAAGGTAAAATTAAAGAAATGTGTTCTTCAAATGGAGTTTGGGTCGATGCAGTCGGAGTCAGCTGGCTGAAGGCTAGGCTAAATCCCTTTGCTGCAGTCTAAATTTCCAGGGAAACACCGTACTTTGAACCCAAGACCTGTACAGCTGGAGAATGGAATAAAGAGGCTATAATAAATTGTGTTACTCCATTAAGAGCTCAGAATCTATCAAGAAGCTGCAGCAAATGCCTTACTTTTTAATTATGTAAGATACCATCGTTAAACATAGAGAAAAACTTTGTTCATGACTTGTCCTTCTGCCATAAAAACGTGCAGTATCGCTGAATTTCCAAGGCACATTATTCTTAATGACCCATTTCAGGCCACAAGTTCACAAGTGTTTTAAGCTGGCATTTGCCAGCATTGCCACCAAGAAAAACGTCCTGCTGGCTTCCTCCATTTCTCCTGCCAGCCATTGTGCTTCTCCACCCCAGCACAAAGCTACACACAGCTGAGTGGCAGACTGGGACAAGGAACAGATACAAGCTGCATCTGACCTGAGAGCGGGAGAGGGGACAAAAAGCTCACTGCACTATTGCATGAGAAATTTAAGCACAAGGGTGGAGGCAATGAACTAGCAAGGTCCGGTAGAAGCTGCTGGGAAAGGGTGTACTGCAAGGCTGCTGCTTTGAGCACCAGTGCCAGCTCATGCCATTACAGCATGCAATTATACTGTTCTCGCCAAGAGACATTCAGCATCCTCCGACATTCAGCACTCTCCTCCTTCCCTTCACCCCCGAGAAATCTTCAAACGCTGAGAGAAGCAGGCTGGACATAGCCCTTACCATGTAAATGTGTGCCTCGAGCATTTCTTAAATCATTTATGGGTACTCCCAAAACTACAAAGAAACCGTAATATACGTTCTCCGGAGTTTTCTTTTGCACACTGAAAACAAGCCTGTTTGCTTTAGAGCTGCCCAAGCAAAACTTCAGTTTGGTGGTAGATTCGTGTTAACTCTGTTCTATGAACTTTTTTTCTGCTCTCTTGCAACAGCAGTTGGGAAATTGTAATACAACTTTGGTCTGGTCTGAGAGCTGTGTGCAGTGTGGGCATGGCCTATGTTGTATCCTATGTTTCCATAGCAAAAGCACTTCTCTACATGCTGAATTACAATCCGTTCACGTGAATGTATCATCACGTGAATGCTCTGTGGGCAATATTCATCAGTTTGTCTCCCATCCCAGCACATCAGAGCAACAGCTCTGCTACGGAATTGTATATCTAAGGAGGCAATGCAGGATTTCTGATTACCGTTTTGACAAAGGTTCTATTTTACATGACTTTTTAATGGAGATGGGTGCAGAAAAGAGCATCTCATTCTTCTACAAGATGAAGTAGGACTGGGAGGAAATATTCATCAAAAGCTGATAGGTGATGACATGCCTGTTTTGGAGTGGGCATTACCTAAGGAGAAAGGCCTTTGTTTCTCTAGGCGGGAAGGGGAAAAAATGTTCAGTGAAATAGAAAACCTGCATGATGATTTCATTATGTCAGGTCAGTGATCCAGTTAGATGGACTAGGACAGTTAGTGCCAGCAAATCTTCCGGCTAAACATGTAAAGGAGGAGGTTGCTCACCCTTCTGGGCCTTTTAAAAATGACTGCAGGCATTGTGGATCCTTTTAAGCACAGTTAAAGCGGGCAGATGTCCTTGCTGGTGACATATAGTTAGGCAACTTGTTGCCTGGAAACACATCCCGGTGGTTTAAGCACTATAACGAGTCAATTAAAAAGCTGTCTTTGTTCCAAATTTTAAGTATTCTCTTGTTTTCATCTTTTGCCTTCCTTAAGGCAACCGTTCTATATTTTGTAAATTAGCCATAAATAGACGTTAAACTGATGAAATCCCTTAATGCGTCTCTTAGTAAAAGTAAACAATGGTAGGAATAGGTACTTGAAACAGCCAGCTAACTCAGCAGAGATGTAAAGGAGTGAGCATCCTTTTGTTCATCCCATCTTGATTGACTGAGTAGCAGAAAGACGTGGGATAAAGGAAAGATCACTTTAAAGTGCCCAAGAGGTAAAAGCGAGGAAAATAAAAAACAGTGGAAAGCTATTAAGGGATCTGGCTGCAGGCAGCGCACTTGTGTTTGCATAAGGGCTGTCCTTCAGACAGCATTGTCAGCGTGCTTGGCCCTTTATAGAACATCAGAGACTCCGAGGCTCAATTTAAAATAAAACCTGATCAAACACTGTACGTAATCTATGCCTACCCTGAAGTGAAGGGAAGTACTCCTGAGGAATGAGCTATATGCTGCTTCTGAATTACAAACACCTCAGCCTAGATCACAAAGAGACAAGGTGCTCAGGCTCACAGTCCCGTTTTTAGGAACTTGGCTCCCTATCTGAAGGCATGCCTCAGGAAAGGAACACAAAATAAACCTGCCAAAGGGGAAGATGCTTATCTAGCCAAGAGGAGACAGAACAGGTTTTTCCTTTGCTCTCCCTGTTCTCCCTCCTTTCCATCTCCCCCCATCTGGAGGAGCCTGCCTGAGGTAGTCATCACCCAGGGGCAACTCTTTCTTCCCTGAAAGCAGCAGGCTTCATACAGTCCTTTCATGCAGTTGCTTAGTGTTTAGCTCACCTAGGATGCGGGCCATTTCATTCCCTTCATCTCTGCAAGGTTTGAAACACTGCAATTTCACAACTACTCCCCCCCCACCCAGCCCCAGAGGAGACTGGACTGTTGGCCAGGCTGAGGACAGTCTGTCCCACGCGTTGAAGATGGGTCACGATGCCACCATGGTGACAAAACTAACCAAGGCACAAAGAAAGCTCACAGCAGTGAACCTGGATTGCTACCTGCTCCGCAAGGGAACGTGTCGGGGAGGGGACTGCATTTCAGATCCCACTGTAAGCATTTTATGACCCAGTGAGCATTTTACTCAGATACTGCAAAATGTATCAACGGTCCTCAGAAAAGGGCTGGAACTCAGGATTTTCCTTTCCCCTCTTTCAAGGGAGGATCCCGGCTTCTGATCCGGGCACTAGGCTGAGAGCGTGTCTAACGCACCAAACACCCGCGCTGAGACAGATGGCACAGCAGCCACTTTGTGAAACCTGAAAGCACTCAGGTGTAACACAGGTGCCAAAATGCTCTATATTGTCAAATATAAGGCGTCTGTGAGCATGCACAGAGGTGAAGTTTCCTGTTCCTACAGTACATAGGGTTATGCAGCAGCTGAGCAAAATGCTTTGGGATTTAGGCATCAAATTATAATTATGTCCTTCGGAGGGATATAGGATTTGATCTTCAAACCCATGAGTGGGATTATTCTTTGATACTTTGTCACTGTCCCATCTGGAGCCTGCCATTATGGCTCCCTCCGGGAACTCCCACTTTTAACATGTGGAATCTGCCGCTATAAAAAAATTAAGCTCATTTAATTTGCAGGATTAGAAAACAGTCACACAGGACAGCAGTTTGTAGGGAACGGGTAGGTGTAATACAGCTTCCAAAGTAATAGAAAAGCCTACAAACTAGTTGCAATATAGGAAAAATTAATTAGTAGCTTTTAACTTATTATCTGGCTTATTACTCACTCCAGATGGATTTAGGTATTCCCTCAGTCAGTACTGCCACATTTTATGCTCCAGGCATGGACTCCTTGTGAACACAGGACAGGAGGAAATGGTTATCTCGGGCTGGAACTGCCACAGCAGCGCTGGGAGTGGTGGGGACAGGTCAGCCAGCGAGCCAAAAAGGGATGCTGAAGTGTAACCTGTATCTGCAGTCTCTCGTGCATGGAGGTACAACTGCCAAAGGGGGCTCCAGCGTCCGAAAGTTTTTCTTAGGGTTAGGTACTTACATCAGTCTTGATACACTGACAATTGTTTCACCTGTGGGGGTTTTGTTTGTTTGTATTTAATAGGATAAATTCAGGTGAGAAGGGACCTCAAGAGCTCTCTAGACCCACCTCCTGCTCAAAGCAGGACCAGCTCTTAGGTCAGACCAGGTTACTCAGGGCTTTATCATGTTGGGTCTTGAAAACTCAGATGGATGAAGACTGCATAAACTGGGCAACCTACCCCACTGCTTCACTGTCCTCATGGGGAAAAACATTTCCCTCCTATCCCACCTGAACCCCTCTTGTTTCAGTTTATGCCTGTTGTCTGTTATCCTCCTTCTATAACCTCACTGTGCAGGGACTGGCTCCACCTCCTCGATGCCTCCCTGTAGGGACCTGGGGTGGCTGTTTAGCCCACCAGAATTTATCCCTGCTCCAGGCTGGACATCCCCAGCTCTCTCTGTCTCTCCTCACAGGGCAATCACCCCGGTGGCCCTCAGCTGAATTCCCTCACAGTTTTGAGTCTCTGCCTGGGAATGGGGAACCAAAACTGCCTCCCCTCTTTTCTACAATACCCCCACCGGGTGATGCAAATACCCAGGAAATGGAAAACTCCTCTCCAGTGCCTTCTTTCCTTTGTGGAGCCAGCTCCCAAGCCACATCTCAGCGCTCCTGAAAGGGTTTCAACATACCGGCGCAGTAGGATGGGAAGGTGTGTGCTCCGCAGTGACATCTGGCCCATGCAGCTGGGCATGGGAGGTTAATTGAGCCACTGTGCCTGATTGTTATCTCCCAGACATTTGGGAAAGGGGGAAGAAGGCTGTGTTTTTTCCTGCTGTATTTCTTTGTTTTAGTTTGAACAGCTGCTTCATTCAGCTGAGCTTTATCATTTCTCATGCAGTATGATTTTGAAAGTCACAGCTTCTCCGGCTGTTTTGCATGGCTCTAAGCCTTAAGTTTCCCTGTTAAGATGAATTCCATTTTCCAACTATTGATCTTACCTTCTAAATTTTTCATTCCCTCTTTGAAGTTGCAGCCAAATAGAAATGTTCCTGCCACTGACTGTGATTTTCTCGCATGAAAATTAAGCTCAGTGTATACTGGTATGTAAAGGTAATGAAATCAGATCATCATCTGAGAAAAATCAAAGCCTTTACCAAGTAACTTTTATGAAATTATTCTCTGTTTTCCTGTACAATGGAGGGCCAAAATCTGTATTCCTGGCCTAGGGGTGGCATTACTCAGATGATAAACGTATTCTGATTCCATGTAACTTCTTAATGATTTTGTTTACTTTCATAGATTCACTTTTAGCAGATTAATGATAGTTTTCTTTCTAGAGAAGATGATTCAGTAATAATCCTTTTGGGTCAGAAAGAAAAACTTACTGGATAGAATTGCAAATGTTTAGGTGAAATATTGCACAGGACAGAATTAAAAATTAATGCCACATAGACATATCTGAAATGCCTAAAATTCAGCTGAGAGAGTTGTTTGCACATTTACTCTGCTGTGAACATAGGGAAACTATTTAGAGTCAGGTGATGGTCATTAGTCAACTATTAGATTAAGAGGTAGGAAATGTTGACTTCGTGGACCCGTAGGACTTTGTAATTAAATTTTCTCCTATTTTTAATCAGTGTAACTCTAATTATAAATTCATAAACAAGCTTACTGACCAAACTACTCCATGCAAATTGTTTCTGTGCACAGTGATTCAGTTGCAGGGAGGGTGTTTGCCATAGAATTGAAGGGATGAGCAAGAATAAAATATTTTCTAGAAAAGATATTTTTCAGAGTTCTATTTTATTGTAGTTAGGACAACTCTAGCTTCCTTCAGAAGAGTCACGGTCAGCCAGACTTTCTAGGTGTCTAGTCTAAGCTCTGCATCCTGAACCAGCACCTCCTGGATCTATCCTGAGGTGGATGTTTCGGTGTCCCATAGTCAGTGGGAAGCCCTAGAGACCCCAAAACCCCACCCAGAGAGCAGATGAGGCCAAAAGCAGCCCAAAGGTAGTGAAGGGTCTAGGTACAATAAATGGGATGCCACCTGGTGCCTGACAATATCAGAGCATGGGCATAGTGGTGTCTGAGGAGTACCTGGCTGCAGGATACACTCAGCACGTGTAGAGGCTGGTCCACAGTTGTGTGTGGATGAGTAGTCACCTTGTGTGTCTGGAGCTCAGAAAGCAGGAGGTGGCTGCCAGACCAGCCAGATGTCAGAGGGGTGACAATTCTGTTCCCGCTCCCCTGCTGGGAGTCCCCTCCTGAGCCAGCCGCCGGGAAAGGAAGGGGCAGGCACTAGTACAGTGAGAGCCTGCAGCTGGGCTGAGCAGCTCAGGGGCCACGGAGGAGAATAAATCAGGCTCTGGTCTCCAAAGTCTGATGGGTGCATGAGCCATATGGTTGGCACCGAATAAAATTTCCCTGTGCACTCCCAACTAGCAGGACTTTGCAGCAGGAATGCTGGCTACCCTCTAGCGCCCAGCAGATCTCAGTTTTCAGATGTCGGTTTTGCATGGAAGGCACTCGGATTCCCCAGGGAT
Organism: Chroicocephalus ridibundus; assembly: GCF_963924245.1. Classification (NCBI taxonomy): domain Eukaryota; kingdom Metazoa; phylum Chordata; class Aves; order Charadriiformes; family Laridae; genus Chroicocephalus; species Chroicocephalus ridibundus. The sequence continues at coordinate 202,802,429 of NC_086284.1, forward strand.
GGAAAACAGTATAAAACAAACAAACAAACAATTATACATCACCTTCATCCAGTCCTAAGCATGTTAATCACTGCAACTAATACAGCTGTTAATCCTCCATTTAATAATGAAAATGCTCGTCTCAAAACCTGACTTCTTTCTGTAAGCTGTGATACAATGCTGTGGCCATCCTTTGATCTTAGACACAATGGGACTTTGAAAAGCAGCAGACTGTCCATTCGAGCTTTGGAAATCTCCTCTCTGATCACAGTGTTTCTGTCTGAACAACCCCACTTCTATGCTGCACTTGCAAACAAAGGTCCTGCCTTCTTTCCTCGCCTCTTCACATCTTTTGTGACCTATTTCCCAACAAAACTTTGTTCTTTTCAGAATAGTAACGAAGAAAAATTTGCAATTTTCCTTCATTTCCTTTTTTTTTTTTCTTTCCCTTTTGATGCCATTGTGGAGACACGTTGAACTCGGGACTCTGCTCTCAGCACTCCCTTTCTCCCTCCGGCTCAGTTCGTGCCACCCCTCCCCACCTTCCTGCATTCCCTCCTCTTTTTGCTATTTGGTTTATGATCTCCATGAATATAACTCTTCTGTTTAGGGAAAAAAGATCACTTTTTCTTTTGATCCACTTCCAGTGCTCATTGTACCCCCTCTTATTTCATTCCTTCTACAAAAGTCATTGTTAAGGCCCTTTTTTCCAAAGTATATGCTCTTTTTTGATTCAAAAATCACTACTTGAGTGCCTTTTCTTGAGAACTCTTTTATCAGTAACGGTATCTTTTGTCAACTCCCACTGCATTTTCAATCTCCCTTTCCCTCAGTATGATCCCTGAAGAGGTATGTTTTATTTTTCTTACCTCTCTTCTCCTCAGTGCTCATTTCAATCAGGTTCCCAAGTTACAAACAGTGCATTTGCTGTAATCCTTCATATTTTTGGACAAACTACACGTTGTGCTTTCTGAACATTAGCACATTGAAATTTGTTTCATGTCTGCCATTCCAATTCATAAATGACATGATTTTTTGCTCTGCAGAAACGAGTGATCCTGCAAGTAGCTACACTCACCCTCCACTAATCTGTGGACATAGTTTACAGTTTTCCTCTTTTTAAAAATGCCCGTGTTGAGATTTTCCTCATATTTTCAAGGTATTTAATTCCCAGACTGAAGACTCAACATCTTTCTGACCCATAACTTATTTTTGTGCCATTATCCCGAGCCATTTAGAGCTCAGCTTTGCAGGACACTAAACGTAACGCATCGGAGCACTTAAACTTCAACTTCCTGTTCAGCACATGTGCCGTCCGCTCCAGCTGTAAGCACCTGTTCACATATTTAAATTTAAGTATGAAATTAAGTTCTCAGGTGGAGCAGCGTTCATGGGCTCAGACGCAGAGCTCAGCCTTATGTTTTCCTCTGGTGTCCAGAGGTGCTGCTCGGCACAGAACGGTGTCCGTGGGGCACTGAGCCCTCCAGAGCCGGATCTGAAGCATCTGAAGTTACGACATCTTTTGTAGCACCAGTACGTTGGCACTCCATGCCCTGAAGTGCTGACATTTAATTTCAGTAAAACCAAAGATAATACTGGCAGAAACACCCACGCAGCAATCAGCACTTTAAAAAGTAACTGTCTATAGATGTATCACGCCACTTTACTAGTCTTCTGTTGAATAATTCCCCCATGCTATTCAACCACCAACCTAGATACTCCCCAAATTAAACCAGATTTCCCACACTATTATAACAATAATTTTCACATACATCCTAGATTGCATTTCAGTACAATGGTCTGTTCCTTGTAACACAGGAGGAAATACAGTCCGAAATATAACTTTGGAAATGAATAGAGTCCAAGTAATTATAAAACCTGATATTGGAATATATTACAGTTATGAAAAGCATACCAGAGAAACCGGAATAAATTGAAAACTGGAAGGAGAGAGGATATTAATAGGACATGGAAAAGTACAGTGCAGGGATCAAATTTACTAATTTGAATATCTGAACAAACTCAAAAGTGGTATTGCTACATATACTAAATGTTTAAGAGAATTTTATGAGGAAATAAAAATAATTGTGTGTCTCCTACAAAGCTGTCTCATTTTCTGTTTACAAAAGCAGATGATTAGTGTCCCTTGAATATCAACTTTTTGCCATGCATATTTGACAAGGAGTGATTGAGTTTCAGTAAGTTATCCCTAAACCAGGCTTTCTTGCACATTTATCTTGTCTAATTGCATTTGCTATCTAGACTTTTTCTGCAAATTTCGTAAGAACTTTATATTTTTACTCTGGGTCAAGATATTAATTTAAGCTTTCTAAAGCATGTTCCCTTACTGAAAATGTAAAATAAAAAAGAGAACCACACAAATTCTAAACCCACTTATTCTCTCTATCTTCTAAATAATCCACTATCTTGCAAAGACTAAGTACCAAAAGCTAAATCTAAGCTTCAGAAATATGTGCTCAGTTTTACAGCACTTCCAAAACACCAAAGCAACCAAAGATTAAATAATACATTTAAACAAAGACAGTATTCTGGAAACTGCTTAAGAGCAGGTTTTGGCTGGCATTATTTTTAATCCTTTATCATCTCCTAAAAGAAAGGAAGGTGAAGCACGTATTGCAGATTTAAATAATTAAGACACAGATAGACTAAAGGACTGGATTACTGACCATTTGTCATTGAAACACCCATGTTAAAATAACCCCTACTGCTACACACAGTTGCCCTTGACTCTGGAGTTACTGAAGTAAGCTGTCCAAGCACCTCATGGTTTTGTAAATCAGGAATTTCGACATCTGATTTAAGCACCTAACTCCAAGACAATAAGGAAAAACTTCAGTGTTGTGAGCGTCTGTGTTGGCTCCCTCCAGAATAAGTCCCAAGCGGCAGAAAGAGCTGTGGCTGTGAGCTTTTTTAAAGGTTTCTTAAAATTACGTTGAGAGCTTGGACACAGAGCTCACTGCTGAGTTAGGAGTGAGAAGGGCCTGAAAGTCTCTTTTGTGGACTTTCCGGACATGCTCCCAATGCACGTGGCTTCAGTAAGGCTCCCAAGTTTAAAGCTAAACAGATGGTGAGAAATCCGTGGGCCCAGGGCCTGCAACAATCTTTCGGAAAGAGCTGGGGAAGTTCAATCAAACAGCAGCGGTGGCCCAGCCCACCCACCCGGCCGCAGAGATTGCAAGGCAAGCTGAAGAATCTTGTTAAGAAATGCTTCAAGCAAAACTAAACAGAGAAAATAATTGTAAAGGAGGAAAGGGGAACACTTCAAACGCAGCCTAAAATGATTATTCTGCAAATAAGCGCTGTCTTCAATCTCAGTAAAAATACCTGTTTGCATAAAGCCAGATGTCAAAAAGAGCAGTGCATACTTTAACGTGTAAAGCAAGGGGAGAGAAACCTTTGGAGTCACACGCTGGAGAAGCACAGCACAGCCTGGGAGGAAACTGCTTCTCTGCTCCATTTCCCCTGTGCCTTAGAATCACAGAATGGTTTGGGTTGGAAGGGACCTTAAAGATCCTCTAGTTCCACCCCCCTGCCATGGGCAGGGACACCTCCCACTAGACCAGGCTGCTCAAAGCCCCATCCAGCCTGGCCTTGAACACTTCCAGGGATGGGGCATCCGCAAGTTCTCTGGGCAACCTGTTCCAGTGTCTCACCACCCTCACAGTAAAGAATTTCTTCCTGATATCTAATCTAAATCTACCCTCTTTCAGTTTGAAATATTTACCCCTTGTCCTATCATGACACTCCCTGATAAAGAGTCCCTCCCCATCTTTCCTGTAGGCCCTCTGTAAGTATTGGCAGGCTGCTATAAGGTCTCCCAGAGCCTTCTCTTCTCCAGGCTGAACAACCCCAACTCTCTCATCTTGTCTTCACAGGAGAGGTGCTCCAGCCCTCTGATCATCTTCATGGCTCTCTTATGGCCCATTCCAAAAGGTCCATGTCCTTCTTATATTGGGGGCCATCCTCATGAAAGCCTTCCTCTGCAGCTTCAGGCAACAGCTCAACCTCACCGGGACTAGCTTTGGAGAGAAGAGTGCTCCATCTGCCCCTGCGGGCTGGGCTTCCCCTTGCCCTCATCCCCAGGTTGCTGCCAGGGCTTTCAGCAGACCTGCTAGCCTCATGGGGCAGCCACTGTCACAGCAGGCATAGGAGCCCTGACTGACATCCCTCCCTGGCCGTAGTTACCTTCCTCAGCACCCAATTTCAGCAACAAAAATGGGAACTCGGTTGTTCACAACAGAGAGCAGTTTAGGGAATATTTTGCCAAGTTTCTTTGAAAATAAAACATAGTTGAAAGAATGATGTAAATGGAGACCAGTTGGCCTGGATGATATTCCTTCTTCCCTTACAGCCACTCTCGTTCCGCAGTTCACGGTGCAGCAGGACTTGAAAACAGCCAGGAGTCCTCTGAAGGGAGCAAGGCTTTGGGTTTTGCAGCGTCTTTGAACACTGCGTTGTCTCCAGCTCCTCCCTGCTGTCTCCTCTGGAAACCCAGGAGTGGAGGAGGCAATGGTCCTTCTCTACTGTGCAGGTGATGCTACCACGGGCTGCTGCAAGGCTGGAACCCACCAGGCGTGGGCTCCGTCACCCTGGCTGGTCTCGGTGACTGGTCTTGTCCAAAGGAAGGGGGCTCAGGCCTGGGAGCCTTCCCCCAGGGGCTGTGGTGCTTCAAGCCCGCCATCACAAAGCAGCTCGCTCTTCTCCTGAGTACTGACCACCGAGGAAAGAGTTTTAGCACATACTCACCACTCTATTATGAAGCTGTGATTGTATTTACTCTCCTTGGATGGTTTCATTTGTGAAACTGCCAGGAACGGAGACAGTTCATTATGAGTTGCTGAATCCTGTAGCCTGGTAGGGGCGAGGCTGACACCTCTCCCTGTTCCCAGGGCCATCCCAAAGGGACCAGGAGGCCCTCCAGGAACCATTTACACCAGACCTCCCGGTCCCTCCAGTAGCCAGCTCTCAGACCCACTGGACTGTCCAATGCCCATTCCAGACTGGGGGGGCTGTTTCCCTTACTGGGCTACTGGGACTCTCTCTCCTGCCTTCCCTTGTGCCCCCATGCTCTTTCATGCATATGTGGAGCTTTTATTTCCATAGTTTAAAAACTTAAGTTAGTATCTGCACTTTGTGCTGAAATGAGAATTTTGACTATGGAAACTATAATATTGGTGGGTATTTAAATTTAACTGGTATTCATGTAACCAGTAAAAATATGTACCTTTTAGGAATGTCTTCATCTTTACGCACTGTAGTCATAACTTGCTTCAGATGGACTGAGATTTATCAGAAAGGATTAAGGAAAACATCATGCTGTTTCTACAGCTGTTGCCTTATGTCTCTGTTTTCTCCGATGCCTGGCTATGTATCCCCCAAATTAGAAAGAGCTTCTCTTTTAGACCAATTGAAAATCTTGGGAGTGAGGTATATAAAGATACAGTGCACCTAGTTTTATATTTGAGACATTTCCAGCTGATTTTTCTATTTCCATTTAGAAGGTCACTTACAAAAGAAAATAACTTAAATTATTAATGGAAGACAATAGGTCTCTTTTTTTTCTTTTTTTTTCCCAAATCACCCCCACTGGGCTCTGATCATTGGAGTTACACCAGAGATGAACTGTACCCCAAGCAGGGTTTTTTACAGTCTACTTTGTACTAATCAAAATGCATAAGCAATATGTTAATCAAATTAGTTCAGAAGTTGCATCCTAGTGTTCAGTGGTTGTTCTAGCTCATTACTGCAAGGTCAGAATCAACTTTCAGGCTCTTGTCTTTCTTGCCATTCTGAAAGTATATATAATTCTACAACACAAAGGAAAAAAATAATGTTCATGTATTCACAGTAGAGATTTTGTGTCATCAAGTGTTATCTGTTCCTCCTGACATATGCTATTGTTCTTAAATAATCATACCTTCAAATTGTATCAGAAAAAGCATTACCATGATTATTGGAAAAACATTTTTTGGAGCTAAAAATCCACTCTGAAATACAAAACTACCTACTGGTATCTCTCAACTTACTGAACTCAAAGGGAGTTAACACAGGTCCAGTAAAGCCAGAAAGAAAATTTCTGGCAAATTCAGGGGAAAAAGGATCTGTCCCTTTGATATTACACATCTCCTTTTCCTTTTCATCTAGATAGTTGAAAATACTGAGTTTGTTTCCAATTATCTTTTATTAAGCTTATATAATAAATTGGGCTTTTAATTACTGAAATAGAAATATGAAAAGCAATTTGAATGACAGAATGATTCTGTCTGCCAACAGAGGTGGAAGATAATTACTACCAGAGTAAAGTTTTATTTGTAAAAGACACCAGGAGAGAAAGAGCTTTTCAGAGTCACAAGTGGCAATTACACACTAACCTCTCCAGGAATCTCCATGGCCACTAAACACTATCAGTGCTTGTGTGAAAAATCCCCTTGTTAAGGTATTTCAGCATTTCTCGTTAGCACTAAGGTAGGTTATAACCTATTTTTCAAAATAAAACACTAGAACAACACTGGCAATCCTGCATATGCAACAGTTGACATCCAGGGCTTAGTGAAAGCCTAATGACTAAAAAAACCCACCACTGCTGTTGCCAGGTGAGCAGCGAAGGAAGCATATCTGTAGACAAGTTTTAATTGACTGTTATGTGGCCTCTTCTATGGACTTTGTTGTGTGCCGAAGCCAATAACTGTACGTATAATCCTAAGTGTGTGCTTGGAGTCATGTCTTCCACTACTGCCTTTGGTGGAAGAAGATGATACTGGCAATGGGAAGTGGCAGTAAAAAACACCTTGCTGTAGAAACGAATTTTAGATGCTACTCAGTGGGAAGCCATGTGTGGTTCAGAACTGCAGAGATACATTAGATTACAAGAGTTAGTGCAGGCTAAGTAATGAAAAACACGCAGAAGCACATTCTGCAGTTATGAATCATTTTTCTATCCCAACTATCATTTTTATTAGCTACAATACTAATTGAGTTGCTTTGCAGTTACTTCAGTTCACCTCCTTATTAGCAGAAAACATTAAATTGTGAATCAGAGCCTGTGGTGATCTCATGAAGGTAGGTTCATAATGAAGGACTAAGGGTGCCCTTTTCTACAGCTACATTTCATGGAGTTGCAGAGAGAATTTACTGGGCTCTGGCTAGAGATCTTCAGCTTCTGAAGCTGGCAGGTAAATGTTCACGTGCTACAGGAAAATTAAGAAGGGTGGGAAGAAATACGATGTATAGGAACATGGTATGGTTCCCATACTTCCATGAGCTTTTTAGACCCTTCTTAGGCAGGAGCTGGTGGATGGCCAGGCAGGAGCAGTGCCACAGCCCACGCAGCTGCCTTCTGTGATTTAAAGCCATGCTGGCTGGTGGCATCCTCTGCCTGCAGAGTTCCCTGCAAACCTGGCGTCACCCCCCAAAGATGGTTCAGATCCTGAGCTCAGTCGGAATAACAGGTCAGCATCAGTTTTTCTTTCCCACATAGCACAGGGGAAGAGCTGCACGTGAATTCTGAGCAAAACAGTCTCCAAAACAAAAATTGTCTCCAAATTATGGTTTTTTTCCACACGAAAACCAGTCCGGCAAATATGCCTTGTGCCATGTCAGAGGGCAAATTGGCAAATTGATCAGTTTGCAAATAACAACAAGTCAGGTGCATCAAAGTTCTGTAATAATGATCTGGACTCTTTACTGTAAAATATGTTGTACGCGTTTGTATATATTTAGTTATTATATTTCAAATTTAAAAAGGTTATTGGGAAGTGCTGTTAGTAATTGACTTCGGGGCTAGAAAGCAGGAGGAGACATGAAATGTTAACGCTGGAATATCCCCTGCTCTCTGGAAGGCCTTTGCATGCAGTGAGCTGCAACGTTTGGTGTGTCTGAGCGCCAGCCTCAAGGTTACCTGCTTGCAGGGCTGTCCAGTGTGGACACAGCCAGGGTATTCATGAGCTTGGTTTATGCAGGTGAGGAGAAAAAAGGGATTATAAAATCCAGTAGCACAAGGTGTTGAAGGAACCAAAGAAGATGACTTAGAACCAAAGAGGTGAACTGAAGAAGGAACCAAAGAGATGGAAAACGTCATTATTGCCACTAGGTGGGCTGAACCGCCGGGCTGACAGGGAGAGGCCGGGCACTAACAATTTTGTAAGCAGCAGGGGAGCGAGAGACTGGCAATGAGTTAGTTCAGGAACAGGATAGTCTTTGTAGGTGAAGCAAACAGCCAGAATCAATGAATCAAATGCATTCAGAAGAGGAGGAGAAAGTCCATGCACTTGCCTGTAAGCCTTTGATTTTTTACCTGTGTTTTTCTTCCTGCAGAGCCATATGCTCTGTGTTTTGTTGTAGGATACGTTCTTAGACCTCAAAGTCACAACAGACCTTACCTCCTTCAGTCTGTGAAATTTCACCTAACATCTATTTGCATGGAGCAATAACTGCTTTGGGCTAAAACTGTGTCTTCTAGGTAAGTACTACGAGCTGAACCATTCAGTGCTCTCTTTGATAGTTTGCTGTAAGAAATAATCCCACTGTTGAAGCTCTGAGCTCTGTTCCCTGTCTGAACTTCTGCAGTTTCGGTTCAAGGCAGTGGTTGCTCACCATCTTCCTCTGCTACTTCAGAGAGCTCTTAGGTACCAAGTGTATTTTTCCCGGGAGGTACTTACACACTGTAAGCAAGTCATCTCTCTGTCCTTTTTGATCAAGCTAACCATAGCAATCTCTTTAAACTTGATATTATTAGGCCTGTTTTCCAGCTTCTAATCATATTTGAAGTTCTTTTAGGCAGCCATTTCAATTTTTCAGTGTTTGTTGTTTGTTCAGCGCTTGCCCTAGGACTAGTCATATTTATTTGATGAATTTACAGAGAGAAAAACCCTTCTCAGCTTCCCTTCTGCTAGATTAAAGAAGCTGAGCTCCAGTCTTCTAAAGCAGACTTTCCACTCCTCCATCCTACTAGCTCTTTTCCTGCACCCAGTCAACATGGAAATCCCCTTTCTTGAACAGGAGTGACTAGAAATACACACACACATTTTATTCATCATCTTCCCCCATGACAATGATTTTTTCTTATGCCTGCCTCAGAAGTCTCAGGGTTTTTTTCAGGAGTTATTAAATACTAACATTTGTGCCTCTGGGCCACATAATTTTTTCCCAGGCTGAACTTTATAGTTTTTCCTCTGTCTTTGGCAGTAAATAAGTTCTGGAATATTCAAGGACTGTCATTTTCAGTCATTCCCTTGTTGTCCATATCTGCTACCTGGTATCCAGTGATAACCGGCAATCCAAGCGTGCTGCCCGTGCCAGCAAACCCTGCTGGCACTTCAGACAGATGTGCTCGAGAATGAACGGGACAGACCAGGGTTCTGTAGGGACTTCAGAAACCCCGCTTCAGTTGTCATTTGTAGCTAAATAGAAACACATCCCTACCTCCAAAAGAATACCTGATAGTCATATTTATTCTCTCCCTTAGAAACCATAAACTAATTCTTGCTGTTTAGCTCTAGTTATTCACTGAAAGAGGGATCATTTGCTCAAGGACTGAAAACCTTGAGTCACTTCAGAAGTCTAGAGATCTGAGCCTCACGCTCCTCACAGGCACAAAGAAACCCTTTTCTTAGGAGTCAGCAATGGCACCTAATAGTCAAAAGACTGAAAAATACACAGGAAGTTTACTCCTTCCAGTAGCTTTTTTTCCAGCCCTCTGTACTTGAAGGTGGTCAACTTGTTATTCAGGGAATTAGTGTCGTGGGATATGGCTGTTGGATAGCCAAGGTAATTTTGAAATGTGTGTGTCACCAACAGTGGCACACTCAAGCATCCATGGTGCAAAGTTGAGATTATTTAGTGTGACTTCCCAGAGTGCACACCTTAAGGAACCAATTTGGCTTTTGTCCTCCCTGCATTTAACTGACTGGTAGCTATTTACACAAACAATAAGAGCATCTGCCATCAAAACAATTGCTGGGTTCAACGGTACTTCATTGGAGTGAAATTCAAAGTCCTGCCAAAAAAAGGGGAGGGACAAGAAGATCTTGTTTTACCATTTCTGTTGACCGTCTTCTTCTAAACAAAGCGAATAAAATATAATTAATGTAATTAATCAGTTTTTCGAGTGAACACCCCTCTAAGTATTAAAAGTAAAAGGACTGTCAGAAGAATAAAATCTTTTTAAAGAAATGAGAAGGTGACATATGACTCAAAGTCTCAGACTTTTGTTGCAAATGAATTCCTAGAGTCGTGCTCAGCAAGTAAAAGGGCACACTCCTGAACCTGTATTTTCTAATATGCTATAGTATGACTTTGAAAGAACCCCTGCTGTGTAACATCCAGAGTCAGTGCAACACCAGCCACTGAGATCAATACAGACACTCAGAACCCTGCAATACTGATAGGCCATTACAACAATTCTAAAATCAATGGACTATTTAATAAGGTGTTAATGTAACTACATTGACACCAAGATAGTAAGCCTCTCCTGCATAACATGCTTGTGGTAGATTTTTGCAGAAGTGTTTTCAATTTCTGTGTATTTTTGAGAAAAGTAAGGATACTCCTGATGACTGATAGTGGGTTGTGCATGGCATCCTAAATAACAAACATCCCCCGTCCTCAGTCTGCCTCCACTTAGCACCTGACAAAGCAATAAACCCAGAACCCGGTGTTGTACTAATGCTGTCCTGCTAGAACCAGCCCAACTGCTACACCAGTCCTATCTAGCCGTGGTTCAGCAAGGCAGCTGTGCCTACCCCAGCATCCAAAGCTGTTGTTCTACTACACTGACGTGAGCTGTACCACAGCTAAAGAAAGCAATGCTTGGAGCAACCTCATCAGCTACAGTCAATTTTTTTCTTATTATTGTTATTATAGAATCATAGAATCTTCACAGTTGTAAGGGACCTTTGAGATCATCGAGTCCAACCATACACACACAAAAAATCCCCTACAATCTCTGCCACTAGAGCATGCCCTGAAGTGCCAAATCTACCAAATCTAGAGGTTTCTTAAATACCTCTAGGGATGGTGACTCAGCCACCTCCCTGGGCAGGCTGTTCCAGTGCCTGACCACTCTTTCAGTAAAGTAATTCTTCCTAATATCTAATCTAAACCTCCCCTGCTGCAGCTTCAGACCATTTCCTCTGGTCCTGTCATTATTCACCTGGGAGAAGAGGCCAACACCCACCTCTCTGCAACCTCCTTTCAGGTAGGTGTAGAGGGCAATGAGGTCTCCCCTCAGCCTCCTCTTCTCCAAGCTAAACATGCCCAGCTCCCTCAGCCTTTCCTCATATGACCTGGTCTCCAGACCCCTCACCAGCCTGGTAGCTCTCCTCTGGACACGCTCCAGCACTTCCATGTCCCTCTTGTACAGAGGGGCCCAGAACTGAACACAGCACTCGAGGTGAGGCCTCACCAGTGCCGAGTACAGAGGCACCATCACTTCCCTGCTCCTGCTGGCCACGCTATTCCTGATACAAGCCAGAATGCTGTTGGCCTTCTTGGCCACCTGGGCACACTGCTGGCTCCTGTTAAGGTGGCCGTCCACCAGCACCCCCAGGTCCTTTTCTGCTGGGCAGCTTTCCAGCCACTCTTCCCCAAGCCTGTAGCGTTGCTTGGGGTTGTTGTGACCAAAATGCAGGACCCAGCACTTGGCCTTATTAAACCTCATACAGTTGGCCTTGGCCCTTCGATCCAGCCTGTCCAGGTCCCTCTGTAGAGCCTTCCTACCCTCAAGCAGATCAACACTCCCACCTAGTTTGGTGTCGTCTGCAAACTTACTGAGGGTGCATTTAAACTCCCGTAGAGCGAGCTATATAAGATATTCCTCAAAGGTCACTTCTAACTTAATGTAGGCCAGTAAATTACCCCTTCTTAACATCCAGTACACAGAGCAGAGGCCATGGCAGCAATATTGATGGAAAATTCTTTCTCCACATGGAAATGTGTGACCAGAAACCGCTAGTTTTTGATCCCAAAGTGAGAAAGGGGATGAACTGGGATGACATTGCTGTAATCATTCACCTCGGTCATCCAGTCTCAGGCAGTGACTAGATGCCAGTTCTCCACAACAGAGGCAGTAGAAGAAGTTGCCATCCTGTCCATCCTCCCCCACTTGCAATTTCTTGCACCTGACACTTGTACGAGCATCTGTTGGGAAAATAATCAACTGGACCAGCAAAAGAGTCTGTGTTTTTAAAAACAACAACAACCCCCACCCCCTTCCAATAACTAGCACTCAAAAATAATTAACCTTGATTCTATTGCACAAGTGGTTTAGATCACCGCCAACAAGCAATTGCATTAGTGAGATTGAGGGTGCCCTAAGCTGCAGGGTGGGTGTGGAAAGTCTTGCACCCCAAAATAAAATCTGCATGGAAATGTACCCTGAAAACATGTGTGATGATCATCCTCTTAGCTGACAGAGCCCTTGCTTCTGGAGGGCTCAGCAATGCGTCCTCCCTTCCGCCCTGGTCAGCTACTATAAGAAGTTGTTGGAGGATGCCCCTACAGTAGAAATTAAGATGCCAGCAGTATACTGATGGACTGGGGAAACCTTCGGTTCACATGCAGGAAAAGCAGGATCTTTATTAAGTTGCCTAACCTATCGAAACTGTTGCTCCAAAGTTTGTCCATGATGTGGGATTTTTACACAGGAATTAGACACTGCAGAGAGAAAAGGGAGAAGAAAGACAGATTTTTAAAAAAGAAAAATTAGGAAGTCGCTCAAAAAGGTAGATGCATCTTGCAATGGTTACTTCATGCTTTTTATGTCAAGAACTGACAGTAAAGCAGACAAGTAAAAGGATAAAGGGGCTCCATATCCCCCTTCCAATCAATATCTGAAGCTGTGGAATTGCACACGGCTCGCCAAGAGGAGATGATTTCCTTCTTTTTCAGTCATCCATCTTGCTTTCCTCCTTTCCTTTCTCTCTGACCCTAGCCACTTCTATCTGTTCCCTGCATTCTGCCAGCTTTCATTTGAGATGTTTTAAATTCACCAATCCAGTAGTTTTTAAAATTTTGGGGGGGTTTACTTTTCTCCTGGGTACGTTTAATTGGATCACAGGTTGGTCTGGTGAATGCTAGACCCAGTACAAAGTAAGCAGTGCATAGTTAGGGAGCAGAGAAGTGGTGGTGGATTCCATCACATTTAAACCACTTTGTTTGGCTCATGATGCTGCATGAAACCATACGCGGGGCACCTAAACTCAGGATCTTTTCAGGTGATGTTCTCGAGCTCTTTTCAATGGGATACAATGCTGCAGTCAGTAATCATTCAAGGTAATATTGAATTGTGATCAAATTCTTTGGGTCTTGATTTCAAGAATCTGGAATTATCTGCTGCTTGGCAATAATTAGAGACGATTCTGTAAAACAAGCTTTTTTTTTGCCTGGCTGCTAGTATTAAATATCAGCATATTCTTAAAGCTTGGCATAAAGTATTTCTTTAAGACTGTTTTTAATAAAACATATCCATCTGCAATTATAAATCAAATAGCTTTATAATTAAAAGACATACTTGGCCTTTTTTATCCTGTGAAGGTTTGCGTGAAATTGGAGCCTTGCTGTGGGGTTTTTTTTACATAATTGAACCTTTTCACAAATGACTTCTTCATACCTCTTAATTAAAATGTATAACAGCTTTTTATTTAAAGAGCACAAATTCATCAAAACAAATAACAGCCCAAATTGTCTCTGTGTTTCCTTGTCACCTAGTTAGAGATCTGGGAAGTAATGCAGAGGTGTAGATGACAGTTCATTCTTCTTCACTGGCGTCACTTCAGACTCCTAGCTCTCTTCCACCTATTCTCCTCCAGGACAGCAGAAACAGCAATTCCTTTGGAGCATTAGTGCTGTTTGCAGCTCACTGGTAACATTTTTCTACTAAACTATTGTTTTACCTGCTCTTCACCGTGTCTACATTAATACACCCCTTCTCTTCTCCAGAGCCCTAAGAATCAACTCTCAAAGGCGTTTCTACTCAAATGGAAGAACACATAATCCTCTTCCTTTGACAATGTGTTAGTTTAAGTTATCTTTATCTCTCCTATCACAGTGCTACTTAATTTCAAGTTATCTTTATCTCTCCTGTCATAGTACTGCTTCATTTCAGAGAAAATTCATTTTCATTCTGTCATAGTCTCCAAGCTTCTCGTAGTATGTCTGCACCATAACATGGTGCAGTAAGTCTTCAACAAAACATGAATTTATTTTTTGCGGCTGCAGGAAAAATCATGTGTTTTGTAGGCTGCAGTAATTGGGTGATCCTATTGGGACACCCTCATTGTCACTGCAGGATTTGAAGTGGCAGGTGTTTAGGCGTGATGCAGATTCATCCTCTCATGCCTGCACTGACTAACGGCATGAAGGAAAATCCAAAGCTTCCAAAAGCCTGTAAAACTCTGATAATCCTGCTAAGATTTACTGCAACTGTTCAAGAAAGAGATATGAGCAAGTCCTGTGATTAGATAAAAAAGAAACATTTTTTTTTAAAGATAAGCAAGTCCACTCGGAAGGAAGAAAGACTGTAATTCACCTTAAGTACTATCCAAGGTGAAACTAATTCCTTTCAGATGCAGGGTCAAGTTTTATGTGGAGCCATCTTGACCTGTAGTCAGTTTGGCTATGAATAAACATATGTGCTCTGAGGAACCATGGAAGGAAGATAAAATATGATCACAAACACATCTAGTCCAACTCTCTTGGAGGTCTGTCGAAAGGCTGCCATTGATTTCAGTGGGATTTGGATGTAATTCTGTCATTCAGCACAGGTGCTTTTATTCAGGACATTTCAGTTCTCTCAATGTCAGAACAAACGCAGCCCACATTATCATCAGAAGAAATCAGAAAAGCATGGTATTTCTGAAAACTAAGCTGGCTAATCTTTTAGAAAGAAGATGTGTTACCTCCAAATGAGTCCTTCTCTACTGGTGATGAACACCAGTTCAAGTGCTAGCTCAAATGGGAAAAAGGTTTTCAGCGCAGCTGGACAAAGCAGGCAGAGATTTTGCGAAGCTGGAGACTGCTACTTTTCTCCATCCACGAGTGGCACTTTGTTTAACATACAAATTCTGGGGTACTCATTGATGACAGCCATCGCTAACCAGTGGATCCACTTTCCTAAAGTGAAGAGAATAAAAATACACAATTCCAGTTTGTAATTGTCAGCG
The DNA here is from genome assembly GCF_963924245.1 of Chroicocephalus ridibundus. Taxonomy (NCBI): domain Eukaryota; kingdom Metazoa; phylum Chordata; class Aves; order Charadriiformes; family Laridae; genus Chroicocephalus; species Chroicocephalus ridibundus. The sequence continues at coordinate 202,817,587 of NC_086284.1, forward strand.
CATTAAGCAAGGAGTTCACTATTTCAGTGATTTCTATAGCTAAAAACATAATGTCACAAATAGCTGTTTCTCAGACACATCAGCTATAAAACTGAATTCTTTTCACAGTGCTGAGATCCATGGGCTAAGTTCTTCCTGGTGCATGACAAACAGGGTCATAAAAAATTTAAAATCATGCTTCTGTTTGCTATAGCGATAGAAAAGAAGAAAACAAAGAAGAAAATATTGTTTTCCACAACCTGAAGTATTTGAATTTCAACTTCTGACTGGACAAGAAGTTACATGAAAGTTGTAGGGCCTTTGAGGTGAGGCTAGAAGCACCTGTTCAAAGCAGATCAAATGAGACAGTCGTGCTGATCCACTCTGACCATAACATCATTGGACAGTAGATCAATGGTTGAGCATAACTTCGGCACTCTGTATAGCCCGTTGATAATTTTCCGTTACAAAAAATTTGTAGCAGAAAACATACAGAAAATGAAAGCAAAATTCATTGTGGAAACAAGTCAATATCAATGACTTTTTCCACTGAGCAGAAGTAAGGACCCCACAGACCCTTGTCAGTCAGACTGGATTTCCACTGCAGTATTTGTGGTTTTCAGCCAGCTTATCCTCGGCATCCATCAGGACGGACTCCTCAGGGCTGTACTCCATCCACTGGTCCCTACACACCATTTAAAGCTCACCACCTGAGGTGGCAGAAGTGATGGGGGGCAGCCCGGGTGTCAGATCCCACCTGGGCCTCCCAGGACAGTCTGTCAGCTCAGTGCAATGGCAGTTCCTAGTGGCACCGACACCCCTTGTTCCTTCATCCTGTTTGATTTCCCATTGCATGCCAGACATTTTTCCTGACTAGTGTTGACCACTTCCTTCTCTCGGACCTCTGCGCTTCACTGCTGGGAATAACTGAGGGGGTTTCAGCCAGCTGGGGAGGAGCCTTAGGATCACCACCCAAAAATGATGGAGCCCTGCAGTTTTGCCCGTTACTCTGAAACTACTCTTAATAAAGGGTAGGAAAAGCCAAAAGCAAATCCGTACACCAAATTCAAGCAGAGCAACTCTGCTGTCTGTAGGAACAGTTGGACAGAACTGAAGGGAAACGAAGCATGCATCGCACGTGGCTGCTCCAACGGCATGGTCCAGCTGAGAAGTTGCCAGCCACTCCCAGCCCTTCTGCTGAGAACAATCATCCAACCTCATGTCCTCCATTTGTACTCTTGGAAGAGGTGGGGATTTAGGGAGTCCTGGTTTCTTTTACAACCCAGCTCCACCTTTGGATGTAACTCAGATTCAGAACTCTCCCTGATTTATTACCTCAAGCAGAAATAGCTCTGCCTCCCTTACGCAAAATCGTTTCCCACTACAAATACTTTGCAAAGGTAAAGCCTAGTGCGGCTCTCAGCTGGCTGTTGCGGACCAGAAGCAACCCTGCCTGGCTAAGTCTTAATAAAGTGTTAATTTATCATAATAACTTTTCCAGGGATGTTATGCAAAGGCAGGAGTAAACTTTTTCACCTGTAAACTTCAAGGCCTACGTATACATCCAACTTGTTACTCATATTTAATTGGATGTTACAACCAGACTGATACATGCAGTTCATTACATGGTCAGTTTAGAGAGACAGAATAATAACCACCTCCGAGATGACAATGAATTTGGGGATCCTCATATCATCCTCTCTCCTACAAGCTTGACTTTAAAGGTTGACTTTGAAGAGAATCAAGTGGAGCTGTTGCAGATAACCAGGAACACTTTGATTTGAAAGCCACGTGCTTTCACATTGCTGGAATGAAACATTGGAATAGTTTAGTGACACATTTTTAACATTTTCACTTGTTTTTGTCACAGTTCTAAATACAGTTTTTCAAAATATCAAAAAATGATAGCAGGATGACAGTTAAATTTCCTGGAATCTGAAAGCAGATACTCAAAGGTTGGGTTTTCTAGGAAGCATCTTTCAAACCACGCATGGGTAAAAGTGATGCAGCTAACTCAAGGCATGGAAGACAATAAATCTGTAGCCAAGCCACCTGAAGTAGTTGAGAGGAGAAAAACTTTCAGTCACCCACACCAGGAAATTACAGCGTTTGGTTTTCGCAAGGTACAGAGGCACCTGCATTGTTGGCTACTGAAAAATGGTATTTGCAGTCTGCTTGGGTGAAAAAAATTACTTTAATTCATGAAAATTAGAAGAAATGAAGCATTACTTTTTAAATGGCATTATCTGTTACCTGAAAGTTTTTCTTCAGAGTACAAGACACAGAAGTAAATGTAGTCTGTCTCCAGAGCCTGAAAGCTAAAGTGGCAGTGCTGACATACGAAATAGTGAATAATACAATGAAAGTAGTCTGCTCTTCTTCTAATATGAGCTCGGAGATGTCAGTGCTGGTGCTCTTCAGAGTAATAACATTGTGCATTATTAAAGACAAGATCTCAACAGCTGCTTAATGTTAATATAAGACCCCGGAACATATTCTGAGAGGCTCCATGTCAGTCCAATATAGGCATTGCAATTTTAACTTACAGCATAATTACCGCCTTCTCTTATGCTTTGAGAGTTTATTTCCTGTTTTGTCAGGCAATCATCAATCTCTTATCTTTAAAAAAAAAATAAAATAACTGAATGTTCAGAAATAACTCCTAAAAGCTACCTGCAGTTCTCCATATCCTTATTTGAAGAAAAAGAGAGTTATTTTACAGTCAGCTGAATCTCTGTCCCTGTCATAGAGTCTGGGCATTCATGCCCCTAGTTTTCACTTTTCCTCCAGTAGAATTCCACTTTTCCAAGAGTGAGCGCTACTGGCAGCAGCTGTGGGTAGATCCATGAAGAGTCCCATGCAGGATCTGAGTTTAAATTCTAGCTGTTCACACACTGCGTGCTAGCATATGTTATAAGCAACTATAAATTGTGTACAGACGTGTGCTGGAATTCCAGTGTAGTCAAGCTAACAACACTGAATAACATCTCGTGCGCTTTGTAATTATACGTAATGAATGTGCTGTCGTGTAACAGGGTCCATGTGTGCCGCAGGATTTATCCACTGACTTTGCAAGCAAGGACTAAGAATTCTGGTGTGAATTTTGAAACAAGGTTTTTAATACAAGATATGCAAAAAGAGGAGACTTCTGGGGAACGTTTTATGTAAGAGGCTCTGCTTAAATGAGCACACAAGCCAGGACTTGAAAAAAGATTCGTTTAGAACGTGTTTTCAAAGTCTAAAGACAGAAACATTTACATATAAGTAAAAAAGAGAAAGTATGCAAGCATTGTCCTAGTTGGAAAAGCAAAGTGCCAACAAAGAGGAAATAGAGGGAGGCGCAGTAGAGGTGATGGGGGAAGCAGGCAGAGAAAGGCCACTCTAAAGACCTAAAGGGTCACTCACTCTAAAGGGCGAGGGGAGATGAGCGTCCTTAGAGTACCTTGTAAATAATCTCTGCTGTCCCCTTGTGCAAAACTGATGATTTTCCTCAAGAGAAGATTCATATGTTGCTCTCCGTAAATTAGAGTTTGAAGAATAAATGCTGGGAATATCCACCACCTTTGTTGTCTGCTGCACAGAGAGGGCAGAGCCTCATTGCCCACGTGCCGGCTGTGCCCTTTCCATGGTCCACCAGAGCAGCAGCACGGCTTTTCTTCTCTTCTGACCAGTGGCAAACACCAAGCAGAAAAAGACAGCCTGCCTAGAAGAAATAACGCTTTTCGTTAAGCTGTGTGAACAAAGCAGTAATGGAAAAGGCCTGAACACACCCTCAAAATGTGAGCATGGGTTAGCTAGCAGCTGGCAGAAGATCAGATGTCTGCGGTCTCTCCCACTCGGAGGCCTCAGGAGAGGGCTCTCAGCATGTGTTTAAGCTAATCTAAATCAAGGTTGCTCTGGTCCCACTACCCTGCCCATTTCCAGCTTTTTACGCCCTCCTCCTCTGCGAGCAGCACAGGCACTCATTTGATTGCAAGGTGAAATGGTTCAGGGAGCTGGAAAAACTGAAAACTTACCATGAAATAAAATAATTAGCTTTCAGCCAGGTTAGTTCCCAGGACGGGATCTGCGTGAAGTCAGAGAGATGCCAGGGCTAACGCAAGAGAGGGGACGGAGGGGTGCAGCATTGGCCCGCGGGGAAAGCGCAGGTTACAGTTTCCTAGTCCTCGATTGCCTTAGGCTGCCGTGGAAACACACCCTGATGCCTCTCAGCAGGTATCACAAGCTGCTTTGCAACCCCATAGGTACACGTTTCCCCCCCCTTAGAGCGAGAGAATTTTTTTTAAAAAAAAACTAAGATGTTTTGTATTTCCTCTTCCCCAGGTTGCCATCCTGATCGAAAGAGGACTTGTAAGCTTAATGAGAGCACTCTCCAACAGACAGCAGCAGCAAATCATTAGTGAGCAGCATCAGCTCTGACAGAGATACAGCTTTCAAGATTCATCCTGCATTTGAAGGTGATTTGCTACATCAAAGCTGAGAAAATATATTAATAAGAGAAAGGAAAAAAAAGTCCATTACAGTTTGATTATATCTTGCACTTTCTCTTATTCAGCTTACCTTTTGGTGTAGATCTTCTGCTTGTATTACACATTCCAGTGCTCTTCACCCTACACATAGTATTTGCATCATTTGGCAGAGGACATGCAAACCTAAATGATGATCAGAATTTCCTGACTGTGCTGGAAAGAGTCTGTTAACAGAAAACAGCAGTTAAATCACATCATATTAAATCAGCAACATTCTTAACCCTGAAGCATGGCATCTTATTATTTATTGACTGTTTACTCTTGACTCTTTGGACTCCTCGTATCTCACGAGGCTGATTAGCTCCATATCTGATGGTTATGTTTTCTTCTCTCTTAACATCCTTGGCTTAATCTGTGCAGGTCATTTTGCTTGACCCACTTTGTCCAAACTTGTGATACTGCTCGGTACCCTCAGAGTCTACCTTACAACGTTGATACGGCTTAACACTGGCTGGTCTCCAGCCTTTCTCTGCCGCTAACAAAAAGCTGAATACTCCCATCCCTTATCTGGGAGGGACAGCTGCAGCTGTACTTCCTAGCTCAATTTTAACTGTATATTTCTGAAAGATTAAGTGCTATATACAAATTCAAAGTGAATCTTTTGGAAAAAAAAATATATCTATGGAAAACATGTAAAAGCACAGAAGAACTAACAATAGGAAGGCCTGTTGCTCAAAAATCCCAGGTAACATTAGCTTGTCTGCCTACAGACTGTACCTGTCAACGAGCAACATAGTTTTCTGCTATTTTATTGTCTCACTGCCTTTTTTTTTGCATCGGATGCTACGCTATTTCTTTGAGACTTCTCATAAGGCAGGCTATATTTGACCCCGTTATGTAGCAACGTTTCCTGATTTTCTGGAAGAACTGGTCTGAATTACTTGACATTATGCCATATAATGATGGTAAGAGGCAGCAAACTCTGCTACCACTTAAGCAATTTCTAGGCCAGGATAAACTGCAGCAGAGGAAAAGGGCTCAGTGATAAGTTATGACTGGCGGAATTTTTGCCAGGGACAGTCGTTCATCTGAGTGTCTTAAACTTCACCTTAAGGGAGTGTTGTTGTGTTGGGCAGCTGAGGAGTCCAGCCGCAGTGTGGAGGAGCTCACAAAGAGCCTGTCGTCACCTTTCAGACCAGCGTCATTGTAGTAGACCTGATACCAAGTACACAGCATACAGGGTAACTTGGCAAGAAAGTAAAATATGAAGATAGTGTGTCATACATACAGAATAATCCTGGCCTCAACAACAAAGAATCAGCTATTATTACTGCATTTGGCCATTTTAATATTTTTTAGAGAAAAACAATGTAAGAGGAATTGCTCCGTCCCAAAGGATATGTTTTGCTACACCAAAGCACGACTAACTACATTGTTAGGACTTGAGCTGTAAGACTTACCATGCTCCACTGCGTTCCCAACCGGCATTCCCTACTTAACAGATAAGGAATTAGTTTGGTGATTAAATTACTTCCACCAAATGCTCTCCTCTTTCAGCTATGCTGGTTGTCCTTTTGTTGTTTTATTGACCTCCATTTTCCAGGCCATTGCACTTCCAAACAGTAGTCTTCAGAAGCATTATCCCGTTAAGGAAACAATTAGTTTGCAGATTTTAACATATCTGGGGCTCTACCCGTATCTGGTTGCATTTCTTCATCTGTCAGTTTGTTTCAGGAGGTTTTGCATGCCCTTGCTGCAATTTTAATTGATTGCTCTGGTTTATTAGGAGAAGTACTGCCGTAGTCGCTAGGAGCAATGGTCAAGTAGTAGACCACATTGTGCTGATATGTGATAATTCAGCTACAGAGCTCCCCAGATTTCAGAGGCTGAGAGAGAACCGCTTGGAGAGTTTTGCTACGGGAGATGATTGTCTTGCCAAATGAAAAGTGAGTTCAAACTCAAAAAGGTGACATAAGCGCCACGATTGAACTTTTAGGGGCTGGTCGTGGCTCTGTAAGGACTTTGGGGTTGTCTCCCCACTGCAGCAGGGAGATAGTGTCGCCTTGTGCAAAAAATGAGGCAGGAGCGTGTCTGTGTGACTTTGCTTTTCTTCTTCACCATTGGCCAATATCTGTCTTTGTAACCAAGAAACCAGAGAAACTTTAATTGGGATTCATCCCTACACTGTGCATGTGCTCTTTTTGCCTCCTTCCGTTTCAATATTGAACCAAGTTGCAGAGAGGAAATCTGGCCCTGTGGTATTACTCAAGGTGAACAGCTGAAGGATTCAGATAGTCCCTCTCTGAATGAGCTTGCAGAGGCTAAGTAGCTAGATTAGGGGAGTACAGGTGGGGAAGCGATAAATCCCACGATCAGAGGCATTTACAACAAGCCATGAGACTCTGCTTTGTGCTGTTTGTTGCTTTAGGCTGGGATTTTTAAATCCCAGTCTTTGTTGTTTTCCCAGCTTTGTTTGCTCAAGGCAAAGTGATTGTCGAACACCTCACACAGAGGCCCCTCGTTCTGACGGGGACATCCAGTAATATACAACTTAAATGAGGCACGGTACTAGTAGGCAGAATGATGTCATTCTGGTCTTGCTGCTGCTGTTATTTCGCTAATTTTACCATATGGTGGATGTTTTCAGTATGCTATTTTCCCATTCAGGGTTTCAGCCCATATGCCAAAGCGTAGCATGATGTACACTAAAGGCCACGTTTTGCCAGCTTTGCTGCCCTGCAGTTGTGTCGTGTGAGACCTGACCAGTCCCCAAACAGCAACAGAAATGATGCTGGATTTTCCTGGTTCTGAAAACAGCATCATAGCAGGTTAAGCAAATTTCTTTCTACTTTCTCCGATACTGAAGGAAAGCGAGTAATTTCTGAAGATTGGCTTGTAATGTAACTCTCCCTGTATGGCATAAGGTTTTGGACTGCGGTTATTTCTACCATCCTTATGTTATAGCTAGAGACTCGATTGCTAAAGTCTTCTTTTGTATGCTCAGAAATAAAGGGTTACTGCTCAGGAGCCGATTGCTGAGAGTGCGGCTTCTGGCTCTTTGCAATTGTAGGATAGATGCGCCCTCCCGTGTACCAGCTCCGAAGTGTTTTTACAGCCAGAGCATTTGGAGACCAGAGACACCTCTCTAGAGATTTGGAGATTTTTTTTTTTTTTTTTTTTAACAAAATTTTGTCAAATAGCAACTCTGCCAAAACTCTCTTTCAATCATCCAGAATTCATTGATGAAATTTTTAATTTTGGAAGAAATAGAGAAGCTTAGGCTTGCAAAACAGATTGAAATAAAAATAGTGGGGCTGGCTCCCCCCACCTGGCTTTTCTTCTTGTGGAATGAACCCAAGTCAGAAGAAACAAATAAGTACATTTCCCAAGAGTTTTTGCTACTCCCAAGGATGGTCTGATAAGATTTTGTACACCCACCTTTCATAAAAGCAGCAAAATTCCTGTCAAATAGAGCCGGGTAAAGGAAGGAATGTTTCAAGGTAACAGTCACTTTGCATAAACTTCTTTGAAGGAGTGTAGCACCAGATGGACATTTTAATTTCAGGGAACCACTAAGAGTGTCTTTGTTGACAAGGAAAAGCTCCTGGAGATAATTCTAGTTCAAATGGCAGGAGAGTTATGCCAGCTATTTCTTTATATTTTCCCTCAGAAACGGGCCGGGGAGGTATTCCTATGGCCCATTTTCCCGTAGCTGACCGGCCCGTCTCAGCTCTTAGCGCGTCTCTGCCCCAGAGCGACTGGGGGCAGGACATAGGTTAGAGGCTGTCAACTGCCTCCGTATCTTTGTCTCTCCGTGGTCCCTGCAAGTGACCTAAAGAGATCAGCTGAGTAATGTAGGCAGCACGCTAGCTGCTTAAAACTGGCTACTGTGCATAACACCTTTCTGGGTGACAACATATCTGCCTCAAAATACGCTTTGCCTTCCCTCTTTCTTTGTACTGCTATCCAAGGCAGTACGAATGACGCTAGAATCTTTATTTGGGCTAGAGATGTATCGGACTGCTTTCCTTTCAACGGATTATCCAGTCAGATTAATTTATGTCTTTTCTTCTTTTCCTTTTTTCTTCTTCCTCTTCAAAAAAGAGCACCATTTTTGTCTTTGGGTGGTTTTCAGGCTATTCCTCTTCATCTCCTATTGTAGGTTGGGAAATTTCAGATGTATTTTATTTCCATTGATCTATTTTGCCCAGTCACCATAAATTTCAATCTTCTTCCTCTGCTGCATTTATTCCATCAGTTGTCTTAACTGGCAGTTTCTTTAATAGTCCTTGTTCACATATGAGATTTTCATAGCTTTGAGCTACTTCATTTCTCCAGAGAGCAAAATAATTTGCACTTTAAACATAAGCAACACTTAGTCTCCGTTCAGACACTGGCAGCTCTTATGCTGTGGGCTGCCTCAGATCTATCAGGGTTTGGTTTTTTTACCACAATTTGTTTCTTTCCTTTAATAAAAAAGAATGTCGGTACTGGAACCTGATTTCAGATCCTGAAATTACACTTCCTTTCACTCAGGCCGACCAAGAAAGAAACCCACCAATTACTTCTGAAATTAAAATCACTTGCTTTTCAATAAGCCAGAAGCTGATGCTGTATCACTTCTTCGTTCTGCAGCTCCTGTCAGTATGCCTTAAAAGCCAGAAGGAAAAAAAAAAGAGACTACAAAAGCAGAGATTGAAGTCTGTGCTATTACTAAATGCTCAAATATATTTACTGTATACAATATAAAATTACCATGTAACATGACAGACCAGGAAGATGCTTTTACAGTTTTAACACGTAAGGTCCAAAAATGGATTTGACAAAGAATCCAAAAGTACACAAAAATGTTTCCCAGAGGTTTTTTTTAAACTGAGTTTAAAATGTAGCTGGTAGTATTTGTTTGTCACCTAGAGATTGTCCAAGATACGTATTCTTACATATACTGGGCATCAGGATCCCAAAATTATGCTACTTGAAACCAAACTTCTATTTATTGTCGCAGTATTAGTCCATTCTGTATTGATACCTGCTAGGTACCTTGGGCGAGTTCTGTTACGGTGCCTATTCCCTCTAACCATTATCCTCCATTTCTGGTATCTCCAAAGTTAGATGAACACTGGGGTTGTCCTGCCTATCAGAGTCTAACAGGGTCTACATGAAGAGCTGAGCGCAGTCTAATGAACTGAAAGCAAAAATTCAGAATGAAAAGACACATCTTCACAATATTCCTGCTCAAAAAACCTTGATGGAGTTTCCCCTAGATCTACTCGGTAATTTGAAATTGAGAGAGTACCACTGCTGTCTCCCAGAAACTTTCTACATCAATACTTCACAAGGACGTTGTATAAAATACAGTCAATACATGCAAGTAGCAAGACAACAGATTATTAATTTACGTGAGGAACAATGACTTAAAGTGAGCTAGTTGGTCTCTTTGGTACAGCGATGAATCTAGCTAACTAAAGAAAGAGGGGACGACATGGAGACCTGGCCTTTCTGAAGCCTTAGGTTCCAAAGTTTGCCTTTTCTCCTGACATGGAGAAAAAACACAACCCCGTTCATAAAGAGGAATGCAAGATTTTAAAAAACTTTGAGAACTAGTCTAACGTCTGATACGCAAACACTGCATGTCACCTCCTGTCATATGCAAATACTTTTCAGGCCGCTGTTGGACTCACTCAACTTAAGCAATGGCCGCCGATTTTTCAGTTGCTAATATTGTCACTTGATACTGGTATTCTTCAACAGTTTAGTTTCACAACAATGAAGTTATTCTGTTTATCCCATGGATTGATAATATGTTACTGGTGGGTTACTAATTTCTGTGGGGTCTTTGCTAATTTTTTTTTAAAGAACACATTCAGTCAGGACACAACCAGCCATTTTGCTCCTGACATACTGTTTCTGTCTTCAAGAGAAATATGCAGGTATATGAAGTGAACCACTAATTTGTGGCTTGGGAATCTGTTCGGCTGAGCAGGATCTCCTTTGGACATTTCTCAAGTCCTCACCCCCTGTCGGACGTTGCCGTCCCAGCCAACACTTCCCAGTAGCGTTCAGCAGTTTCGCCCAGGACACCGACAAATGCACCGGCCGGTCTGTGAGGTAAGATCTTTATATTCCTCACCGTCTGGAAAACTGATTATATAGTTTGGATGCTACTTAAATAGGAAGAGTAAACCCTACCATTATATTACTTTTGGTTAGACAGAATGGGAAATTGTGTCCTATACATTTTACTTAGCGGCCTATAATATTTATTGACATAACAAGTGGTGGGAAGGAGATCCTAGTGCAAAGATCCCATTTTAAAATGAAGTAATTTGTCAACATTTCTTTTTCCACTCGTTTCAATTTGCATGCAAGGATACTAAGTTTTATCTCTGGCTGTGCTACAGGGCTATAGTTTATTCACAGCAGGAAAGACAGCAAATACGAACAGCAAGCTAATGGGCTGAACCGCTCTCTAGCCCGAGCTAAAGCACAGCTAAGTAAGGTTGATGTTACAGTACAGTAGCTGCAACAAACAAGTCAATGTGTCCTTCAGATTATAGCTTATTTGGGCCATGTGCAAGATAAAATTTGAACTTCAAGTGTGCATTTTAAAACCGCGTCTGAGAGAATTTATGATTCTTTCTAATGTATGTGCAGTAATGCTGCTTCAAATTACAATTGCTAGCAGCCACTTGAAAATAGGAAAACGACAACGCTGACACCTCGCTACGGGCTCATCCCCCAGGTTCCTTTAGTGCCAGTGGAGAGACAGAGGAACTTTTCGGGTGTCAATCACTTGTCACAGTTCAGAGGTCTTCTCAGAGGCAGGGGCGATGGCACCTGGAAGGACACGTTTCCCTCCATCGACTGCAAAAGGAGCGTGTGCCGAGCTCAGATGTAGATGTCTGCATTTCTGACATACTGTAAAACCGGGAAGATAATAACTTGCATAAATACAACAAAGTGACAACTTAGCCAATAGTAACTCTTATGTTGCCCACAGACATCCCTGTCGGGCCAACGTTTTTGTGCTTACTGCTTTTCTTTTGGAGTGCTTGTTGGATTTGGGTATCCTTTGCTGGCTACAATTGCTTTTAACTTGAATTGATCTGGCAGCATATTTGATGCTACCTTCAGAGTATTTCCATAACGAATACAAGTTTCCACATACAAACAGGTGTCCTTGGATGGGGAAAGATGGACTTTTTTCTTCTTGTGGTTTTGTGGATAACAGAAATAGTATTAGCCAGCATGACGTGACTCATCACAGTTTTACATCGCAGAGGATGACTGTGCGCATTCAACAACAGGCTGGCCCTTACCATCGAAACATTCACATGCAGTTTCCTGAGTCGCCCCTGTACTGAGAATGTAGTGGCTGTTTCACCAGAACGTGAAGATCTCCGCTGCCCAGTATTTTGATGACAGCAATGGAGAGAAATATATTCCTTTTTCAAGCTTACATAAAATTTTCCACTGATGCAATAATGGTAAAATAGCTGGGAAAGAATAAAACAACAAAACCTTTTCTTTACAGATACGCCAAGCTTATTCATTCCTGCACATAAAAGCTGAATTATTTATTTGCATGAGATAATATATTTTATAAGTTGCAGCAAATACTCGTTGATGTCTTAGGATAAATTTTTACTTGACCGGGTAGGCATAGGACTAGATTTTTTTCCCCAGATATATAGCCTATTGTTAACTACAGTCTAAAAGTGCTTCTACGAGCACTGCTTTGAGCTGGAGTTACTGACTTATTGTTAGACCAAAAGTGATGAAAAATTGCCAAGTCTGTTGAGTTGCCTTAGTTGTTAAAATGACATTTTATGAGTGAGATAGCCATCTAACTATTGATAAGCCTGGGCATCTTGTTACCTCCTGTGAGCTGTCATGACAGCTATGTATTTTGTATTTCTGCTGCTGCTAAAAGAGTGAACGGAATTGATCAAACGTGCTGGTAGCAGGAACGGCTCACTGGAAATCTCAGTTCTTTCTGTAGGAAGATGGAAATACATGAATATAAATAACCTGGATTTCAAAAATCTCTATGTCAGAGTCTGCATCCTGAGCTTGAGGATGAAGTTGTCCAAATACCCCAAGAGGTGCATTGTCTTCATCCTTTCAGGAAATTGGAAATTAATGGCAATAAAACTCTTCTATTTGGTTTGGTTTTTTTCTTCTATTGCTCTGAAATTCAGAATGGTCTTCCCATGAGGAGGATCTCTGAGTAGGCACAGGTAAGTGACAGTTGGATAAGAAATTTCTGGAATAAAGTGGATTTGGCCCCAAAATCCAGATCTCACAGAAATGAAATCTCTGTTGTGAAGGACACGTAACAGGAGAATCAAAGCAAATGTGCACACTAAATCTTGATTACTGCGATAACAAAGGCAGGGCAATAGACACTGCAGTAGACTTCTGCTAGAAATATTGTCCCTTTCTGACTTACGTTTCTAGATAATTCTGTATTAGGAACAAAATGAATACCTGTACTGTAGTTCAGACTTTTAAGTTTGTGCCTGGAGCATAAATTTCTCAGGATCTCCGTACGTACCGGTGGCAAATTCAGACTTTGATTTTATGTGTTGAGGAAGCTTGATCGCAAGCGTAAATGTGGAAGTGCAGTTCAAACAACTGTGCTTTACTGCCTGTGCACGTTAATTCGCATTTGGAAGCTTGTAGGAAATTCTCATGGCCAAAAATCCTAAATTTCAGAGCACCTGTCTCCAAGACGCTTTCTGTAGTATCACACCTCTCTCAGCCTTTCATTTCTGGCACATATCTTGACTCAGACGTGGGATACATACAGAAGACTTTGAAGTGTTAAAAGGTTCTTTGATATGGTGCCATAGCAATTAAATTATTTACTCCAGTCCTGCCTCCGCTACACTAAGCTTAAGGAATTAGATGGGATGCAAGATTTTAGCTTTAACTTATAAAAATGCAAATGATCTGGAATTAAATTGCTCAGGAACTTCACTCTGCATCTTACAGTGATTAGAAGAACTTGAGCTGGAGTTCCTTCCCATGGCACAGCACCCTGCCTGAGCGGTTGCCAGACCGGGAGCTTTTCCACCTCGCCTCCTTTTCCCATCTCCAAAGAATTTAAAGCACTACAAAGCACTTTGCTTCCTCCCCACTCTGTTTTCAAGGAGGAAGTGACCTGAAGCGCAGATCAGATTTCTGGAAAGCCCTTTCTGTTGCGCTTCACATATTTACATTTGCGGGATATCTGCCCTGGGGATAAGATAGATACCCAGGACTGCTTTTGTACAAGAAAAATCAACAGCAGTTTTCAGCTATTCCTTGTGAGACCTCGCAACCTTTACCCCACCTCCTTGATGTCTTCTGCTTTTGAAAAAGTAATTTGAAAAATCTCCCCTTGCTGATTTTCTGCAGGATCTTCACAAGATTATAGCAGATGAAGAAACACAAATTTCCTTCAAGGTGGGAAACCAGCGTGATTACAATTCATTGTCACTCAAGCACGTAACGGAAAGATTGCCCACTGCATCTCTTATGTTTCTTCTTTCCTGAATGCTGCGTGGAGTTCTAAACAGAAAAGTTATTAACTTTGCCTTCCGTATAACCAGGCTAGTACATTTTCTCATCAGACTCAGCTGGATTATTGGAAGTCTCCCACTAGCTTCCTTGACATAAGGGACTTGGGCTTCCTATATGCACAGGATGTCTCTCTTTGCTTGTTGATTTACTCAAATCATCTTTAAGTTTCCAGATCTTACTGACCCTTCCACTGTCTTTTACTGCTCCCCCCATGGAGCTGAAGCTTCTTCTCCTTCCTCGCCTCCAGAGACGTACGGAATTCTGTACCTCTGTTTGCTTTGCCCCGATTTGCTCCACTTGCCCCCCAGTTTAACTCTGCTGTGGCGTCAAATTTATCTTCATCTGCTTTTCTGAAAATGCTCAGTACCTTGTACATACACGGTATATGCAGAGACAGACCTTTGGAAGCTGACTGTCTTATTAACTTGCAAAACCCACAAGATCGAAGGGTAGCGAGTTGCAGAGACGGAACTGAGAACAGAGGTTTTGCTTCTGTATTTGCTCTTGCAATACAGGGTTTTGAGACCGTAAAACATAAACACACCAAACCCATGCTTTGATGTAGTATGCAACGTGCTTGATGAAAACAATAAAAAAAGGTTTCCGCTCTATATAGCACTTCATAAATATGCATTTATTTCCTCATCTTTCATCAGTTTTACAGTTTTAACCAGTGCCTCAGTGTTAATATTTGTCAGAAGCATACAATGGAACTTCAGATACTTCTATTTTGTAGTTCTGAAGTTAAAAACAAATTAATGGGCTTTTCCATAAGGAATTGAGCCAAAAAAAATGAAACTAATTCCTTAAAACATATTACAGAGTTACATAAGATTTCAACTTACTTTTCTATCCTACTCCATGTACTGTATTTACAGTTAACTAATTTGTTTATTATTTACATTTTTCAAATACTGTTGTCATAAATCTTTTTATATTGTACATTCTTGTTTAAATTTTTATTACAGAAATTCTTTAACACACGTTTTAGACACTACAATTTCAATATTTCACATGAGTTCTAGGAAATTACTGCCTGGTTTCACTAGTGATGTGTCAAGATGTCTCCTTCATAAGAAAATACATATTACAAAGGAATTTTATAATATTCAGAATCTTGAATTTTGAAAAAAATAAGTACATGGGATATAATAATGATAACGTTATTTCCTTCTCTATGTAATATTTTGTTTGGAATGACATTTTACCTGAGATGTAGAATTGTTAAATGTATGGTGGTTTTGGTTTTTTTTTTTAAATGAAATATTTTATGTAAATCTTGAAGTATTGAAAATTTGAAATTTTACATAAATGTTGGCCTTCTATTTACTGAAGATATACAGATAGGAATTACTATTCCTATCTGTATAGATATATAACTTCAATTTATATATCTAGATCATATTTTCCAGAAAAGTCTACACCTACATAAATAAGCATTGTTATTATATTAGGAAACTTCCCACTATCCTTAAAAAGCAATGTGCTCAAGTACAATATTCAACTTCTGACACAGACACAATAGTAAATGTGACCTCTAATGGTAATATTTTCTTCCAAGGGAAGCAAGAGGTACCTGTTGAATTTGGAAGACATGGCAGACAACTTATGTGGACCCGATGAAGTACATTTTATATATCCAGTCCCATAAATGTTATGCAGGAGCATCTGACACAGCAGACAACTTTGGGTCAACTCTCCGTGTTACATGTAACTACCTAAATAACATCGTAATAGAAAAAAGTTAATTATAGAAAACCCTTACAACATTGCACATTTAATGCTGTGTGTCTTCTCTCGTTACAATAATATGCATCTCTATTAACAAATGATTGTAGATACTAAAGTTAAAGCAAATGGTCATAAATTTCAGGTTTCTTTTATTCTGTTATTGGTAGATATTCTGTTAGGCACAATATGACATTCTTTGTAAACATAAAGATAAGTTTTGATACATTAGACGACGAACTGAAGCTACAGAAAACAGTATGTGGGCATTTAAGAAACACCATCCACTACACACTCTAGGCACAAACGCAGCAAACTCAGAGGCCTGAACTTGTATCCAACGCAACTGAAAACCGCAGCTGACACCAGTGGAACAGAAATGCATCCTAGTCACCAGACACTCCCGCTTCTCAATTAATTCAGTTTTGTCTCTTCTAACAAAGGTTTCATATAAATTTAAAGTACGGATCTCATAATCACACGTTGGTAAAAACGTATTTTATTCTATTTACCCTGAAACACCTAATTATTATAAAGTCCGTGTCAAGAACGAAGGCCCCTAAAACAAGTAATGTAACTGACACATCTAGAAAGCTTTCTTTAAAATATGTATCTACGTATTTTTAAGAACTTGAAAATAATCTTCCAATAACAAGTCATAAGAGAAAACCTCTCGAGGATCTTTTACTTCCCAAACTTAGAAGTGCACTGCACTTTTTGTGCAACTCAAGAACTGAACTGAGGAATAGCAATTCTGAGCTTCCGGTATATTGCTTATTGCAACTCTCACCCTTAATAACCTGTACGCGTAGGGTAGGCACAAATTAATATGCGTTATTTACATCCAATAAAGCAACAGCAGAATTCTTAGCTGAAAAGATTTCTTGAAAATAAATAGGGCACTTAAATGATGTAAGTTTTAAGAAATTATTCGGTAACCCATGATTAGATGGCGAAACATTAATTTAATTCTATAAAGTCATAGAGGATTTTTATTCTGCTAATGACGCAAGAGTGATCTGAGTATATAGTTATTGTTATTGGGAATTATCTTCTCGCTTCCTCTGAATAATCAGGAAAAAGGTATTAATTTTTTTAACGAAAAAGCTTTGGAAAGATGTATTAATTTTCCTTTTCTAACATGCTAGAAATGGAGAATAAGGCAACAACTGAGATAAAAATATATCTTGCTTTGTAAACCAAGCTTCATAATATGTTTCTTAAAAGTGAACTTTCATGCTGAAAAATTGAAATGTCTTGAAAGAAAAGCTTTAATTACTTTGACAAGACCACGTCTTCTATTTCATTCAATATTTTAAAGACACTCCAAAATGTATAGAGAGGGATTTATTTTAGTGCTATAAATGAGTCTTCGTCTTTAAGTAACTCATTTGTATGGCTAAAAGCTTCTACAGCTCCCTGCAAGACTGAGTAATGTTTAGAAAACGCCAGCAATTTCCATTGCAACCTTCTATATTCTTAAATTATGGAAGTATTCTAACCTAATTCCATGGAAAAACAACAGATGGTGTGCGAATATCTGTGTCTTCTGAGTTATAACCGGACCTCAAAACACAGGCCTTGCTGTCTCATATGGTCTTTACGACTATGAAGAGTCTTTTTTCCTACTCAAAGTAAATAACTTTTACTAACCAAAACTGGCTGATAAAGTCACGGCAGGTGACAACTGAAGTAATGACAAAATCGTTCCATAAGTAGTTTTAAGTCTTAGGTACATACAAAAAATTGCTTGACATAAATCAGACAGAGTGCAATGCTCTTAATTAGAGAAGCAGAAAGAAGAAGAGAATTATGCGATAGACTTCTGAACCCACTTTTCATGCTGAGCAAAAAAGTTCACTTTTAAGTTCATTCAACACTTGATATCCCGCTTTGTTCATTTCTTTGGTATTCTGTTCTCATCCTTCAAATTCTAACAGAATTTTAATGGTCATCTTAATTCAAATGAAAGAGCAGTGAGCTGAAAGCACGACCAGAACAACAGATGCCATAATACTGCAGAACACGTTGGTCGTAATGATTTCTGGCTCTTTATATTCATTTCTTGTAATGATTGGGGGCATCCGCGAATGCAAACTTCAGTCTGTAGGCCTCTGCTAGGAGAACACTAATTTCTTCATTTCCCCAGTGTACTGTGGGCAAATTTTGTAAAAATATCAGCAATTCCTAGATGGAGAGAAAAAAAATAAAGTGTTTTAAAACACCAGTGTGATAACAATGTATTACTTATACAATGATTATTTATAAGCAATAAGTCACGTAGCACCTCAGTCTCCCAAACAAACCTGAGATCCCATTAGGTTTAGTGATTTTCCTGTAGCTTGTATAGAAATACTTGCTATTCAGTCTTTCAGTTCAGAAATCAGCTATTAATTGTAGCTGGCTTGTATTAAATGGTTATTTTCTAGTGTTCAGGAAAAGAAAATAATTTTAAAAAAGGACGTGAACTCACTGTGTGTACTATGAGTGAAAGAATGCATCCCTGCCCAAATGAGAGGTGGGTAAATTCTATGTACCCGCACTTGCCCTTGTATGATTATAGCACTACTGGTGCCCCCGATCACGGATGGAGACCCCTTGTCATACTCAGACAAACAACGAGTCACGTGCAATGTATCAGAACCATTCCATTAGACTTCTAAGAGGTAAATAGCGTTACCACATCCGTTTTCTAGCCAGCAATCGAGATACAACGTTCATGGGTGTTGCAGTCACTTGAAAGTATAGAAATTCAATTTTGAGCTCTGTAAGTCCAAACCAGTTTAACATGAGACCCAGTCTTCTTTTAGATTTGCCATATTTCCTACATTATTTTAGCACCCTGATACTTCTTACACCCTTGCCAATTCCAACGAAGCTCTTGAAGTTTCCACATATCGTTTTGCATATAGTTCTTTAAAAATTCCACATGTATCTTCCACATTTAAGATCTTCAACCTACTTTCAGTTTCTAACATCTGTTGCCCAGATCGCTTCAATATCTCTATGCTAGGTATGAACAAGAGGAATACCTACACTTCCTCTTTAAGGAGCTATAAAATATTCATTTAATTTTTAATACCTTAAATGTTTTTATAACCTCTTTACGAGGTGGGTAAGAGGCAGACACCTACAGATAAAGCAAAGTTGCTGACTACATTGCAGAAGTGCTAAAATTCTCTTCCCTAATCAGTCTTTCTACACGCAAACATGAAGAACATCTGACTACTGGTGCTGCTGCTTTCCAGGTATGCATTGTATATAGTACAGCAAACAACCGTTACATTTCTTTCAACATTAATTATGTAACAATACAGATAAAATTAATCAATAAAAGTAATTTCAAATGATAATTTGAGTTTAATTTGAAAAAGTCCTAAAATGTGGATTCCGGCTTTTGTAGGGTACATGTTTTATTGTAGCAACATGGTATCAGAAAATATGCCCAATCTCCCGTGGGCCAAAACCCCAGGACTCTAGCTCTATGCTGAACTGTGATACACAGGATCAAATCCCACTGACTGCACTTGGAAGGATCCTTCAAAAGAGTTACTTGAAAAATGTTTGCTTCCTATCCCATCACCGAACGGTCCAAAGGGCATTATATCCATCTGTGTTGTTGCCTGCCCAAAGTGCCATTCTGTTTCAGGGCACAACTGGATACAGCCTCAAAATTATGGCTGATTGCCAAGTCTGAGACTTTTGACAAAAACTTCCCAGTCACTTCAGATGTTTTCCTCGTCCTGATATTCTGGGAAGAAGTCTCTGACACTGATGCAAAAAGAAGCTACTTTTCTATTTATACACAAAAAAATTATAAACCAAATTATTATTTCAGTCAGTTGCAGTCAAGTCCCACCTCAATTCTTAGCCCCGCTTTCCCACTCTTTTCTGGCTTCTTGTCCCAAAATATTTTTCTGCGGGTCAGTTTTTCCTCTCTCTTGTGTTAGGTTTAGGCAATACGGAGGTAATAAGGAGCTCACTGGGACAGGGCCTGTATGTTCAGTTCTGATGACAGCACCAAAATCCAACGTGACCCACAGCAGCACAAAGCTTCAAATCCTCATCTGTACCCTGAAACTTGCCAGCTGTGAGAGGACACTCCGGAAGATCAACTACCACATGTTCTCTCTCCTGAGTTCATGCAAATGACAATTTTATAAGGCTTGTAGTTTGACCAAACTCGGAAAGTTAGTTTGTTTTTTTTAAATAAATGGTGACCCAAAAGGTCACAAACCCTCCAACGTGATGCAAAAGACACCCTAGGCCAAATATGAAGTTCATGTTTTAAACTTTCCAAAGAAAAAAATCACCTGGAGATCCTCTGTCTCATGCTTTTAATTGCTTTGACAATCATGTTCCTTAAAATTTAAGCTGTGGCAAAGCAGCAGAAGGGCAGTTTTCACATGAGTTACATCCCAACAAACTGAATGTGGAATTTTATGCTGGGAGTTACAAGGCAATCTTAGGAATGAGTGCAGGTGTTAAGCCTGCTTGTATCTCCTAGGTGCTCTATTTTTGCAGAAAAAATGCAGACAATTTGTGCACACTTATATATGTGCATATATTTGTGAGCATGTGCATATGTATATTTTTGCATGAATGTGTTTGTTAAGATGTATTCTAAAGAGCAGGAATAAGTAAGCAGGAATGCAATTAAACGCACAACCATTATCCTGCTATAAATCAGAATCCTGCAATATCGCGTCTAAGTACAGAGTGAAATTCTTCTTCATAAGGGTCTTATTTTCCTTGTCCCACCTTCTCCTTCCTCTGCACCTGCTTTCGTGAAAGATGGTTGTAAAAGCCCTTAGCAAGGATTCTGTGATTTCAGGAAACAGTGAGGAGCAGAAATGAACATAAAATGATTTTGTGTGTGTGTGTGTGTGTGTGTGTGTGTGAGAGAGAGAGAGAGAGAGAGAGAATTATTTTGGCTACATCTATTTCATGGTCTTGCTATACTGGTTCTTGTAATATGAAACAAGAAAGGACAGAAGTTGAGCAGTACTATATATTTAATTACAAATAAGTAGTAATACAACAAAGTTAGCATGAGGATGTCTCTATTACACTTGAGAGAGCACATTTTTAACAAAGTGTTATACAACTGCCAAAATCCCACCTTTTTTTTTTTAATTTCTGCCTACTTATTTGACAGTTATGCTGATAAATGTGATTAATAAATTAGCAGTGCAGAGCAGGAAGGTTGTGTGGAAGGATGATAAATGCCTACCTCCATGACTTTTTTTTTTTTTCCTCCTTGTACAAAAGTAACTTTCAATCAACTCTAAGTCATAGCATTTAATTCAGTGAGTTTTGTGAAATTAGCTCTTTTACTGTTTGCAGTGCCAAGACTTTGCTGGGTCAGACTTCTGGTGCAAAGTGGTACAAACGATTCATACTGATAAAGCAGAAACCACTAGAATCCATGCACAAATAAGGCATCCATGCTAACTGCTTGAATTCATTCTCCTATCCACATTCAGAATTAAAATATGAAACACTTTGAAATATGATGAATCATGAAACTGAATTAATATTTACCAAAAAACCCACATCGGTGATAAACTGCCTAGTATATTTCAGAACAGGAGTCTGAAAATTCTGAAAACCGAGTCTGAAAAGCAGTATTTGTAAAATATTCCTGCAAGAATTTTATTTTCTGCTTAATTTAAATGGTATTGTGATGCCACCTGGCTGAGGAATCAGGGCAGCCAGTAGATCATCAGCAGAGCTGGGGTTTCCAAAATCCCAGTCCAATGTTTGTTTATATATTGGCTGCACCTACAACAAATATATTCAAAATTACACCCTTTGCGTTAGGCGAACAGAGTGCCCCGGTTTCACTGGACTCTTACAGCGCTGAATAGCCATATTCATCCCTCCAACCAAGGCCTCGCGCACGGCCCAGCCTGCCAGCACAGCTTCAGGTTGGTCTATACGTGGCGTTTGCCCTCTCATGCTACCCTGTGGAAAGGCGTTTGCCAACCTCCCTCCTCCTTGCCATTCAGGCAGTGGCAGGTTTCTTCCTGCAAAGAATCACAGGTATCTGAGGGACCTACAACCAGCAGTTAATTCCTCATCTATGGAATAACTTTGTTAAATTAAAAACAAAAAACACAAAACCACAATAACCTCCCCCCCCCCCCCCCCGCCCCAAATTAATCCCTGCTTACTTTCACCTCTGTTTAAAATTTAAAGAAGAGTATTTTCTAGAGTGGTAAACCCCTGAACATTGTAGGGAATGAAATAACAGTCTGATTCCTTTCTTGCCTCAGTCTCGACCGACGAAATCCGCTCTGAGAAATCACAAGTCTCCACGTTGAGGAGCAACAGCTGGGGGAAAGAGGTACTACCCATAGCAGAGGAGGATCAAGGTACTACTTAGATTTGCTCTTCTCCCCACCAAGTACAAGAAAAAGTGAAGAGATTTTAGCACAGGGCCACTTAAATGGTATGGGGGCTGCGGCAGATGTTGTAGCAGGAGAGCGTGAGGAAACAAAGGGATTTTTTAGTTGGGAGAAGAGCAGTCTAAGGAAGGATCTCCCTTCCACACTGAAATTTTTCAGTATTTTATTTTTTTAAAGGACATGGGCTTAATTAGAAAAGAAATACAAAAGCTCAACAAAAAAAACTGCTAAATATATTCACTCGTTTGGTCCATTTACGGAAACAATAAAGGTGTGTTTCCTAACAAGTAGAAGGATGTATTTTTTTATTTGGAATGAAAGGATATAGGGGACTGGTATAGCAGCGTTACTGGGTCATACCGTGAATAAATTAAAAATCTATATATAAAACTGATTTCTTAGTATAAAAAAGATATAAGCATGAAGTATTTAATATCCTTTGTAAGAGATTTCTAGTTTACGTTGATGTATTTAATCCACAAGTCTGAACTAATTCTTCAGGACATTTGAAATTCAACATTTTTGTTACCAAAAATTTTCTTTTATACAATTTCACTCGTGTTTCCTCTACTTTAGCTGCATTTGGATTTACATGATACTTTACATACGTGTTTTTGTGACATGTTAAAATATGCTAAAAGACTTTATCAGCACATTCAACTATGCTACAAGATATATGTTTAAACACTTACGATCAGCTGTACAGAATGTACTTTTAAAGTACGTGTACTTTCAAAATGACATTTTCCTTAGATAAATGAACATGTATTCAAGAACTATCCTATTCACCATGTAATCAAGACAAGACAGCGGTAAACTTGCTGCTAGTGCTGTGGTATAAAAGTACCTTTAGAAGCATGCAAAGTACAAGTATGAGGTCTATCTTTTAAATGCTACAGCAATAAGATCTGGGAGTAACACTCTCTGTTAAGCAATGGCTGTTGTCAGATACGAGATTATTCTTGAGGGAAAAAAAAAATCTTATCACACAAGATCCAATACAAGTATCTAAAAGAAAATACCAGACTGCCAGATAGATATCTCAAAAAGAAGATGATTTCCAAAGCCCTTATTGTTCAGTGCATTCCCCGGTTTCCTCTAAAATCAAAATGGTCAGGGTGTGCTCCTTGTAAACTAAATCAAAACTGAATACTAACAAAACTTCACAAAACACATTTTAATACTTATTACGAAGTCATCATTCTCTTTTTCTGCACTGAGATTGTAACCCAATGAAATCTCAGCCCATTAGAACAATCCTTAAAAAAAAACAGAACCCAGATGCAAAAGAAAGCAAATTCTATCATGTTTTGAAATCTCATTCATTAGCAAGTCCCCTTATAGTATGAAATCCACTATAATCCCTTTAATTAGTACAATTTTTAGCATAAGATGTGGCTATAACACTGGTTATTTGGTAATGGCTATCTATAGTTATGCTATTTATTGTCACCCCAACTCTGACTCCATACATGGATCTTAAAGGAAGGAACATCAAAACCAATTGTAGAACAAATAACTTGATAGTTAATAAAACATTAAAATGTTATTCTAACGAGTAGGGCACAAAGGTCTCTTCTGTGACAATCAAATAAATTTATTTACTTTGAAAATTCAGTTCAGACTTTTTTGTCTGTGTGAATTATTGACAAAGTTCAACTGCAGGGTTTTTTTTTAACAGAAGAAACTTAACAGAACATAAAAACCAGTAATAAAATAGTGCTTTTATTTCTAGCTAACATAAAAATGGCAATAACTAAAGTTAAAATCAAACTTGAACATACTGAGGAAATTAATAGAGTTAGTTTTGAATGTCAAAACTGGCAACCGGTCTATTAATTTAACAAATAAAGGCAGTCCTAAAATACAGTGTTTTTCTACGAGAGCTGTTAATCCTTCCTGCTGCTAACTGCAATGTAATTATGGTCTGAGTACTTCTGGTCTACCACAGCTCCGTTTCGTCCTAATAGGCAGAACCTGCAATCCTACTCTACATTACAATCATGAACTTTTCAGTATTATACTTTAGGACTGCATATAACTAAATGTAAGGTATATTAACTTTATATATAATCTTTCATTATTTAACAAGGAATTGCTAACAGCTGTATTTTGAACAAGAGCTGTATCTATTACACATTATGCACACATATAAAACACTGCAAAATTTATGCTGGCAATTTGATTAAACGGCTTCTTTATGAGAGTTATTTGTACTTTCAAAAGTTGTGCTTGAAATTTTAGAACACAGCATTTACTTTTAAAGAACTAATGAAGTGCAATACTACTAAAATTTATTTAGAGGAACTACTGAGACAAGCTGAGGAGGAAACCAATTATTGCCAGAAAAATGCCCATTTATCTTTTTAGATATTATAAACCAGAAATAAACCATATGCATACATACAAAGAATTCTAAATGTTTCTATGACTTTACGGGAAATTGTATAATGTGGTGCCGGAGATAGCCAGAACTGGACAATGATTCAAAAATTTTTTTCCAAACAGATGTAATGATCATACAGGCAAAAGAAACACAGGAATCATTTAATTCCTATTTCCTTTACAACATTCTTTTTCACTTGCTTGTATTTGGGATTGTCAAGTGTGAAAGGAAAGGGTGGCACGGATGGCCAGCACCGAGCGAGCAGCCCGTCCGTGGACTCGGTCCCTCTGCAGAAGCAGACAGATGATGTGCTGGAGCTCCTGCCTGGCTGAGACCCTACAATAGCTGCCGTGGTCAGGTCGGTAAAGTGCTGTACGATGCCAACTTCTAATCCTCTTCCCAGATACTTAGGATGAAGTATACCCGCTGCTTTGGGACTCAGCCAAGCTCAGTCCAAACCCTCCCCCTTCAGCCTGCTATCAAAGCAGTAACAAACACACCAGCTGGTAACATGAAAGCCCAGGTCCAGCACACACCGGCGAGCCCAGCTGACCTTGTTCACTTGCCTTAGAGCTACTTTTCCCTTCTCTCTGCCCCTCACTGCGGGTATGTAACACACCAAATAAGTAGGGCTCTAGCTCTGAGACAAGTTCTCTTTTCTTTCTTGCGTAGTGTTTTTCCTCTTTCAATGCACTTAGCAATATTCCCTACGCTGCTGCCACTTCTTATTTCTCCAGCTGTCCTAACCTGCTACATGGAGTTGCAAATAATGAGCTGTATTTCTGGAGTGCTGTGCATCTTATTAATTACCTATGTCTCCGAGTCAGAGAAAGCATTTCTTTCCTATTGGGCACAGCTGGAATTGAGAAAACTAAGATTTCAAAATCTAATATTAAAGAGATAGCAGGAAGAGGTCATCTATTGCAGCTTAAGAAATATTTGTTGCAGGTACAGGTTAAGAGGCATAAGAGGACCTGGCTCCTTCAGTGGTACAGCTGCCCACCTGCGCTGCCTCCTGAGCATGGAAAGCTGCACACCACAGCGCACACGCAGTGCCAGCAGCGATGGCTGAGATAGCACAAAACAGGCCGGTTTGGATATTGGATGCAATAAGGCTCTCCTTGTTCTCGTCGTTTCAAAGATTATGGGTGAACTTAAACTTTGATAAGCAGAAGATGGGGAAACACTGGTTCGTCTCTATGGTAGATAAGTGGTAGGAGCACGTTAGCCTGCACTAGACACAGTTTGAAGGATTTAGGAGAGATATGTTCTTGGCAAGTCATAAATCAGTGTAACTCAAGAACTCCCACTGTGAATGTGGAAGGTCACATCCTGTCCTGTGACAGTTTAGAGGAAAAAAACAAACAAACAAAAAACCCCAACCCAATATCTGCTGAAATAGTGAACACTCAATTTCACAAATTCAATGCTAAATTTGATTTTTTTTCCATGTACATTTCTTTATTGCTTGTTACCTAAATTATGCATCTAGAATTTAAGGAAAGAGTTATTAATTCTTTCCAAACAATTGCCTATTAAACAATCCTTCTTATTTATCTTAATTTTGACCTTTCTTTCAGACACCATGGCATCTTCACCAATAGACCACAGCACACAGAACAATATGAAACTAACTACAGAAAAAAAGGGTTATTCAGAGCTCTAACTAAACTTGTTGCATCTTAAAATGGATACTTTTAAAAAAATATATGAATAGGTTAAAGGTTAATTTCTCCTGCTATCAGCTTACATTCAGCAACTCAGGTGCACAGTGATTCTCAACAAGTATATATTTTTTAATTCTTTGATTCAAATATATAATATATATATTCTTTAATTCAAATATACATTTTTTTATTCTTCATTTCAACTGAACAATCTCCCATTAATCTTCTGAAAACATAGAGAAGTATGCTATTCTTATAATTGATTTCATATTCCTAATAAGAACTTCATAGAAACACACCTTAACGTTCTGAAAATGAAAGCTTATGAAAAGTTGATGGTCTTATCATTTCCCTTTCATGTTTTTCTTTTCATGACTACTGAAAAGGATTCCTGGACTCAGCATATTAAAAACACTAAAACAGCAATTAAAGCCCTGTTTCATCCGGTATGGATCTCTTACACAAGTCATTAGCAACCTTAATTGCTAATCATAAAATATGTGGTTCTAAAGAACTATGTCAGAGAGGCTGTACTCATGTAGCTGGAGAGATTTGCATCTTCATTTACACGTGTACGAAAATATATAAATTAATATGGTAAAAAAGTACATTGAAGGACAACATCTTAGCTGAGCTTATAGGTAGCGTTATGTCCTTGCTATCGAATGAAAACAAAAAACAAAACCAGAAGTAACCCCCATCCCTAAACCTTGAAACAGGAAACAAATTTGCATGTTAGATCTTTTTCTTAAAGAAACTTACTATCTACATGTTGTTATCTGTAAGTTTATAAGACAAAGCTAAGGACACAGACGTAAAAACAAAGCAAGCATTGCCACAGAACCTACAAAGATGTTAAACTCCGTAAATAAACATCTTATTTTTGTAATACCTTTTTATTCTGAAGTGCCTCAAAATGTTTCAAAATTATATGCACGTGAAATATAAAGTAGTTAAGGTACTAATACAGAATATTCAATATTCAAGAAAGAAGAGGAAGTCATCTTACTCAAACACTGATGTAAATGTCAAACAAAAACAGTCTTGGCCTCTTCCTTACTTTTAGATTAGAGAAGACAGAACTTCCATTTTAAAAATCTCATATAACAATTGAGCACCACGTCCAGGAAGATTTCTCAGTGCTCCAATTGCTACAACACGGAGTAGAATGGTCCTGAACCACTCTGATTATGCTTTTTGCCATATTGTCTTATGAATTCTTGCCATATTGCTGGTATTTGGAGATATGTGTACTTCTTATGCACCAAAATAAATATCATAGCAAACAAATAAAAATAAAAAAGCTCAAGTATATCACTTGTCGCTAGCTCCATGTAAAAAGCAGCGAATAAAGGAAAACAGATACAACTATCCAGAGCACAGAGAGTCATGAAGATCAGAAGTCATTCTATTAAAAAAACAACCAAACGAACACCAACATAGAACCTGTTGCACCAATTAAGACTGCAGCAGTTATGGCAGAATTTCCTTTTTGAAACAAATTGCCAACGAGTAAGTTACTGCATTCTATCATTTTCTTCTGTAGTCAAGCAAGATCAAAATATTTGTGCAGCAGATTCCAACAGAAAATTTAAAATTCTGTCTCTCTATAAAGTCCATATGCCACCTACTCTTCTTGGTTTGGTTTTCCTGATCATGATTTGGCAATGCATTTTAAAGTGGAACAGTTTGTACAGCTCCAAGTTCACACATATTCCCCTCTCTACAGTGACTTAAATTTTAACACTGTAGTATGAACAGCTAAAAGCTCAGCAAAAAAGAAGAAAGAAAATCGTAACATACCAATTGAATATAATGAACCACAGGGATAAGAGTGTACCAAAATTTTATATATTTCAGACTTAAAGCAATTAGTATGTTTTGACAAAATGGTATTTCACACCGTAAATTGTTCTGAGTAAAATATCATCTTGTTCTAGAATAAAACATATATTAAGGATTGCGGATGTGAAATTTGCCTGTACATATAACTTAAGTACTACTGTCTGAGATATATAATTTTTACATCCATTAAATATGCCATAATGCAGTGGCTACTTAAACTAGTATATTTTTAGGACTGAAAAAAAATAATTTCCTAAACATAATTCAAATGGAATATTGTCAGTATCCTAGGGATGTAAGACTGAAAGAGGCAATTTCCATTACATTGTTCAATCACCCACACTACATGAAGCCATAGATAGGTGTTTCGCTCTGAATAATAAATAAACGCTCCCCACTTGCCATGTCAAAACCCACAAAGCATTTGTGCACTTCTAACAGACTTAAGGACATCAACACAGAGAATCAATGACTTGGCGGTGGAAGAGAAGAACCAAATCACCTTCATGAAGATATCGCAGTTACAGGAAACGAGAGATAAAGAATCTGGCCAAAGTTGTATGTCTCTACATTGGTAGAGAATCATGGTAACTGAAGATTTCCAAGTTAACCTGACAAGGCTCACAAAAATCAATAGCAAATAACGCAAAAGTCCCTTCAGCTCTCAGGAGAACACCACTGTTCACATTAAGAAATCGTTTAAGCTTCCTTGTTGAGCAAAGCACGCAGGCACGAGACAGGAGAACATCCAAGTTGCACAGGTTCTCTCAACGTACAAAACCAACAACACCTCCCCCAAATCTCTATCATTCCTTCATGCCTTAAAAGAAAAATATATGAAATGGCATTTCCTTTGTACCTCTTACAAGAAATGATGGTTCAGTTGGAGAGAAGTTCCAAAAGTCCTTCCATTGACAATCAGACTGAAGCATTAATTCAAATTAACCCAATAGAATGCAACTGTACACTATATGCTAAAAAATAAAAATATTCTAAACCGGTATAAATACTATGCAAGAAATGTGATTAACAACTGTGCTTGTCAAGACATCTTTCAGTCTGTTTGGGGACAAGAAGAAACCCAAACCAGGATTAATCTTACCGTATCACACAGTAATATAAATTTATCAAGCTTTGTCAGAAAATATATACTGCTCTTTACCTCCTGATATTTTACATAGAAGGTGCTTCACTTTATCTAATGGTTCAGAAAGCGAAGTGGAACAGGGTGATCAGGCCCAGTCAGCATGGGTTTGTGAAGGGCAGGTCATGCCTATCAAACCTAATATCCTTCTATGATAAGGTGACCCACTTAGTGGATGAGGGAAAAGCTGTGGATGTTATCTACTTGGATTTTTGCAAGGCTTTTGACACTGTTTCCCACAGCATTCTCCTGGAGAAACTGGCTGCTCATGGCCTGGACAGGTATACTCTTCGCTGGGTAAAAAACTGGCTGTATGGCCGTGCCCAGAGAGTGGTGGTGAATGGAGTTCAATCCAGTTGGTGTCCGGTCACAAGTGGTGTCCCCCAGGGCTCGGTGCTGGGGCCGGTTCTCTTTAATATCTTTATCAATGATCTGGATGAAGGGATCGAATGCACCCTCAGTAAGTTCGCAGATGACACTAAACTGGGCGGGCGTGTTGATCTGCTTGAGGGTAGGTTGGCTCTGCAGGGGGATCTGGACAGGCTGGACCGATGGGCTGAGACCAATGGTATGAGGTTCAACAAGGCCAAGTGCCGGGTCCTGCACTTGGGTCACAACAACCCCATGCAGCGCTACAGGATTGGGGCAGAGTGGCTCGAAAGCAGCCCGGCAGAAAAGGGCCTGGGGGTGTTGGTTGACAGCCGGCTGAATATGAGCCAGCAGTGTGCCCAGGTGGCCAAGAAGGCCAACAGCATCCTAGCCTGTATCAGGAACAGTGTGGTGAGCCAGACTAGGGAAGTGATCATCCCCCCGTACTCGGCACTGGTGAGGCCCCACCTCGAGTACTCCGTTCGGTTTTGGGCCCCTCGCTACAAGAGGGACATTGAGGTGTTGGAGCGTGTCCAGAGAAGGGCTACAAAGCTGGTGAGGGGTCTGGAGGACAAACCTTATGAAGAATGACTGAGGGAGCTGGGGTTGTTTAGCCTGGAGAAGAGGAGGCTGAGGGGAGACCTTATCACCCTCTACAACTACCTGAAAGGAGGTTGTAGAGAGATGGGGGCTGACCTCTTCTCCCTGGTGACAAGTGATAGGATGAGAGGAAACGGGTTCAAGTTACGTCAGGGGAGGTTTAGATTGGATATTAGGAGACATTTTTTCACTGAAAGGGTTATTAAACATTGGAATAGGCTGCCCAGGGAGGTGGTGGATTCACCATCCCTGGAGGTGTTTAAAAAAAGGGTAGATGGGGCACTTAGGGACATGGTTTAGAAGTGGCTTTTGTCAGGGTAGTTTAATGGTTGGACTTGATGATCTTAAAGGTCCCTTCCAACCTCAGCAATTCTATGATTCTAATTTATATAGTTTTGAACTTTCACCAAAATTATGTTATGACTTAATTCTTCATCCCCATTACGAAGCAATCCAAACACATTCTGGAAAATAATCATATTCCCTCTCAAGCTTTGTTTTACAAAATTAAATAAGCTACATTCTTTTAATACTCTGCTAGGGCCAGTTCTTCATTACCTAATCTATTGTTGCTGTTAAACATAATTCTGAAGAGATTACATAAAACCCAAACACACAATTCTCATGGAAGACCCAGAGAGATGCAATTTTTCAAAAGCACACAGACAGAGAGTATATTATTGGGACCACAGAAAAATAATAATTCTAAATAGAGTACATGTCCCTAAGCCCTAGGGTTCTAAGAGAATTAAAATACTAGCACATTTTATTTACATAATATTTAGTTGCCTTTCTTACATATCACTATATTGATAAAAATAGAAATCTGTAACTTCAGCTTTGGCCAACCAAAATTTGAGATCAAATTTCTATATAAGACAATGAACACCTCAACATCCATGGAAAATACAAGTTTGCAAACCAACAGCTGAATGTAGGATTCATTCTTTTCTTATCTACAAAGGAACAGCCTCCAGACACAAACACGAGAAAACAACTGAACGTCTTTTCAGTACAGTGGGTGACAACGGGCTGGGGTTAATCTTTTCCGACTGCTGATTTTTAAGATTTCCAAGATTAAAGCCCTAAAAGCATTTAGGCCATGAGTACCTCTTCTTGTTAATTCTAGTCCACACATGTAAGGAGATAAACAAGTTTACACTCTAAAACTTCGCAAAAATCTGCACATTGAAAGCAATGGCCCCTCCCTATCATGGTATCGATACCCAACAGAGCGCTTTGACAGGAGCACTCTGACAGTTGCAAAGCAGCTCCAGATCAGTCATTAAAAATCAAGTCAAAGTCCTTACATTTCCGCTATGTGAGGGCAAATCTTATTAAAATCATGGAAAATCAATATAAATAGAGAAATACTGTTTTCATAACAATTATTTTCGCATGTAACAGATGCTAGTATTACATATACTAAATATTAATAATAGCTTGCAGTATTTGTCCCAGGCTTGGTGTTCTCTCACCCATGTGGTTTTGTAAAAATTCAAATTACATTAAGAAAAGGTTTGTGGCCTTGTGGCCTTCAGAGATTCAGAGAAAAGCCTTGAAAAATCTGCCTGAAGTGATTACCTAAAGATTCAAACCAACACATAAACCTAATAGGTTTCAAGGAAAACATTATACCCAAATTGATTTTCTTTGGAGAATTGGGCTTTTGACAAAATTATTTCTTTTATAAAACCATACCTTGTGAATAAAATGCCATTTTGTTTAAATAAATGAACATGACCAAAAGGTGTTTAAGGGTTTGGTGAAAAATGTAATAACATTTCTAGTGGAAAAATAATGCAGCGGTGCATTATGTGGTGTAATGTAAGTGTTTGACAGGCTGCTTTGCCCACAGTGACTACATCTCTCATCTGGTCCTTAGCAGGCAGATGAGAGGAGGAATTCCTGTATTTATCACCATAATCTCCAAGAGAGGAAACTATAGCACAGCTTGGAAGATGTGGCCTTTTCTCACAGAAGAGAATAAAGACACCAACTCCACGAAATATAACTTTCAGAGGTATATTACTGCTGGCAATTTCGGTTTGCTTTAATAGGCTTGCCTGCGAGCTGGCAATTCAGAGGCAGCTCCGTGCTATGCTCTGTCATCTTTTCTCGAGGGCAGCAATCTTTAAGAAAGGACGTGGTAGAGAACAGCAGCTATTAAGCATTTCAGACCCCTGTTTAACCTGTTGTCCTATGCAGATCAGCACCAGAAACTAAGCACGTGCTTAAGAATTGGGATGAAAAAAAAAAAATTAACACAAAGCTTTAGCGAATCAGCTCCTGAGGACTGGATGCAACCACTGCTATTCACTCAGCTAACTGCAAGCAAATGCTGCTGTTCAGAAAAAGAATTAGCCTATGGGATAAATGGGAGCTCTTACTATATTTGCAAAGTGACGTATAATGCAAAAAATGCTAGAGAGAGCAAACGAGTTGTCATGTGTAAAGATCTGGATCTTTATGGCAGCTGAAAGAGCTAACTAGGAGGCTACGATGGCAATAGTAAATCTGCTATAATGGCATTTCTGGAGGAATTTTAAATCCAATTTGTTTACAAGTAGATGACAAAACAATAGGCATTTTAATTCTTGTTATTTTTACTGTCTTGCAATTGCAATGAGACAATTTTGTTGTAAGACAGCAAATTCTACATGCACCAGCATTTAGGAAACCATAGGAGAGAACAGAAGATTGAAAGAAAGAAAATTAATCCTCCTCCATCTGCTTGTCTCAAAGAAAGGCATATGTCACTTCATCCTATTATTCAGCTCATACTCCAAAAAGCTTTTAGTTTCCCTTTGTTCTCTTATCAGTAGTTTTGATTGAGTTTGGTAGTCAAGTGTACAGGCTCCTGTGATTTTAGTCTTCTCCAGGGTTACACACTGATAAGGCCAATAATTGACATTGTTATGCAGCAGTTTCTGCTGAAGAAATAAACATGGAAAGAAAACAGTTTTCTTTGTAGAGAGATGTCTCCAGTGACAGCTGAGAATTACTAACTAAATGGAAGCCCTGCCAGTGCATTTAGTTTAGCAGGTCACTTAAATTGCTCAGGAGGAACAAGAGTTTTTTCTTTGCTCATGAAAATCCTTTTTATATTGAAATGGAGAAAACACAGAGATCCCTTTGTTGTATTTACTGAAAATAAATAAAAACATTGGTTGATGAGAGAAAAATACCTTATAGGAGTCAGAAAGTGCTTTTTCTGGAAACTTACAGGACAATAAAATCAGATTTTCATTGTGTGGAAGATTTGATTTAAAACTTGGATATTAGCAGCATCTCTGTAAAATACAAGCCATAAAGCAAGGCTTACAGGAAGTCTCTCCAGATTACACACACCCTGCATCACACCCTTCCCTTCCTTTAGCAGGAGTCAGACCAAACACAACTCTCGACAACACGTGCAGGTGAGAGGGGCCCCCGATTTCGCAAGGGGTTCCTCCCAGCCTGCAAAAAGCATTGCTGGACCTGTGTGGGGTCTGGTCTCAGCATCCTTAGAAGAGAAAACATACGTGTATTTCCTGTTACTTCAGGCTTCTGAGATAAGGAAGGACACAATTTACTGTCAGAACAAAATGAACCCATTTCTTGAGTTCAATTATATTATTGGACATGGTGACAAAAATTAAAAAATAGTAATGAAAAAAAGCAGTGATTACTCAACAACTATCGAAGCCTTTTTAAACAAAATAGTGCTTTCTCTCTGCAAGTAGGCTTTACAGAGATTCACAATTTTAAGATTTGTATTTTACAATGGCAATGTGGTTCTAACACTGTGTACATCTTCGTAAGGATAAGTAAAAACTACTAGATATCAAAATGTTTAAGACGTAATTGCGTGAAGGCAGAAACACTACACGTTTTAGAAATTACAACTGCTGTTTCAAAATTGTCCTCTAAGGCCAATTCATTGCTTAATCATTTCAACAACTGTGAGAACTTCAGATGTTTTCTGTATCTATACATGATAGCAACTGTATACACCAGTGTGAGTATTAATTATCAAATACACAACAGAAATTTTGGGCTGATTCCTATAGTTGTAGTCGTTAAAGCCACAAAAGATCATTACTTATCTTGGTCTGACCTCTTGTGTAGATAACAGGAACTAAACCCAAACCTGTTTTTCTTTTAGGAAAAACACTGATTTGCTGCAGAAATGCATTACTTATTTTGTTAGTGTCTTAGGATTTTTTTCCTATCAAATTTCTCATATATTCATCAATTCACCTATTGGTTTTCTTTCTGACAAACTAAATATGTCCAGCACTTCAGTCATCTTCTCTGACCCATATCTATGTCTTTGACTTCAGACATCAGAACTGGATGCAGCATTACCAAAAAAAAAACCCCAAGAAACAACCCACCAAAAGGCAAAACAAGCTCTTATGTTCGTTAATTTAAGGATCCAATTACTTCCACGTGAGATAGCTGTCCGTAATGCCCCCTAGGAGCTCTTCAGAAGCCACGCATCCCAAGATACAGTCTCTCACTCCAGAGACATGACCAATTCTACTTCTCCTGTATTTGCAAAAATTTTTCATTTGACTATATCAATACAGCCTGCTTGAAGAGGTCAACTGAACCAGTGATCAGGATTGGTTTATGTAACTGCTCTGTTCTCTTTACTTTGTCAGAACAGTAAATCTGTGTCATCCACAGATTTTTATTATCCCTGTTTTATTAGTGCTGAATAGCATCACGCCAATTACTGTCTCCTCCAGAAGCTCACTACACAAACCTCCTCTTGAACATGAATATTTTTTTAGTCCTCCTGGTAGGATGTCATATTATGTTTTTGTCGATACTGTTAAATGCTATTTAAAATTTTAAAAAAAAGGAAAAAAGACCACAACATGAAATCACTATCTTGCATACTTATATCTATCAACTAAATAGATAATATAACTAAAGAATAAAATCCAGTTTCATTGTCTTGTCTGTTATCTAATGTAGATTCACTTTTCAGGAATAAAGACAGAAATGAAGCTGTTAGGAATGACACAGTGGAAAAAAAAAAGTTTCCTATTTTCTTCTTAACTGATAGTAAAAATACTGGATATGTAACTACATAAATAATATCATTAGAAAAATACTGGCTAAGCAAAGCTGATAGAATTGAATACTTATAATTAAAACTATATTACCTTCACAAACATAACAATATTATTTTCTTACCACAGAGTCTTCTGAGATAGATAAAAATTATCAAAGACCAGGAAGAACTTACGTGTTACAAGTGTGTCATGAAAATCCATGAAAGAAAATAAAGCCATTTTTGCAGACAATATTAATAACTCTTATTATTATTGTTGGCTGGACACGCTGTGGCCACTAGACAACTGCAGTTTCTTTACAGTATTATCCTCTGATACCTGGGAGCTTCCCTATTTAGAGTCTTCCTGAAAATTAAGAAAGGCCTTTGGATAGCACTCTCAAGTGTACAATGATGCCTACCCATGAAGAGAACAAACCCATCACTAAGAAGAGTTCTGATAAGCTTTAAGTGGTAGATACATTAACAAAAAGTAATTGAGTATTTAAAGTCTTCATGGAAGCAAAAATAAATATCTAAGACTATCCAAATAGCTAAAAATATCTAAAATCATTTTAACTGGAATGGATTTCTTTCTGAAAAGTAAACCTAAATAAAGTTAATCAAATGTCAAATTCTTTCATTATAATTCCTCATTCATGACCTACACTGCATCGCTTATTGGTAAGTGATCATGCCGCCACAAGGGAAATGATAACACGCTCAGCAAGACTGAAATAGGAGGAGACGGCATCCTTGCAGCCCCAGCGAACCATGAAGTCAGTCTACTGATGATGACTGGAACCACTCCAACCCTACTGCTACCTCATTTACTTTCTAACATTCTGTTGAGATAGCGAAGTTGCAGCACAGATTTGGAAAGCCACAACAGTCCACTGCTGATTCATGCTGTTAAATCATGCTGTTATTACATTATATTTATGCTGCTATCACACTACTTTATGATGGGAGACTTCATTACGGTCAGAGCCAGAGCAGATGATGAACTACGTGTCAAGAAGAAACAACACTTGCTTGCCTGCATTAAAATATATACAGTCTATACATCAGGTGAAATTAATTCTAGTGATAAAGAAGCATTACAAGTTTCAGATATAGTCACACAGAACTCTATTTCAACGATTATACAAACATACAGGCATGTTGTGCCAAGTGAAAGATTTAGCTGTTAATCACGAGGACGGCAGTTGAGACTACCAAGAGTTCTTATTTTTCTTTGATCCAAAGAGTCTCTATTCAGCTGTGTATGCTGTTTATATCTTCAGGAATTCTGTGGTTTGGATTTTTCTAGTGCTTCTTACAGTGCATCTTCAGCAACTCAATTTAGCAACTATAATCAAATGATTCAAAAACGATTCCTAGGAAGCTGAACAGCGGGAAAAGATAATTAATCATTCCCTTCTATAATTTCACCCTCTGGATTACTGACAAGATTTTAACTAAAAAGCCAAAAGCTGGAAGCCTTTAGATTTTAATACCTGATCTGATGTCAAACGGGTGGATCGGAACATTTCTAAGGAAAATACATTCGTGGATGTCATCTACATAAGACATAGGTGATATAACGTATAACTTGAAAGACAAAAAAAAAATGTTAAAAGTATAAAACATTTCAAAACTGGTGCATCTTAGTATAGTACCCAATTTGACTTCTAGCAAAGCATCAAAATGCTTAACTTGGGAATGATTATGCTTTTAATTCAGAGTGAATGGGCCAAAAAAGAAGACCCATTAAAGCTCATCAGAGCATCAGCTGCAAGTATGACCCATCTGCAGTTCAGATACATGGCTACAGCTACTTTTAGCTAGTAACTAACTAGCAGCTGCTCTTTCCCTGATTTTGACAATTAGTCTGTCCCTCCTCCTCTGTCCCCTCCTTGCATCCGGGGTAAAAATGTGCTTATCACACACTAAGAAAAATTACTATAAAATTTAGTATAAATTCCAGAAATATTACCAATATATACGAGTGAATATAGCAGTAATACAGAATGCTTTGTCATAGTGTCACTGCTTTTATGCAAAACAGACTGAAACATGCATCCTTTAGCTAAGTATATGTGTGAAAATCACACAAGTAATGTAAATCTTATTTTTGCGCTAAATTTTATCCTTTTAGTTACAGGACTGGGCAGTCAGCTAGCAGAAAACTCTCTTACACTCACAATGTAAGTGAATTTAAGTAACCAACTGTGCACTAAAACATACCCAATGAAAGCAAGCCCAAACACTATGGACTGGTTTTTTAAAAAATTTCTCATACTTTAGGTTTCACAGATATAAGCTAGTTAAGAGATGGAAGGCACACTGTGTTCAGCGTAGAGTCTGACTAGTATCTTTGGAATCCCTTAAACTCTTAAAGTAGGTTTTTAATGGAGTAAGTGATGTCAGTAATAAGAAAGCTCAAAATTAAATTGATTTCTTAGATATTTTGAGTCAGATGAACTTTTTATCTTCTGTGAAAATAATGATCGCCTATATGCAATCATCTGAATAAAAAGGTGTCATTAACATGTGGTCACCTTTCAAAACAGAACTGAACTTTAGAGATTTGCCCATAAAAATATTGTGAATTAGAATAAAAGCTCAGATCTCACTTTCCAGTTGGTCCTTACTCCAACCACTAAACAATACTGTGCATTGATCACCTGAAGAAACCTCCTATCAAAAACTTTATATTTGAATTTCTAATTTCGATGAAATCTTCAAATAAATTCAGTGACTTCGTTAGAGAGTATAATTTTGGATACTGAATTTCTTTTGCTGATTATCTGGACATTAGTTGCTCTGAAATAACCTGGGGTATTTTCCAATCTGTTCAATTTTGTGATGTCCATTGAATTACTTAATCTATTTTTAGATCATGTAGTTTTTCCTTAAGTTAAACCTATATTTATTCTGTGTCTAATTCTCTCCCCATTAAGTCTGTGGAAATGGGCATTACAAAATAAATGTTAAAACACCTTCCAACTTCATGTTTCCAGCATTAGTCATTTTCTCTTGGTCAACCTTCTCAATTCCATTGGTATTCACCACATCACTTTTAGCTGAATTAGTTTCAGTATAATTTGTTGACACACTGATAGTCTGGCATTGCTTTTC
This sequence comes from Chroicocephalus ridibundus, assembly GCF_963924245.1. Classification (NCBI taxonomy): domain Eukaryota; kingdom Metazoa; phylum Chordata; class Aves; order Charadriiformes; family Laridae; genus Chroicocephalus; species Chroicocephalus ridibundus. Next base: position 202,855,921 of record NC_086284.1, read on the forward strand.
TACAGTAAGTGTCCTCTATTATGTAGATATTTTTATCCTAAGGCTCAAATTGTTAAGACAGGCAACTTTACTGAAGACAAAATATGATAATTCTCCAATTAAGGCAAACTCAATGTTTACTCTCAGAAAGAAATAATTATGATGAAACCATTCAAGATACAGCACAATCATAATGTAGCAAAAATGAAATGTGGACTGATAAGAACATCCAATGGAATTTGCAAGAATCAAAAATCCCCTCCAGTTCCAAGAAGTGTACTGTTCTGTTAAACAGGTGATAATTCAAATGTCACGGAAATTTACGCACTATGTGCTGTTTCAATGCACAAATCATAGTTGGAAGGTATATAGATGAACATATTAAAAAGCACCATTGTTTTTGTTATCAAATAAGTAGCACAGACAGCCTTTTCTGCTTTGGATGTTTTTGGCGGGATTTTTTTTTTTTTTGGTTGGTTAGTTTCTTAACATGAACTGGGAGATTCAATACCTTTGAAGTTTTGCTAGTCCTAAAATTTCTGGTTGTAAGTTCATTTTCTGTTGGTAGTAAATCTTATTTGGTTTTGGTACTCACTTAAGATCAGCTAAGAACAGGATATCGAGAATGAATCACCACTTTTTAAAAACAGGGATGATACCAGAATATGGATGTAAAAACCTCAGCTCAGCTTTTTCATCTCATTTTCTGTCAGGACCTTCTTATGCAGTATGAACAATGATACATGCTAGTCTCAACTATAAAGTGGAAAGAGCAAAACCTTCACATTTTGGTAAAACGCTCTGCAAATTATACTTGAATTGCTCTGCATATTTGCAAAATATTTTTGGTTTTGCAGCCTGTTTATTGAACTTATATTTTATTGATTTTTAATGTGCCCATGTGAATATGCGTTGAAAACAAGCATGACTGTATTTATGTAACAGCAGCATTCCTCTGGATCCCTGAGGTCCTACTCAAATTATTCAAAAGACTATGCCTTTTTTTCTCTCTGTGTTCAATTTAACTCTTTGACAATAGCATTTACTAAAAATGCTGAGCTGAATTTGTCAAATACCTCAGCTGAAGCCAAAACTGAATTATTATTCCGGTTCGCCTAAAGCCATCTAAAGACCTGGAGGATTATCAAGAAACTACTTTATGGATAAATGAACAAAAGTCAGTCCTTATTCTTGCATCTTCCACAAAGGCTTATGAGACAAATTATATTCACATTCAATGTGATTTTTAGATGTAATCAGAACTACTTAATCATTTCAGATTCTACTTAAATGTAATTACAAAATTGTGCCAAAACATAATTTTAAAAGTCTAACAAAAGTTATTTAAATAAACTTATTGACACAATGACTAGGTTTTTTAGAGACCGTCAAGAGTCCTCTGTCCCTAAACAGCTTTTTTTTTCCTCTTTGTGTGCTTACCTCAAAGATTTGAGGGGGGGAAAAAAGCTTCCTACCAACTTGATTTTGATTAAGCAAGTGATTTATGAGTTCTAGGACAATATTACATTTTCATAAATTTGGATTCATTGTGCTGTTTGCACACTAGTAGCATTAATGATATGTGTTTTTCTGAACACTACAGATTTGCTAAAGCATTTCACCCTGTATGGTCTTTAGTTGAACATAACAGAACTGTGGATCCTCTGTATCTTGGAAAAACCTTTATTATTTTTTGGATTGTTTAAAAAAAATAAATCTATCATCACTCTGTGTGATATCCTGGTAATGGGGAGAAACATAAAATACATATGGGTGCTGACAGTTGTAAAAATTAAAAAAAAAAAAAAAAAACAAAAAACCAACCAACAATAAAACTTGTAACCCACATTGGAAACAGCACTGTAAAATTATTTTCTGACAGCAAGTTACTTGCAATGCCTATTACACTGTTATAAAATAACTATTATAGAATTTCATCTTACTTTTTGTAATCACTTGCGAGTCTTTTATTGAGAAGTATAATTCAGTAAAGATTAAAGTTAGATATAGTGACCAAGACAGAAACTTATAGAGTTTCTCACTGTAGATACTGATAAAGTCACTGGAGAAATCACTTTATATGATTGCCAGAGGCCCAATGAGTGACACTTGGATCCTGTCTGCTTTGTAGTTTACTCCAACAACAGCAGCACAAGATGCTACAAAATCCAGCATCAGTTAACCACAGCCAGATTTTGTCCTTTCTAGAGTTTCAAAATACGCAGATCTGGAAAAAAAATGTCCAAGTACTGCCCTTCACCTCAGGAAAATGTTGTTATCCATCATTAAATATCTTACGTATGAATGCTTTAGGGACTTAGGCGATATGAACCCAAAAACTAGAGTTTATATGACGATGTTGATAAAGAAACCTCCTTTAAAACAACGATTACACTACATTCCGGTCAGGCCAGTCTCATTTACTCCAAAAGTTGCATTTGCTATTCATTTTTATTGCTACATCTGGGCCTATTTATTTGGTGTCAGTCCATTCTGCAAGGATGACCTTCAACAAAACAATCAACTAAGGGACATAAAGCCGTATTAAGCATTTTCCTGCAATTAAAACAACAACATTAATGAAAACAATAGAGAAAAAAAGCACTTCATCTAGCACAAATTTCACCGAGCAATTTCCATTAAAAAAATTGAGAATTAATTCCTGGGGCAAATAGGAAAAGCTGACCAATGGCACTGTAAGGTTAATGGGATCAATCTAATCACATTCGAAATATGCAATTTTCAGGGAGTATAATGAAATAAAGATTTTGGTAAACTGCGGATATGTAACACCAGGTAGTTAGCTTTACAAAATTAAAGTGTTAGGATCCTACAGTTTTTATGGTACCCGGAGTTTGAGAAAGAAATTATTACTATGCCATTGTTACTGGAATGATTTCTAAAGTTCTACTTTCAGGTAACTCTCCACACCCTCTGTTTTTTGTAATCCTTTATATTTCCTTCTTTAAGAAACTCTGATTCTGAAGAGACTACTATGGTAGATAGTGAGGGACCAAGTGCTATGTTGGTAATACCCATTTTTAGGTTTCTCTGCTAATTAGTCACTATACGAAATGGGCAGTAATGGAAAGGTTTAAAACGTACGAATAAAATACAGGAAACCAATTATTGGCAAGAGTTTACAGAACATATAGTATGATTTTACAGAATAACTATAAGTAAAATAAAAATGCACTCTAGGGTTCACTCAGTTACAGTAAAGGGATAAAATTCATTACTAAACAAGAGTTAAAATTAGCATGTTCAGAAGTAGAAACTAGACATTTTATTGTTTGTTCCTTTGAAAATCAGCTATTACTGATCCTATTACTACCACATTGATGTGTTTTCAACGAAAACCATACTGTGTTCAGAGCTATAGTACCAAATTCCTTAAACTCAAATAACAATAATAAAAAAATAGAGCTGCACACAAAGGGGGAGGGCTTGGGACTCTCATAGTCACGTAACTGCCCCTAAGAATGAATACATGCTAAAAAAAACATATACCTTTTCTTTCCCAGGAAAATGTTCAGAATTTAAAGGTAACTTTCAAGCAATACAAATTGTATAAACACTACACTCCACAGTTTTTCCCTACACAACAGCATGTTTTACAGGTGGAAATATATTCAGTATCTCTTTCCCTCTATTCAGCAGCCTCCACTGGATTTGCTCCTGGATGCTTAAGAGCTTCCCCCCCTCCTCCTGACGGGCATCATCTCTGGTAACAGTCAGTACAGGAAACAATATTTGGGCGTGCAAAGAGACAGTCAAATCTTCAAGGAAGTCCTCAAAGAATCTTCAATATTCATGCCACTAAACGTAGGTATTTAACATTAATTCTAATTTCTGCCAATTCCATGATCCTTTGTAATTAATTGAGTGAAATAAACATTTGCAGAGGGTAGGGCGAGATCAAAAGTGACTGACTCATGCTCATGTCTTTCCACTGACTACAAATGTAATTTAAAGTTACTTTATTTCTAATTTAGACCTGGCTTACAGGATTGCCTTTATTTCATTAAACCTTAAGCCTAACTACATAATGTAACCCATTTTCAATCTAACTGGTCTCTGTAACGTGAATCATATCTACACATAATATTTATACTGAACCATGCACCTGGTTAACATCTTTTTTTGTTACTTAAAAGATTAATATTTGAAAAATAAGGAAGACAAATATTAGCTAATGTCGCATATAATTGATTTAGCAAGTACAAAGGACTGCTAATTTTGTCTTATAGTTGCTTTGTTCTTTTTGAAGAACACCGAAAAACATTACAGTTAAAACTTGGTCCTACTAGTATATGGTATTACAACCTCAGCTGTCAAATTGCACTAAACCTGTTGTCTAAGATTTTGTTCTGCACGACAGAAGGGGTAGCAGTTAATGAATTACTGTATATTGCACATGAAATGCAAGCACAAAATTGCGCTTTAAGTGTTCATGTTCCAACTTTTTGATTAGATGCGTAATCTAAAATTGCAACATATTGCCTGTCTATCACAAAAGTACAGTATTCAAATAGTAACTTAATTTGGAACCAACTGAAGAAAAATATTGTCTAAATGCCATTTTTCCAATGGAAGAAAAAAAAAGGCTATTCAGGGTTACAAATTATTATATTCTTTCTTAAGGTTTTTTTTTCATAGTAAACAAAAGGAAAAGTATTACACACTCAGAGTTGTTTGTCATGAGTCAAGATATGTCTCTAAATTGTTATGATGAGTGACGTAAGATTTCTTAAGACCCTTGCTCTTCAAGCATACTCCCCCACCTACTTGCAAGACAAGGTAGCTGGCAGTCACTGGAAAACAATTCTCTGCATTCTTCTTACCTCTTATACATTTCCTCCAGAAACAGCCACTGCAGCTTTTACAGTGATGTACCTTGTCCCCTTTTAGATGTTTTCAACTAATGTGCTGGGGAAGAAGGCACTTCTTACTATGTCCCAGTACTTTAATTTTCAGATTATCAAACTCCTGAGTAATAAATGGCTTGATAAAAGCCACGAGTCTTGAAATTACACTTGAAACAGGTTAGGGTAAAAATGAAAATAAAGTTACTAAATCTCAACACTCATAATAAAGAGTACAGTTACAAATATTTATAAAAGTTGAAAAAATTAAGAAAATATATTTATTCTACTTATATCAGTATCAAAACCTGAAGACCCTTGCCATGTTTCTTATCACCAAGGTTTCACTTCTCTGCTTTTCATGCTGCATTCCCAAGATGAGAAGCCCTAACGATACAGTACGCTGGCCTTGTAGAACTAGCCTCCTTCAGCAGGGATTTTGAAAATTTCTTTTTGGCAATCTATTTCAGTATAAATGATATTTATTTTTTGTTTCAAAACAATATTCTCTAGAGTGGAAGACAGACCTATTAAAAACTAGACAAATCTCCCAAGGTAAGTCATGCCTGCAGCAATTAGGTATTCACCTCTTTCCATAAGCAGCTAAATCTACTACCCAAGGACTTCTGGTTTTGCTCAATTGCTTTGGAGAGAGCAAGACTTAGTTATCACTGACCCCTGTGATTTATCTGATATTAGACCAGTTCATAGCACAGAGTAACTTCTGAGTTTCAGCAACAAATATATATATATATTCAAGCTACTTGCAATTCAATATCATTGTACTATAACTTCCCATGTTACTATGCACAACTGTTCCAAATATCTTGAAAAGTCACTACGACTTCTGAGAGAGGGAGGTAGATGGAAAGAGGGCAACAGAAACAGATGTGCAGATTTAAAATTCAGACACAGAACCCAAAACTTATCTGTACGGCTGGAGCTAAGTTAAATATTATTTTTAAAAAGCCAGACATGAGTAATGTATTATTACTATGAACTTTTGGCCTACAAACTCAAGCAAAAGAAAGATAAAGGTGTGAATTTAGGTATAAAAATATGCACATTGCTAGCTGAATAAAATATAAATCAAAAGTGGGGTTTTTTTTGTTTCTTTGTTTGTTGGGTATTTTTATGATTTCTATTCTAAGCTTTGCACATTTAATGCCAAGCTTTTGAGGACGAACAACGCATAAAATAGGAAAAATAGGCCTGCAGTCTCATCAGAAGAAAAAGGATCACAGAAAGCCACACTGAAGTTTCAGAGATAAGAAAGGGTAGCGTAAGAAGTTTTATTCGCTTTTTCATGCTGCTTACACCATTTTCAGTGGACTATATAAACTGGTTAGAACCTTCCAGTAACTTTCTAGACAAAGGGCAACTCCTCCTCCCGGTACAAGGCAAGGACCACTAGTTTCTCAAAGTTAAAAAAAGGATAACATACAGTCTATCCATTATATTTTAGTTTAATATTAAATAATTTCTGGGGGACAAAACTTGTGTTTCTACTGTATTTAGATATAACTTTTATTAAGCACTTCCTTCTCTGTTGCAAAAATGTCAGTAATTTTATTATTTTAAGTTGGCTCTTCTGAACATAAACAATTCAACAGTGCTAACTCCCAGCAGTTGGATTTTTGTACTTGGAGATTAAGGAGCAACCTCTCTAGATCACTAGCCATGATGTTCAAAGTCTAAAACAGCAGAGCTTCCAGTTTCTTGCAACACGTGACAACATATTGAATGTCTTCCAAAAGTGCTCGCATCAGGGAATAAAATCACAGCAATGTTTAAAGTTAGAAAGATTTCCACATTCACAGTCCTTAACTTTTTACAGGTTTTGGTACATTCACAGAAAAGACCCTGTTAGTTTCCATACATGGAAGAGGGAGCGTGCAAGATCCAGAACCACAGAACCATCTAATCATAGAGCTTTCAGAGGGAGAAACACTCCTCTGTTCAGAAAACTAATCCATTCAGAAACATTACGTCTTTTTTTTTTTTTAATTGAAAAACATTTATTTTTACTGCAGTAGCAATGGGAACTAAATTTCTAGCACAGTACTCACCAAGAAGCTAAATTAAAAATACATTTATCAGTTATGCCTCATATGATACGAAGTGAGAAGTCCTGTACTTTAACACAGAAAAAGTAACCACTTAAAAACTCACATCATAAAGTAGGAACAAGATCACAAAAGGTTAGGGAAACCCATATTACTATAGGTGAGCAAAAAAACTTGGTATAAAATCATGTTTCTGATTTTCTATAGTAGATAATCACTAGGAAGGATATTCATATTAAACTTTTTGTACTAAAGCTTGTTACTCATGCAGACAGCAGTACGAATTAAATTTATCTTCCAAGTATCTTGTTATGCAGTTGCCTCTGTAACCATCTACTAATCCCATTTTTAGGGTGCAGAGTTACGTTACTTAACTTGTGTAGCTATAGCAAATACACACTCTGACAAGTGTATAGAATCAGAGTTGTCTTTCTTTAAATCCTTCTCTTTCAAGTAATTTTAGCTCACATACAAGAATATACTTAATAGAAGGGTAAGTTCACATGATATGTGAAATAAAAAATATACCTGTAATAAACGTAACAGTCCAAATGCTAGTAAATGCAGGCTACAGACTCCTTTGTGATCGTACACAAAGTGTTTAATACTGTAATGAAGAAAACTGGCAGACAAGTCCAAGAATGAAATAAGGAGACAATATGCTTATCACCTACTTGTTCTTAGAAAGCATTCCTAGGGAAGAAAACCAAGCATTTTTAATAGCTCAATATTTTTAAACTGTTATGATTATTTCAGTCTTTTGTGTTGAATATTAATATCATTTAATATAGGCGTCAAATCCTCTGCAAGAGAGATAATGTGCCCCCCCCCTTTTTTCTGTTTAATTTGACATTAGGCCTGAAGTAATACAATCCAGTAGCCTTTACTTGTCAAGGGTTCATTCATAAAAATAGAGCATTATTCCTATATTTCAGGGAATAACATGAAGCTTCAAGAACTTTGGAATCTAACAGGCAGAAAACAGACCACAGATAAAACCAATGGCTTTCACACCCCAAAACTGATGACAAATGTGAGTAAAAAGACTAAAAGGGCAAGATTATGTGCTAAATGAGACTTGAAATATCAGTAATGTATTCTTACCATAAATCAGAAGATATTAACCTGGGCCTTCTCTACTCTTACGTGAAATAAGGGAGCAAAGTATTCAAGTGAGCTGAGATTTCAGAATAGTGGTAGGTAGTAGTGAACCTTCTAACCCTGCACTGATTCTAATAGTAATTATTGAAGAGGGAAGGAAAGGCAAACCGAACCAAAGATGTTGACAGTGCTCACTCCATCCCTAAGCTAAAGATGCACTTCAAAGTCATCCTGCATCTGACTTCCATTCAAATGCGGGATCTGTGAAATGTTTCACTATCCTCTGAAACAGACATCCATCTTAAAACTAACATATACAAAACCTAAGATTTAATCTAAGGATAAACCTAACAACTCCATAAGGCATAAACATTTACACAAGTAATAACATAACCTTAATTACATTAAAATTTTATTGGTCATATGATGTAGGAAGATGGGTGGTTCACATTATCATTTGAACTAATATTAGCTTGTAATACTGTCACCATAACGAAACATCTGAAAAAAGTCAAGAGCATTTACCTAAATTTTAATAAGATAAATCATGCACACATTCGTTCTGGTCATGAGGTCAATGAGACTTTCTCCTTAGTACTTACACAAAATAATGATTAAAGAATCATTATTTTAAAGATCATCTAAATCAGAATAAAGGACAGTCACTACGCACAAGATATTATGTCTCAAATATAAAACAAGGGACAACACATTCACAGAAAAGTAAAAAAGAAGCAACACAAAGCTAGTGAATGTGACTGTAAGTGCCATGAACAGACTCAAGCCTACCTGTCAAATCTATTCCGGGTACTGCCGAAAAACAGATCTTACGTAAGGATTTAGAGGAAAGTAACTGAGGATCTGCATTAGGTGCTCCACTTAAGTAAGACGGTCAACCTGGGAGATAGCACAGATACTTCCTTGCGAGCTCAAGCGCGTGATGAGGCTGTCATCACTGGCTGATAAACTGGCAGTCAGCATCTCAACACTGAATACGAGATGACATGTAAGGTGTTGGTATTAGTCCATTAAAGGCCTTGAAAGAGAAAGTGTCTAAGTTTTCCTTGGTGCTATAAAGGAAAGGGAGCTAAAGAAGAAGCAAAGCAAGAAAAAATGATGGACTGAAAAATGATCTTTACAGCTTCTTTGCAGTCTGGGTGAATATAAATGAAGCAAAAATGCATTTGCCAAAGCCAAAGAAAAGGACATTGCAGTAATAAAGATGTGAGTTGATGACAGCATAGGAGAAAATGTCTGTTAGACAGACAGAAATGCCTGTATCTTAGAATCACAAAGAAAAAACCTGCAAGACAGATTCCTTACCACAACATATTGAACATATTTTTATAGCTCAGCTATGTCAACAAAATGATAACTTACTTAAACTGAAAATTTGGACTAAATCTGTAATATCTAACAGTTAAACCAGTATCAGTCCAACATTACTATTAGCTTATATTCAGTTTGACGCTGAATCTAGTCCCCGAAGTCCTGTTTCCTTCCAAATCTTTCAGATATCCTGTACACAACACCATTAAACTCAACAGACATATTTTCTATTAATGTTTTAATTATAAATATACTCAAAATCATGCTTGAATATTTTATCACCTAACAGCACCAACCACTCACTTCTGTCAAGAATTCAGGAGAATTCTGGAATTATGGCTGTAGTTAGGAAAATGAATAACAAGTCCAAGTCTAAGACATGCCGATGAATAGAAAGGCTGAACTTGCGTCCTTAATTACTTAGGCTTCAGTAGAAATCAAATAAATTTCACATTTTGCATTCACATTGCAAGTCATAGTTTATCACATTAAAAAAACACTGTATTTTTATCTATATTAAACTTAGTGCTTTTTTTCTTTTTTTAATCTGACACTAGTATGGAACCAGTGAATTAACACAGAACATTTATACCATCAATGGAAATATCATAAGCCATGAACGTCCCGTTCAATCCTATAAAACATCACATCTGTTACAAAGGCAAATCTGAGCCAGGACTAAAAGGTCTTCCATTTACTGTCTGCCCATTGTGCTCTCTGTTCCCCGACATGTGAAGTAAAAACTGCTAATCCGTAACACGAATAGAGCTACAGAGCTACCCAAACTAGCTTTCTCTACCTGGGTTTGTGGAGCACCCCATGTACATAAAGCGGACTCTCTCTCTGTCCAGAAGTGAGAGCCATGAGAGAATAACAAGCTCTAACTAAACTACTATCATTCTTTTCAATAATATTAATCTTTGTATTATACATGGGCGTGAAATATTTAAAATGTCTACCTGAAAACACAGCGGTATAGTTTCACTGCTATCAAACTTGTTCAAGTAGATTAAAATGAAGACAACTTCCATCATGACCTGATTATCATCTTACAGTGAGAAAATTATTTTCTTACGTTCTATCAAACATGAAAAATATGGGATTAGCATCAACCCAGTTTTATACGCTTGTGTTACAAGTTTATGTGTACATGTTCATATGCATGTATACCTACAATATATACATATAATATATACACATGATTATTTGAACATTTGGAGGCCTGCGCTGAAACATTTATTTCTTCCTCTATTTCCCTCATCAAAAATTATTTTGATTGATACCATAATATTTAATTCTACAGGTGTCAACCAAATACCAAGTAGTTTTCAGGTTGTATCACTCTGTAGCATCAGTCCAGCCAGCCTAACTCCTTTCATTGCAGAATTTCTTTCTCTGCTACACAACACCACACAAAAAAAACCCCAAAAAACAAAAAGCAAAAAACAAGAACTACACACACACACGCTGTCTGTAATAAGGAAGTATTATCATGGAGGGCTGCACACTTGGTATATAAGTCTATTAACTAATCTGTTCATGTGAGGAAGAATAAACATCATACTTTTACTGACTGCTTGGGTTGCAGCAAGACATACTGAAGAGAATGGAAACAGGTATCTTAAGAGCAAAGATTATGTTCTACCATTATCCTGTCTGTAACGTTACTGATAATATTCTTCATCAAATAATAAGAAAAAAGTAATGCATAACCAAGTCCTTTAAAACTGGTCTTGGATTCAAAACCTGCTCGGTGTCTCATCTGGCATATCACCACACCTGACGCTCCGGGGAAATTATTCTGCCTGAAAATTCCTGTAAGGTTTTTAATGCTACTGAAAGAGGTCAAACAGACATGTAAAAGAGCATGAGTTTTCACAGCTAGTACTAAAGGACCAGGCCCTCTGACTGATGATTAGGAGAGACTTCCCTTAACTCTGTCACATGCGAAAAAACAAAAACAACACACACTACGTGCAGGAGAAATGACTGGATGCATGTTCTGATGATTCTTGCTACAGCTTACGGAACAAAAAAACTTCAGTACAAAATGTACTATCGTTATGACTTCTCAATAATGTGAATTCAATGCAATAAGAGTACTCCAACAGCACATACCGAACTCCCCAATTATCCAATGTAGTTTAAATGCCTATTACTTGAGCTCCTACTTTGAAGACCAGGCAATGGTCTACAGCTATTATTAACAAAGCAGAAGAATAATGGATTTTATTCTTGCCTGTGGGAGAGGAGTATCATTTGGAAAATTGATAACACTTTAGTTTAGTCATTTTCAAAGGTCATGTTACACAATAAAGAAGGCCAAGCCTTTTAGTGATAACATATGATAGTGGTAAAGCTAGCACTAGTCTACAGATCCTCAAAATTACTAATTGCTTTTCTATGTTGTAAGCAAGCTAAAGCAATTTGATAAATCTGTTCCAGTATATTCCTGATTTATGTACTTTATAGTCTAGTTTACATAGCCTATAAGTAAATTAAACCATAAAAACCACCTTAATTTTTAAATATGTAAACAGATCTGCATATATAATGAGGAGAACAGAACAAATCTTCATACTACTATACCTTGGGCTTATTATTTACTTTAAACATAGTTGTAATAGATTCAGTAGAAAGGGGAAAATTATGAACTAAGGTGCAGGAAATCAACAGGAAAAATTTAATAGGAAGGATTAACAGTGACCAATTGTAGTTGTGAGGCACGGCTGCCAACATTAAAGTTGATTTTGACAAAATACCATAAACTGAGAAAACCTAACAGTGTTAGCAGGTAGTATAAATTAAAGTTGTTATGTTGTGCCCTTAGGCATTTATTTATTGCAAAGACAGGCAATGACAGTTAAAGTGCTCCAAATAAATCATTGTATGAAGAAGAATAAAATAGATTTAAGTGATACACAAATTTACACAATGGTTCATTTGTACAGGGCAACAGAGTTCAGTCAGATGGAGAGAAAATAAGCTGGTAACGGGCCATTTCCCCAGGGCAGGCAACGGCAGGGGCCTTGCAGCATGGTTTGTTTACAGTCAGCCTGTAAACAAGACTTTAAGGCCTTTCAGGCACTGCATGTGTATCATAGGGTAAAATTCAATGTAAAATATTTCTATGAAAGTGAACTGTCACCAGTTCACAAACGTAACCAAACTTCCACAGGGGCATGCAAATGATTCACCTATTTACCATATTCAAATCCCATTCCAAACAACTCTCTGATACGCTCTTTGCTGGAAAAATGTAAAGTTTTGAAATGTAGGGACCTGAAGTAAATATTCTTACAGGCCTTTTATTTCCTACTGAAAAACAGGGTCCTTATTTTAAAAGGCTGCTTGCCTAGCTTTTTTGAAAGAATGAACATCAACATGTTGGAGTGTGCTGTTATAGAGATAAAATTATAAATAGATAACTCCAGTGAAGCATTTAAGATTGAAAAAAAATAATCCAGTTACCTTTTCAGAAAATCTCTTTGTGAAATACCAAGGCTCTACTTGTAATAGCATCTCCAGAAATCATCTTCTCAAAGTCTGTCTCAGTTAAAACAGCATTTATTTTTCCAGCGTGGACAAAGGAGATACATCTTGTACTGCTTATAGTCCATTACTTCAGGTCTAACAGTTTTGGAGCAACTCTAACAAACAGTCGGGCACCATCAGTCTTGCTGTAACTGCTACTGTTTTGTCATAAATTCATCCCCAAGTAACGCTAGGAAGCTAAATTTAATAAAGACCACCCTGTGCTTGAAAAATATCCCCTTCACTTACTTGAAAATCTTTCTCTTCCAGGATCTCTTTCCTCCACCTGACAAGGAAGGCAGCACAGACGTACAAGTGGAAGTGAGAAAAACCCTCTGGTTCAGACTAGAAAAAATAAAAATATATCATCCTTTCAATACACAAAGAATAATTTTGATCACCATATGCCCCAAGTGTATTTTTATGGCATTGATTACTAACTACAAATGCCAGCTAAATCTCTCTCTCTGCAACATGAATGTTTGCATTTCATGTACGCCAAACCTTTTCATGGCTATTATCTGTAATGGAAATTAAGATGAGGTATTTCTCATATTTAAATTCATTCTTCACAGGTGTGTTTTCCATTTCTGATGTTATCCATTACCTTATATCTGGCATGAAATACTGTACTGCTCAGTTCAACACTGTGACAAGAACATATGCTTCATCTCCATTATTAAGAACAAACTCTACTACGACTAGAAGCTTTTTCATTATAAATTCTGCTATAGGACATTATTAAGCATTTTAAAAATTTACAACTTGGTCTATATTTGACTGAATTAGAGGTGTTTACTAAAGGAAAAAAAAATCTACTCATTGTAACACAAAACATTTACAACTCAGATTTGTATTCAGACCTGCAGCTTTCTGTTCTAGTTCGAGTCAGCAGATTCAGTCACTTTATAAAACTCCCCCTAGAAATTAAGATTTTACAATTATACCTTAGAGTTCAGAAAAATTTGTGATCCTACTTTTAAAAGGCTTCACTAAGTTTTCTTGTATTAGCAAATTAATCTCAGATTTTATTTTCTATACCACCGAGAACTGAAAAAATAATTATGATATTTAATTATCAATGTGATGACGGTGAACTAATGCTATGTAAAATCTCATTAAAATAACATTTAAAAATAATAATTATAAAATTAAGCTACATAATCTCACAAATGTATGGATACTTAAATGAGGATATTGAAATAATTTATAAGATCTAATTGTAGCACTTCAGAAGTATAGCAATTTTTTTTTTCATATTACAGAATCACAGAATGATAGGGGTTGGAAGGGACCTCTGGAGATCATCTAGTCCAACCCCCCTGACAGAGCAGGGTCACCTAGAGCAGGTTGCACAGGAACGCGTCCAGGCAGGCTTTGAATGTCTCCAGAGATGGAGACTCCACCACCTCTCTGGGCAGCCTGTGCCAGTGCTCTGCCACCCTCAAAGAAAAGAAGTTCCTCCTCAGGTTGAGATGGAACTTCCTATGTTCAAGTTTGTGCCCATTACCTCTTGTCCCGTCACTGGGCACCACTGAAAAGAGCCTGGCCCCTCCTGACACCCACCCCTTAAGCATTTATAAGTGTTGATAAGGTCCCCCCTCAGCCGTCTTTTTTCCAGACTGAAAAGACCCAAATCCCTCAGCCTTTCTTCATAAGAGAGGTGTTCGAGTCCCCTAATCATCTTGGTAGCCCTTTGCTGTACCCTCTCCAGCAGTTCCCTGTCCTTCTTGGACCGGGGAGCCCAGAACTGGACACAGTACTCCAGGTGCGGCCTCACCAAGGCAGAGTAGAGGGGGAGGATGACCTCCCTCGACCTGCTGGCCACACTCTTCTTGATGCACCCCAGGATGCCATTGGCCTTTTTGGCCACAAGGGCACATTGCTGACTGATGGTCATCCTGTTGTCCACCAGGACTCCCAGGTCTCTTTCCACTGAGCTGCTCACCAGCAGGTCAGCCCCCAACCTGTCCTGGTGCATGGGGTTATTCCTCCCCAGGTGCAGCACCCTACACTTGCCATTATTGAATTTCATATGGTTCCTCTCTGCCCAGCTGGCCAGGTCTCTCTGTATGGTGGCACAGCCTTCGGGTGCGTCAGCCACCCCCCCACAGCTTTGTGTCATCAGCAAACTTGCTGAGGGTGCACTCTAGCCCCTCATCCAGGTCACTGATATTGAACAGGACTGGACCCAGTACTGACCCCTGGGGAACACCACCACAGACCTCCAACTAGATTCTGTGCCCCTAATCACAACCCTCTGAGCTCTATCATTCAACCAGATTTCAGTCACCCCACTGCCCATTCATCTAACCCACTCTTCCTAAGCTTCCCTATGAGGATGCTGTGTTAGACGGTGTCGAAAGCCTTGCTGAAGTCAAGGTATACAATATCCACTGCCCTCCCCTCATCTATCCATCCAGTCATGCCATTGGAGAAGGCTATCAGATTAGTCAGATATTATTTCCCCTTGGTGAATCCATGTTTACTTCTGATAGCTTTCTTCTCCTCCACGTGCCTTGAGATGACGCCCAGACAAAGCTCTGTTCTCTACTGGTCGTTTCAAAACTACAGTTTACTCTTTAGAAAAATACAGTGTTCTGCTCAAGCAAAGTGAACTGAAACAACTTCTTATGTAAAACATAACATGACAAACAACATCTATTTTATTGCTATATAACCTAGAAGGGCATGGTATTTAAAAAATTCCACAGAACATTTGTAAACAGTGTAATAAAATAACCTCACTGCTCTCACAACTGAAGAAGGAAAAATATTTTCCTCCTCCTACTTTTCCTTTTCCTCCCTGACCGACAGAAGTGCAGAAGGCACTACAAGGGGTTGGCACAAAGACCATGGTAGCAGCTAATCGGTAAGAGTCAAGAAAAGAAATAACTCCAATTATTTCCAGGGAAGTTTTAAGTCTGAAAGCATAGTTGGAACTGAAAATAGGAATTAGTTAATTTTGTAACCAGAAAAGGAAGATTCTGATTATAAAATCCTGTGATATTTTTCCTACTCTAGGAAAACACTGTACTTGAATAACATGACTTTACAATGAACAACATTGTGAAATCCCAGGACAGACAAAGCATATGGTAATTTTAACTAGACTTCTCTCTAGAGTTTGCCTTAATCAGAAAAATTCAAGTCCAATTTACAATATTAAAGTTACAGTTTTACAGAATCATGTACTCACTACCATCCTCCTGAAAAATCCATGTCTTTTACTTTACTGTTGGCATTTCTCTTGGGATGGGAAGTTAACATATATAAAAGCATAAAATGGTATCTCAAGAAGACACTTGTAAGGAAAGTGCTGCGAACGCTTATCATATCAGATACTATTGTGGCAATATTCAAATAATCAAATGCAACTCTAAAAAATGCAGAAAGCCAATTCTAAGAAAACGACCCTCTTCCTACTTTATTGTGTAAATAAATTCACAGAACATGCAGTATTTTTTAAAATTCAGCCTTTGATAATCTTCTATAACATTTTCATCTCTAAAGTAAGAAAAATATTTTAAATTTTTAAAAATTAAGTACAGAAATAGTACTTGTGGTCTATTTTTTCTCAGCACTGAACTGCAACCAATTTCTCATTTTTCATATGAATTTTAAAAATGTCCTTTCAAGTAGCAGCCCTTAATCATACTTGAGAAGATTGTATTATTTTGGAATATACAACATAACCTCATAAAAGTGACAAACATCTTCAAATTTGGAAGGCAAACAAGGTAGTAATGTCCAATGAAAACAGACTGTGTTTAAGACTAAGCCAACAGCCCATACATGAAAACATCAACATGTTTTCCAGAATCCCACTCTGAAGTATGTGCTGTCACTGGTGAAGACTTTCTGGCATAGTAAGAACCAGCTCAGTTCACCATTACCTGGTGAACTATGATCTTATCAAAGAACGGATAATCGAAGAGCACGGCCGCAGCCTGAGCATTTGCAATCAAGTGGGAAAGGAGGGAAGAAGAAAAATGATGGTTATGGGATGGAGGCAAATAAAGCTGGATTGAGACTGCAGAACGGATAAAGAAAAGAAAGATAAGAAAAAGGAAGACTCTTTTTGCCGATGAAGAAGAAGGAAGACTGAATAGTCTGTAGGCAGGAAAATTTAATTTAAAATAATATTTATTAATCAGGATATTTTATGTACTGGATTATTTGTTTCCTACCTGAATATAATAAAAGCTTACATTTCTTTAATTGCATGACATCAGCAACAAAGGGGGCATTGAAAGGAACTAATTCTCGTCTCTCCTCCTCAGTCCACCAACATTATGTTTTTCTTGAAAAGTATAGGGGAGAAGGGGGCTGGATTAAAGAAATCTGTCTGAAAGCAGCATTTTAACTTCCAAAGTCAATTTGCAGTAGCTATTGGCAAAGTTGTTTATTTTGCCCTCTCTTACGTTGACTTACAAAACAATATTACCCAGGTAGTCAAATTCAACCATCATGGTATTCTTTTTTTCTGATGATAATCTAAGCTCCCGATTTTAAGCCCAAGAATTCATTCTATTATCACATAATAAAGGAAATTCTTCCTGAGCCAGAAAGTCAAGATAAGCGGCTTTAAAAAAAAATTAAAATTAAAAAAAAAAAACCAAACCCAAAACCCAAGAACTGCAAGAACTGCCATACTGGAAACTGAAAATGTTTTTGAGGAATTGCAGGTAAAAATATCCAGAAGTATACACGAACCTGAACTTCTTGAGATTTTTCTGTTCAACCTTTTTTTTCCCCCCAATACAATTTTCTTCAGCTCTTTTAAATGAAACCAAATGGGTTTAAATATGCAATTCATTAGAGAAAAAAATGCATATCCCCCTATAGATTTAAAAATTCATCATGCTTCAGAGATAAGTCTAGGCTACAAAGTATTTCCAATGGATAGTTTTAGACAGTTTTGGAAATTGAGTAAAACAGCTAATGCATAATTGCCTTTTCTAACACCTGCTACCTATTATACTTTTCCATTTGTAGCTTTTGAAGTTACAAACAGTTTGATCTCTAAATGTACAAAAATGCAGACTACCAGCTAAAAGCTATTTAAAATCAAATATAAACAATGACCTTGATTTAAATATTTTAGCAAAAGATCTCAAGACAGATGTACAACCTTCCAGAAGACTTATTCTGAACATATTACAGACAACTCAGAGCACATTATCTAAGAACCATCTGTCATTATCAATAAAAATCATTTAGATTGTTAACATCACAAATATCTCATTGCCCTGCAAATGCTGGATCTCCTCTGCAGCTGAAATGAAAGGCATTCTTTATACCGCACTCCCCAAACTTCTTGAATTAGACCGTCACTGAAAGAATGCAAATTTTGTTGTACGACTACACTGATTATCGTCTAGTCAACGATTAGTCTAACCTGCCTCCCTTACCCTGGACACTTCAGCATTTAGGGAGGGTAATATCTCATGGTATTTGTTGATAGAGTAAATACAATACGTGATTACTTTTGAAGTACTCAAAATGATTAAAGCTATGAAATTGTGCCAGGGTTACGTATTAAACCACCATATTTCACACGCAAACAATGGCTCAGACACAAGGACTTCCAAACACTTTATGATCACGGATGAATAAAGCAACTTTAAGCGTCTCCATTTTTATTACATTACAAAGAGCACATAGTTTAGCTGCAGAGAGGTTTAAGTAATTTTTCCCAAATCATCCAAGCAATCTATGGCAGAAAAAGAGAAAGAAGCCAGTGCAGGATCATCATGGAAAGGGCAATGTGTTGGCTGCTCCTCCAAGATTTGCCTTTTCCATTCGCCAGGAGCTCTGACTTCCTAGGCACAGACTCAATCCACTGTCAAAACTGAGACACAGAGTTCCAGTCTGAGAAGGAACACAGCACAAGGACACCACGGAGAGGTCCACCAGGGTATGTATCCTGCCACTAGGAACGACCGACAGCAGATAACTATGAGTATAAGAATGCAAGTGTATAGAAGTACCTCCCCAGAACACTCTTCCAACTTTCAATGATCTTGTGCTCAGAGATGTCCTTATACAAGCTGTAGAATATGTCCATTTAATAGTTGTTAATGGATTTGTCTTTATTTATCTGCCCAAAGCTTTCTGCAACTGTAAGCTTTTTAGGTAATCACAAAGTCCTGTGGCAACGAATTCCAAAACCTAAGTGGATGCTGTATAGCCTGTCTGTTTTAAACCCTATACCTACTAGTTTCTTTCAAACTAGTTCAGTTATTGCATTGAAAGAGTATGAACAATCACTTCTTATTCACTTTCTTCAGTCCTTTCATCTTTCCTTCTCTTTTGCAGACTAGAATTTTTTTTTCTCTTCCACTGTTCCTCATATATCAGTTCCACCATCTTTGCTCAGCCTTCTTAAGCATCCTTTCTTGTACTTTTCTCATTTTGAAATAAGGTCCGAACTGTATACAGCATATAAGATGCAGAAAGAACATAATTCTCACCACTGCATAATGGTATTTTGTTCTCCTTTCCTTTCCCAGCAATTCTTAGCTTTCGATTTTTTTTCCTTTTTCTTCCTTGACTGCTACGGAGCTCATCTTTTCCTCTTGTGCGTGAGTGTAGAAAGCTCACTTGAAGCCCACAGTTATACCGGTAAAGGTAGGATTGTTCCAAACAACACACACAATATCACTTTATATTTGTCCACGCAGAATTTTACCTGTTATTTACTGCCTGGTTGTTTACAGCAAGATGAAGTCCTGCAACTCCTTGCTGTCAACCTCTCACCTTTACTACTCTCAGTAACATGGTGTTTGTTGTCAGCAAACTTTGCTGTCTCGCTCCTTTATCTGTTTACCAATCACTTCAGCAGAAACAGCTAAAGCCTTATCACAAATTTAAAAGAATTACATGTGATCTCCTTTAATTTTGAAACCTGCCTGCGTATTCCTACCATCTGTTTTCTATCTTTCAAACAGTTATTACCCATACAAGGGCATTCCCTTTAATTCCACAGCTGTGTTTTTTCTTTAGTAACCTTTAGTGAAGAACCTTCTTCGCTGTCTTCAGCAATCTCAACAGGCTGCATCATGCCGGTGCATATGTTCACGGGCTCTTAACGCTTTGCAAGGTGTAATTTCTCACTACAAAAATCATGACAACACTTTCTTAAAATGTCATATTTATTTATGGTGAAAGCATATTGTGATTAAGTTTGGAGAACACTGTATTGAAGTCACCTAAATCTTGCCATTCTAAAGGATACTGGAATACTTCAACAATTGCAACTATTTTCATTATATTTCATCACAGCAGCCTACCAACTCATGCAGGATCATAACCTTCTCCTGCCTGTCAGTCTTACAGTCAGTTATAAAATGAAATTTTGATCATTCTGGGGTGCTAAGAACTTAAATTTTCGTCATGGTACATGTTAATAACGTATTATACAGTTACACATAAAAATACCTATTAAAAACTTTCATTTTTGTTGAATTAGCACATTTTGGATTGTCTTCTATCATTTTTTTTGTTTCACTGTCACTGTTCCCAAGGGGATGATCCTAAAAGCAGTAAGTGACCCAGAGCACTTGTCTAAGCTGAACCTAATCTAACAATAAACCCAGCAACAAAGTTGGATCATTTATGCCTAAAAAAAACCCAACCCAAACCAAAAAGCAACCTTATGTAAAGGTAAGGCTTGTAAGTATCTTTTTCTAAAGCAAATATCCATCCATTAACATGAAAATTCATGTTTTGGTTTGATCTTTGCATTAAAAACAAATCTGATCCAAACGCATTTCACAGCACTTTAAAATCCGTAATGGAAACTAACATTTTCAGGTCATAACAGCAAGGTAGAACTATCTAGCACAGCCAAAACACCATGCAAAAACTATCCTCTCAACCCTTAGTGGTCACTGTATGTCCCCTATAGAAGAGCTATTTTAAAAAAACTTTACAAGAACCATGTTTACATTTCCTATTTCTGCTAGGAATGCTAAAAAAAATTCTTTATCTTACAGTGTTCCATTAGATTTGGCAGATTTATGCTGAAACCTAGGTGAAGATCACCTTTATAACAATTTAGTAGCTGGCCTCTCTAATCCAGTCAACTACTTGGCAACAGTTCCCTAGAGATGACTTGATGCTGCGAAATCCCAGCCACAAGGGGAACAGACCAATTGCTGCAATTTTTTTGGATCAGCGTCTTGAATTGTTAGAATGCTCCGTATGGCCTGCAAAATTCATGGTAAGACTATTAATCAATATCAAATATAAACGGATGCTATTGATAATTACTATTTACTTGATTTATCTAGTGTCCCAGTAATCATTTAGTTTTAAGAAGCATCTTTCACGTAACTTTCCACTTTAGCTTGTGTTTTGAGAACAGAGTTTAAATTACTGCCCTCTTCACTTGCTAGTATGTTCAATTCAAATAGAATAAAAAAATAACTAACTTCAACTATATGACTTTTTTCTCCTAGCTTTTCCAGAATAAACCGTGGTGAAAAAAACCCAGTGTTTCTCATTTGGTTCATTTAAAGAGTTCATCATGAAGTTTTTTTAAGAGTTCATCATGATTAGGATGTCAAGTGGATTCTCCCCCAAGGAGGTACCTTCACATCCAATACTGAAATGTGTTTCTCTTTTACAGTTATTTTTGTCCTCATGGGTTGTGGTTTATTACCTTCACATACAGGGAGGTTGCTAAATCTTAGCAAAGGATTGGAGCTTTTCATGCAATTCCCTTACAGTCCTTTCTTGCTGAACAGGGTATTTACAGAAGAAAAGTGAAGTAAGAAAGTCTTCTTGGAGAATGCCTTTGACACAAATGCAAGGTAATGCTGAACTCTACACAGGGAGAACAATTACATTTTGCAACATTCATTTCCAACAAAGAACCACATCTATGTTCTTTGAAAAGAACCTAGATATACATAGAAGAATTATGCATAGTGAAACTATCAGAGACCTTATTGATTTCTTTTCTGTAATTTCCCATGTTAATAAGCCTCTTCTCATCTGCAGTGTGAAGAGTGACCATTAGTTGTTCTTTGTACTGACTGCAGAAAATATTACTTAATTTGCTCCTTTGAATTTCTACAAAGCAGGAGGCAAACAACTTCCATTTCACCTACTAGTTATGGCTAGGCAGAACATGGCAAGAACAGTGACGTGGCAATGTGAGCGTGAATTCTACCCGTGATAATCACTGTGATTTTAGCTAACAGCGAACAATATAATGGTGAGGAATGAGATCTAAAACCCCAATATAATATACATATTTATGGCTCCTCTAGTAGAAAAAAACCACCACACTTTCTGCACGTTTTTCTTCCATTAAGTATTTAAGATCAAAAACTCATAACTTGTCTGGAGATGAGAACAGCAGAACCAAGAGCGAGAACTAATGGAACTTCTCCAGGCTGGTTTCAGTGCATTAACAAATAACAGCAACATAATATTATAAGTCCTCATCAATAACAGTGGATAATTTATACTGTTTAGGTTTTAGAAAGTGATTGATTACTTATAGCTATATTTTCTTTCATTCCCCATAGTTAATGTATTAAAGAACAAAGTATTTTGGTTAGAGCCATTAATATAGTTCCTCATTATCTTACCAAGCCATGGCGCAGTGTAGTGACTTTAAAGCAGAGAATCTCTATGTAATTAACACTGAGCATCCCTATGTCCTTTACTTCCTCTAAGAGCATGAAACATAAGCACACAATGTATTTTGTTTCTTGCATGAGTATAAAGCTGAAGCCTACGCTTCCCTACACCCCTTAGTCCTGAGTATTTTCCTCAAGACAAGGCTTAGGCAGTCAGATCACACAAGCTGTAAGAGGATATAAGAAGATGACACTACCAACAGGCTTCTCAAAAATGTAAGCACGCTTGAGAAGTCTAACTCTCTAGCTATTTCCCAGAAAATTAATTTTGCATCTTTAATTTACTCAGATGTGCCCTACTGTAACTTAAAATCCCTCTTGCATGAGAGAAGTTATGGAAGAGCTGAGTGAGTTGTTACGGAAAGGCTGAGGAGCAGTAAGAGGATAAACCCCAAAGCGACAGCCTAGTTGCATCCCCCCAGCACAGGTGAAGTTGAAGAAAACACTGTCTAGAAGTTGCAAGCTATTTCTTTTTTAATAGGTTACATGGCAGATTTGAGTGAAAACCTCCAGACAAAATCTTTTCAAAGGCATGCACATTTGGGATACCACAATTAAATCTCATCTTTGTTTAATCTGCATTCAAAGACAGAAAGAACATTTATTGCAAAGACTTCTTTTATTTTAAGCTAGGCTTAAAGTTGGGCTTCAACTTTTCAGACATGGTTGTCCAGCTGGAAAGAAATTTGTTTTGAAGTTTCCTTCTAATTAAGACCCTATTCATTCTATCTGAAATCACTAATTTAGTGTGAACTTAAACATATAAATTCCTTCTCAGTTAGTGACTTGACACCAATTAGTTGGCCAAAAATGCAGTGGAAAAAAGCAAAGCTATGTCACACCAGGACCACTTTTATTCACAGAATTCTACTTAAAGATATGATTTACCTTACAAAGCATAAACTAAATCCAGATCATTAGTAAAAATACACTGCAACTGATTTAATTCTGAAGAAATTTGCTGTAAGACAAAATACTTTTACATAAACGTTAATCTGCTTATAGCAGACTATTGATTTGAAAACAAGGACAGGCACCATTGATTAGGAAAGAATATGGCAACTTTTCCACCTGTGAGCAGAACTTTAGCACATCATGTGAATCAAAACCAGATCATACTTCCTCAATAACCTGCTTTTAAAAGGCAAATGAGCACAAATAAGCGTGTGACTAATATTTACTAAACAAATTCCCTACTTCACCTTTTGAATTTCTAAACTATTTATCTCATGTATGATTTTAATTATTTTTGCAGTTCATTCCCAGAGAACCTTGATGCTGGGAAATTAATTAATGGACACAATAGAAGAACTGTCAGCATTGTTTAAACACAATTTCAGCACTGGCCTCATTTACATGTATCCCTTTATTTTAAACAATGGGACTGCTGAATTTTTTGTATAAAATTGTTAGTTCATTAAAAAGAGCACAATGATATCCTTTTCTGCAGATATTCATCAGTTATCACATTTTGCTGAAATACATAACCCACGCTCAAGACACCCACTAGAGCTTTTAGCCCCCGGCTTCAAAGATACTGAAACAGTTACATAATAGTTGTATAATTGTTTGATAAATTTGCTTTAGCTTATCATATTATTAGCTTTAATAAAAGTTATTTAATTAATTATTCAAAGCAGACCTATTAAAAGTAAAATGTTAGCTTAACACTTCACAACTGAAAAAAATCATTTGAATAATTGTACATATACGTACCGCATGTATACTAAAAGACAAAACCAACATCTAAATAACAGTATTAAACGTCAGTATTTCTTATTTCAACTTCTCAGCAAGTATCAAGAATATGCTTATTGACACACTGCCAACATGTAATTCAAAGACGTCCTCTCATTGAGTATGTTTTAGGCCACATATGTCACTTCCAGATACGGAGGCCTACATGTGTGCCTTTTTGGACAAAAGTTGGTATTTTGATTGCAATGAACGCTTAAGTGAAATATTACTGGTCATTTGAGCGTATTAAGTAAGGCAACTGCCCTGGTTTGAAGACCAACGACAAATGATAATAATGTCTTTCATTACTCAATTCTTGTCCAGTGAACAGAAACTCTACGATCTTCAAATTCATACATCTGTAAAGTGAAAGGATGATTACACCAATGTAATATGCAAATGTTTTGTGAAGATTCTTATTAGATTCTGAATATAAAATGACATTTATACCAAAACCTTGTGTGGTCTAAGAAAGACCTATTTTCTTCTTAATAATAACAACTAAATTTTCAAGCCAACTATTCCAATGACTTTTTCTTTCTTTCAAGGAACATACCATAAGAACTGAGAATGAACAAATAAGTGTGTCGCATTCAGCCACATGTTTTCTAATAGGTGGTCTTGTTGACTAAGAAAAGTGGACAGGATAGCGCGAAAAGAAATACCAAAAAGGTATTTAGTAACAAGCATGAGCTATTGCCTTCCTTTCCTCTTTTCCAGGCTTAGTCATGACAGAATCAAGTCACGACACAGAATCAAGAACACCACACAACCATTATAAAGATACTCAAGATACACCACTAACTTTTGTCATCCCCTCTCTCTTCATTAAACCACATTACATTCTACAAATTAGCAACAAAACCCTTAATTTCTGATCACCAGTATTCCTCTAGAGACTAGGAAGTAGCTGGAACCAGTATTTTCCTCCACTTGATGGCCTGCAAATCTTAACACTTATTCATGAAAATACTGCTTCCTTGCAGAACAACACTATCGGAATCAGTCTCTACCCAGGAATGGCAATTTGGCTGAATAGTCAATCTTGTCTCGTGATGATGATCCCGTGATGATGGTTAGGTAATTGCACCAAGCTTTTTGTGACCATATGACTGCTAACAACATTCCTTGGCCTGCATGCTTTCCATTTCATTCAGCTTCAATAAAAAATAACATACTAATAATACCACAGAAATTAAAGTGGGCAGCTGCTGAATGCAGCAGCATCTTCACTGATTAAAGAGAAGAAAAAGCACAATATCTGAAAACATTATTCAGCTGCTGCTCTGCTACGTCCAGCACACAGGCTTTATAGTCATGATTCTGCAAAACTGCAGGTTTATAAAAGGGCTGATGTCAAAAGCAACTGAAAATCCAACACCATTATTCATTCCAAGCATCTGAAAATTGCTAGTCGCTCAGTATCACAGCTGGAAATGTTAATAATACATATATTTTAATTAAATTCATTAGATACTTGATAGATATTGCCAGGAGCTTGATCTTGTCTGGATGAATAAGATAAGCTGCTTCTTACCTAAACAGTTAATACAAAAGACTTGCCAAGCTAATCCAAAAATACTCTTCAGACCATGTCTATTCCCATCCACCAGCTCTTTAGCACAGAAGTAGAATAGCAGTGATGAACAGGTGCAGCTTTGTTAACTCTGATCAGAATGAGAAACTAAATCCACAAAATATAATTTACTTTATTAGCTTTAGCAAAAATATTTCCCGTGAGCACTATTGTTCTGAAGATGCTAACATCTCAATGGATGCCAGATCCTGCTCAGTACCTAAGTATGTCTCAGGACATTGAATCAAGGTAAGCTCTTTGCTTTGAATCTTCTCAAAATGCTGAAAAACAAAACCAGCAGAACAATCAAGTCAAAGTCTGCACTAATAATCAGTCTTCACGCCAGATGACTGATTGAAAACAGCAGCATGAAACAAAAGACTTATATGGGAACGGCAACACCTGTAGAGTAGTCACAATCTGCTTTACCAAGGTCCTCTGGAGGTTAACTCTGGCGGTACTACTCTTATCTCTGCGAAATGAAAGATCTGTCTTGACCCTGAGGAGCCCTGAGCAATTACAAGACAGTAACACTCTCATATTTCTCTCCAGCTCGGGTGTATCATACACTAACCATCAATGCTTTCCTAAGTATAGACACTGCAACTGCTTTGTTGAGAAAGCTTCTATGAGAATATGCTATAGCAGTGCAAATGAAGAAAAGAGTGGCAGAAACTGAGGCAAATTTTAAGATATTATCAACGGCATACAACTTTATTAATTCTAATATTAGCAATAACACTTTTTTTTTTTCCTGGACAACCTTACTCCATAGAGCACAGCTGTGTAGCTTGAAAAGCCCTTGCTCTGCAACAGCTTCTTACTGAGGCGACCAGTGCAGCTTCATGTTTTTCCCATTTGACATGAGATCAGAGTTTGAAGTTTAAGTTATTCAAATCTCTTATTGCTGTCAATAAACATGGCTTGCTTTTTTCTTTCCACCAGCTTTTGTGAGCATCTCTCCACTAATCCACGCTGACATTTAAAGGTCTGAGTCTTCAGTCCCAGTATCTTGAGATGCTTCCAACAGATGACAAAGCTGCAAGAGTGCCCTAATTGCCACCTCCACAGCCTTAAGCACCTCAAAATGGGAGGACAGGTTTGATCCAAATAAAAGCTTTCTGGCTGGATTTTTTGGCTGAACACAGAATCTTCAGCTGAAATTTGCAGTTACCATCTAGCACGGTACTTCTGCAATTTCCTTAATCAGGAACTATTGAGCAAATAATTTAAAAGCACAATACTAGCCCTACCAAAACCACCTGGGTGCTGCATACCGCATTAGATTCCTAAACATTGCTCCAAATTTTCAGAAGCATTTTAGAATTTATTTTATTCAAGCCTTCAAGAGAGTGCCTACTGAGGTTCCATATAATTTTCTTCACATCTCTTTTATTAAGTTGTGACAAGCAACAATAAGACAATCATAAAAAAAATCATGCTGCCAGGCTTCAGGATGAATTTTATCTAGAAAACAAACATGAAAGGGACAAATATTTAGCAAAATAACAATTCAGCCTCTAGAAAATTATAACAGAAACCAAACAAAATATTATCTACCCAATTTGTGACCTAAAATAATAGATATACCTATTAATAGATGTATCATCAAAATGTAATTTTTTACTGCATCTGTCCTTCAGCTTTATAAATATATTTTTCAAATTAAACAGATTTTTCCCACATGATTTTGCTTATAGCAATGAAGACTGAAGGCTCTGAACTTTTAGGCTTTAAAATCTGACCAGAATATACCCCAAAATGTTGGAAAGAAGGATGTAAAGCTGTCAGCGTCAATGTTTTAATATCTCAGATATTACTTAAGCTGAAAATACAGCTTCATTTGGTATGTAGCTACAAGATTTTTGATACAGCTTATTCATCCCCAGTTACTTTGTGTACACTGCTATTCCTCAATTCACAAACACCCAAATTAATACCAAAATAGTAAAGAATGTAGAAAAAAACTAAATAGAAAATAAAACAGATTTACTGCAATTAGATTTTCTATACCTTAAAAAAATGTATGCAGAGATTTTATGGTGGCAAATACTGATCATCTAATACCATTTTGGAAAACTGTTTTCTGTACACATGATTTTTCAGGGTAGTATTAACAACTCTACCAGTATAATTTCCCTGCTATCATGGAATGGCTCTGTGGAAAGATGAAGGTCACCATATACTGACAATGGCTGTAGCTCATTCCAGTCAAAATGGCAGCACCACAAGTGCCATTAGATGGAAGAAACATGCTCTAACCGACCAACGTGCATTGCAAAATGAGCTGCAACACAACTTCAGCTCGCACAAAGTTCTACTGAAGATTTACACACTGAAAAGACACCCAGAGCCATGCAGAAACTGCTTGTCTAGGCACAGGGATAGAAATAGTGGTGTCAAACAACTAACCAATTCCAGGAGTTTTACAAATCTCAGGACTAGCAATAAACTACTGAAGATGGATCCTGGACACCTTTCAAGAATCTGCATTTCCCACCTTGAGTGCTGTGTCCAGTTTTGGGCCCCTCACTACAAGAAAGACATGGAGGTGCTGGAGCGGGTCCAGAGAAGGGCAATGAAGCTGGTGAGGGGTCTGGAGAACAAGTCTTATGAGGAGCGGCTGAGGGAGCTGGGGGTGTTTAGCCTGGAGAAAAAGAGGCTGAGGGGAGACCTTATTGCTCTCTACAACCTCCTTTCAGGTGGGGGTTGGTCTCTTCTCCCCAGTCCCAAGTGATAGGACAAGAGGAAATGGCCTCAAGTTGCGCCAGGGGAGGTTTAGCTTGGATGTTAGGAAAAATTTCTTCACCGAAAGGGTTATCAAACACTGGAACAGGCTGCCCAGGGAACTGGTGGAATTGCCATCCCTGGTGGTATTTAAAAGACAGGTAGATGTGGCACTTCGGGACATGGCTTAGTGGTGGACTTGGCAGTGTTAGGTTGATGGTTGGAGTCAATAATCTTAAAGGTCCCTTCCAACCTAAATGATTCTATGATTCTATGAACATTTCTAGGGCTGTTTATTTTTCATGTTACCTCAATAAAGCGTGGCTAGTCTTAGAAGGCTGCGAAAAGACTCTGCATCCCTGGGGTCTTAAACTATAAACCAAATTAATACTCATTTCGGAAAAACGACAAGGTGCTGCTACTATGGAAACAGGAGGGAAGCAAAGGTTGTCACGCGCTGCTCACTGAGAACCTACAGGGATCCAGACTGCAGAGTTCTGTTTCCATAAAGGGTACAGGACGAGAGACAAACAGAATTTAAAACAAAAAGGAAAAAACAACCCAGAAGTCATAGCCTAGTTAGAATAAAAGAAACGAAGAATGCATGTGTTATGAAACAGGACTCAACACCACAAGGGAAGGGAATCTACAAGTCAGAAGACTGAACACCTCTTTACCACATCCTTAATTTACATAGCAGGTATTCAGAGATGATATTAATAATCACATTTAAAACAAAAAATAAATACCACAATCATACAAATGTTTAGTTGGCACTTAAATATTTAACTTCAGAGAGTGATACAGTATCATGCAACAAAATGTATTTCAAACTGTATTTTATGGAAATCTCCACAAAATCAAAGTTTTTAATTATGAAAATGTTTTATCAAAAAGCAGGTATTGGATTATTTTAAAGTACAACAGCAGCACATCACCCTCTTAAAAGCCTGAAATATTAAAATGAAATTGCACCATACCTAAGAGACAACTTTATTCTACCTGCGATCTAAGCTTTAAAAAACGTATCATTAATAGAAGTTGTTTATACCTTTCAGAAAGGACAGATTGATTTGTTTTCCCACTAACACGCTACTTTTCTACAGGTTTGATAAATTACTACAACCAAACAAAGAATCTAGTTAGAAAGAAGAAAAACCTGTTTATTAACAAACAGGAAGAGTCTTAAAACTAAAGCCTCAATCACGAAAATGCTACTGTTAATTTTGTGGAAAAGTATTTGAGCACAATATATAAGCATTTTTTTCAGCTACGTGAGTATTTATTAAAGGATAATCAGAAGATACTTTTTTTGTTGAGCTGATTTATATTGAATAATTTATACAAAACTTTCAAAACTTCTGTTCTCCATTTATGGAAAGAAAAGAAAACGGTAGACTCTTGTCATTATCTGGAAATTTTCATCCATAACTTTTTGCAAAAAGAAAAAAAAGGACTGACAGTATTTAAATGAAAGAGCAAAAAAGCACAGGTATTTCAACTGTTATCTCTATTGCCCTATCTACTAGACCATGTTTCCCCTTCAAAATAAACTATTTCTGCCTAGGATGCAAAAAAACCCTGCTGCATAGCTTTTTATATCTATTTAGCTTATTCAAGGTATATTATTACTATTTTTGAAGTCAACACACAAAACTTGCATTTTCAATACTATTTATTGTGTTTCATAAAAGTTCCATTAGAAACAAATTCAGAGCAAATATAAGTTGGAGGCATCATTTCCATTTATTACTTTTCATAATACCTTTTTCATTCCGTGGTATCAACACAATCTACAGAATTATTGCCATTGTTCTCAAAGACAGATAAAGGACAAAAAAATCACATCATACTGTCTAATTATTGTCATCTCTCAAAAACAATGGAATATATATTAAAACTTACACAATACAGCATACAGTAATCATATGGATATTTATGAGGATCCAGCGGAAGACTATGGTGAAAGACTGTCAGTTTGATACACGTTTTCAGTTTCTGTGGGTTATATTCCTTTTCACAAACCGACACCAGGAGGTCGGGGTGATGCCTCCGGAGGAAAAGTGAGATCCCTTAAGAGCTTCCCTTCAAAGCAACTGAGGACACCTCAAAAGAAAAGTTCCAGTGACCACAGTGAAGCCCAGAAGAAAAATTACAGCAAAGAATGGGGGACCTGCACCAACCACAGCTAGAGAGACGGATGAGAGGACCAGGAAGCAAACAGAATTTGATGAAAGAAATCTTGTAGAGGCCAGAGAGGGCTCCAAGGAGCTTGCTAGGATTCAGAAAGTCATTAAGGGCACAGCTACTGCAGTGCTTTGGGTTGGATTGCAAGCGTTCTTTTGAAATTCTCCTGTACATTTAGGTACTGAATCACAGCTTGCATTGTAGAGGTTTTCTCTTCACAGCTCCACTCTTATTGCATTGCACTATTTGCCAATGCACACACTCAAAGCTGGAAATCAAACTTGGAAGCAAACCTGCCCCACAAAGATGTATTGAATAGATGCAGAGTTGCCTACAAGCTCCTTTTAATTCTGCTCTCTCATAAGTAGAAAGAATTTTGTGACCAGTAAAGAAAATAATCATTCTATTTAATAAAAACCAGCCTTTAAACAATTCAAAAAGCCTTTTTGGAATGCTTTCAAGAGAAAGAGGAGGAGCTGTGTTAACCTACCTCCAAGCTCAGGACAACCTGAGGTTTTACTGAGTATCCAGGGTCCTGTCAGGGGTAGTACAGGTAGTTAAGAACTATCCTCTTGCAAATGAAAGACTTCCTGCAAAGTTTTTGTATCTTCTATTTCCATCATCATTTACAAGCATAACAGAAAAAAAAAATGAGTCAGACAGTGAATCTGATGTAATCTTTCCCCATATACTCTCCCTCTGCAAGAAAAGACAATCAGACCCAAAGTATTTTAGTTTCAAAAACGTTCAGCCAAACTAAACCACAGAAGAGTCTGCGATTTTATCTCAGCCATCTGCTTCATTTATAAGCAAAGAATGTTCAATATACTGCAATAAATTCAAAGCCTTCAATCTGTCTCCTGTCACAAGAAAAACGAGAATGTTGCAGTGCAAAAGATGGGAAAAAAGGTATATTTCCATTAATTCCTGAAGTGGCAAAACACCTTTTGACTCCAGACTAAAACAGAATATCATGCCCTATTTCCTTTATTCTGATATTCAGAACTAGAGAAATAATACAACCACAGCTCCAATCACTATTTAAAATGAAGATTTCTGAGAACCTGGTAAACATTTATCACATAACTCTTAGCACTCTAAAGTCAAATGGACACCACCATCTTCCCTCTAGAAAAGGAAAGCATAGCTATTTCATAATTATTAACACACGCTCTCTTTCATTATTCACTCTCTATAAGAAAGCATGGACATGCACAATTGCTAGTCCAACCTCCAGCAGTAATGGTATTCATCAGTAATCTTCTTGTGAGCCTTTACAATGGCCCTACTACTTGACTTCAATCAGCTGTAAAGCTCCTTTATTCTGTTATCACATCAGTGCGAGGGAATGAATGCCAAGGATTGAATGCCCTCCTAAAGGAGCAGAGTCATGCTGTTAGAATAGCAATGAGCTCCATCTGACACCGCTCAGCACATTCTTTCCCACTCCCTCACTCTTGCAGAGGAATGCATGCGCGACAAAAATAAATATCTGTTGAGCGGGAACGCTAAGAAACAGATCTACAGAATAATACACTAAATAGAGCACATCGCAGTTTAATAGAAAGAGCTCGAAGTTGATATAAAGGATGCAATTAATAACCGGCAGCAGTTGTGTTCCATTTGTCAGAAGAAAGCGATGGGTGGAATAATTATGCTACTAGTGAGAAAGAAATTCAGAATTTCAGTACAGAATGTTTCATCTATTAATACTCAATTATTCTTAAGCTTTTTTCTTTTTTTTTTTTTCTGATGCAAGAACCTAGACATAGACTTGTTTTTTCTTATTATAACAAAAAGAAGAAAACAAGAGATCCAGATCCAAAAATGGATGACTGTAAATATTTTAAGTAGAATCTTTTGGTAGCTCAGCCTGTCTCCTCCCTGTACTGTTGACTCTTGTGGACATTGCTTTACACAAACCAAGGGGGTTTGGCCTGATATGAAATCTCTACTAGTAACACCCCCAGAATCTAGACTACCATAACAACAAAGTTATCAGACACCTCAGGCAGGAAACTGAATTCATAATTTAATATTGCTTTTAAGGACTGACTCAGAGGTTTTTTGCTTTTGGTTTTGTAATTTGAAATACATCAGCAGCACTCCACCATGAAAACAAGCCGTGCTTTAGCAGGAAGAACAAAAGTGTATTTTTCTAGCTCAAGTATATTGGTGGATTTTCAGTTAAAAATATACTATAAAATGCTTTACAAAGATTTATATTTCAACAGTTAGTTATGATAAACTCCACTTTCTGGCCAGCTATAAACCAGTTTTTTTTCCTCTAGAAAGTTTATTTCTACTAAATATTTCATAAAGATTTCAATCAAAAGTTATTTGCATAACGATACTGAAAAATGTACACAATCTTGTGAACATAAGATAGAGCGGCTGAAAGGAGGGAGACATCAGAAAGCTTGGCAAAGAAAATGAAGAAACTATCCTATGAAAATCCATTATTTTTAGGACATTCTCTTTTAAATCAACACTAGGCTACAAGTCCATACATTCTGTAAATCTTGTACGTCGTAATCTCACCAACAATGTGTTTATGCTTCTATTTCCTTACATTCACTAAGATATTCTGATTTTCCCCCCACAATTAGCTTTTCTTAAAAAAACCCCACAATTTTCCTTGCACATGAGCTTATTTGAACTCCTCTGCTGCTCTGTTAAGGATGAAGAGAAAGGATGGTGTTGTGGACTGTGTATTATTTACTTTGTGCTATTTGACCAGAAGCAGTTTATTTCAATAGTGCAGTACACTCTACAGTCCATTTTAGAGCAAACAGGAGTACAGTAAAATCTCTCTGCCGTGAAGTATCTGTCAGGATCACTCCTGCTCGGAGAAGCAGAGAACAACATTTGTGCCCCTTCTCCGGAATAAGGCATTGATGTGGCAAGTGAATGGGGCTTCTCAAGGCTGTTTTGAGAACATGAACTGATATGTCAGCACACTGGAGACACATTAAACCTTAACAAGTGACTCAACTGATGACATTTTCTTGAGGAGCTTCAATTAGCCAGTGATATAAACAGCAACTTTTCCAGTAGAAATGTTTTAAATATTGTCTCCCGCACCTCTCAATCATGCTTGTGAAAGGACCAAATTTCAAGATGGAGCTCTACAAAACACCTTCCCCAGTGAAAGTGCACAGCTAAAATTGCATCTTAGTGGTGCTGAAGTACATAGTATTTTGGTGACACCCTTTCCCAGTAACGTAGGCGGAGAATTCTCAGTCAAGGAAGAGAAGGCTTTCATAGAAATCAGTAAAGGGGCTTTTTTTTCTTCAGTATAGGTGAGCAACAAAAACTTATCATAACTCTTATACTAATTATATCCTAACAAGTAGTTATTAGCACGTGCAGGCACTAAAACTGAATCACATCACATGTGGAAAGGGGCCAGAAGTGATTGCTTCTAAGGAGGCCAGACACACATCCCCTGCCTCTTCTCACAAGAGAACAATACAGAACTGCCCAGCCTTCCTTAAGCTTAAGCTTAATTATGTCTAATAAGCAATAAAGCTAAATTAGAACAGGATCCTCCTCACAGCCATGGGCTGAAGGAAGGAAGTGAATGACAGCTGAGATACCACAAGTCCAAACACCTCACTGACAGGAGAACCAGAACGCACTCGTGTCTCACACTTGGTTTCAGTAAATAACATTATTCGAAAGAAGAAGGCCGCGCCAAAGGTAGATTGCAAGAAGACACATTCTTGATGAGCTAAAGAACTCTCGAGGTTGTTAACGTGCTGTTTTTACACAACACTAAAACTCCGGGGCATCAGTTTCAGGATTAAGCATGAGATTGAGCTTGTAGTTAACGCCATGTGCTTTAGTAAAGACTTCTTCAAGAAGTCTTTCCACGTGTGCTCAACTTCTTACTTCCAACTACTGAACTTTCTGAATCAGGATTTATTTGTATTCCTAAAACCAATGAAGTAGAATAAGGGCAAAATGAAAATAAACAAATAAATAAATAAATTACTGCATCAGTGAGTAAAACACTTGACAAAGATTTAACTCCACAAAGTCTACTTTTCTACTGACACTGGCAGAATTTTTGGAAATGACACTAGGAAAAAACATTTATAGCAACAATTTGATTAATCAGGAGCTTAAATCTTAAAAATATAAATTCAAACACATCTAAAAGAAAACAGATAACAATTACACATTTTGGTATTGAAATGTAATGGGTAAATTCCTCATTAAAAAGTCCTTTGCAGACATTAAAATTTACTACAATAAAAGCACCTGCAACATTACTCTGACTTTGCATAATTTTCTGTTAATGACCTAGACTTAGCAATACGATGGAAAGCCTAATAACGCGGTATTTAGTTCTTACATAAAGGAACAAACTGAAAGAAAAACAAATTTAGAATGGTTTTAAAAGACTCAAAAATATGAAAAAATTTCCTTCATGTACCTTGACTTTACAATCAGTTCTTTAAGGGATGAAAGCACGTTAACACAACTGTTTTATTTAGAAATATTAAATACAAGACAATTCATTTCTACCACACTTTGTTCTTCACGCTCCCCTGCTGAAGGATTAACATTAGTTTTTGCTAATGCTGTTAAACAATATGAATATGGAAAGCCATCACATTTAAAATTAAAGAAATATTTATTTCCAAATATACGTGCTGCTGGCATGTAAACCCATATAGAACTGATATTCATGTTTGTGAAGAATAAAATGCTTCCGAGATCTATCTTGCAACAATGTGGAACTAAATAAGACATAAGACATAAATAATGAAAACCTGGATTACTGGAAACATTGGAGGTCAAATCTGATGTTTGCCTGAGACAAAGGAAGCCATAGAGACAGAAGCAGATGAACAAAACCCAGGCCTTGTCTCTGCGAGCAATACTAACACTGAAAGGAAACCATGTTGTACTTTGAATAAAAGTTTATTCACACAAAAAGGGCTACCCATCATAAACCCATTTAAAAAAAATACAGGTTTGATGAATAATTTTGTACCTAATTAAAGGCTTTCTTGGCTTAACTGGAAAAGACATAATCTGCTTACAATACAAATCAGATTTTACATGAAATATTTATATTGATTTTTTTTCCTTGACACTTCATAAGTTGCTCTTTTATATTTGTCTGCAAATCAAGCAACTTGCTTGAATCAGACTAAATGAAGACACCAGCTCTCCTCATGGACTTGGAGACCTACTAGATTACACTGCCAAGTGCGAGAATAAAACGTACATGGAAAAAAGGGTAGAAAAAAAATATATTTGAAAAACAAAGAATGGCACAATTCAGAGTATTGTTTTTAAACCAAAACAAGATTTACGTGGAAAATGCGGGTATCGATATCTAGCAAATGAACATTTTACATTTTTCTATTTAAGTACGTAAATTAGCAGAGAGCCTTCATTGTCAACACTGTAAGCTAATAAATACTGTGAAGGAAAAAGTGCTCCCTAATTTTGCATGTTCACTTCACATTTCTTGGTATGACTTTAGACACTAAATGTAACATGAAACATTCCAACCATAGAATCTTACAGTGGCTTAGGTTGGAAGGGACCTTTCAGATCATTTAGTCCAACCATCAACCTAACCCTGACAAAAACTATCCCTAACCCATATCTCTGTGTCTACTCGTCTTTTAAATGCCTCCAGGGATGGTGCCTCAACCACTTCCCTGGGTGACCTGTTCCGATGCTTGATATTTGATGTGTGTATGAAAAAACACAATGTTTTGCAGAAGAAAGACACCTTCTATCACATGGTGTTTGTAAAAAATTGTTAAAAATATCTTTTCCAACCTTTCTAGAGTTATCCTTCTGCTCTTTAGGACAACCTATGTAACTCTTACATGATACAACTGAGAAACTTTACAAGTGTCCAGTTAGTTTGGAAAAATTTAGTTAAACATCATTTATTATGCGGAAAGTATCCAAATGTTACCGACATAGCTTCAGTGTCCCAGTATTGCTACTCTAAAAGTATCTCTAGGTTGAGTACCTTGTCTTTGGTAGTGGTCAGCAGTAAGGGAAAATTCAAGGAAGTGTAAGCTTTAGGTAACTTTTTCCCATCCTCTGGCACCTTGGCACAGAGATTTATTGAACCAGTTGTTGGAATCTGTTTTAACACTTAATAGCAGATTTTTATCTCACAAGTTTGCTTAGTCGCTTTTTGAATCCTTGTAAAAGTCAGGACGCACAGAGAGCTGTGGTCATGTGTTCCACAAGTCTGCTGTGAAAAAAAGCATCTTCTCAGGTTTGAACCTGACACCTGTGACTAAACTTTTCCATATGCCACGCGTACTTTGTACACCTGTACTCAACCAACTCACTCCCCTCTCAACCTTCTTTTACCAGGGTAAAGAGTCCTCAGAAGAAGCAATTCTTCATTTTTACTCACTCTTGAACTCCTTCAACCTTGACCCCTTTCCACAGGAACACTGTGGATTTATATAATGGCAAAATTAGGCTCTTATTCTCCATTCTAATATTGCGACAGAAGTATTAGGACCTCAAGTTCTTGTTCCTAAGTGTCAACATACAGTTTATGGTTAATGATTACATACAAAAACATAATTTCCTTTTTCTCCCCAGAATCTTTATGGATCACTTTGCACTTACATGAATGGGAATTTCAAGTGCCATTTTGTCACTATCACTGTCTCAGAAGGTCTTTCTGCTTTTCTTGGTTCTTAAGTTCACTTCTATGCTTACCCTGAATGAGCTGTTATCAGCTGCAGACTT
This sequence comes from Chroicocephalus ridibundus, assembly GCF_963924245.1. Classification (NCBI taxonomy): domain Eukaryota; kingdom Metazoa; phylum Chordata; class Aves; order Charadriiformes; family Laridae; genus Chroicocephalus; species Chroicocephalus ridibundus. The sequence goes on from NC_086284.1 coordinate 202,893,428, forward strand.
TCTTATCCTGTTATTCTCCTGATTAGTTGCGAAGATACTAAACAATGACACTTTCAAAGCTAAATATGTAACATTTACGTAATGTAAATAAAGATAGAACATATAAGAAAAATACACGGATGTCTACACTGCTTCCTGTGCATCAAGATAAAAATAGTGTTTTAATCTGAAAACTTTCTATTTGTTATGCTACCAGATAATACTCTTTTGTTGAGGTATGAAATAAAGGAAAATCTGTTTTATTTCAACTCCATCTACTATGCATTTGAAAGTAACTCAATGACTTTTTTTACATTTATAACCAACAGAGTATGCTCTTTCACAGTGAAAAAAAAGGAGAAGTACTGTTATATCAAAATGTATCTTTCCACTAATGTTTCTCAGGGGCTTGCACTGACTTCTGTGAATTGATAACTATTGAACAACTGTATTATGACAATAACAAAAAAGGTTCATCAAAGATACTTTAACTGGACACTATCTTGAATCATATTTAGCATTCTTTTTAAAACCCTGTAATCTTCTTCCTGACAATAATATTTCTGTGCAACTGTTTTCCAATTTCCTATTTTAAGAATAAATTACCACAACTCTTAACGTTCCCTCTGTGCTGTCTCTGAAGTAATGTAACTCAACAGAAAGTAATGACAAATAGAGTTAAAAGAACTAAGTATATCTAAAGTATACTAGGATAAAATGACACTCAGATGTGCCTTTTTCTTTTATCTCTTCTTTTGTTCTTCCATTGAAATTCTTAGTCCAGCTGAGAAAATACATTTTTTTTCAATTTAAATAGAGTTACCAATTAAAAATAATGTTAATTACAGTTGAGTGAATTTTAATATCAAAAAAAATCTACTAAATGACACCAGACTCAAGCACTTTCAAAGAAACAAGGGTAAAAAAAGACATTTTCAAATACCCAGAGATAGTTCTGTTGTAGTTCATTTTTAAACAGAATTATCTCAAACAATGTTATAGGTGCTGTTATTATTTTCTAATTATTTCCAGATTATAACAAAGTTTTCTGGAATTCTTACCAAACTCCCTCTTAAAAAAAAAAAATTTAAAAATCTCAATTTTAGGTAGTAGGAAAAAATACAGCCTCACAGCAAAATTAGGAAAGAACCGTTTACAATGAAGCTCTGTTTTTAAATATGACTAAATCTGCAGGCTAAAAGATCATCACACAGGAAGATAATGTGGACTTTGTATGAATCATGGCAAATCACCTGTCCTCATAAAGAAAAGTATCTTTGATTGAAATGCTACATTAGAAAGTCTACAAAATACGTACCTTAGCTCTTCTTAAAGTATCAGCTATAAGCTTATGAACTATATTTTAATTATTATTGATGAGCAACTGGCATGATACTGGTTTTCCTTTTCATTTCTCACAGCTACATACCAGCTTGCCATTTAAGTCTTTCCGAATATTTTCATTTCTAAATCCTTTTCCCTTTGACTGTTATCCATGCTTACTTTCTGCTGCGGAAAAGGCATAAAAGGCTAACAAGTTCAAACATTTAATGGGTTTATGAACAAGAACGTTGTAAGAAGGATTGCTTTGACAGTTTGATTAGATTAACACAATCCATCAGTGTCAACAACATGTGCCACCCTTTAGAAATACAGGTACTGCAACTTCCTTAGTGGATGCTACTGCATTTAAATTGAAAAGCACCAATATCACATCTTTCCAATGCAAATTTGCATGGAAAAAGAACTGAAACACACTGAATACGGATGAAGGCATTTATAAACACACTCCTCTCACAGAAGAATAAATTAGCAAAACTTAAGCATAACTACCTGTACGCTTGTTTGTGAAAATGTGTTTATATTTAAAAAACGTACGTGGAACTTGTACCTAGTTTCATATATGGAAAATAACATGACAATTATTGGAATTGTTGAGCTGTACAGGAAAAAATTACTAAGTCACAAATTGAAAAATTTACAACATAGTTTGTAAATAAAGTATATTCTGTACTCTATAGCCACACACTATGTTGTAAATAAGAATATATAATCCTGTAGTTCTGTCTTCTATTAAAAATATCTATAAAGTTCAAAAGATGAAACAACTGACCAAGCGTGTCTGGCAATGGTTAACAGGTCTGTTTCAAAGAGTTGCAGAAAATGAAACGATCTATTATAATTTTGCCTTCTTGTATTTGTTGTTCTGGCAGTCATAACATTATCTAAACCTTGCTTGATTCCTCTCCCCACTGAGTTTTACTAAATTTTGTATTTTAAAAGTTGATTCATAACCCATTAATGAATAAAATTAACTTGCAAACAGGTTCAGCTATAGCACAAACCTCACAGATTTATAACCATCCTGTCATAACCAATCTCACCTTGGCATAGGGAGATCAGAACATGAGGTTAGTAGCAGGACAGATATTGCCTATGGTACTTAAATTGCAATGAGGATAGATCCTTATTGGCAAGTCTGGAGCTTGTGAAGGACAGGTCCTCCTTGTTCTCAACTCCATTATCAACACAACACAATTTTCTAGATTGTGACAAAACTTGAACATTTTCTAGATAAGCCTTACTTTCCATAGTAAAGATAATAAACAATGGACTAGGTTCTGATTTATGGTTGCACAAATACATGATGAATTTTATCCTGCACAATGACACCCACCCCGTGATTCTATCGTGATACAACAATGACAGCAAAACTAGATATATTTGAATTTTTATTAACCAAGCACAAATAGTCTGAAATGACTATAGGAAAAACGCGCACAACTTTCAAATGTTTTCAGCAGATGTTGAAGATGCACTGAGTAACATTAGCTACAGACTAAGAGCCATCTGATGGACTGCAGTGATGTCCATATAATAAGAAAATGCACCATTGGCCTTGATATAGCCCCTACTTAATCCAGGATGATGTGAGATGGACTAAATAGAGTTATCGGAAAGCTCATGTCTGCATTTACGTTAGCAAATAACTTAGGGCAATAGGAGATAAGAAGATCAGAGCAGTTCAGGAAGAGGCTTCTACAGCTACACTAAATGTAGAAAGATTTGCATCTTCACTCTCAATTTAGTCTTGGATTTTACTTCAGACTAGATTTAGCCTTGAGCCTTCAAATACAATGTTCCCACCACTCACGTGGTTCGAAGCTGTCCAAGTCATTGCCTTGACACATGTATGTTCCTGTTAGGGGACATTACATGTTGGAGCCTTTTTTGGTGCATAACTGAAAAAGAGAGTGCCGTTAAATCTCCTCAGAAAGGATTCAACACCAAAAATATCCCATGAACCAAACCAATAGAAGGCAGGGGAGGACAAAAGGGGAATTTGCTTCAGAACTGCACTGCTAATCCAAACCAAAACGCAGAGTTGCATTTGCTGCACGTGCGTGCAGACTTGCAGCTGAATCTTGCTTCCCAAGAGAAGAATTTGGAAAGAAGCGTGTAATAAACACAGAATCCAAACAACCTAGAAGGTGTCAGCATATCAAAATGGGAACTGAAGAATTCATGAGCCGCACGTGCTAATTCACATAAATCAAGGTCACCTCACACAACTGCAGGGATACTGCCTATAAGCATCTACAAGTACACAGCTGCAAAACCAGAAGCACGCCTATTAACACAACATCACTCAAAATAGTTGGAAGTTCTCATTTCCATGGCTGTAAAAATTATGTCTTTTAAAGAACAACTTAATGGTTCTTGACAGAGAAAAGACCTTTAATTTCGGGGGGCAGGGAGAAAAAGATAAAGGCTGCAATCAAGAGGACTTGGAAACAAAGATAGAAAGGTTGGTAAATTGTCAGTGCTGATTAAGACAGTGGAGGAAAAAAAAGCTAGCCAGGGTGAAATTAAAGCATTGGAACCCCTGCAACTGGAATAAAAAGATATCTCAGTAATCAACTAAATACATCTGTACTTTACTACTTTGTTAAAGTGGGCTGAGCTATCTTCAGTGTAATAACATTCAACCATTCAAAACAATAACAACTAAATTCAGCATATAGCACGCTGTAAACAGTGTAGAAAAGGCTATTGTTCAACTTCACGAATTACCAGTTTTGGAGTGTTCAACCGGAGGCACTTAAAAAAAAAAAAAGGTATGATTTTCTAAACTCATTTCATAATCTCTCTTCAAATCAAGTTCCTAAAGGCATTTTTGGCAACCTCTGTCACCATACATGAATGACTGACTTGTGCCACTCACTAGCAACACACAGTTCAGCTTATCTCTGATTGCATGAACTCTAAATTCAGTATTTCTCAAACACCACGGTTAACATGAACTGAGAAAGCTATATAAAGAACACTATTCTTTCTTACAATAAACTTCTTTAATAAATAGAAATAAAGTCCTATTTTTTCCTCTCTCTACTGTGGAAAAATACAGTTCCAGCATTTAACCCAAGTACCTACAGCTTGAATTGAAATTTATCTTCCTTCAATTACCACCACAGTCGTGCCTTTCAAAAACTGCAATAGCAGATGTTGTGTCACTGTCTCCACAAGATATGTTTCCCACAACAGCTATTCTCATTTTATTTGTAAACTCTTTCATTGTTTACAAAGTCATGACAGTATGACAGCACAGTAATGACGCTCAGGTTGTGATTTAGACATTATACTTAGTCTTCAGTGAGTGCTTTAGAGAGATTTATTTTAACTTCATTGAAAGATATTACTACCCTATGGAACATTGCTGAAGAAAATTGAGTAACCTGAAATGAATCTTACCCACTGACTCCCTTGTGCAAGTTTGTTAACTGCTTTATTAAACACACAGTGAAAATGGATTAAGGTGTAGCCAAAAAAGTTGAATAGAGACATGAATGTTCTTTCATAGGCATATCACAGAATCACAGAATGGTAGGGGTTGGAAGGGACCTCTGGAGATCATCTAGTCCAACCCCCCCTGCCAGAGCAGGGTCACCTAGAGCAGGTTGCACAGGAACGCGTCCAGGCGGGTTTTGAATGTCTCCAGAGATGGAGACTCCACCACCTCTCTGGTGGAGAGACCTGCACTCTAGGGTGTAGGGGTACACTGCAGGGGTAGGGCTACACTGTAGGGTATAGCACCCCACACTTGCCCTTGTTGAATTTCATAATGTTTCTCGAGTACATGAACAGACTAGTCAAAATTTAAAAAAAATAAAAATTAAGAGATAGTAGTATGAAATCAATTCATAAATTCAAAATGTGCAGGTATAACAACTGATTTGTACACTTAATCGGAATAACCGCTACAATAAGCTAATATTTCACAAACTGTGCTTTCTAGTGCACTTTCTACACTCTGTTCAGGGATCTGAGTAATCAGAAGGACAACTTACTTTCTGAACCAGTGTCAAACTGAAGATTCCTATGCTGAAGTTTTTTGTAGTTTTGAAACAAATCTTAACAGCTAAAGGCAGTAAAGATTTAATGGAACACTGCTTACTAATGACAGTCTAGAATTAGTTTGAAATTTGAATTAATTTGAAAACCACTGTCCAAAACTGATGCTACGTTAGGCATCACTTCAGAATCTCTTCATATTCACCTGCATACTGCAGCATACGTAGTATTACTTCACTTTCACACTACAAAAATATTAATCCCGATTAAGCACAGAAGAGCCAAAGGTTAGTACAGGTTCATATACACTTTGAAATAGTTGGAGTTTTTTGATCAGTAATTCCTGAACTACTGCTGGGAGAAGAAAACCTAAATTGGGATAACCACAAGAACACTTACAGAGAAAAACTGCAAGAAAATGAAGGAACTGAATGATGGAAGATCTGAGTAGTGGCAGAAAAAGCAAATTACATATTCTATCTGATTTAGAGAGATTCATATTATTCATATTAAACAAAAAGTTCAAAACAAGAATAAGAATTGGGCTTTTTGAAATTCTGTGAGGGGAAAGTACAGTACAGATAGTCCGGAAAATGTAAGGGAAAAATATGTTGAACAAAAAAAAAACTATGCAGGATCTACAACAAAAAGTTACAAAATAAGAGAACCAAGAGCTTTCAGGAGGAAAAAGAACTATTCTTGGTATCAGTAATTGTCATCAGCTCTCTAGGGAGAACTGTCATACAGATGGTCGGAAATGCACATCTTAACTGAGGGAGTCAGGTCAGGGGTGAAAAAAAGAAAAGTCGATATGCAAATCATCAGCATAAGCTGACAGTGAAGTTGTATGAAAGCCTCAGATCACTCATGACTGGGATGGAAAAAGTAAAAAAGGACCAAGAAGCCCTGTGAGACTGGAAGAAAGGGCAGAATAGCTCTCAAAATAGACAGTCAAGGGCAATGCAAGTGGCAGGGCAAAGCACAAGACTGTCGTGTATCAGGGAAACAAGAAAGGCCGGAATATTAAGGAAGAAGTGACCACTACTAGGAGCTAAGGCACTGGAGAGACAAAAGGAGATAAGGTTCTTAATATTTCATGTAGTTCTAATGATGTTGTGCATTCCAGAAACAAACAGTAATTATACCGATTTCATAATCCCCCTACAAGTATCTATGCTACTACAAAGTTATTTTTACTGGATTTTACTGGATTTGCTGAATAGTAGTTTGTCCTTTCTTTCCCTGCCAAGGTTGTGTGTGAATTTAGGTACTACATCTTGCACAGTGGAAAAGAGTTAAAAATTATTTTGAAAGCTTAATAGATTTTCTGTGCAGGCTGCTGAAAAGCTTTGTCACTAAAATACTCTGCTTTGAAGCAGATCAGGTTAATCCACACACTTCCACCTACTAATCTTCAGTGCAGTGAATGTTCTGCAGTACATAGATGAATTTTGTCATGAATACGTACTAATTATTTTACATATGGTACTGAGCCTGCCCTGTTTTGTAAAGTGGTATCAACTGCAGATTTCTGAACTTCAAGTCTATTTGATGGTAAATTATTTTCTTTCTTACCTGGATGGAGTTTCTACTATTCAGAAATCTATTATGCACAATAATATAAACCATATATACAGTATTATTTCCGATTTTTTTGTTTATTTACAGAAGTAACAAAATGCTTGCATTTTTATTCAACTGTTCATCTTACATCTATAAACACTTCTGATTTGTTTTTAGAATTTTTATTGTTCAAAGTTGGAAATATCACGCATACGCACATTAAGGTAAACTATATCAACTACGTGTCAGTTATGGATGCTTGAATAAATTTGAAACAAGGAAGCAGAGAACTGTACAACACGTAAAGATTATTTTCCATTTGTTCACGTTTTAACAACAATAAGATATCAGAAACAAAAGGGGAAAAAAATCAAATGCCGGCCACGGTTTAATTGTTAGTGTTCACTTGAACACTAATAATCAGCGTAACTAACAACGGGAGCTTGAGAAAAGAGAACTAATTAGATTCCAGTTTTAAAAGACTAAACTAAACAACCTGAACTTGTAGCATAGTCTCTTTGGCACATAAGTGAAGCTCAGTGAGGAAGGGCTCTGCGGGAAGAGGAGCAGCTCTATGCTGTGCTGCAGGGGTGCCCTGCAGAGTTCCAGCTTCTTCCCCTGGGAATCGTGAATTAAACACTGACTCCGCATCCCTGCTCACAACCTACACAAGAGAGTCCCTGCATCCATGACACAAACACAAGCATAAACAGAATGCAATAGTATTGTGTCCACCAACTCTCACGTTTAAAGGATATTAGGGATGTGCGAAGAAAACCCTGAATGAGTACGCTCAAAGAACGTTCAGATAAGAAAGCCTGTAGTGGAGTGTTTCCCTTGTTTCTTTCTTTTTTTTCCTTTTTCCTTTTATTATTTTTAAATAGTACCTAAAGGCAGAAAAGGAGAAACGCGCAAGCATAACTCACACTGAATCAATTTTAACTCAACACCCTGCAAAGACAGTGGCAATTATTTTGTTCTATTGCATAAAACGATGCTTACAATGGGTTTGAAATTTTTTTTCAAAGTGCTTAAGATCTAATAATAACAATCTATTTTTAAAGTAGTGAAGAAAGCCTACTCTCGTAGTCTAAGCGAAATCCATGCGGTTGTAAAAACCACGCAGCTGACAGCACTCAATAGCCTGGATCTGTGCTTCACGCATCGCATCGTCAAAGGTACTCTTCATTAACAGCGAACCAGTTTGTCATGAACAAATGCCCTGAAGACAAACTTCCAGCCATCTATTACTACAGCCGGCATCTGGCTTACAGAATTTTCATTGCGTATAGCTAAAATCAAGAAGTCTCTTCGACTTTCACATACTAGTTTTAGATTGCTCTATTGGCAGTTATAAAATGAAATTTAATAACTGAAAATAAACAGGAAGTTACGTAGACATTGGAACAATTTTGTTGAGATAAACCAGGAATAACTGAACTAAAACCGGCTACAACATTTAACAATACCGAACATTTAACAATACTGTGTGTGGAGAATGACCTACTTTTCAAAAACACTGATATTACTGATGTTACATCTGGATTACGTGAATCTGTGTGACTCAGACTATGAAAATAATGGAATTAAATTCCGATAGTGTCATATCCAGTAGTGATACTTCAGGAGGTGATCAGTCAGAGACTTAAGTTAGGTCTAAGCAAACTGAGAGAATATCTATTCAATCAACAGAAACTGTGGAGTACCATTTTCAGAGAACATACATTCAACAGCAGCTGAAACAATAGTCAAAAGAGATTAAAATCCGACATATTTAACTAACCTAGCCTACTTTACTGAATATCTGGGATAGTAATAAAAACCTTCAGTAAAGCAAAAGAGCACAAGGCATTTTGAACAAGATTTTATTTCTTTCTTAAGCCACGTATATTTCCCCCTTTATCCATGCCACTTTATTAACAAAATATCCAGAGCAGAAAATCAGTTAATCTAGAAACTGCTGGCCTATTCACATAAGTAGCACTAACAAAGGAGTTTCCTCATTGAGGAACCATTAACACTTCTTTTAGAGGAATAGGAAAATAAATTTGTAAGTAGAACCACATGATGACTTTAAGGAATACCTACAATAATTTATTTGCTATGTAATGGGAAGTCATTTAATGCCACGTTGAACTCAATAAAATGTCTTGTATTTGAATGGTACTTGATAATACTTCACCTCTACACAGGCATCCTTGCTCTGACAATTAGCTATTGTGTCTATTACATGAGACAGATGGGCTGAATGGTTTTGCTCGTATCTCCACATGAAGAGAAGACATGGCTATGCAAAATCCCCCCCAAAAATCCAGACTTCCTGTAAAAGGAAAAGGGAACTAATCCATGTATAAAGACAGCTTTATGAAAAACTTCACAACATGGAGTTCCACAGCTGCTTTAGGACAACATAAGCATAGGCTGCTGCTGAAAAGGCAATTGCACCTAGCTCACCGCCTTGCACGTACTTATGTGATTTCATTTATGCCAACATAAAGGGTTATGTAGTCATGTAAAGAGCCAGATCATTAAACTCATCTAGGTGAAAAATCACCCAACAGACAGAAGTTATATCATCTCAAAGCAACAGTGAAATCACGGTGAAGATGGACAGTTCAGTGTGCCAGGAAGCCTCTGACAGCTCACTCATCTGAAAGATGTTCACCTTTGCCATTCTAGATGATTCAGCTCATTATGGGGCAGAAAAGCACGGGATCGGTGTGAGGAAATAATGGACAATGGCATACGTGGAAGCAAAGGCAGAAGTAAGTGTTAGTGTGTCAAGTAGCAAATGTGGACACGTGTCTTCCAATCAATTGCAAGAAAACTCTTTTTTGAAAAGCATGTGATAAATTCTGTTCCTGACTTCCCAATCTGCATAGGCAAAACAGATATGAAGCAGATATTCTTAACGCATCCTCATTTAAATTATGTCTAATATAAATCACTGAATCATTTAAGTTGGAAAGAACCTCCTGAGATTATCCAATATCATCCAGTCTAATCAACCTGCTAAAGCAGGGTCACCTAGACTGGGTTGTCTAGGACCATATCCAGATGGCTTCTGAATATCTCCAAGGATGGAAACCTCATAAATTAGGCAACCTATGCCAGTGTTTGATGACTCTCACAGGATGGAAAAGTGTTCTTGTGTTAAGACAGAATACCATGTGTTTCAATTTGTGCCCATTACCTCTTGTCCTGTCACTGGTCACTGCTGAGAACTTTTAGAAATATAAATATAAATGAGAGACTAAGGGAATATATGGGGACTGCAGACACTTTTAAAACTACCTTTGAAATTACGTAAAAATGTTATGGAAGTCTGGTGTGTACAGAATCTAAAAGATGCACAAAATTAAAGAGCATATGGATGCGAGAAAGGCAATTTTCATTTCTCTCCTTCTATAGCAACATGATTCTCTTTCAGACTTTGGTCTTTAAGAACAATATTAATTTTATTAAAGCCTTCTTCCAGAAACACTGACTACTTTAAGGTAGCTAGAAGGAAGCCAAACTGTTTTCTAGACTGTATCTAACATTCTATTATCATCCTATAGAGTCATGCATCAAGATCCTGATCAATAAAGCACTTTGGAGTACATGCTTAATTAACTAAATTCATGAGTTGTTCTATTGAAGTCAATGAGATTACTCACATTCTTTAAGTTAAGAGAAAGTACTTTATCTCATCCTCTCTGCATTCACAATCAAATTCCATTTAGCCACAGGAAAATTACCATCTATTTCAATAGTTCTGGAAGCTGCCTTAAGAACTTGAACCTAGAAAAACCTACAGGCTTCTGTGTGCACATCACTGAGTTTTGATTTTGTATTGTTTTTTGCACGTCTAAATACCTTCCTCATAAAATAGCACGGCTACACATCTTTTTCCTTCTTTTATTTTCCACATTGACTCTTCCCTGATATCAATGAAAGCTACCACAGAAAAATGGACAAATATTGGCAATACACAAATGTATTTGCAATACACACTTACTTACATTAAAAACAGTTGATCTAGTGGCCCAGAATTTCACATGATAAAAAGGTCCCTTTGAATATTATGAAAGGAATTTTAACTCACTTTTTGCAGAAATTCAGAGAGCTTCCATTTTGAAATTAAAATTTCTAAATTTACTTGTCTGCAAGCACACTGCGTATTCTATGATTCTATCATGGAAGCTTAAATACACACACAAAAACTTACAGTAAAACACCAATATTTTTGCATTTATATCTCAAACCGAACCCCACCTCTGCTGTTCACAGTCACCCCACAGGTAGGAAGGCCACATATTAGTAACCTCGGAGTTTCAGATCTGACAGACCTCTAAACCCAGAAATTCCCATGTACTGGTGAGTAATATGCAAATCCATTTAAAGGTATGCATTTGTTCTTCATGATAACTTCAACTTTTATGGGGAGTCATATTTAAGCATCTCATACAAGCAGCTACTGCCAGTTTTATAATTGCTACTGTAAGTGCATATTTCTTGGAGTTAAGGTAAACACCCCTATACAGGCCTTTACTCCCAAGAAGTAACCTGACACACATCTCTCATGGTCCCCAGTCTGCTCGGCTGTACCACAGGATTCGAGCAGAGATACAGAAAGCGCCGTGATTGATTCTTCCTGCAAGGCCAAGACAGAATGTGAAAATAAAGACAGGGCTAAGCAGATGAGATGTATTAAATGATATGGCTAAGATCCCAACCAGGAGAAGTAAAGGGCTGGCAAAGGTAGAAAGCTGATTTTATTTGATGGAGGGAGGAAGTTAACTTTTTTTTTTAAAATCCTTGATGAGGCAAAACATAAGAGACAAGATGGGGGAGGGTGAGGATATACAACTGCAGATCACAGGGATCTGAATCTGCATACTGCTCCGTGCAAGACTCTGGTCCAGCTCAAAATAAGGACCCACTTAGTCTGCTTTCACTGGGAATTTGAGAACCCTGTCTCTCAGTAAGAAACTGCAAAATAAATAGGAATAACTAACAAACTAGACCTGGATGATCAACAAAAGAGTATCAATCATATATATATACACATATCATTATAATTCTACAAATAGCATTTGGCTTTCTTCTTTTCTAGGAGAAAACCTGAGAGCTTATACAAATGTGAATGAGTGTATTTTAAGGTCACATTGAAAAGTTGAATTATTGTTTCAGCATCTTGTTTTTTCTCCATTGTGCACATAATCCTTATGCATGTTAAAGACTGAACATGAAGTTATATATACAGTTCAAGATAAAGCAGTCCAGTTCCTTTCTTTACTAACACTCTTACCTTCTTTTCTTTGAGTTTTATGTTATTTCAGATTGTGGTTAGCACAAGATAAAGAATAAGAGGTCACTGACTTCAGTGCTATACCACTGAATTATAATTGCCTGACACAATAAAGTCCTAATGAGCACAACTCTTGTCAATAGGAGGTTGCCTTGGCAACAAAGTTATCCCAGACGATAACTATCCACGTGGTAGAAGGTGATGACAGTCAGTTGCCCGACAAAGATTCAAAAAGTATAAAAACTTTTCAATTGCTTAAGTTGAAGAGAAGCTTTATGTATCAGGAGTCTACTGACATAAGGGAAAATATTGCCTTGCTGAACACAACAGGATCTAGAAACTTCTAAAGAAATGCACAGTTAGAATAAGGATATTTTGTTTAAACAGGAACATGTTTAGATTGCCAGTCTTGCAAGTAAAAGTCCTTCTCTCATGTGTTCACATCCTCCTGTTGTGTCCAAGAACTAAATTTGATTTAAATCCTACTTTTAGATTTACTTTGAAAGAAAACAACATGAAAAGGTGTTCTTGAATTATGGTGAAAGTGGGCGAGATGAAGGCTGGGTTCAGTAGACAGCAGGACAGTGAATTCCAATTCTCAGGTACGAAGCTAAAAAAAAAAAAAATCCCCAAGAGAAAACAAGAGGTGGCAGAATCAAAGGGAGAGGCACAACCTGAGTACAGGCTCCAGAGGCCACTGACAGTTTTGAATTCAGGAGCCAGTTTCTCTGACAGTATATGGCAGGTGGACAAGAAGAATCACTACCAAGTCACACAGTACTTTTACCTTAATTTCCTAAGAAAATTAAACTCTCACATTCACATTTTATGTCAGGGTAGGAAAGGTTATATCCCACTACGTCTATCTCCCCTATTCCAGAAGCATTTAACCCACTGGCCAGTTTCAATCAAATTGACAAATGCCTAGAAATCTTAAAGACACGATCCTACCCATATATTAGTAATTGGATATTAAATATTCAGATGTCCAGACACTTTTAACAAGGTCACTGAGCAAGACTGTAAAATTAAATTCCTGTCGAACAAGAGAGAAAGCATTCATGAATTAAAAGGACAAAAATAACAGAATAGGATCTGTGTTGCTCACTAAATTACTAAGCGGTCTTGAAAAAGACATGCAAAATTATTTAGGATAGCTTTTACTGGTAAAAAACAAAGCTGGTTGCATAAAGTTGCAGAGAGCTGTCATGTCACTGAATAATAAAATGGCAAGTGAAATTCAGTCTGGATATACACACAGAGGGAAAAACACTGCAAAGCAGACATACCTGATGTTGTCCTTGACATTAACCACTAAGACAGACAAGTTGGACTAACTGTGAACAGATACCTGAAAGCACTCACATTCAACAGGAGAAAAGCCATGAGAAACTATAAATACAGAAATAAAAAAAAAAGAAATAGAAAACAAATTAAGCTCATTCTAAGGATTTATGGCATGCTCATCTCTTGAAGAAGTTTCGATTTAGTATATGATAGAAATAAAATTTATAGTAAAACCATAAAGGCTGCAGAGAAGACAGACAAGCACAAAAGTACCTGAAATGGCTTCTGTAAGTACAGATATTTTCAGCTTGGAAAAAGGGTGATTGCATACAGAGATAGAAAACAGTTTTGAAACAAGTGATGGGGAAAAAGTGAATAAAGAATGATTTGACACAATTTTTCATAATCAACGAAATACATGGAAGTGTATTCAAAAGAATCTTTTGTTAAATCAAAGGAGAATTTCTTTTCAGGCTGCAAAAAGAAATTCAAAAAAATCACTGCCACAGGATATTTTAAACAGTATATTTTAAAACAATTAGATACATATTTAATAATAATCAATAGGCATTTTTTAAAAATACCATATAACAGAGATATAAAATAAAGCTTCTGAGTAGTAGAAGATGGAAGGGTATATACCTTCCCCACTCTTTTGCTCTCACTCTAAATGTTTGTTGTCGTCCATTTAACCTAACCTGGTTCAATGACCTTAATGGTCCAAACCATGCTTTGTACAAAAAACCAAAAAAGACCAGACCGCTGGGACAGTGAGAAGTCTTATGCTCCTGCTGAAGAAAAGGATGAGAACAATTGTCTACTTAATATCACGGACTCAATATGGAAAAGAGATGTTAGAACTGCCATAAAAAGGAAAATATTCATGACCATGAAAAATTAAATCTGCTTTCAGTAGATGTATTTTGAGTCTCTTTTCTCAGGTGGCTTAAGGCTTTGATAGAGACCAGAGTAGTAATAATATCTTTCTTGTATAGATTCTCTGGTGTCTTTTGAGAAATGCACTCCTGTTTCAACTTTAATTGATTTTATTTTTTTTTAAATAAATACTAATCACAAGACAACTCTACTGAAAAACAGACTTAAATCATTCTCACGTTCAGGGAATCAAAATCTCTGATTGAGTCTATGTAAGAAAATGGAAACACAGGAAAAAATATAACTGCATTTTTGAACATTTCTTAAATTTCAATGTTTGATAGCCAGACAAATAACATTATTACATATAACTTTTTTCCCACCTCTTTTTTGATTTGTTTTGGTTTGTTTTTTTTTTGGCAGGAGGTGGTGGTGTTACAATTTCTGTGACCAAACTTTTATTTTAACATGCCCCTGGAGTTAGACCTCTACTTTTCCATTTAGATAAAGAGAAAACCTGTGCTACTGCAGCTTTTCATGAGCTTCAAGAGATTTTGGGCTCCTCAGCACTTCTGCAAAATCATGCCAATGTTGTTTCTTAAAATCTAACAGCAGATGTCTACTTTTAAACAAAATCCCCTTGATCAAGAACTAGTAACGAGATACATAAATGATACCAATAAACAAATGGGAAACAAAGATGTTTGTTACCATACTGGGCAATAGAGTATATGACGGCCAACATGAGATACATGACAATAAAAATTGAACGCTAAGTCAAAGAGAGGGAATATAAACTCCATCCCTCCTTAAAGAAGGAAAGGATACAAATGGTTGGCCAAGTACATATGATAATACTTGGTCTAATGAAAACAGACTTACATCCAGAAAAATTAAATAATGTTTATTTTGAGCAAAGGAAGCATCAGCCTCCTGGATGAAGAAGACACATTAATTTTCAAGGAGGAAAAAAACACACCTGGACCCACCTGCAGGACTTCAGGAAGAGACGCATAAGCCAATTGGTTCCACTGGCAATGGCTGCTCTCTACTGATGTTTGTCTAATGGATGCAACCTGAGAAACGTACTATCTACCAAGAAATAAAATCT
The DNA here is from genome assembly GCF_963924245.1 of Chroicocephalus ridibundus. Classification (NCBI taxonomy): domain Eukaryota; kingdom Metazoa; phylum Chordata; class Aves; order Charadriiformes; family Laridae; genus Chroicocephalus; species Chroicocephalus ridibundus. The sequence continues at coordinate 202,908,889 of NC_086284.1, forward strand.
TACGAAAAGACGGCAAATAAGCTGGAAAAGGACAAGCAATCATTCTGATTTAACACTAGAGTTTAAAACACAGCTTCTGCTCTCTCATCCGCTCTCCGTTGCATTGGCTGTGGCACTCATCAGCCCCCTCATCGAGCTAATCTGCAGAAAACTAAGAGATACTGCCAAGGAGTAGGAGGTAACAGGAACTAGGAGAAAAACCTATTTCAGCAGTGAGACAGTAAATCAACTTACCAATGTTGTCAAATTCTATCAGTGTTATTATTTGCCTTTTCCTATACCTTCTGTAAAACTTTGTAACTATTTTGCATTTTACATGGTAGGATTATATGCTTTAATTTGCATTTCTTTTCCATAGTAAGCCTCAGGGTATCTTGGTAACACTAAAGTTTTCCTCACACAAGAACAGGGTAAAGCTGTAAAGTAGGACACCAGGGCACTGCAAACAGAGCCTGTCTCACCTGCCTGTTTTGCAGTGCGTATCCTGTGAGTCTGAGCACATCACTCACTGCCACTCCATCAGCCTACTGGTGCGCCGGCATACAGCAGTCAGGCAAGTGGTACTAAACAAAAAAGCTTCCTGGCAGGACTAAATATTAGGTTGTACGCTTGAACTCTAAACATTCACACAGCACTTACCACCACGTATTTAAAATTGAAAACTAATATACATAGCTGCTACAATTGTGGGGTTTTTTTACTGAGCAAGTTTTTAGCTATGGAGCTTGTGTCAGTGTCTCTTCTGCCAATTACGTACTACTACAGAGTTACTTACACAGAGAAATCACCGCACAAAAGGCAGCACAAAAAGGTAATTCATGTAAGAACATCAGATCAGAAGGAAAACACCGTAATGAAAAATACATGCACTCCATTCTACGTGAAAAGTAAATAAAATGAAGTACTTTTATGCCAACAAAAATTCTTAGGCTATTTAAAACACCAGTCAGTATAACACCATGTTATCTTGTATCAGGATGATTTGATGGCATTGTTAAAGACTTCCTTCCGGCTCCAAACTGTCCAGAAAACAAGTGTAGTTTTGAACTCAATATTTAAGGATTTTAAAAATACCGATAGTTAAAATTAAACACTGTTCTGCCCTAAGCGTTGGTGTACAACCGCTGACTTTCAAGACATGTTGCCATTTCTAGTCAAGGATGAAGAGTTTAGAATGGATGCAACGTAACGGCATTGCTTTCTCCCCCCACCCAACAGAGAAATACGCAGCTACAAAAACACAGCGGATCTTAAAACTGCCTCAAGGACAACACACATTTTAAGAAATAAAATAAAGCAAAATAAAAACTTGATGCAAACTTCAGTAAAGTGTCTTAAATTGAAGCAAGGATACTTTCTGAGGTTTTGATGGTAAACATTTACAATATTTATCTAGAGTAGAACAGCACAAACACCAAGCATGGAGATACCCCCAGCGTTTCTAATACAGGATGTTGAATCATTTAAGTCAGAGTTAGAAGCCGACAGAAGTCAGTTTCAAATACACAAAGCAATCTTTAAATTACTGTCAAAATACCCCTCTGGCAAGGAACAAATATAAAACTAACTTGCCTTTCGTAAGTCCATAGAAATATGTTAAACACATATATCCTGACTAATTCAGCCATCACGCTATCTCATTTTACCAATCCTTTATGCCAAAAAATATGACAAAATGTAAAACAAAAAGGCAAGAGAGAATAAAAAGATAAAACAGAGGTCTTATGTTATACTATTTTGGTTTGTGGAATCTTTTCCACTTGACAAAGTCTATGAACATTCATATTAATCAGTTCTACAGATTTAAGATTTGAGTACCTTGGGCGTAACAACAACCAATTTCTATTTTGAAAGAATTTACACAGTATTTTCAGCATAAATATTAAAAAACCCACAAAAACCACAACAAAAAAACAACAATAGCAAAGGCCAAATAAGTGAAAAAGTGGAATAATCCACTCCCATTAAAATACAATTGAGGTTAAAGAATAAACCAAACTAAATATTTATGGCTAAGAAGCTCTCACAACATAACCTTTGTAAGCAAGATGCACAATGTCGTTAATTTTTCTACTTTACAAAGTTCTGCTATGGAAGACACTGATATATTTCAGTGGATTTCATAGATACAGTTACAGAATACCAGAGTATTTACTGAAGTGAGGATTTGGGAATCTTTCCAAATTTCTCTTCCTCTCAACTTTAACTAGCTCAGGTACAGGTATTTTGGATTATATGCTCATTGATTTACTTCACAGAGCCTAACAAATGACTGATGAATCCCAAATTAAACTAGACAGAAAATATGACACCAGCCAGAGCACCTTTGCTACCGTACATACCGAGACAGAGATGGACACCATTTAAGCGTGCAATCCTATTCTCACCGAAGTCAATGGAAGAAGTGCAACAAATTTTGAGAGACCGAATGCAATTCTAACAGCTCCTGACAACAGCTACCTATTGCGCTAGGAAATACATAACAGCAGACTATTTAAGTGTGCTGTCATTGCCCTGAAAATCCCCTGTTGCAGTTCATCAGAAAATGGGGCCTGCTCCGAGAATGACCAATATGGAATTTAAGCTGGAGACAGCACAATATTTATCTTTCCACTGCAAACAGAGGAAAATGTGTAGCTCAGCGAGACAAGGTATTATTTCAGCTTTGATGGGGAGAGGGGAAGAAAAAAGAGACAAAACGCTTGTTTCTCTGAAAACATCAGCAGCAGGATCCTCTCTTTCAAGAGAAGCCGCTGTTCTCTAACCCTTGGGAGGGGAGGGAAGCCATCCACCATCAACCTGGATTTCTGCGGGAGACAGGGGAGCTAGAACACACTCCTGGTGCAGACATGAAAGCAGCTGACAGTTCCCCCTATCTTCCCATTCCTTCCACATGAAGGAATCCGACTGTCCCACCTATCCTGACCCTCCTTCTGGCACTGCACCCATGCCCTCTGCAAATCGTGCTGCGCACTGGCACTAGAGCCGCCTCTAAGCAGTGCCTTGCAAAATGCCCCATCCCTTCCTGAGAGCCATACGACAGGTAGAGGCTGAGCAAAAGCCCTCACATCAGCAGTGTAGGAATGCCTGTAGTCCATGCTGTGGCTAATACTACATTGCAACGTGGTTAGTTCATCTTCCCTCTGAACTTATGCTGCAGTTAAAGGCATTTCTGTTTACAGTAGTTTAAGAAAATCAGGACGAAAAAGTCAATACATGCACATCCCGAGTAGCCGCTAAAATAGCAGAAGGAATAGGTGTGGAAATTTAAGGAAAATCCCCATGTTTTCTTACTTTCCTGCTTTAGGATAGATGAAGTAGCAAAAGCAAGCCATCATCGGTCTTTGAGTACAGTGAGAAAAGCAGTTAAGGATCTATCCAGGCCCTTACAATTATTAGCAGGATTGGTCCTTCCATCTGTATCTGGAAAGCTAAATTTCTTTCAAAAATAAGATCCTCTATTATATTTTTGCCTTTACTAATTTTACATCTGTCTTTCAAATCCAACATCACAGGTCCATCCATAGCTAGACCCTCTGAAAAACTCCTTTACCAATGTATCTCTAAATGACATTTTGGCCTGCAGCAAGTTTTACAGTTAATATGAATTGGAAGATAAAACTAACTGAACAAATTCCACCCCTAAAGTGGGTTTTCCATTTGGAAAGCATCACTGCTAATACAGTTGTAAATGACAAAGTTAGAAATCATATGCAATGGAATGGCTTGTTGACAAGTTATTTGTGTAAAAATCTATAATGTTACTGCTTAACACTTTAGCAAAAACTTTGCACAAACTTTACCAGCTCTCGTAGGTTCACTGCATTTATTGTCTATATTATCAGGTTGATAAATCCATATTATAGGTTGATAATAAATTTGGTACAAGCACAACTGAAATCTGATTAGCAACCTGTAGAATTGCTTGAGGTTGCTTCAGAAAAGGGCTGGCCATATAGGTGACTGTCTACATTAAGATACTCTCACTGGCTTTAAATACACCATTCACCAACCCAGGAACAGTCTGCTAAATAACAAAACCTAGAAAACAGCACAGACCTGCTGCACCTGCCACGTCAAAACACAGAATTACTCCTTAAGCATGTTTAATACACAAAAATAACCCCAATTAAGTATGAGAATCCCATTTAGGTATGAGAAACATTCATTTAAAAGATACACTTGGAAATCCCATGTAAATACATAAGTATTAAGCTTTTAAATATTATCGAGAACTACTGTAATGCAACAGAATTTGCTCAAAATCGGAATTAAATAATCAGAGCCACTTATTATGAATAAAGACCCTTTCCGCGTGGCAAGTTAGTGTGAGAAATAACCACACACTTGGTTGTCAAAAGAAATTTCTCAACATTTTCATAGAATCATAGCTCACAGATGAGCTGAAAGTGAAGTCTGGGCAAAAACTGCTACTCCTGGGACACGTATGGGTGGTTAGGTGAATTAAGGAAGAGCTTTTACATCATTTTAGCACATTGATGACACTAATCAAATACCAAATGCAGTGCTAGAGTTAGCATGGTAAAAAACCTTCAGGAGTTAGAAATGCTGCAGCAATAGCAACAAAAATTATTCAAAATGAGAGAAATTAGCTACAGTAAAACATTTAAATAGCTCAATCTTTCAGCTTATCAGAAACATCTTACAAAGATAAATATTTTCCACTGGAAGAAAATGCCAGGTAATAACAGATATTGAAATGAATAATGAGACAAGAGGGAGATAAAAGGACCCCAGATGGAAGCAATAGCCAAATTCTATTCTGAAATTTGTTGAAGATGAACAACCAAATAAAACCTGCAAGGATACCACCTCTTAGGACAGATTAATGGTAGAAGTGATAGATCCCTCATTTCCTAACATTTTCTTAACAGATTTGTATACCCTTCTACAAAACACACTTGACCGAAACAACGTACTGGACTGATTAAATGAATAGCAGGCAATTCTTAACCCTCTATTAGACATACGAATATACGGTCTGAGTGGACATTCCGGCATTAAAGTCTCTGAAACTAACTAAACATTGCTACGTAACCAGCAGATGTAAATAGACTGGTAAAGATGTTACATGAGACATTGAAATTTTTAGTTATTCCTATATTTATTAAACTAATTCAGTTGAAAATTCTTACAGAATTTATAATCTTCCCCCACCCCCAACCCCGTTAATTTCAACAACAAAGACAGCAGATAAGAGCATATTGTTCAAATATATAGTTAAAAATTGTTACCAGAAGCTACTGGAACATCAAGTAACAGAACTAAGAACAGGTAAACAATTTTTCTCTGATATCAATTTCTTCATTTGACAGTCAGGTAAGAAATTATTGAGGAAAAATAATTACCTCAACTAGAGGTCAGTGACACAAGGAGTTTTGTCCGAACAAGCAGTAAGACAGAATACACAACAGAAGGATGAATGCTGACAACTGGAGACTAGAAGCTAGTATTGGATTGAGCAGTTAAGCAGACAGGCAGTAAGAAGCCTGGAACTCAGAATCGATGGAGGGCATTGATTAAGCACAATTCAATGTTTTGCTTCTCTGAAGAGACAGAAGGGAGTATTGACACTAACCCATGCTTTGAGTGAGTGTTCATTTTACTACCATAAATTTTCATGACATCAAGTGCTTGGTTTTGAAGGGCAAGAAGACTGAAGACATTAAATGTTTCTAAACCATAATGATCACTGAAGTCTTTTTCTCTTATTACGATGACTCTCAGATGACATTAAAACCAAAGGTTCAAGAAAAAGCACACACAATCATACTGGCATGTCCAAAACACACTATCAGAGTTATGGAGGTTTAAAAAAGTACTTACTTGGTATGTGTCCCACAACCTGATGGTACAGTGTAAAGGGACTTCTCTCATCAGCAGGTTATTCATCCAACGGAAAGCAAATTGCAAGTATTTCACCTCATGCTGATCCAAGTGCCTATGAACTTGCTCTGAAGACAGAATAAAGAGACATTTTACTCCAACTTTTCTGAAGTCCTTAAGCATCAAATGCACTGTTTGAAAAAATAAAACACTCCTCCAATTCCAAGCAAATAAAACGTGGTGGTGCATGCAGACTCTTACAACTAAGTGGAAGTCCCCAGACTAGAAACGACTACTTAAACATTACATTGGATTCAGTTTTCTGCCTCTAGATGGCTTAAACAACTGCTCTCAGTTGTGCTATCTTAGGGAAAGATTAAGGTCAGAGCTTTATAATATACAACAAAAAAATACAGAAAGTTATAAAGTGAAATGATTAGATACTAATTTCTTCGGCTACAAATTTGGGGCAAGACTACAAGAAACAAGGTCTGCAAATAACATAAGGGCTTCCAAAAATAAAGTGTCGGTAGTAAAAATAAGACAATATTAAATTAATAAGGCGAAGAAGTATAAGGAAAGAACATGTAAAGGTTGCATTCACTCAAAAGCAAAAAAAAAAGTGAGATTAATGTGTAGGAAATACAGTGAGCAAATTTAAATAACTTGCAACTTAAATAATTTCTCAATGTAACAAATAAATACAAATAAACCCCAGTACAAATCAACGGTTTCTAAAGCAGTACCCACACACACTATGTTTATTGTAGCACTTTTACTATTGGAAAGTTGTGATAATCACCTGCATGGGTTATTGCTAGAGCTAATAGAACTAACCTGCTACATGGATTTTATATATTTAGCAGAATTTCCTCCAAAAAGGCTCACAGACATTCTGTTAATGGGTTTTAGCTAACAGGCTCAAGTATGACGTTGGCATGGTGTAAATGAAAACAACTGCAGAAATGCTAATGTCTTATTATTTTGGATAAATATATGACAAGAAGTCTTTGTTAAAGCCTAAATAAGACATTCCTACTGTCTTTCTTTATAAAAACACATTCTTTGAGCCATTCCCACGCGTCCTATCATTGGATACCAGGGAGAAGGGCTCAGCACCTCCGTCTGCACTTCCCCTCCTCAGGAAGCTATAGGGAGCAATGAGGTTGCTCCTCAGACTACTTTTCTCCAAACTAGCCAAACACAACTTCCTTAGTGGCTTCTCATAGGACATTCCTTCCAGCCCTTTCACCAGCTTTGTTGCCGCCCTCCTCTGGAAGCATTCAAGACTTTACCATCCTTCTTAAATTGTGGGGCCCAGAGCTGCACACAGTGGTCAAGGTGAGGCCACACCAATGCTGAATACAGAATCACAGAATGATAGGGGTTGGAAGGGACCTGTGGAGATCATCTAGTCCAACCTCCCCTGCCAAAGCAGGTTCACCTAGAGCAGCTTGCACAGGATCACATCCAGGTGTGTTTTGAATATCTCCAGAGAAGGAGATTCCACAACCTCTGCAGCAGGATAATCACCTCTTTTGACCAGCTGGTTATGCTGTGTTTGATGCACTCTAGGATGCGGTTTGCCCTCTTGGCTGTCAGGACACACTGCTGACTCCCGTTGAGCCTGCTGTCGACCAGCACCCCCAGATCCCTTTCTGCAGGGCTGCTCTCCAGCCACTCCTCTCCCAATTTATACTTGCGCCTGGTGTTACTCCATCTCAGTGCAGAATCCAGCATTTCGACTTGTTACATTTTCAAATATTAAATAAATCACTAATGATTGCCCAATGCTCCAATCCATCTAGATACCTCTGCAACGCCTCTTGTCCTTCAAGAGGGTCAACAGCACCTCCCAGCTTGGTAACATCAGCAAACTTGCTAATGGTGCATTCAACTCCTGCATCCAGATCATTGATAAAAATATTGAACAGAATCAACCCTAGCACTGAACCCTGAGGAACGCCACTGGTGGCCGGTTGCCAGCCAGATGTAGCCCCATTCACCACAACCCTTTGAGCTCTGCCCTTCAGCCAGGTCTTCACCCAGAGCACCGTGATTACATTAGTTATTTGGGACAAGTACAGAATTACTACCGCGTGTCTGCCTTTGCTCTAAGCAAATTTAGCTGCAAGTTAAATATACTGAAGTGAGATACTATGTTAAATTTATTTTTTAAATGTCACATGTAGCTACCTATATTGCAGACTATCACAATTATACAATCCACTACATCAAGCAGGATGCAAAGACAAGTCAGTTTTGTTTCTAATTGAAGTTCCTAACTCACAAACATTTTTGTTCCTCACACAGCAGAAAGAAATTTCATTTGCTTGCTTGCAGCCATTGAAAGGAAGTAATGAAGAACAATAAATTGTGCCCGTCGTGATATTTCAAGTACAGTTGTTAATAAACTAAACAAATTTCTTGAAAGTTGCTTTCTAGTCTAAACAAGGTGAAAAATAGACTACTAAACTCTGTGCATTGACTAAAAAAGCTAATTCTTCCTACTTTGTAAGTAATTGTGAGTAGAGGCTATTTTGCTGATAAAGGTAATTTGGACAGCCATAGTCTAAATTTAAATTTTCCATTTCAATGAAAATAAGTACATGTGCGCAATGAACATGCAAGATATATAATTACTGTCAGCTTTCAGACTTCAAGTATTTTATAAAAAATACTTCTACTTCAGTTTATGATAGTAAAATTATTTTACAGTTTAAAAAAAAAAGATAGTTCTTTTGTCAAAATTCAAAAGAAAGGAGAATTAAGTTTAAGAAGTTTCCCAATACTTCCAATAAATCTATATATGAAGTTTTGGCAAAGCAAGTCTTCTGATTAAAGAATAAAATACATTCTACCGATGCATTCCAAAGTAGCATACCGCCAAAAATATGCATTTTGTACAAAAAAAGCATTTGTAACTATTTATAATTTAATAAATGCACTTATTGGATATATTAGCTTGAATGATCACATTTAGCCACTTTAAATAGACTCTTCTTATGGCAGAAGACCTACACATATAAAATATCTATTGTTAATGTTTAATGTCAGCTTCTCATGCTGTTTTACTGATTTCAGAATAAAAGTTGTAGGTGACTACAGAAACAAACTAAACAAAAACAAAAATAAGAACAAAAATAATCTGTACTAAAGCGTGACTTCACTGCTGTCTTGAGTGGGGGTTACTGTCAGAATGAGTGCCTAGGAAAGTTTACACATACATAAGCAAAGTGGAATCACAAAATAATGGTAAAATTATGCATAAATTGCCATATTACAGTGGCACAGCATGGTGCCACCGCATCCATCTGTATAATTTATTACTTCAGAATATTCGCCTTTTGGTGTTGACCTTTATTTAAAGATTCCTATCAACCCTAGCAATCTTTTCTGATTTTAGACTTATTCTTGACACTTTTGGAAATTATTTAAAGTTAATTTTTTACTCATATTTCATACCCTGGGCACTTCACTTTTAACTCCATTTTATCAATACTTTATACATATTTCATTGTTAATATAAAAAGCACTAATAGTTAAAAACTATCTGAAATGCAGTTAAACTAAGCATCTCTGATAAATAGACCTTTCAGTTCAACCAAAGGAAGAGAAATGCGTATTCCTCATGAAGAGCCACACAATTCCTCTTGAAGAGCATGCACTAGCTATAAGAGTAACTCCTCTGGTACCAATCCAAAATGAACAGTAAAATAATGAGCCAAGCTTTGCCACAGAGGCTTATTGGCACTGCCATCTACACACAGAGCGATGTTTGTCCATTGCCCCTTAATGTATGAAAAGATGATACAGAAATATGCCAGCACTCCTGTTTTCCAGCGACCCTCTCGCAGGTTTATCTTCTTTCCGGCCCATGCAAATAAAGGCATTACAGACTAATCACTCAGGGACTAACATAACAGAAGACAAGCTGAAGAAAGCAAACAGCGTGAAGCACCGACACATTTCAGAAAACAACTTCCATATCCACTACCAATGAGAATCTCCACTGCCCAATTCTCTTGGGTTTTTTTCATCAGTCACCTTGTTATTTTTAAAAACAATTGACATTGCAAGGAAATAAATAAGCAGCATAATCTATAAACTTAGAGATAATAATACATGCACCTAATAGGAAAGCATGACACCCAGAAGAACCATTGTTTCAAAACGTAAAACCCTTTCACTTTGGAATACATAAAGTCTCTTGCAGATTTAACAAAGGAGTCTGTCTTTTTTTTTAATTGTCTAATGACTCTTTTGAAAGATTCCCTGTACGAAAATGTGAACCTAACAATGACAAGAAGGTTTTTAAAACAAAAAATAAATATTTCTTTGGCAGGTAATAAACTTATGGTGGAACTTAGCAGAGACAGAACTACTATGCATAACTAAGAATTATTTCAGAGATACTCAAGGTCTTCAGTCATTATTTTATTCATGGTTTTTTTTTTCCCCCTCAGGTAACTCTTGCTATGAAATACAACTTAATGTCTTTCCAGATACCTTTTAAAAATTTGATTAATAGACCATTACGATCCAAATTTCTCCGCCTGTCTTCTCTCCATGGGTAAGAAAGACAAAAATACAGCAAGTTTTCAGCTGCAGAATTTCATAGGAACTTGATAGAATTTGTTCCTTTCCTTATGAACCAGTTTTGAAAAAAAATTAATCCGTTTAAAATCCAGACAACTTTCACCCCATGTTAGGTCAAATGCAGTAAGAACTTATTATTTATGACTTAAATCACTCAATTTGACAGTTAATGGTGATAATGAAGCTTCGTAACGTAGGCTACAGCAAATCCATAATTAAATTTTTAAAATGTTCTGTGACAAATAGCCAAAATATTACAATGCCTGGCATCTCATTACCTCATGGTTAATCAGATTTCTCTCATACAATACCGTGCAAACATTTACCTTTTACTAAAGATATCAGATTATCAGTTAAATTTTGCCACTGGTTATAAAAAGGATGAATTTTAAAAAAGAAAATCACATAGTTTTACCTCAAATTCATTCACATGGGATGCGCCTGCAAGCCTGGAATCTGACCATTAGATTAAAACTAGTAAACTGCACTGCCGCAATTCGAGTGATGTTGAGTAGGCAACAACGATGTTTCTCTCCTTGTGCAACGTTGCAACTTCTAGGCTACAGAAAAATTTTCATGGCCCAGCCCATTACAAGTATGAGCTGTTACGTGCAATGTAAGTAAACTGTGTAAAGTAATGTTTCTTTTCCAGTTTCTTCATAATGCTGTGACTTGATACTTGACCAACAGCTTCCAAGGACTAGTTTCCACCTACAAAACTTTAGTACTCTTTTCTTAACTGTGGAAAGCAACTGATCCAGTAGATTTTATTCTATTTAATACAGTACTATAGCAGGCATTTATTTCTACTTAGCTGAACTTTCTAAAAGTGTGGGTAGCTATTAAAAAAGAGAGTACTGTAACACAAATGAACTACATCATCTAGAGGAACACGGCTTACTAGAAATGGCGTTACCCACAAGGTTTATCACTGCAAGTTTGCACTTGTGAGACCAGAACTTCCTGAAAAGCAGATGCTTTAAGGTGCACCTCTGAGTTACCACAAATGTTTGATAAAACTGGTTTTCATAAGTATTGCCTGCAAGCTTCCAAATATCCCTAGGGAACATGCATCCCTTTGATCGCATCAGCCCCCATACAGATAGTCATCCATGCTTGTCTTCCATCGTTTTGCAGCATATCTTGCTCCAGTTTGGACTCATAGACAGGTGATTAACATGGAGCAGTTCATACAACTGCACTCATCCAGTTAGAGACTCCACAACCAACATATCCACCATCAGCTCGTCTGTACTATCCATTCAGTCAATAGAGCAACAAAATGATGTGTTTTCTACTACACCTAGATTCTTCAAACAGTGCTATTTGCTTAAAATTATAGCTCCCACATACTGAACCTTGCTGTCCAAAAGAAGGAACTTTGTGATCAGTAAACAACTGCTTTCTTTTTGGGTACTCTGCCTACCAAAAGCAAATTTTGTGGTTCATTCTCTTGCTTCCTGAATCATTTCTAGATTGTTCAAAGCCAGTACGTTCATGGCAGACAAAAGCAAAAGGAGAGTTTGGAGTAAAATCTCAACACCGGATGTTGCCAGATGCAGATTAAGGCTTACAATTTCCCAACCTGACTTAAAGTCTGAACAAAAGCAATTCTGTCAAGACTACAGTTTAGCTATGAGTTATTATTAGTTATGTACGTTAATTTTTATTACACAGAATCACAGAATGGTTTGGGTTGGAAGGGACCTTAAAGATCATCCAGTTCCAACCCTCCTGCCGTGCACAGGGACACCTCCCACTAGACCAGGCTGCTCAAAGCCTCATCCAGCCTGGCCTTGAACACTTAATATACATTAATAACAAAAGAAGTTTCTGATGACTGAAAAAGACATTCATCAGATCATAAACGTGCACTCAAAGACAAGATCTCATTGTGATACACAATTTTGCTACAAGTAATAGTAGGGATCTGAGTAAAAGATTTAAATGCTGATTATATCTTGTTTCACAATTAGTTTGCTTTTTATACCTGGCTAAAATCATCCATTGTAAGGATTATAATAAAAGCATTTTTTAAAAAAAATTAATTGATAAGTCCCGTACAAAATGAAAAGGTGACTGGCAGAAAACCAGGAATATTACCAAATTATATTGTCCTCATGGCATACAACTTAGAGATAATGGTCTGTTTGAATCTAGCTCACTAGATGTACAGCCAGTAGCTATGGGTGAGACTGAGAAATATCTTCTTCATACACAAAAGATGCGGCCGATACTCCAATACCAAAAAGCCCAAGACACTGATCCCAAAAGCAAAAAGAAGAAAATACTAGAGGAGACACGGAAGCAAGACCAAGTTGCCTCAGGGAATCAAATGCAAGTAACAATTCCGTAGTATCCAGTACAAAATGGAAGAAACTATTAGGAAAAACAGTCAGTAGTGATCAAGAAAGATCGACCATTCTAGATGAAAGTTAAAAATACACCCTGTGTTCCCTGGTGGAACTCAAAGTTAATATTAAAAGTGCAACAAACAACAGTAAGAAATATGTTTGAGAAGACACTTCTACTTCCAGGTAGCATTAATTGGACTTCTGCAGCCTGTTCTCCCAAATCATAACTGTGTGCATTCATAACAGGCTTTATGCCTAACACTTTTTAAATTCCCCATCATGTTACACTTCTTTTTTCTTCCCTTTTTTTTTTATTTGGACACCAAAATAGTAAATTTTGCCTATTTAAAAATTCAAGTGCTTAGAGAGGTCAGGAATTTACAAATGATTTTACCGTCAGTCTCAACTCTTGCTAAAATCTCTGAACTCTGTAATGGTGTACAAATATAATCTCCACAGTAAAACATAAAAACATGATTTAAAAGATATATTAAATAATTATAATGCCCAGTGAGCATCATTTAGGATTGGATTAAAATATAATACAGTAATTACAACCATAAAATCAGATAAAAAATAACTACTGGTGAGCTAAATAAGATGGCTTTGTTAAAAAGAAAAAGAGCTTTATGGCGCAAATTAACTAAAACAATTATGAAATGCTTACAAGATTTTTAATCACTTCAACACCAAACTGACATATAAATATGGACCAACAGAGAAGGTCCTCATTAATCTCTAATTTTCAACAGCAGCAATAAGGTCTAAATGTATTCTATTTCCATTTCCAATGCAAAATGCTTCCGCATGGTTAAAGCCTTTTCAACTATTACAATTAGAGCTCTTTTTTCCAGATACTTCAACACAATCCTAGTTCAAAATTATAGGTGTCGGTAAAATGCTTTACAATATAATTAAACATGAACATAATTTTGCACATACAATTAAGTATTTTTTAACCATACTTTTAAAAAAAAATCATTAGCATGATTGAATACACAAAAAAGATTGATCAAATGTCACCTATTACCACAGTTTCATCATCAGTTCATTGTACAAACACCCAAGATTCAAGTTAGAAAAACAGATTAGTTAATCTATACCTATCACGGTAGATTGAACAGATCACTTGTTCTGTGCGTTCCTACTAAACAACAGTAAGTTGTTTAACAAGAAAACGTATTAGTCTTAGTTGATATTTTGCCTTTTTGAGATTCAGATTATCCTAAACAAAAAAAGCAAAGCAATTTTTCTCTGCAGTTTAAAAAGTTCAATCAGAACAGAAACTGAATGTTCTTCCAGGAACTATAGAAGTATCAGAACTACTCACTAGTTATCTCTAAGTACTTTTTTGGGCTTAACTCATCATACAAAATTAAGTTCTTGGCAGAACCATGAAACATTTATGTTTGAAGCATTGGACGGTTTTACAGGAATAAGCATCTTCATCTTTTGGGACAAGAACCTGCTGAATGCCAAGCACCAATGCAACGTTCAGAGGAGAAACTGTAAGAATCTCTCAAGTAAAGTCTGGACATCTGAAACTTTAGAAGTCCAGAAAGAACACAAAGCTCTTAAATCAACTCAGACATTAGAAAGGATAATTCCGCCAGCACTAATCCTATTCTAATGAAGGATGTTTTATAAACATCTTCAATTAAATAAGAAAACATAACACGATACACAAATACTAAGAATTATACCAACCAACCCTTTAGACGCATCTACAGCAAATATTTCAAAGCATGAGAACTACACAGAACGGCGCCATTAAATAAGTTCTTTCACTGTGGATAAACAAAAATACATATAAAAATGAAAATTTTTTAATTGACTACGTTTCATTAAGAGCTTGACCTGCACATATATACCCACAAAACATATATAAAAATATTCAAGAGATTAATATTTTAAATTTTTCTGTGCATAAATAGCAACAATATATTCAATGTATAAATTTAAGGCCACAACATGAAAGTACTTTATTACAAGCATTTACTTGTATCATTATTTACAGAACTTCAGGCAGCTGACCAACCAAGACATTTGGAACCCAAGGCAGAAATAAGTAAAGAAAGTGTGATTAGAGGAGCCAACATTAATTTGTTCAGAACGTTAAAACAAAATGCATTATCTAATATATATTCCATTTGAAGGTAACAAAACAAACACATTTAAAATATGGCAAGAATAAAAAAAAATAAGGCTTGCAAAATCCTTAATATAACATGGTTTTAAAAGGTGAAAGAACATTTCAACTCCACCTAGGCATAAGTAAAAATATTTTCCCAAACAATACTATGTACTATTTAATAAAACAATCATTCCTTAAAATAATTTGAATATAACTTTAATTTTGCACTAAAAATACCTTCCTTTCTCTTGAAAAATTTGCAATGTTTTTTACAATATTAAAATGGAAATAAGCCAGAAATTGTCCCAAGTAAACTAACATATGTAAGAATACCTGTAGTAACTCTCCAAAACAGGTGGCCAGAGGATGCATTCACAGTGGACACAGCAGAACCACTGAAATATTACTGAAACTTTTAAAAATGTAGCTGAATTCTAAATGAAATTCCTTATGGGAAAGTCAAAATGCAAAACTCTCTATGTTCTTAGGTATTTTTTCACTGCTTCCATTTTCAAAAGAAGGCGGAAAAAACTAAATACAGCAACAGTAAGAGCTTTTTTCTTTCTTTCCTTTTTTTAAATAGTTTTCTGCCTTTTTATTTTTCCATTTCTTGTTACTAAGATTCAAGGGCCAATTCTACAATAAGATTGGTGATTACTGGTGCAAGAAGCTGGAACACTAATAAAACAGAATTTATATCACTGCAAGAAAACAAGAAAACATGAGCACAGATCAGGGGGTGTAGAACACAGATGCAAATACCAGGAGCTTCTTTATAAAAGATATAGAAAAAAATCTTCCCAAACTTGCCCTCACAGAAGATGCAGAATATTTATACTAAGCTGAGTCGTCAATACTGCTTTTATAGTTTATTGTAATGCTAATGAGAAGATGACATAAATAAAAATAAATTTATAATAGGCTATTCTTTTTTTCTACAACTGCCTTCTTGCTAATTTGGAGAGAATGTCATGCAATTTTAAGATCCTTTATCAATGTTTGGAAACCGAAGGCTACTTTTATCTGCAAATGCTCAGCCTTCTCCACATGGCTACCTCAAACTCTAATGTAATTACCAGGCGTCTTACAGTAAACTGAAGCAGCTGAGACTCTCCCAAGCATGAAACCAGCCAAATGTGAAACATCTGTAAATTCTGGAAACACAAATCCTGAATTAATTTTGGCATTCTGACGCCACGTTTCTTTGCTTTCAAGCCTAAATGAAGCAAAATGGAAGACAGCATGCCACATGAGTGCGACCTTCTACAAACCATGAGAGATGGTTCATGATTTAGGGCAGAAAAGCTCTACCGACATTACAGGGAACAGAAAAAATAACTAGTTGTAACAGATTCCTTATATTATTGAGCTATCTATTGATCCTCCCTCTCAATATTTTTGTATAATTCCTAAAAAAAAATCTAAATGTGATAACAAGGAGATAAATTAAATTAAATAATGTTTTATCTTCAAATTCCATCTGGTCTATAACAATGTTCTATTACAAAATTCAAAAATTCCATGAAATGCATGATTCATCATTTACAGAGTAGCTTGGCTATTTGAAGTCTACCGCAATGTTCTGCAGTCTAGGCACACGGACAGTTACTTTGAGAGGAGTTGCGATCCATAAGGCTCAGTTAATGAAGGTTGCTTGAACCACTAACATAATGCATTAACACTCTCCGAAGGGCGAGCATCATTTTTCATACACTGGTAATCCATTATTATTAGCAAACAAGCTGTACAAGCTTCATCCACTCACGCAGCTACTTATTACGTTAAGATTCTCTTCACCATGCGGTCACCTAGCATCGAGAAAATAATGTGACACAGTAGCAACAGGAACGCTGTTTTCTTCCACAATAACCTTAATTAGCACTTAGGATATTTACAGTAAATATAGATAATGAGATTTCTTTTTTAAAAGCAAAGTTACTGAATTCGTATCAACCACACATTTTCCTTTAGCTACAGTATAGTAGATCCAGTATAAAGATAAAAAGACAAAACCAAAAACAAATGGAGAAAGGTAAAGCACAATAATTTAATCAAACTATGTCACGTATCCATCAAAAAGCCAACCAAGTCAGGATCCCTTACTTGAGGCATCCAAAAGGTTATGAAATGACACCAGTACATATCCACCGTTGCCTATCTAACAACTAAAACTTTATTTTAATCTTACGTGTACTTTGGTGCATTTCTCTGGCAGAAGAAAGTAACTGAGTGGACAGTCTTCTAGACAAAAAGAAACACTCCTAAAAATATTGAAAAATGCATATCTTTCACTATCCAAAACTTTAACTGGACCACTGTAAGGATTGTGATCAGAGGTACAAAGCCCAATTGACAGCTAATTATTGATGGCATCTGTCAGGGGTCAATACTGGGGCCAATACTGTGCAACACCTTTATTAACAACCAATGATGGCATAGAATGGACTCTCTGTGTTTGTGGATGATACCAGATTGGGAGGAGTGGTTTACATACTGAAAGTCAGAGCTACTATTTGGAGGGACCTTGTCAGGCTCAAGGAATGACTGATAGGAACCTCCTGAAGTTTAGGAGAGGCAAACATCCCGTATCTGGGATGGAATCGTCTCATTCAACAGCACTGACCGGTCACTGAATGGCTGGAAAGTAGCTCTGTCAAGGAGGACCTGGGGGTCCTGGTGGCCAGTAGGCTGCACCCAAGTCAGAAGTGTGTCCTTGCAGAAAGGAAGGCCAACTGTATACTGGGCTTTCTAAGCAAGGGAGAAGCCAACAGGTCAGGAGAAGTGATTCTTCCTCTGTACTCCCAGAGGCAACAACCAAGGTAGTTAAGATGGAGCACTTACACTCCAGGAGGCTGACAGAACTGGATTTGTTCAGCCTTTAAAGGAAAAGTCTATGAACAGCTGCAACTGCCTAACGGGAGAGTGCAGAGAAGATGGAGTCAGATTCTTCTCAGAGGTACACAGAGATAAAATAAAAGGCAGTGGATATCAATTCCATAGACAAAAATTCTAATAATTTATATTTTTAAAAAAATTAGTATCGCAATGACAGTAGTCAAACCCTTGAATAATCTTACCCAATGAGGCTGCAGAATCTCCATCCCTGGAGTTGTCAAAACTCAGCAGGACAAGACTCTACACAGCCTGATCTAAGTTGGCTCCATCCCCTTAGACAGAGGGGCAACTGTGAAAGTTTGGAACACTGACTTCCAGAGGCCCCATTCAACCCAAATAGTCCTACGTTTCCATAATGTCATTTACACCCAAATTTACTGGCTTCCTTTCCAAAGAGCAATGACACCTTTTTAAAATACTTCAGTTTCCACAATGAAAAAATGGTAATGAAATTCCCTTCACACTGAAGTGTTATGAACCCCATTATTTTTAAAAATAGTTTGCTTTAACATCTTTTCATAACAGGTATGTCATACAGACAACACACACCATAAAATATACCTCCCATACGATAAGCAATTCCTTAAAGTTAGGGTTTTGTTTTGCTTTCTCCAACTAGACTGCTTCAAAACAAGGAAAGCATCCTCTACTACTCAACCATGTAAACCATCTAGAGTTAAGATTAATCTAAGATGTTACTTTGTAAGTATTTGGAACAGTATGAAAAATCAACATTAACTAGCAAACACTCATGATGTCTACAAAAGAACACCAGAAAAAATTTCTAGTGTAGAAAAGTTATTGTTCAGTAGCTATCTTCATTCTAAAAAAAAAAATCTTGGCAGTTATCTACAGTCACAGACATTGACACAAAATCTGCCATAACATACAGCTCAAAGTAAAATATGCATTATATTGGTTGCCTCCTTCATTGAATACTATACAATTGAGATCAAAAAACATTGAAGAAAAAATTGGATCCACATTTAGAAAGACAAATAAACAATTACAGTTTTTGATGTGTGACTACTTCAACAATTTCCTATCACATACAGTCCTATAAAGACCTCACAAAATTATTTTAAATCAGATAAAAATCAGGAACCCACACTTTACATTCCATTATAAAGCTTGGTAAAAGACATTTTAAGAAAACAGTTGTCTGTTACAACTGTCTGTCTTTATTTCTTTTAATTTAAACATAAAGCCTCAAAAATAATGCTTCCCAAACCTGACCATTGAGAAAAGTTATTTAACTATACCCCCAAGGTGTTGAAGGTACAAATAAGTCCTCAGCGTTTCTTTCTTAGAAACTAAACAATAATATCTTGTACTATCTTTATTATTTTTATTAAACAGAACCATAAGGTTGATTATTAGAATTTTAGAATTATTAAAATTAGTATTTTTCATTTTAAAAACTTGGTTTAAATTCTTGGTTAAGAATTTTTTCACATAAATATTCATCGATCAAGTTCAGGAAGTGTATTTATAGGCATGATAATTATGTACTTTATTTAATATACAATCATTTGCTTCTATAAATTATCGAAATATAAACACCTATATTGATATAAGCACAAAATGAGTCAATACATAAAAAGTCACACTGCAAACAGTCAGATTACTTTTGAAATAACAAAATATATTGCTTTAAAAATATTTTTAATATAAATATTTTGCCACCCTATATACAGAAGTACCCCCTTATATTTTTAATATTCATTTACATTTTAAACAAAAAATACATCTACAACAAAATTTCTACATACATTTACAAAGATAGTATAATACTACATAAACATTGTTCTCCTGCCCTTTAGTTTTTGATCATTAAAAATACTGTAACATCCTAAAAGGCCACAAAGAGCATTATCAAATATTGAGGATGTAAATATGTGCAGACCAAACCAAAATCTGCCATGGTAAGCACTGGGCACAAGAAAAACTCACAGTAAGTGTAATAAAAAGATGGAATTAATCTTCCCAAGAAGATTATCAAATATTAAGCTACACAAGAAATATTTTTCTATCTCGTCATTGGCAGGCTAGTGTCGCAAATATATGCCTGGTTCTGCTTGGCAACATTTTGTTAATACTCTATTCATTAATTTAACAAACTATCAAGAGAGTATGTTTAGAACGGGCAAGCATTATCTCTTGCATTTCATTTAATTAAACTCTGTTCTAGCAATATGACAGTCAGCATTTCATGAAGGGAATTATTTTAAGGATGAAGGTAGAAAATATTTCAAAGTGCCCTGCTAAAACATGAAAGCATAATCTAAAATTACCCTTGCACACACTGTAATTTATCTATAATATTAAAGATGTTATTTCCAGAGTTCATAATTAATTGGATTCCACAGAGAAATTATTCAGGCATTCCAGATAGCAAAATGATGCACAAAGGCACAAAACATAGTGCCGAAGGACAACCATAAACAACCACTGTGACTTGCCCGAATTACAACAATCATTGAGCTTAATGTGAAATGAATACTGGCTGCCTTTTGTATGTGGTCATTACTCTGCTGCAAAGAAATTGCCATTGAATTTTGATTATATTGCCTTAATAAAAAGTAATGAAAGTGGCTCATGCTCTAGTGGCTTTCTTTTAAGTGATACACGACAGTGATCTTCCAAAGGCCAGTGTGCCACAAATTGATTGAGTATGACACCTCATCTGAGGAAGGCGACGTTACCCCACCATTGTAGGTGTAACTGCAGTGATGTTGGCTTGACTCCTTGCGAACACTTTAACGAAACAGCATCATTGAAACACCACTTAGAAATTCAGTAAGCTTTTAAGACTTACCATCAATCCGACTAACAAGTTCTTCTAACATTTTCACTTTCTTCTGAATTCCTGGCTGGGCAAACGTGTAGTTGTCCTGAAGAAGAGATCATATACGAGTGTAAGTTTGGGTGAAAAAAGCACTTCTTTTCCTTCAATTACTTATCTCAATCCATGTGGTTTTCTACGTTTTCTTAAGCTGTTTGTGTTTTGCTTTTACGTTTCCTAGGTCTGCTTCTACAGTTAGGTAGTAACTCATCACATTGCGCAGTCCTACTTCGAGTGCCCATCTCTAGCAGTACACCCTACAGCTATTACTCCATCAGTTGCTCTCTACTCGCTAATCTACTGCCCCTGAAGTTACAGCTTTATTGCAGGAGTCCAATTAGCATTAAAAGGCTTTCATCTTAAATGCCAAAATGTGCCACGCTACAGACTTTTTCAAGGTGATTTTTTTTCTCATAATTTTACAATTTTATCACAAATAATGTAGGAAATATGAAAATTTAGCCCCTATTCAGTCACAGGATAAGAATCTGATCTATAGAAGTTCAGAATAATACCTTCCAGCAGCATAAGAAATCAAAAGTCTATTTCAATGGAGTCATGACTGTTCTGAACCGAAGGTTACAGTTAATACCATGAACCAAAATCTAACACACAAGCTATATAGCTAAAATGGCAGGGTATTTGCCTGTGTTTGTTTGAATGTATTAACTCTGACTTTATTTTTTATTTTTGGATTGCAGCTCTATAATATAGACTAGAGTTTGAAATAATGAAAAAGAGAAAGATATCTCCACTTTAACCCCAAAGTGATCAATCTTTTTAAATAACGATATTATTTAAACACACAGCAACATGTCTGAATATGTGAATGACAATCCTTCCACTCAACTCATTTTGTTATGGTTTTCTACACAGATTAAAGAAGAGAAAATTACCAATATATATTTTAAAAGAAAGTTGCTATGTAAAATTGTTTTCATGTAACCACTATGTACACAGAAAACCAGGGTAAAAGATTTTTCATCTCTACTGCTGTTATTTGAATAATTCCTTTACAAAAATCAATTTAAAAATATTTTCACTGATGTTGGAATATTAATTTTTCTTGGCTTAATTTCAAATTTTAAGTTGGCCTTAGAGTAAACAGGATGAATATAAGTTCATTTTTATGTATCTTGAGGCATTTTTATTTTTATTTTAAAAAAAAAAAGGCCATAGTGACTTTCTTGACTATATTTACACGGGGTTTTTTATTTTGATTTTTTTTATGAAACTGAATTGCAATATAATCTTCAGATTCTATAAAACTGCCATAAAGTATGAAGCCTAAAAGTTCACAAGAGAACATTATACATTAATAATTCTGATGGTTATAGTACCATCAGCCAACAAGTGATTTACAGTATGAAAAAGTCAATTATGTGCTCCGATCACTTGTAACTGACCACAGTAGTAGCTATTTAAAAAAATATAGCAAAGTTCTCTACTGGCCTAGCAGTAGCACTTTTGCAGTATTTGATATTAGAAATCAATGTATAAACCAGAACGATGTTGCCGAAGAAGAAAGGATAGTTCTCCGAATTCTGGAATTTTCCACAGGAATCATCAACTAAAATAGGCAAATCTTGGCATTGTGTCTCAAACAGAACACGAGCATCCTCACGAGTGCAATAAAGCATCAAAACTGAAAGAATGGAAAGTCTCACACGGAATTCAAATCTACTCTAATCTTGTTTTGGGGACAGAGAAACTATCCCACGCATTGGGACGATACCTTTTATACAAGCCTGACACACTCCTGTATTAGTCGTGTATCGGATCTTTAGGAAATAGTATATTTATTTTCTTTACAGAACCTACTCTAACAAGTAAAACCGTACTTCTTTTGTTTGTTTGTTTTCAAATATTTATATACTGTTCTCTTTATTTATTTTTAAAAAGTTAACTGTTATTTCTACTATTTCTACAGCAATACGGTACTCAATTTTTTAGTCTATAAAAGTATCTTCACATATTTAACGCTGAAAGCCAACACAGAGCTAAAACACTACCACTTCGATCATTAGTCTCTCCCCAGGTAGTGCAACTCCCAACTGTTATCTATGA
The DNA here is from genome assembly GCF_963924245.1 of Chroicocephalus ridibundus. Lineage (NCBI taxonomy): Eukaryota > Metazoa > Chordata > Aves > Charadriiformes > Laridae > Chroicocephalus > Chroicocephalus ridibundus. Next base: position 202,931,630 of record NC_086284.1, read on the forward strand.
ATCTTTAACCATTCTCTTTCTCAAAGCATCATTTACTCTGTACACACCTGGAAATGCAACCCAAAACTGTCATCTTGGATTGGAAAACAGGTAAGTTTGCTCTTCACTACATTTGATCTTTCGCCTATTCATTTATTTTTCTGGTCATTATTTCACTGCAAATGAACACAGCTGGGAGTCACTCTTCTACTTGTGCTGACTCATCTAACTGGAAAGATCTTTGTTGGCTCCCCCAGTCCTCTCTTCTAAATTAAACTACACTGTGCCATCTTCCCTCCTGTAACACTTTTACAATTGACTTTCTGAAACTTGTGAAACTGAGAGGACTTTGTAAACATAAAAAGTATTCGGTTATCTACTATTCTTGCTCCTTTTGTGCTTATCGGTGGAAGAAAAAGCTAGTAACACAGTTAAAGAAAAAAAACACGTCCTACTCATCAAATTCCTGAATTTCATTTTGCTATATTGCTCAGGGCAATATTTTCTACATGTATATATTTTTTTCTATATTGCTCAGGGCAATACAGAAGTAGAGTGGTTAAGATTTTAATTCCTCTATCATATAATTTAATTGGTGATACCAGCTTTGAAATTTGACTCAATTTTACTCCCAATTCTTCTACTTCCTCCCCACCAAGCAGCACAGGGAGATGTGGAATGGATGCTGTGGTCAGTTCATAACACTTCACCTCTGCCTCTGCCCATGGGCCATACACCCGGCCAGAAAGCCTGCTCCTGCGCGGTCTCCTCTCCACAGGCTGCAGCTTTCATCAAGGCACTTCCACCTGCTCTGGTGTGGGGTCCCTCCATGGGCAGCAGGTGGATCTCTGCTCCACCGTGGACCTCCATGGGCTGCAGGGAGGCAACCTGCTTCACCGTGGTTTTCACCATGGGCTGCAACGGGAATCCCTGCTCCTGGAGCAGCTCCTCTCCCTCCTTCTTCACTGACTTTCATGTCTGCAGGGTTGTTTCTCTCACTTTTTCTCACTCCTCTCTCACAGCTGCTGCACAGTGTCTTTTCCCCTTCTTAAATATACTACCACAGAGGCATCACCAGCATCACCAATGGGCTCAAGCTTTGGCTACTGACAGGTCCATCTTGGAGCTGGCTGGTGCTGGCTCTGTCCAACTTGGGGCCTCTTCTCAGAGAAGACACCCCTGCAGCTCCCCTGCTACCAAAACCTTATCACGTAAACCCAACACAAGCTCTCTGATAACTTTTGCAGAAAAAAGCATTCCAGTATTCAACTCTCCTACCTATTCCCCCTGACAGTTGTGGGCCCTCACGGGAAGATTTCATTCCTCATCCTGCACATTTCTGTTGTATTTCCTCATTTATTCCCTGTGTAACTTTGACCATTGATACTAAGGAAAAGACAAACTGAAAAAGTCATAAGTAACTGAGAACAGGATTGTCTTGCCTGAACAGATCTTCAGCAAAGAGTTAACAGAAAATACCTTGTATTTCTAACAACTGTTCTTGACACATTCTAGTAAGTGTTCACCTATGACAAAGTATGCATGAGTACACAACAGAATCCATGATAAACATAAAAAATTCATGCATTGGTGTGCACTACCTAAATTCCTTGATGTTCTGCTCAAATAGCTTCCAACACACTTTCAGTGAACTATGCTAACCTACTTCACAGCTGAATAGTTATAACATCCAGCTCAGACTCCGACACATAATTAGTTTCACCTTACAATACAGAAGGTTAAGACTTTTTAATGTCACAAGGGCTCAAAACTTCCTTCAGTCTTTGTGTTAGTAGTCTGTACTTATTCTGTAGAGGCTAGTATAATCACCTCACTGCCCTCCAACTACAACTAGGTCTGGCAGGACGACTTCTCAAAAAATAATCATTATAATTTAAAATAAAATATTTCAATTACAGCCTTCACTAAACATGAAAGAACATATTAGGTAATTACTTTTTTTCTTTTTTAAGGTTGGAGAAATTCAAAATGGAAGAAACTTGATTAGAAAGTGAAAATACAGAAAAAATTGCACTGAACAAATTTAACTGTGACTATCCTCCTATACTTACAAAAAGAAAGGCGGTGGAGGGGAGGAAGAGAGATGGAGATCACAGCTTCCAAAAGCATATTTAAGCACTAGGTATCAAGTGCCATCCATTTTGCTAGCTCTATTCTGAATGCTGACAGTAAGATAAAACTTACAAAGGTGTTTACTTTGAAAAGTCCTAAAGTAATCTCCTCTGTGGATACACTGAGAAAGTGACATTGAGTGAACTAAGGATGGTCCTAATTCCATTCTTAATATCCTCCAAATGTTGCAGTATCTACACCGTACAACCCTACCATTTTTTTTTTATTTGTCTATCAGGAACAAAATACCAAAGTAGATTCTAGTATTTTCAACCACATGTATCAATGAGATTCTTATTCGTCACTCTGATGCGTATTGTAACAAATATACTCCATTTCCAATCACCATATGCAGCCACAATACTGACAGCTATCTGTTCAAAATATTACTAACTTATGACAGAGTGCTAAAAAGAACACAGATGCTTTTTAAGTGCATGTTAAATGTACTTCTAAAGCAACTGTTCAGGAAGTTCAACATATCTCCATGTTATTTTAATTTCAAACCTCTTCCAAAATGCTATGCATACTTCATAACAGTAAGTCTGTAATAAATTGAAAATCTTTCTTTCTGACTTCTTCAATTATTTCAATTACACGTGGAAAAAGGAACATAAACAGCATTTGTGAAGGCCATCTGGTGTATAAGTACAAAGGCAGCTGTAAGCACACACAGAAGGAATCAAATACATACCGAGAATTATATATAAATATAACAACATATGTATATTATGAATTTATTATATATAATTACTAAGTAATATATTTACACTTCCGTGTGTATACATAAACAGATACATATCCTTTACGTATTTACACACAAATGAAAACACACTATATTACCCTTTCGACTTATTCCTTAGGAAATACTTTCAAGTTTCAAAATGCAACTTATCTTATCTACACATCAAAAATTTTAAAATTTCAGATCCTTTGCCCTTCTGCACTGATTTATAATATTTAAAAATACATAGAAGGAATTTCAGAGTATTAAAAGTTCCTTCCCAGGGTCAGAAAAAGAAAACAAAGATCTTTCAACCTTTGTAATTATTAAGCCTGACTTTTGAAAACTTAAAATTTCCTAAGCAGTAGAAAAGAGATTTACAAAGCATTGCAACCCAAAATTTTCTACACAGAAAATAGTATTTTATTTATTTCTACATGACAGAATGGAAAAAGCAAAATCTTATTACAAAGTAGGTACAGATTCTTGTGTTATAGTTGTATCAATAGTCTCAGAATCAAAGACCCAATTTCTATCAGGCAATGTAATCAAACCTAAGTTTTACACAAGTGGATGTATCATAAATTACAGAAACTGTTAACGTAGCAATAAAAGAAGTGCTCAGGGTATATTTTTGGATTATGGCATAGGCCAGACAACAATTCAAATCTGGGTAAGAGCTAGGAATCGTAAATAAATACACTTACAATCCCAAAAGCTGATGCTGTAAATTTTAAGTAGAAGACAAAATATTTTTATTCTGAAGCATACTGATAGCACAGCATATTTCATCTAAAACACAGAAAAAAAATGCCTTTTATATATGTATTCAGAACCAATTACAAATAGATTTGTTCTCTTCCCGAAAATTTTACTCTCGATGACAGGCTAGAAAACTGCGTTATTGGTGTCCAAAGAGACACAGGCTCCTTAAGAGCTTCTGAAGACACCTATCCTGAAGAAAAACTACAGCCCTCAGGAAAAATCCTACTGATGCCCCCATTTTCTATTACTTGAAGTCCCAACAAAGGCTTATTGTTACAAACTCAAAATTGGGTACTGTGCCGAACAAAAGAACCACGTTGGCTTTTTTCCCTTTTAAGAGCAGACAGCAGCAAATGACTACAGGAGACGATAAGAGCAAAAGAAGCCTGCGGGGATGTGTTTGCAGCATTCTTTTAGTTTCCAGTTTGCAGCACTGAGACTTCCCTAACTCAAGGTGGTATCTTGGTAATTAAAGTTGTTTAAAGATTTTTTTCTTCAACCAAACTTCAAACTGTTCAGGTCCTAAACCCATGTAAAATGCTTTTCATCCTTTGACAAGTAGCCCTGCAGCTTAGTTACTCGAGCACTTTTTTTAAGCCTATCACTCAGCAGTATTAGAAGATATTATCTAGGTCTTGCATCAGAAGAGATGGAAAACAACTACTCCCTATTCACCTTCTTCATGCAGCTCATCATTTAAAGACTTCTATCACATTCCTCCACTTAGCTAAGTCATCCAAGCTGAAGAACTTAATCCATCACCCAGAAACTGTTCCATACCTTCGATCACAGTTATCTTGCTCCATTATTTTATTTTTTTTTTTAACTTTCAATCCATCATTTCAAAATGGGATGGAGAAGACGGATCGGAACAGCATGCAGCACATCGAGCACAAGCTCATTTTAGGTTTTAAAAGTAGCCAAGTGATGCTTTTTCTTTCAAGGACTACCTATGTAAACGATTCTGCTCCCTACATGGTAACAGGCAATGCTTCTACCATGGACGCTTAGCTTCTTTATGAACTTCTGGTAAAGGATTTTATTAAAATCCATTTGTGAATTGCAATTAAACTGTACAGTTGTTCACAGGCTCACCGATTCCTTCCAAAAGCTGCTAGATTTGTGCTGCTTTACAGGAGTTATAAAAAAAAAATACTAAATACTATGGCTTTTATCCTTTAACCGTTAATTCTGTTTACTTTTACACTTTCTACAAACTGTCCTGATGTGCATGTCTAGTTGTCTGTGCTCTCCTGAATCACCTTGAAGCCATTTTCAAAATCTGACGTCATATCCACCCCTTTCCATTCCTCTCATACCAAAGCAGTTTTGAGCATTGATCTTCTTGTTTACCCATTACCAGAGACCCTCACAGGAGACAATCACTGATATATTTCAAACCGAGCAGAGTTAGCATCTGCCTCTGAAATTCTTACTAGGCATCCAGATTCACAGTATCCTAGTGATGCATTCAGTCCTCTCCAACTGATGGGGAGGAATGTAAATCCTCCAGTGACCAAACAAGCCACTAGAAATTTCAGGAGAGTCACAGAAGATCTCTCGTGGTCAGGCAGTAGTCCAAACTCAGCAATTTTCACATAAAGCTTATTGTTGTGGCATACTGTACACTGTGGTGATATGACAAGCAATAGATTTAATTGCAATTTTTCTAAATCAATGCACAGTTCATACTTTGCAAGGTAGATGTTGATGCTATATGACTCAGGCTCACTGTTAATGACAGCCTCAGTGTAGACAAGTTTGAAGGATCATTTATTCAAAAAACCTAAAGTGTTGATGTTTTTACTCTCAGTTTTTGGTACATCAAGAGTTTCAAGATCTACTTTGAAACAATCTGTCTGAGGCCAGTTCATCCACAACTATGATACAGTCCTTTGCTGCTCAGACTAAATCTACTCAGAGCCATACAGGACGACCACAGCAGATACGCTTTTTTTTTTTTCCCACATTTTAACTATTTCAAGCTTTGAACAGACAATAGCAAACTTGCCTTAATTACTGTCATATCAAAAGGACAGGACTAACGTAACAATTGTGTTAATTACATTCCAACAGCTCATAATTACAAATCTACTGCCTGAGTTTGTTTAATAACTTCCTAGTGTTGTTCAATAAAATGTATTTTATTTCTTCGGATACTAATAAAGTCTTCAAAAAAACACTATGAAGAGGAGCTTCAAACAAGACTTTGAAGATCTGAAGGTCCTTTTGAAAAGGAAAAGTCACACAGAATGACACCATACTGCATGTGTTTTGCCCTCAAAAAAGTCTGCCCCTAATAATATTCATTCTTATCAGTAATTTATGCGTATTCTGTGTAAGAACATTCTCTTGATTGAGAAAGGTTAAGAAACCTGCTTACAGAAACATTTCCAGATTCTTGTTCTACTTTGAATCTTCTTTTTCTTCACTCTAAATTTAAAATGCCATAAAACAGTATTTGCGCCAACAGATTCTGTACAGAAAGTAGAAGCAGACATCTGAGCATGAATACAGAAAGGATTCAGGATAGAAGCACCTGCTTGTGGCCATGCTTATGTTTGCGTCTCGCATACGACATGCAGCTAGAGTAACAGAGAAATGCCATTTAAGGGTATCATTTAACAATATTGAAGTTGTCCAGTTCTCATTAGAAGAAAGGCCACTGTAGAACCCCGAAGAAGCACAAATGCCTGCCCTAATTGCAGAACCTATTTCTCATGAAATTTCTGATGTTTATGACTTTCCAATTAAGATCTAAAGTTGCAAAACTGGATATTTGAATTTAAAATTGTTCATTATTTAGAAATAGCGTTATGGAAGCCACTGATAATTAAAAGTAATCCCAAGCTATTGTTTATTCATCAGAATAGAAGTCCCTATTCAACAATAAACTCAACACAATTCTGATCAAGCAATTCATTGTTTTTCCTTGGAATAGTCATAGCTTCAAGGAAAAAAAAAAACAACATATTTTGTCATTCTCAGGATCCAACTTGGACAAGACACTAGCATAAAATGAACAATCTGGATTTCTGGAAATTACTAAACAGTTATTACCATATAGAAGTTGTACCTCACAGACGGAGTTAGAGCGATAGTAGCTGCAGGAACAGACACAGAGCATGAATATGCAAAGAGAACTACATACAGAAACAACTACTTCTAGCATTTCTGACAACAGGACTTCCACATTTCTAAACCATGCATTTCCGACTAGCAACAGGACCTGTTTATACAGAAATTGGAGCACGACTGCAGTACTGTCTTTCAGTATCAGCTACACAATGTTAGCGGAGACTCTGAAGACTGCCTGGGAGACAGTTATATCATATAGCACATTTTCCCTGAAGGCACCACTTTTGCAGTGCCATGTTCAGCTGAGGAAAGCAGGAGGAAAGACTACTTTTGCCATTTAGCTAAGCTTACCAGAAGCGTTGGGCTGATGCACACCCAGAAATCCCAGACAACCTTCCACTGCATTTGCACAGGCAGACCCTGCAGTACCTGTGATACAGAAACTTGACCCGTGCATGAAAGCCCATAGAGACACGCGGTTCCCATGACAAGAGACAGACAAGAGAGAGATGCAGACACTCACAGTACATATCCCTTATATCTGTCTATCTTGGCTAAAGAGCCCATATTCTCAGGCAACAAATCTGCAATTTATTATAACCCTAAACTAGCTACCCAAATGAACTGCAGATATAATATAAAAAAAAAAAAAAAAAAAAAAAAACCACAACCAACAAACATTTCTTGCAAGATTTTAATGAAAAGGTACAAAGAAAACTATCTTCAACCTATTTTTTTCCTTAAAAATAAACCTTTGGAAGGTCCTGTGAAGAATTTTCAGAAGAGCTAGCGTCAGTTATTTCTGTATGTACTTCTCAACATCCAAGCTCCATATTCATGCTATTTATCTAATCCTGCAGACCTCTGAAAGGCTTTCCAGGCAGCATTCCATCCATCCAGCCAGCCAGCCCTCCCTCCCACCCTAATTCAGACTTGAGGAACGCGTTAGCAACAACTTTCCATAACTCAGGGGTGAGAAAGAACTTTGCAGAATTCCCTCCACAGATCATAAATCTTGCCCTTTAATCAGCCATAGAAATAGCTAATATATACCCCAGTATGCTCCAGTCCCTGGAAATGAATTATCTCCCTTTTATTCTAAAAATTCCCAGGCCCTGATCAATAATGATATTAATATTTTATTGCTATTTTTAATACAGCTGGTTAGATCATTATACAATGAATATATTTCCCCTTTGGTTGTTTTATTACCATTATACTTGAAGTTAAAGTGAAGAGTTATACTCCATTTTATACATGAACATTACATTTTCAGGTGGCACAGATCAGTGTGAACTTTTTACTTGAATGTTAACGAGACTCTGTTGAATAAAGTGTTATAAAGGATGATTTAGTAATAAAAAAAGCTAATTACAATGGATAAATGGGAATGTCTACTTAATTAAGTGGAAAAAAATGCTTGTGGGATAAGTTCTAGTTTTCCCATATGCACAGCCATTATTCCTACAGGTGAAAATGCAAAAATGTTCATGCGTCATCTACAGTTTTCAAGTGTTCTAAAGACAACCAGCTTTATCATGAGCGTGGTGGATTTTATCATTTTACTTCCGATTGTTCAAATGCAAGACAAAATAGTTTTGGAAATTAACTAGCTATAAAAAAACCCCAGAATACTCAATTGTTATTGACAATAGGAATGCACCAAAATACTGTTATATAGATTACAAATGTGAAATTATCAACTAACATGTTGAAAATTATCAAGAATGGTAGTCTTATTTAGACATATTTTGCACATGGCCACACACACACATTCAGAAACACGTTTTTATAAATCAGCATTAGAGCATCTTGCAGGAATACAGGCTGGAGACAAACTGGCTGGGGAGCAGTTTTGTGGAAAAGGACCTGGAAGTCTCAACAGACAGCAAGCTCAGACTGAACCAGTGGTACACCCTGGCAGCAAAGGCGGCCAGCAGCCTCCAGGGTCAGTAGAATAACAGAAGTGATTATCCCTGCTCAGCACTCATTGTGGAATCACTGAGATTGGTAGGGACCTCTGCAGACCATCTAAGTCCAAACCCTGCCCAAAGCAGGCTCACCTGGAGCAAGCTGCTCAAGGCCACGTGCACTCAGGTTTTGAACTCCAAGGATGAAGATTCTACAAGATCTATGACCTAACAGTTCCAGAGTTCCATCATCTTTACTGTAAATATTTTTTTCTATGTTTAAAAGTAATTTCCTGTATTTCAAGACCACATCTAGAATACCACATCCAGTTTTAGGGACCTCAATACAAGAAAAACATGAATAAACTGGAGCAAGGGCAAAAGGTCACCAAGATGCTCAGAGGCATGGAGCACATGCCCTGTGAGAGGCTGAGGGAACTGGGGTTGTTCAGTCTCAAGAAAAGGCGGCTTCAGAGGCACCTAAGAGCAGCCTGCTAAAACTTATGTTATCCAGAAGACAGAGCTCAGCTTTTAATAGTGGTGCATAGTGGGAGGATAAGAGACTTGCAGCATAAACAAACAAGTGTTCTCTCTGGCCATAGGGACAAATTTTTTCAACGTTGAGGACGATCAAGTAACAGGTTAACCCTCAGTCTCCATCCTTGAAGGTTTCAAGACCCAATGGGACAAAGCCCTGAGCAACCAGATCTGACCTCAGAGCTGACCCTACTTTGAGCAGGACATTGGACTAGATGACCTGTAGAGGTCCCTTCCTACCAGAATTATCCTATGTTCTTATGATTTTAGAAGTTCTGATTTTTTTTTCCTGAAATAAACAAGAAAGTTGCAGGGAGGCATAATCTTTCTGGGAAAAAGATAAAGAAAAAGAATGCAGCACACAGACATGAAGCGCTGAGAAGGAAAACCATTACATAGAATCATTTAGGTTGGAAGAGACCCTTGGGATCATCGAGTCCAACCATCAATTTCACTCTACAAAGTTCTCCCTTACAGCCTATCATCCAAAATTGACTGCTACAAGACAGTATATACAGCTACAGATTGCAAGACTAACTGATATCTTAGAGGTAGACAAATTTATATTAAGAAAATATCCTAGTATTTCTACTTAAATCAATTTTTTTAAAAAAGTCAATCATATTGTGATGAGATACAGGTGTAGCCACTTAAGAGCCCGTAGCTAGAGAGAGCAAACTGAGAAAGAAGATGCAAAGTAATTTGAGAACACAAAATAGATTACACTATTGTGCAATATCAAACATTTACTACTGGAAAAGTTCTGCAAAAGAAAAATGAGAAATATCACCTCTACCTAGAGCCAAAGAAATACTTGCATAGAAGCCCCCAGATCACCGAAGAACAGCATGAGTGAATCTGCTAGAGCAATAGATGATTCAACCAAGTTTTTTATTTCTTCTCTAGCTTAAGAGCTGTAAGCATGTCAGGAAGTGATTGTCATGCTGCTCAATGTCATCACTGTCTTTTATTACATAGGTCCATATGGTTCAAAGATGTGCCGTTACATTAAAAATACACAGTTGCATTAGATGAAGAAGGGAAGGGGGTAAGACGAGTGAGGAAAGGATAAATAATATACTCTATGTGTAGCAACACTCAACCAAGAAATACATATTTCTTAACAACACCTTTGACCATTCTGGAATCAAGAAAATGAGACAGTCTGGATGGGCTGGAAAAATAAATGAGTTTTCTGTTAAAAATAATAAAGGGATACCAATACAATCATTTTTCCATTACACTCTTATGCACTGGAAAGACAAACACACACAAAAAAAGTCTATGTAGCTTGCATTAGTCAAAAATTTCACAACAGGACCCTAATTGTTATCACAGTACACCCTTTAAACTTTTCCAATACTGGTAGGCCAACATCAGATGGAAGCCTACATTGATGAATAAATCAACGGATATTCTGCAGACATACTTAGATTGCAGTTGTCACCACATCGCACACGCCTCTAAAATCCTTGACAGTTTATTCAGACATCTCAGACAAAGTATCAGTAGTCATACATGAGTCTCTTACGACATATTATCACAGAGAAAAGGAAACGTAATAGCACTAATCCTGTTTGTGATTCTCCTTTGGTTTTGTGGTTTTGTATTGTCTGGTTTTATGGCTTTGTAAGAGAGAAGCAGTTTTTCGTCTTCGGCTGTAAAGACACTCCATTATCTACAGCAGATCACACAGAAAATACTAAAGGGGTAGTAAGAACTAATTTAATGACTATTTCCAAGAAACAATCAGCAGCAACTTTCTTGAGAAGTAGAGAGACTTAAGCGCATCATCTAGACTACTGCATATTGCCAACAAGTTTGGTAAACTGAAAATCTACAGCCGTTAAAGTAAATCTATGTCTCAGCTGTCATGATCCTGCCTTGGCCCTACTGTGTAGTTCTACTCATTTATTTGCTATGGTACCTATTCGAGGTGTTAACCCCTTCAACCGACCGGCGCTTTTCTGTTTTGTGGTGTTGTCAGGTGGTTCAGCCCTGTGAATCAGCTCTCAGGTAGCACTCAGCAAGGGACAGACAGGAAGAAACATTCAGGTGCAGGCAGGAGCACAGGATTATTACAATTTGGTGCAAATCAGCTTACGCAATTTGGGGCATGATTTGATCTTAAGTTTAATGATTCCAGGTCCCATCTCACCCATCTCCATATAGTTCTTGCCCTCCACCAGTGGATTTGGTGATCATGCATCCAAAATGCAAGTCAATTAGAATCGTAGGTTTAGGTTGGAAGGCACTTCGAAAGTTCATCTACTCCAACACTTCACCATGGGCAGGGACAGCTTTCAGTGGATCAGGTTGCCCAAAGCCACATCGAACCTGACATCGAACACTTCCAGGGATGGAGCATCCACTACTTCTCTGGGCTCCCTCAGCATAAAAAAAAATGCATTCCTTATGTCCAGTCTAAATCTAACCTCTTTCAGTTTAAAACCATTGCCCGTTGTCCTGTCGCTATAGGCCCTGCTGCAAAACAGTCTACCTCCATCTTTCTTATAAGCCCCCTTTAAGCACTGAAAGGTCTCAATAAGGTCTTCCTGGAGCCTTGCCTTCTCCAGGCTGAACCACCCCAATTCTCTTAGCCTTTCTTCATAGGTGTGTTTCAACTCTCTGATCATATTCATGGCCCTCCTCTAGACCTATTCTAGCAGGTCTATGTCTTTCCTGTGTGGAGGATGGCCCCCTGAAATAGATGCAGTACTCCAGGTGGGGTCTCAAAAGAGTGGAGTGGAGGGGCAGAATCACCTCCCTTGACCTGCTGGCCACGCTTCTTTTGATGTAGCCCAGGAGATGGTTGGCTTTCTGGGCTGCGAGCACACATTGCCAGCTCATATCCAATTTCTCATCCGCCAGTATCCCCAAGTCCTTCTCTGCAGGGCTGCTCTCAATCCCTTCATTACCTAGCCTATTGGAGACTGCCCTGACCCAGGTGTGGGACCTTGCATTTGGTTTTGTTGAACACCATGAGGTTCACATAGGCCCACTCCTCAAGGCTGCCAAGGTCCCTCTGGATGGCATCCCTTTACTAAAAACAATCTTCATTCTCTGGGGTTTTTTACCCCCTTCCTAACCCAAGCTAATTTCTTGTTGGGTTAGTTTTCCAAACCAACTGAACCTGCAACTACACAACCCCTCTATCTGACAAGTAAAGTGGTGTCAACACAGAAGGGAAACAAAACAGCAGAAAGGGAGGAAAATAAATGAGCAAAACCTTTCATTTCAGCAGCACTCCGCAGTTGCACTGAATTAACTGTAACATCATTAGTCACACCACTAGCATAATCTTTCAAGCCTGCTTTTGATAGATGACTGCATCCTTGAATACATCCAATTGATAACAATTCCATTTATATAAGAGCTTAAATTTTCATCGATTCAGTTTAATTCCATTACAATTAGTTTCAATATTTTGTTTATCAGTACTTGATGGTCTTGTATGAAAACAGAATTTTAAGGAGAAATTATGTAATCTCTGAACTTCCTTTTCTAGAGAAAACAAAAACAAACAAACAAAAAAAATGAAACAAACAAAAAACAAAGAGAGTGGCAAGCCTGTGACTGAAGATGTTCCAGAAACAGGTAAAACAGTTGGAGGGCTTGTGTTTCTTTACCTGGCTTTCTTCCTTCTGAGTAGTTCTCACTTTTTTTCTTTATAAGTTCTCACATATTTTTGATATGTGGTCAAATATTTTAAAACATAATAGTTCTGGGAGATTGAAATAAGCAAAGCAGCACTTTTTTTACAAGAATCGACACAAGAAAAAGACTATGCTTTTCAACAATGCTATACAGAAAACTGAGCTACTACTCATTTGACCTTTAACGTGGAGAAATACACTTAAAATACCTTCAAAGAAGTTAAAAGATTTCTATTTGTTGACTCAATTTTATAACGATTTCGTCAAAAATGAACTTTGTTACAAGTTTAAATTCACAATATGCCTTAGCCAACATGCCTTAGACAATGAAACATTCGTATTAAAACACAAGTCATAGATAAGAATATGTTAAAGCACTTTTAAAAATATTAGGTACCATAAGGAAAGAAATACCTATCAAAAAAATGCAACCAAAATAAAGAAGCTGGAAAACATTACTTTCATTTTACTGAAAAGTACAGCTTCAGTTCATAGGAATTTTTATGGTTATTCACATTTTCCGGTGATTTACTAGTGATTGGAGGACAGCCATTTTCCACACACATAAATTCAACACCCAAGGTCTCTGCTACATTAAAACCACTTGGAGAAACAAAACCTCTAATTTTCAAGCACTTGTCTAAAACATTTCAAAACAAATAAAGCTACATGGGACCTATCAAAAGGACTGAATCTAACAAGTACAGCAGAAACACCTGTCCATCACCTCTTCTTTGAAGAGAATGTTAGGAATAAATCAACCAAAGTTTTGCTATCTATTGTCACCAAAATAATACTGAAACAATTTCACATAAAAGATCCTCTACACTACACAAGTAGCTCCAATAATTGAAAAGTAGGGAATGATCAGAAATAGAAGGTATGAACATAAAAAAAGAAAAGAAGCACCAGCAATTTGCTAAATATTTGTAACCGTAATTTACTTTCTAATCAGCTCACTGAAAGCAGCAGATGAACCCTGACTGCAAACATCTGCCTACCAAACATCACTAAAAACAATTCTTTGTTGCCATTGCAAAATGGAAATCACCTTTCAGAAACTTCCACATTTCTAGCAAACGTGAATTTTGGTCCCATTGTAACCCAGGAATTCACAATAACTATTATTTTAATGAATACATTCTGAGTTTACAAAATCAGATTATTTTCACTTTCTAGCAAGATTCAAAGTGTTTATCTCAAATGACACAGATCTGAAAAACAGATATTAGATAGACAGTATTTGAGGCCTATTGCAACACAAGGCTTATGAAATTTAATTCAGGTAACTTCTTTGTAAACTGAAAAGCCCAAAGTTTCTACTTTACCTTTAACGTGCCTTAGCATTGCAGTATAAATTGTTTTAATATGCTAAATATCAAATACAGATGTTTGGACTCCCATGTAATCTGTGGTGGATCATATGGATTCCTCTCCCACCTAAACGCAAGATGTTCGGCCACATATTTATTATTTCTAGTGATACTTCTAATCTTCATAAATTTATATGCCCATGAACGCAAACATGTACACACAAATCTACCATTCTTAGTCTGTAACTTGCTGCATTTAACAGAAAATTGTGCCCGCATTTATAGCCTCTCCACATAGAAAAAATTCAAACACTCAGTGAAGTAGCATAAGTATGAAGTTTTAAATGGACATTTTAAAAATATGAAGATAATTTCAAGTACTATTAAGACAGCACTTTTTTATAGGTTACTATATTAATGACTTAAAAATGAATAAATAAGCCAGCTTTTCATCATCTCGGTGAGACCATTTTACTTGGAGACTTGAGCAAACATTCTCCATGCTTGGTAAATGAGGTGCACAACATGCCTCCAGAATTGGAAATTTCAACTCTGCTCTAGCACATCACACAACAATGAAACATACAGACACTTTCATGAAAAGAAGTTGCACTTTTATTTTCCTTTCTTAATCCTATGCCAAACTTGTAGTAGACTGTAGTAGGGAGAATCTACTTGTAGTAGGGAAAATCTACTTCTCCCCATTTTTCATACATGTACTCTTTCTCAACAACCCTAAAGTAGTCCAAAGCCATGACATTAATCAGTTAACTCCACTACCTACAGACAGGAAAAAACAATTTACCTGAATGCCATCAAGCAACTTGCTCATGCACCAGTAACTGTCAGCTTCTATGTTCTGCAGCACTTCTTCAGGCAAACTGGAAACATCAAAATTTTCCACTTCTTCTTCTTCTGTTTCAGGAAAAGAGAGAGAAAGACAAGTCAATGAAGTGCACAGAATAAATAAAGCAAGGATGAAGAAAATAATTGAAAACAAAGACAACCACCACTTATCTTCTAGTAAGAAACTTCAACGCACATTTACTTTAACAGGGACTAAATGAATCATTTATTGCTCAACTGTGTCACCTAATGGCTTTAAATGTTAATGAATACTTAATTTCTTGCAGACTGTGAAAATCTCAAATCACGCCTGGTTAACCAGAATTAATATATAATAAATTACTTCATTCTAAACATTTCACACCTGAAAGAGGATCATCAGAAGCACTTTGAGAGCCCCCAAGCTCTGTATGAACAGTCTCTGCATAACATGCCTGTGTTTGCACCATGCACAACAAAATATGTTGCCAGCGTTGACAGAAGAAAAAGGCCTGAAAAAATACTTTTTAGAAAGCCAGTGAAATTTATTTAGAAAGCTGACTAGAGCTTTTCATGGAGGATTTGTTTTTTTCAGGCAAGCACGTGGAATCAGAAGGAAACCAGACAAAAGGAAACAGATTATTCCAGCTCACAGCGCCTTACTGTATCAAGATAAGAATCAAAACAGCATCTTTCCCAGCCCTGGTTTCTGCTCAAGGGGTGGGATGTAAATAAGAGAGAGGTGTTTGATTCTACTTCAACAGAGTATGACATAACAAAGAAGGCATTTCCTCCATTACACAAATTCAAGGTAGCATAGAATAAGAGAGCATAGAAACAGTAAGAGAAAACAAAGAACATGTAATATCTTAAAACTCCTCTATTATCTGTCTCATAGCTTTGTAGTATGTCATTACTAAGGACATCTCTAGGTTGTCAAATTTGATTATGCTACCTTAAAGCACTTGTTTATCAATAGTTAATAACCATGAACATTACACCTGTTATGAAATAATTTTAACATACCAGCGATTTTACCACTACTAGTAGACACAGGTAGCAAGGTGTTACCAAAGCATTCTTGTTTGCACCGGTGTCTATATGTGGGTGTGCGTCTTCTAAGGGATCATTGGTTTTGGATTGCAAAATAGTAATAGCTGTAGGACAAGGAGATTAGGTTGTCCTAATATAACATTAGTTAAACTATTGGGAAACCTGGGAAGTAAAACAGGGGATCGCCACAGAGACTCCATAAAATAAAAGCACACAATGGTCTCAGAGGTGCCAGGACTATAAACAATGCACCAGCAGCCACTGGTTATTAAAGGAATGCCACCTTTGCGTTGGAGCGCAGTTTTAAAACTCCAGTTTCTAAAAGAAGATCAACAAACAAATATCCAACATATTTTAACACTGTCTTGTAAAACAACGAAGAAAGAGTGAGCAGCAGACTGCAACTGCAAATTCTTTTAATAATGGATCCTTTGTGAGGAGGAAGAAACTCCTTAACCTCAGCAGCATCCTCCTCCCAGCAAAAAGGAGGACAGATCCCCCAGAAATCAGTATCACGCTCTTCTCCCGGCAATGGCCAGCAAATTCTCACAATGCTCTGTGGAAAACAAGAGTAACATAGGCAGTAATTGGGACACCACTTGTCACTGATCTCCATCTGGACATTGAGCCATTGACCACTACCCTCTGGATGCGACCATCCAAGCAATTCCTCACCCACCAAACAGTCCACCCATCAAATCCATCTCTCTCCAATTTAGAGAGAAGGATGTTGTGGGGGACCATGTCAAAGGCCTTACAGAAGTCCAGATGGATGACATCGGCACCTCTTCCCTAGTCCACTGGTGTAGTCACTCCATCATAGAAGGCCATGACGTTGGTTATGCAGGACTTGCCCTTGGTGAAGTTTAAGTGTTCCTGCCCAGGGCAGGAGAGCTGGAACTAGATGATCTTTAAGGTCCCTTCCAACTCAAATCATTCTATGATTCTGTAATGTTTACTATATATTCATAAAACAGTGCCCCAGTGGAAAAAAAAAAAAAGGCTCATTAAATTGTTAATTTTAATTTTAATGTTTTAAAACCATTTTGTCTCTGCCTTACAATGTCTACAGAAAAAACAATAACTGAACCACAGTTCTTCATGTTTATATAAAACATTGTATTGGGTCTGGCTGAGATGCTCCTTCTAGCAGCTTCTCCCAGAAGCCACCTCTGCAGCCCCGCCTTCCCACTACCAAAACCCTTCCACACAAACCCAGTACAAACACAATCATATATTGAACTTCATTCCCCTTGAAAGGAGCAGTCTTCAGGCCCTCCTTTACTAAACACTTGCTGAAAGAAAGAGGTGACGCCTACTTAGCTAGTGTGCTCCTTTGCAAATTTCCTGCCTTTGAGCACCTTTTCTTTTCATGATACTGCTTCATATTTCTGCACAAAAAGGAAGTATAAACCATAGCACAACACAATAATTCTTCTACAGGTGGGTATGAAAAGATAACAAATGAAAAAGACTTTTTTATCTTCTCTTTCTCTTTTGTCTTATCTTTCTTTTTTTGTCCTTCTCTTTCAAAATCTACCATTTCACACTACGTTCACATACCAGAATTTAAACCAACAAAAAACCTGAAGATACACCTAACCATCCAAGCTGGGCATCTTGTCCTCCTTTCACAGCCAACACAGAAAAACAAGTAGAGTGAACAAGGGAGTATTAGCTGTCTTGTTCTAAAGTAGAAACCTAAAATAAATCATATGAATCACATCCAAAGAAAAATCCTGTTTCTCAATATTAGGTATAACCTGAATTTTAAAAGATTGCCTCAGAATGTGGACCTCTAAACTCTGGAGGTGTAAACTTAGCTGAAATAAGAGTTTAAACACCCACCAAAAGAATTCCCATCCTGTGACTGAATTACCTGAAACAAGGGAAAATGACAGGCTGCAAGAAAACAGCAGCAGTTTGAGCAACAAGGCTGAAGTAACTAAGACAGCAAAGACACCCCAGCATTAATATTTTAGAAAAAAATAGATTTCAATTGTTCTAGTAAGGAAGGACTATAATATTAGAAAAACATTTTTTAATTTTTTTTACCAGAAAGTAGAATATAGCTTTTATAAAACATCTTCCAATGGTTCCAACTACTTTTCATCACAGGTATGTTCACTAAGCACAAAGAGGATGTCAGGACAGGCCCTTCTGAAATAAACATAGGTCTGACCTAAATTCACTGTTCTAAGTAGAATTCTCGTTTTTCCATAGGAAAAAAAAGATAGAGTAGAGATGGAAAGGCAACTACTGTCAAGTTCTTTCTGCTCTAGTTTGGGTGATCCTATAAATCAAAAGATACAGATAGCATTTAGGAACCATCCAATTCTTTCACTAAAAGAATCCATAAACCCTAAATATAATGTCACAGAGCCATAAGCTCAACCACTGCAGAAATAAAAATCGCACTTTTTGGAAGTATTTATCCAGCTTTCTTGTTCTGTCCCTCCCTTTGGAAGGGACATTCAAGAACACTGCGCTTTTCTGTCGCTTATACTGACTAATCTCTAGCATTTTCATAAGCCTCTTAAATGTAAAAAAAATATTCAGGATTTTTTATATGTTCTTTAAATACATAAGATACTTCCAGTCCAATTTTCATTCCCATTGTGCTTCTCATGCATCACTAAGTCATCCCTTCTAATGTCAGACAGTAAAGTTTTGAAATATTAAAAGAAAAAAATAAATGTGTAACAACTCAATTGTATTTCAATTATACACCAGTCGTATTTACCCTATGTAAAATAACTGTCTCAAACTTTAGCTTAAAACTCTGCACCCAAATATTTCAAAGAGTAAATCTAATTACTTAGAGATATTTTAAAATACATTTTTCATTAGATCAGCTAAGAAGTACATTTTTAAAATATATTATATTAACTGGCACTTTTTAATTTAAATGTGGTGTACTCTGAACAAGGACCTACACTGTGGAAGCCATCCAGACAGGAAATCTAATAAAGACGCACAACATCACAAAAGCCACCAACCAAGGGAGTGCTCAGTGATGTGCAATGGTTTCTGCTGCATCAATTCACCTTCACTTGCTGCACTTTATTGAGGAAGTTCAAAACTGACTCTGAATACCTGAATTACCCTTTTCCACACTACGGCTGAAATTTTTGACAAGCTCCAATTAAGGAACATTTGATTGGCAGAATAATATGCAAAATAACGGTTTACATATTTAATGTTTATTCATTTATTTGTGCAGGCACATAGTGCCAAGTGCTGCTTCTTCCATGAAATTTTAAAGGGGAAAGCAATCATCCAGTTGCACCTTAGTCTTTGTTTTTTGGGGTTTTTTTTTTGCTTATTTGGATGAAGAAATACACACACTAGAGATGCTGAGAAAAGGAAGAGTGGAAGGGATTTCAGGACAAACACAAGAAGAAGCAAAAATACATGAGATATTATTTGAATTTAAGACTTGTGCTTGAAAACAGAATCGCAAATTCTGGTTTGAGATAACTTTAAATTTATTTCCAATGAGTGGAAATCTGAATGGACAGTAATAAAAAGATTAAATAACACGAATATGAGGGAAAACTGCAGGCCAATGTGTACATGTATCAATATCCGTAGGAAAAAAAAAAAAGATCACTGCATAAAATTTCCTGATTACAAAGTCTCACAGCAACATTTCTCATTTTCTTCAGTTTCCTGTGGAGATCATTATCATGTTATCTATGTAATTGTAGAAGACAGTAAAATAGTTGCCTGGAGGAAAAATGCTGTAGCATGGAGTCAATGACATGCTGATCTGAATATGTGCATTGCTGTAAGCATGGTATTAACTGTTCTTTACTCATTCCCAGTGTATCCTTCTGAAACTTCCCACAGTGCAAAAAGAATGAGTAACATTTTCTAAACAGCCTTAACTGGATCCGCTCCCAAAGGCAGAGACAGAAGGATAAAATGAAAAATAAAATAAAATTTAAAAGAATCACTTACAACTACTTACAGATTTCTTTTTCCAATGACAGTAGAAAATAAACATGAGAAACAGATGATAACGGCTTGCCTCCATAAAAAATAGGTTTTAATATGAGAATAAGCCTAGTTGATGATTTTGGTGGAAGTTGTTCAAAATGTTAAAATTATGACCGTATCTATCTCTGCCTTTGAGATGTATTTGATTTCTTCTAAACAATGCCTAAATTACACCTTTTCAGTACAGATCATGGGTAAAAACATCTGCCATTACAGACAGCTGGAATCATCCAATACAAATTCTTTTCATCAAAGAACCAGAAAATTTTCATTTCAGAAATAATTTTATTTATGAAGAAATCATGTCCTGAAATAAAACTAAAATACTGAAAATGTATGAATTATTAAAATGGGATAATGATATTTTAAGGGAACAGACCTTTAATTGACTTATTAATGTTTTAATTATAACTTTTTATCTTGAAATGGTGTCTCAGCACTCAGAATCAGACAAAACTCAGATGAATTGACTGGAGTGGGAAGCTGGGGATGAGATGGAGAGTGGTATAAGAAAGATCCAGTGCTGAAGTCCAATACACACTGTAAGATCATCAATAAATTATGATTGCTCTGTACATACACCCAATATACAAAATAATACACATAAACATTAGAAAGGTTAATTCTCTGAACATCTTAAAAACGGCGGGGGGCGGGGGGGAGGGGGTACACTTACACTAATTTGTGTAAAGGTATTTCTCATGTAATGTATAAAAAGTACTACCATATACTTCAAGTCTAAATTATATAGCTCTTGCAGAGGTGCAAGGAAATAATTCTGAATGTACACGTGCAGGTATTTGCCTGTATAAAGTTTATGTTGTTGTAATCTACTTTAGATGTTGTATCTTCAGATACACCTACCCTAAAAGTTACCAAATAAGTATAGAAACCACAAAATTATACACATATGATTGCATGCCGAGGTGCACAGTAATATTTAGGTAACATTTCTAGATGACCCCTTACTTATTCCACTTCAAACTCAGTTTTCAAAAAGCCTTATGAAGCAGCTATTCAGTCACTGCTGCACTGAGGCAATGTTTTTCTGAGGAGATCAGGACATAATAGAGCATTTAAATGTAAATTCTTTTAGTAACAATGACCTAATTAAATATGTACATAACAACATCAATATCTCTCATTCAAAAAATCCTAATTACATATTTATCTGATAGAAATAGCTTTTGAGCTGTTAAGGATTAATCACCAAAGCATAAACTTCCCTTTCTTTGTGATACTGCAGTCACAAAGGTAAAATTAAATAAAAAATAAAAAGAACTCAATCATCTCATCAGTTCAGGCTCAGGTAAACATGACCTTATTGTATTTCAAATATTCCCCTATTATCAGCCATGTTCTCACACACACAACGTATTGCCAACTTGGCTGTTTGAACACTAGTAACAGTTTTACACTTGTTTTCAGTTGATCTGCCATAATTTCCTTAAGATGCAACAGGAAGCAAGAATATATTTATACATCAGTACAGGAATGACGTTTTAAACCTTAATCATTTTACTTTATTAATATTAATTCTCTAAACAATTTTACTGCATACGGGGAATGTTATAATGTCCTTTGACCTGGAGAACAAGGTAAATCACCATCTCCAAAAACACTGTAAACTTGATTACTTTGACCTAATTTTTATGCTCATCAAAATTAATGTATGACCCTGCAAATACTCTCAATTTGTCCGACCACAAAAGAGTAAATACTTCATCTACTTATTCTCTAATTCCAGATTCTGCATAACAGTAATCAGTAATTACTGAGAGGATTCCTTTAGCGGGCCTACATGCTTGCCAGTAAGATCTTCTACTCAGGCTTTTTCTAGACTAGTTTTTAATGGCATTTTTCCCCCCCCACACTAAGTGGTCCAGAACTTGCCCTTAATTCCTATTCACAACCCACTGCACATATCTACACAGAAATAGGGCTGTTTTTACGAACGATAAATTTATTTGAAAAATAGGGAAATTCTCAGCTCATGTTACAAATTAAACAAAAGACATCAGTTCCTCCTAGGCTGCAGACAACTGGGATTACCACTCAGCAATTCAGATAAGAGAAAGATGAAAAATATCTTTACTACTTTGACAGCTCTACCACCAAAACAGGGTACGAAAGAGAACTAACTAAACCAGGTGGCATCCACAGGTCTTTGACCCACAGAACTTGCATAATGCCAAATACAAGACTGGCAACCTCTTACACACGTGAGAAATCAGGACAGTAAACGCATCTTATATTTAGGAAAAAAGGTACATCCTTGAGTATGACGTTATTGTGAAACAGAAGCCTTCAAAGCGTATAAGGTGATGTCTCTTCTTAAAAATGTATTTTAGCAACAATAAAGAAAAAAACGTTCAGCACAAATTCTTCCCAGAGCAACCACTTCAATAGGTTTGCTGCTGTCACCCAACGGAGATTGCCAGGGAGAAGTGGTGCATGTGATACCAAATTACAGGACTAGTAATTAGCATCCAACATGCACAACGAGCACAGGATGCTGATGAGTATTTTCTTAGAACGCCTGATAAGGGAGTTTCCTGAGAAATCCGAAAGGTGCTTGGAGAATAGGAAATGAAAGATTAAAGGTTGAACATGTCTCCCAAACCACATTTTTTAATCATCTAGTTTGTGCTTATCATTTAATTTTTTTTAAGCATCAAGCCTATGCATGCACATACAAACAAACAAGCAGCGCACCAAACAGCAAGAATGAGGTAAGAGTAAACCACAGCGTGGTCAAACAAGTCTAAAGCAAACAAGCCTCAGGAACACAGGCCTTGCCTGGGTTAAGGTACGGGATCCATTACAGGGCTATTTTAGAGACGGTCACTCTAGCATTGTTATTTTTTAAAATGGAAGAGCCTTCAAACAGAATCCATAAGTGAATGTAGATTTTAAAAGGAATTATTTATTGGACAGACAGAATCAACTGCATTAAAGGCCAAAATGTATTTAAAAGATTAAAAAAACAGTCTGTGTATCTGCGTATGCAAGGGTGACTTTTTTTTAAAGTATTGTTTTTTATTAAAACTAAAGTGCTTTGTTTTATTTTAATTAATAACGAAATATTTTGTTTCTATGAAATAAAGCAATTAAAAGATATAGAAGAAAAATTGTTTTAAAAAAACACTTTTTTTTCCTTTTTTTGGTTATTGTGCTTAAGTACTTAATTTTTCACTTCTGCTTTATAATTAGTTTTCCACAGCTTAAAGTAGAAATTTAAAATTTCAGACTTTTCAAATTAAAAACAAGCAAAAAAATCCCCACACTGATGAAAAGACCCAATTACTCTATGATTACTACGATTAAAAAAGGTTTGCATTTAAACTACAAGCAAAGTCTATACAACTTAAAAGAAAATTCAGCATACAAACTTCCGACAACTGTATCTGAACTGGTTTGAAATTTATAACTAACCATTTATCTCATTGAAAATAAGACCAAATAAAGCTGTTTACAACTATGTTTAAAGTACTGATCCACCTAATTTGAAAACCTTCTCTTAGATGTTGAGATGCTACTGATCTATACAATAGTATCTGAATATTATGTTCGTGACATTTGTAGAGCATGTTATCGTCGCTTCAGTAATTCTTTCTCTTTTAGCTTTTCTTCCTGCAAGCTACTTCACAATAAACACACAAAGTTGTGATATTTGGATGCCAAAAGCCATTAAAGTAACTTCCCGGTCTGCTGGAAAGCATACTTGGGAAGATTTGGATCTGAAAGTATAACCACCCCTGTGCTGCCTCACTACAGAAAGACGATCATTAATTTCAACTATGTGGAAACCATGGGGGAGCATAAAATGAATGCACAAGCCAGAACTAAAATATGCAGCTCCCTTTGGAATACATGTCTCTCCCATAGCTATATTAACTGTAATTAACTTTCTCCTTCTTCACAATTCTTTCATTTTTACACCTGCAGAAATCTTTTGGTTTCTCTTCAGTTTAATTTTACTGCTTCTACCATTATTCAAGACTTTGCTTTCCGTTTATTCCCATGACCCAACATTTTAGTTCGTAGTTTCAAATAAAATACCTTTCACTAACCGCTGATGAATTTCTC
Source organism: Chroicocephalus ridibundus (assembly GCF_963924245.1). Lineage (NCBI taxonomy): Eukaryota > Metazoa > Chordata > Aves > Charadriiformes > Laridae > Chroicocephalus > Chroicocephalus ridibundus. Next base: position 202,955,694 of record NC_086284.1, read on the forward strand.
ACAGTGCAAGTCTATTAGTTTCTTAATTGCCTTCAAAAATGAGACAACATAAGCCACAAAACATACTTCAAGCTTAACAGAAATCTATTACTTTTTTTAAGGTAACATTCATATTTTCAAATTCATTTAATTTTTAAAATTCTGGGATTGTGCATTAAGCACCATGAAACAACATATCTTTGGACAGATGCATTTAAAAATTTAGACATACACATACAGATGCAAAAAAACTTTAAAAATAGATAATTAAAATCCACATCAGTAATCATATTTATACACTTAAATGCATCACCTATGCAATAAAATAGGGCCTTTATTAGCAGAATATCTTTTTATATACATGGTGGGGGGGGAAATCCTTTTTCCTCAACTACTCCTTAGAATACCTCAGAGTAAAAAAAAGCACAGAAGTGCTAGAAGTAAATACTTGAATAATACGAAAAGACTGATTTAACAACCAAATCTGACACTTAGCTGAAAACCTCAAATACTTAAATCAATAGAAAAGACTGGTTCTGCCCTATTTATCTGATTACTGGTGACAAAATTTTTGAGAATTTTTTTCTTATGAAAATGTAAATTAACATTTAACATAGAGTACAATTAGATACATAACTGTAAGCCAGAAGAAGATCCATATTAAGCCTCTAAACTATCTGAGGCACTTGAAGTAGAACACAAGCAAAATCATGGATCTCCATCTGAAGAACAGTATAGAATCATAGAATGGGCAGGGACACCTCCCACTAGACCAGGTTGCTCAAAGCCCCATCCAGCCTGGCCTTGGACACTTCCAGGGATGGGGCATCCACAGCTTCCCTGGGCAGCCTGTTCCAGAGTCACACCACCCTCACAGTAAACACTGCTTTAAAAGAAAAATTAAAATGAAATAAAAATCACAAAGTCAATGGAGCAATTTTTATCACCTCATAGACTTTCTTGGAGAGAACAGAAATGCCTGGTAGTAGTAAAATGATGTGGAATAAACTTTCAGGAAGAACAGAGACAGCAGAGATAACCTGTAGTCTAAGAAGCAATTCTGCTCACAAGTCAGCAGAAACAGTGTAATTATGCTACCTCAGCATTTTTATAACTCGTGTGTTTAATCACAATATAGAATTAAAATAATTAAACTTAAAGGTCTTGAAGACTTCCTCTACTAAAACACAGAAGGCAGCATGCTGAGTAACTCAAACTGGACAAATCTCTCAGTGAGCTGAAACCATATAGCCAGAACAACAAAAAACCACAACATTACAGTCAGAAAAGAAGCAAGGCAGGATTTGTAGAATGAACACGTATCTTGTCACACCAACTGATTTATCAGGGAGAACACAAGAAGAGTTTACCGACACAAAACCTGCTTTCGTGGTCTATAAAGAGATATTATCACATTACAGAATTATTAATTTAATTTTGTTAGAAACCTTTAATTAGTCCCATTTGATCTTAGAAATTTCTTATTAAATTAGGGACTTGTTCTGTACATGTCTTAAAGCAAAAATTCAAAAGCATTCCTCTGATTCTGTCCATAAGACAGGGTCTAGAAAGTTTCTTCACTGTAAACATCTAAGCAAAGAATCCGCACAGCTCCCCTGCTATGGAGTGACATCTCAGAAGTTCCCTTCACACCTCTGTCAGGCTTTTTGACTCTTTGATAGGCTTCCTGGCACTGATATGATTGAAGAAATTTTTATTAGTAACTTTCAAGTCCCTACCTGGCTGTTCCTCTAAAATGTAAAACCATGATAGTCATCTATGAGGAGATTTAACTTCCTGGGCTTATGAGCTCCTTTCTATTTTTCACATCTTGATTCTGCTTTTCGAAAAAGTCTTCACACTACAGGTTTACTGCGAATAATAAACGGAGGCTGGCTGTAGCATACTGATCAGTATTCTCGACGTACTCTTCTTCCACATGACACAGAAGCATGTAGACAAAATTAAAAAAAAAAAAAAAAAACAACCAAAAAAACCCCAAAAAAACAACAAACAAAAACCCCACAAACCCAAAACACCTAACGCAAAACCTCAAACCCCACCTGCAGATGCCTCCACTCACAATGATGTGCAGAACAGAAGAACAGATAACAGAAATAACAGAAGCTGTAAATTTAAGGAAATACAATCCAGTTATTTTTGCCCTAGCAGCAATAAGAAATTTTTGTACTACAACAAGGTATTATGTTAGGAAGAGTAAGACGACGAAGTTAATCTTACGCCTACGGACATAAATGATTCAAAAAATTTATATGAAATGGCAGTTGTCGTTTTTTCAGTTGCTATCTTATGCCAACAAAGAAAAAGATCAAATATTTTCATTTAATTCTCTATCTAACAAGAAAGCCAGTTACATACAGCAGCATTTTTAAGATAAAAATAATGAATTCAAATAGTGGTACCTGGAAGTAATTGCTACCAGTCAATAGAAATCGTTAAGTCTGACAAATCCTCCATCTGACACTTATTTTAATCTTTGAGATAGTAGGTGTTTGCTTCTTCAATAGTTGCTCTTACAGCTTTTCTCTCTCCATACCCAATCTTTCTTAATCCCTTTAGATGCTTTTTTTTTTTTTAAACCTTGTCACCAGAACACAGATCAAAAATACAGAGACTGTTGCTTCCTACACTTTCAATGAAAATATTGCAGTATGATAATTAGATATATCACTGCTTTGAAATACTTATTTAGGTAGGTTAAAGTGACAGCACTGGGACTCGGAGCACGCCGACTTAGTATGTAGATGCCTCTCTGAAAAAGGAAGAGCATTTTCCAATATGACAAGCCTGAACCACTCAGATGTTTTCTTCTTAATTACATGGAAGTTCTTTCCCTTTATTCAAAGCCCTACAAAAATGATGCTGACATTTGGGGAAAAAAAAATAAAAGCATGAAAAAAGAAAAGGAAGCTTGGGGATTACAGATGTTTAACCTCTCTCCTCCCAAATAAAGGAAAAGCTACATTTTAATATAACAATGTTTTCCTGTGAAGGCATATTCAGAAGACATCATTTACCTTTTTAAATTTGAAATACCTGAGTAACCTCTAGTGTACTAGTTAGACAATTTTGTCTAACTTTTCTATTCCTTGTATTACGATACTTAATTCGACTCGGAACAACAAAAGGTAAGGAATAGCTTTTAGAACAGGTGAAAGCCTATTTCCTTTTACCCTTCTCGATTTATAAAAATTGGCTCAAATTGCATCACATAAACTAATCTGGGAGATTACACTGAAGAATTGCTTTTAGACAAATATATTATTTCCCCTTTTTTCAAGACATTATGAAATTAGTATAAGCACAAAGGAATAGAGCAAATACTTTCCAAATTAAAAACCACTTAAGCAAATATGTACTTCTCTTATTTATGAAATAAAAGCTCATAAGAAAAATTCTAAACCAAGCCATCATCTTGCATAACATTTTGATAATTTACCCACAAAAGTATGTTGAATATATAACAGTTCAGAACCATAAAAATCAAAGACAGCATTATCTGAAAAATTGGTTGAATAGTCAAAAAATACCATGAATATCTACACTGTAAATAGTAATGTTACACAGCAATGCCACAATACTATTAAGATTCAGCAGAGTCTACTTTACACTTTGAAAATAGAAAACAAACTGTTTCAAATTAGATACAGTGATAGAGAACCTTCATAAAACTCTAGTAGATGAATACAACTGTGACACTTTTCTTTCTCCCTGATCATCCAAACTTGAATTTAGGCTGATTACTAGAGTACGAAAGACTATTATTACATTTAATAGTAAAAATGAATACATTAATTTTCAACAGGTCATGGGTTTTGAGCTTTTCCTTCTGTATGTTTTAGGACTTAAAACATACTCGGTGCTTTGGTTTCATTAGATCAATTCTGACATCCCTGGTAACTACTGACATAAAAAATTGCAAATATTTTAAGTTTTACATCAACATGACAATGGACTCCCTGTTAATGATTCTCCCCATCCCAGGCATCTTTCATATACGCATTTTTTTTTTTCCATTCAGCATTAACATTCAAAAACCTGTGCTTTAGTTATATGGATTGCCCTTTCTTTGAAGACTATTTAACAGCCTAAAAAAAATCAGAAAGACTAATAACCCTTAAATTTTCAGGGTCTGGCATTTTTTTTCGTTTTTTTTTTTTTTTTTTTTTTTTAAAAAAGCAGAAACTCATAAGACACTATGAGCAATTAATACCATTACTCAAAATATTAATTTTCTGGCAGATAGAGAGCTAAAAATAACAGGCAATTAAACAGCTGGATATACGTACTAGGATAATCTTAATGTCTCTTTTTCACTTCTGACAGCAATTGCTAACCGCAGCCAGAGAAATCTAACTTTAATTAGGCTTATTCCACTTCAGATAGATAGGATCCTTTTTTAAAAGTATCCACAAAAAAGTTTTATTTAAAAGAAGTTAATTTTTCCCTGGCAGATAGCGAAGCTGAGAGTACATTCTACTTCCTCCACTAACACACCTTTATGAGTTAAATACTCAGCACTATTACTACTATACTTCTGCAATCAAACTGAAGAAGACACACTATCACACAGGCCACGCTTTATTCAAACTTGCAATATGTGCCAATTCATGAGATTTATTTTGATTTTGCAATTTGTGTGGTTAAGCAAACAGATTTTCAAGAACTTAATTTTGTTTCAATGGAGGTCATGAAGATGACTTATTTTCTCCATCCCATCAGTATGATATGACTTCAAACACTTTGGTTACAAAGATCGATGGAACTACTTTAAAAATAAATAAGATTATAGAAAACATGAGAGAAGTAACATTAAAAACAATTCTACACATGATGAGCAAAGAAAGGCGAAAAAGCCTAAGCTTTGCTGCCTTTCAGAGGAATTTTCAGGGGGACTTAAAGAAGTTTGTGTATCAATTTTTAACTTATTTATTTTTTTAAATTAGCCTCGAAGTTGGAACTAGTAACTAAAAAACTTATATTCACAGTGCTTGGTTATCACATTTATTGATAAAAACTTGTTCAGTCAGTCAAATCTTTCACCAAGAAGTCTATTGGATGCGACCATGCATCCAACGTTTCAGACAAACTGTTATAATTAGCTCGGAAATCTGACAGTATATTGAAGAGAGTGAGAACAAAAGTGAACACAGAGGTAGAGAAGGATTGATTTTGTAAAGCAGTATTGTCCCATAATAAATCACAGCCATTAAAGACAATACTCGAAAGTAAAAATATTAGGCAAGGAGGTTAGCATACCCTACATCTGTCTGTTGAGATGCTTTTATGAGTTCTTCCTACTTGCTAAGCAAAAAAATAAGTGGAATGCACAAAGACTTATCAGGAGGTTGCAGTTTAATAATACAGCTAAAGCAGTCTAAGAGCTACTGGGCAATCAACAGAGATCTTGCTTCTTTCTTCTTCCTTAATGTGCTCCTAGCCCTATATCAGTATGGATGCTCATCTCTGTTCCTTGAGGTGAGAGATGAAAAATTAAATTGTTCATTTTATTATGGGGCTACTTTCCTGCCAGTTTAGCTGAACTGACCCACTGTGCCAGAGAAAAGCCAATGCTGACCAAAGAGAGAAGACAGGAACACTCGTCTGGGGTTGGGAAAGCCAAAGCAAAGCGACCAATTTTGACAGCAGCAAGCCCTGACTTAGCTGCGTGATCTCAGCATGTGGCAAGTAAACCCTCTTCTGTCCAACTAAACGTGATTTGGAAATACTCAAATATGCAGCTCCACTGTCAAGTTTAAAGAGCAGTGAAGTGAAGCCAGGACAGGCAGTGTACACTAACCTCTTGAAACAGCACACAGGATCTGGAAGAAGATGAATTCTACAGCACATAGTAATCCAGCTCACACAGTTCCAAGCCCTTACTGGGAATCAAATATATTAATGAGTAAAATATATGTAGCAATATACTATCACCCAACTACACCAGTCAGTCACTCGTAGATGTGTGCTCAGCTGCTCATTATTGACACCTTCTCAAGGTTACTATACTCCAAGAAGTGACAATACCACTAATTAGCTTGGTACAATTAGCTAAAAATCCACTCATTAAATAAGTAAATCACCTCATTTTGACTAAAGCAGACTAAGAGAGAGCTTGGTTGGCTCTCTCTTAGTCACTCATATATTTGATACCAAATGCCACCACTGACTTCAAGTAGGTTAAGCAACTAGGGAAAAACAGTAGGGAATAAATTCTGCCAGTAACAAGCCACACACAAAGAGCATACCTGGGTAAAGCTCAACTATAGTCATTAGGGCTTTTACTATTATAACTACATGAAAAAATAGGCCTTAACCAAAATAGTTCTGTAACCCTAAGCCAGAACAAAATGCTCACTACAGGACTAGTCAAACTGCAACCAAAGAAAATTAATATTCCAACAAGTCACGCTGAAAGATAAAGATGAATTTGTCCAGGTAAATAATTAAAATGCATATCCCAACACAAAAACAGAAGGATCAAGTTATTAAAGGCAATTTATAGTTCACTGGCCCCCTATTAATCAATTCTCTCCATTCCACAAGTCCTGCAGACTTATTTGCCCTCCTTCATGCTCTCTCATTCCCTAATGCTGAATAAACCAAGCATGAGATGTCCTCTTAGTACTATCCACATTTTCCTTACAGTTCTTTTTGCAATGCCTCCAAATATACTGCTTTATTAACCAGCCCTAGACACAGCAGTATAATATGGCAAGCACTGCTAGCTGACAAACACTTCACTGCTAGTTATTTTCACGTGGATTCTCTTCCTTGATTAAAGCCAATAGAAGGATGTAAAATAGTAAGATTTCTTTGCCCAATTAGGCCTGAAAAACTATATTATATATTAATAAAGAAAATTGCTCAGACATTGTGAATGGTTCATTTTTCTTAAGTGTTCATTTTTTTAATGTATGTCTCAAATTAAAAATAAAATCTAGCTGAGTGCTAAAGGTTCTTTTAAAGCACTAAAATTTAGTTCTATATTTTTATCTCCTTTGATGTAATGTAATTTACCTGGAGAAACTTTGGGGTTTTTTTCATTACAATAACTCAAAAATATTTAAATGAATAAAAAAAACCCAACCCAAGGACCTTCTGAATTACAGCATATGCATGTCTTTTAAAGTGACTGCAAATCCTCTGAATACACTGCTTCTTCAGAAAGATCAATCATAACAGGACTATAAACATCGGAGTCTAAAAATTGCAGTGACTTAAATATAGGGCAATTATTACTTTCTGCACAAAAAGAAATTGTTGAATTCCAACTAAGGAATTGCAAGAAATTGGTTGAATTCCAACTGAGGAATCTGACAGGTGGTATAAAACAAAAGATGTAAGGAGGAAATGAGACCTATAAAAGGGTCTCAGGAAACTCCTAAATAAAGCACAACAAGCCAAATCGCAAGAAACAAACAGGATAAAATACGATTTAGCTCCACAAAGTCTATTCAATAATGAGTTAGGAAACACCCTGTTAGGACTCTCTTTCAGCGCCTATCATTTCTAGCTGCGTTCCCACTGCAGTCACAATCAGTGCTGCCACACAGCACAGAAGACTGGTACAGAAGTACCAAGTCCTCAGCACCGTGCACGGGCACACACACGTCTCTGCTTACTTCTGGACCTTCTCCACCTTTTCCATGGTGCAAAGCAGGAATCATCAGCGTGTAAAACCAAATTCAAATGCTGTTTATCTTACTCCTCTAAGTCCTCCCTCTCCTCAGCTACTCTGCACCACTTTCAAAATATTTTCACTGGAGAATAGATTGGCACATCAACAGGGTGAGAGCGGGGGAACATACTCCTAGAAATCGAAAAAGTGAACGGCAGTTCTCTCACAGCAAGCTGAGATAATGCTGAACAATTTCTGCACCATGTTGTAGTTATATATACACGCACACATATATATGTATATGTACTTTTAAGTGTTTCATAATATGCGAAAGCAAAGAGCACTTCAAAGAGAATTGACAGGCAAGCCAAAAGTTTCAGATGACTAAGCGGCCCTTGTGTGTTGCAAATCTTTTCCAAAGCAACGCGTATGATGTTTTCTGGACTTATGTAGAAGATGGAATTGGGTTTACAGTATTTTCAAGACTTTAATTCAAAAGAGTTTTGTGTAAGCTTTGTTCATCCTTTGCCCACCCAAATCACACAAATAATAATATCCTATTCAAGTATCAAACAATATTTCATAGAACATTGTTCAGATTTATGAGAATTTCAGTCAACTTCACTAATGTCAGGAGAGTTACTACAAAACATCATGGAAATTATTAAGAAGTAGCACTGACATATACTTTTGTATGTGGAAACTACATTACTGGAGATTTGCATTAAGGAGAGAAAATTTAATGTGATCAAATGGAACTTGTGGCATTGAATTTTCCTGTGACAGAAGAGTGATTTAAGTTATTTTTAATAGTTTTTCATGCAAGTTTTACAACAGCTTTAAAAAGCGAGGAAATATTTTCTTAATACTTTGACAGGTTGCAAGAAAATGTTAAAATGTCAGTGCTTTTATGCAGATTTAATTTGTATAACTTTGATAAATCATTTCAAGCAAATATGTAAATAAAAACATTGTAATACAGTATTTTTCAAAAACATGTATTTATTCCAACAAAGAAAAGCATTAAAACAACAGAAGTTTGCTACAAAGTGTAATGCCAAAATTATCAGAAAATTTCAAGCGCATATAACAATTGCAAACAAAATCTTTTCATCTCTCAAACTGAAGAAGTGTCTCACATTCCTGAGCACTCTCTGCTGTTTTCCAGCGTTTCTTTCCTGGTAAACCAGGAGACGGCAAGGATGATTGTATCAGTCTCCAACCACATGAAGAGCCTGAGAGGAAGAGAAGCACCCAATTAATCCATTTATCAAAACAATTTGTCATTCCCTCAGTTTCATTCAGTCTCTTCGAAGTAGAATTAACTACAAACATGTTACAACTTTTCCACTTTATCTCCTCAAAACCCCTATGCATGGGCCCTATTCGTAATTCTCCAAGGACTAGTGAATTGATGGAACTGAACAAGAAAGGTCTAGGTACTTAGATAGCAGGATTAATTATCTTAAATTACTTTACATACTGCAGCAATCAAGATTTCAGCTTAGTCTTGTAAAGGAAATAATGCATGCTGAAAAAAATTTTACCTTCTAATTCTGTCAGTATTGGAAGAATCTTCTAGTAGCTCTCTGGAGTCAGATACTCTTTACTCTCCGGCTTACTGCCTCAGCACTCAGAAATTCAGTTTTATGGACATTCTAAACAGATTTACTTATTGCATAAAAACTACAACTCTTTTCTTAAAAAAAACTCTGCCAAATTGACAACTTTTTCATATTTTATAAACACACACTGAAGAATTACCTCAGATACAGCCATGACACAATGCTCTGAAATATTACTCCAATTATACTATGAAAATAATTTTAGTTAAAGCATTCAACAAACTAGGGAAAAAAAAACTGAATAGTTTTAAATTTAATTATTTTCAGCAGGTATGCTGAAAAGGAAGAAAAGAACACAATAACCAGTATGAAATCTTATTTTAAGGACAGGAATACTTCCTGTGACACATGAGAGACAATGGAAAGAAATGTAAGTGAGGGAGCTGCCTACAGACTGGCTTTTCCAGGACCAAAGAACCTTTATGTTCTCACAGTAACACTGGTCTGGGACTAAATCCCCTCCCGATCCCATTAAGATCTGAGCCTGGAATAATTAGTTATTCCGTAAAGTCATGGCAGTATCAATTTAAAAGACGCTAAGTAACAGATAGTTACAAAGGGATTTAAGATCACAAGAGAAATACTTACAAGGGTAAGAACCCTCTTTCCAAAGTTTTCAGTTCATGAGTTCTTGTGAGCGTCCTCAAATTGTCTCAAGCTCCTCTATTGCAAGAAGATTGCAGACAATATCTCAATCGCCATTCCTGTCTTCAGCAGCCTCATTTTTCTTGACATTCTTTAACCAACATAAAATGATGAAGTGCTACGATAGTGTTCGTTTTCTGCCCTTGACTTCCTACAAACTCCTAATTTCCTCTTGATCCAGCACTGCTGGGGGTCTCATAGGGATCTCACAGAGCCATCCCACTTAGCAACGGCCTGACATGCTCCTTACGATGATGGTGCTTTTCCTGCACTTTCACCTCTCTGGACGGTGAATAAATCCAGGTCCTCTCTGTAGTTCTATACAGACACACGTGGCCCAGCGAATTACTGAGATGCAGATGTAGCACTGAAATGCCAGATGGACTGAAGCGTCAGATGGACTGAAGTGTAGCTGACTCCGTCAACAAGAAACCACAAGCAATCGTGCAGCACAACTTAATATTTGGAAACAATCAACAGGAACTCAGAGCAACAGGAAGGTGTATAAAGAGAGCAACACATGTGGCAACTTGCAATAGGGCTTGCAATCCAGTGTAAAAATGAGCTTCTCCACATTAAGGCAGCAAACAGTGAGCAGTCATGTGGTATATCTTATTCATTAACAAAAATGCTTCTGGAATTTCATCTACATGGACAAGATTCATTTCAACACAAACTGATATGCTACAAAGACGCAGAGTTTTCAGAAAAACTGCCGTGACAGTAATTAGCATTTGTTCTAACATATGTTGTAACAGTGCTATGTCATGCAGGAGGTTAGATGCAAGCACAAAATAGTTTTGCCCTACCACTAGTGTTTGAAATTCCAAAGAAGCTTTTATATTATAGCAGAATAACCTTATAGATCTCTAGCATTATTCATGGAGAGAAAAAAAAAAAATCAACAAAAAAACGCCAAAACAAACAAAAAAAAAACCCACAAACCAAAGGTCGAGATCAACATACACAATCACCTGGTATGAGAAACAAGGTTTAAATTCCTCGTCCTCCTAATTTAGACCAGAAATCCTAATCTGAATCTTCTGTATTCCAGCATCAGACCATACTTACCCTCCCCTGAGCTTTTCTTTAATTGCAGTTGTACCTCTCCTGGCCTGGTTTGATAACCAAGTTTTATCTTGCTGAAAATGTTACAGTATTCTACTTTTAGTGCAGAGTGGGGAACTAATGAGACATTACCAAATTACACTTTCATCATACCTACACTGCTAGAAAGGTTGAAAGAACGTTCTCAACATTTAACATACTCAATTCCTACAATCAGTCACTCAACCTATTCAAAATGTGTGAACCCATGTGCTAAAATTAGGTACCTCAATCCATACTAAACCATCAAATCATCTATGACTTCAGTCCTTTTTATAAAGGCCCCCAAACCTACTTTTTGGTATTCAGATTTGAATGAAAAAAATGTTATTAGGCAAGGAAACTATCACTTCCATACATGTCATTTGTATCTTCAAAAGTTCTTTAACAACACTTCAAATCCTTTAGTACTTCTATCTTTTTTTTTTTTTAATTACAGAAAGAACCTAAAATAAAAGGCATTATCGCTTTAAATTACATGGATCAGGACGCAAGTGACCCAGAACTGCAACACAAAGGTTTCAGTTAAATTGAGAAAAAATACAAAAATCAATAATTAAAGCAATAAATAAAGCAATTAAATGTACAAACCAATATTCACTTAAAATCTAAAAGTAAAGAGTAAAAATCTAAGGTAAATATAGAGCTTTACTACAGTAAACATTAAATACACTAATAGCTTAAACATTTTTGCTAGGAAAACTTCTGCAACTCTGCATTTCTTTCTATCTAAATTACTTAAGCACAACTCATAGTCTGAGGTTTTAACCCTTCTCTAATTTTACTACAAATCTCAGTATTTTAGAGGTACTTCATAAATTTAATGTCCCTATTTCAATTTTAAGTAAAATGCACACCCTTATTCATTCTAACTTGAACGCATCACTCAGTGTAACTTCAATAGAGTAGAAAGACACAAATCAAAAAGCTAAAGACAAATCTTAGTAAGTTTTTATATGCCGCTCAGGGAAATAACTGCAGTTATAACGGTGACATTTAGCCAGGACAACTACTATATTGAAGAAAATACCTTCATTTCAGTACTTTTCTTGTTATATAGATATTAGCTTTTAAACAAGCTTTTAGAATACAGGTTTCTGAGTTTCGTACATTTTCAGTGGTCAGTGGCAAAATATCTTTTACAGTGGTTAATTTTTGAGCTTTGTCTTTCTTCACTGGACACTTACTGGAAGAGCAATGCTCTCCAATACGAAAATACTGACAAACTGGCAAATACATTAACAATCACCAGGGTCTCCAAATGTAAGTTGGTAGTAAAGACAAACTTATTTACCATATTAATTAAACGGTCTATTTAACATGGAATATCAATTCTCTAATCACATCTCATTTGAACTTCTTATTTCAATTAACAACCCTAAAGTCTACTAGAGACCCTACTGTTCTAGGATCATTAAGAACATTTTCATTATCTGTCAAATGAGGGAGTAAAAGGCAGAAACTGCAAGTACTCTCAGGAGTAGGCCTCTACCCTATTTAAGAGATGATTAGGGAGAAAGCAGCAGTAGTTCTCATTAGTTGCTTAGCAATGAAATGTCCCCCTATGAAACAAGAAATGAACAAAGCAAGAGAGGTGTTGCCATGCAAATGAGTAGATGGATAGTCTATCATCCACTCAAGGATAATCTGTCCTTCATTAAATCTAATCAATCTGGATTAAGACACCAATGGGTATCTCGCATAGAGAAGACAGGAAGGATCCACTATACACAGCCTCACTGAAGTAGCCAGACGATATGTTGCTCAAGTTTACATATAAGCGCTGTGTATTTTCATTATATGTGTGTGTACAACACACATACGTGTGTACGACAAGTAGAAACAGACGTAAAACAGTTTTAATTCAAGCCATATTAAGACTGTTGGTTTTTTCTGTTTAACCTTACTTTTTATATCCATAGTTATATCCAAATTATTAATGAATTATTGTTAAGGATAAGCCATACTCTTAATGTTTATAAAGACTAACATATAAATTTAAGATATGAATGATATACTAGTAAAAGATGAGCATTTAACCGATATCAGAGTTTGCCAAATAAAAAATTTTCAAAAATATATTCTAATATAAGGCCACAAAGGCAACAGAAATACAGCTGTTTACGCTACTTTTGTTAGTAATGTTGTGAGCCCCAGGAAAGCAGAGCTCTTTACCAGATAAATTTGATTACTGCTGCCTTAATTTTCAGACTGACATTCTTTCAGTCACAGATCCAGTTTAATAGGTTCCCTCTACTTTAATTTCCCCACCACTCATTTAAAAGGCCTTTTTCTTTCATGGCTTTTTCTTTCTTGGTTTTTTTTTTGGGGGGGTAGGGGGGTGGTGGTTCTTGGCTGGCTTTGGTTTTTTAAACACCTGCTCATTTCATATGTACAATTTAGAGTTTTCACAAAAACCATGAATTAGAAGAGAGACAAAGAGAGAGAAAGGGAGAATAAAAGCACCTGTGAAGAAAACAAAGAGCATCAGGAGTGGTGAACACTTCTTAACTAGAAATCAAGACGAAGCAAATGCTAGATCGTGCTTCTTTCTCCTGCTTTCAGATCTGACAAACGAGAACCCTGCCTACAACTTCCACAGAGGGTTTTGTTTGGTTGGTTTTTGTTGGGGGGTAGGTTCTTTGGAATAAACCTGAAAGATTCCTGAACTCCGCTGACTACTTACAGTCTGATTGCTTCTCAGTATATATTTAAATAGAACTATACAGATTTATAATTACAAAAATGTATTATAAAAATCATGCATCAAATTATGCTTTGATTAGCTAATTCAAATCATTACTCAGATTAAAACGAAGAGACTGTTCCAAAACCAGTACCAATTCACGATTCAGTATTCAGACAAATCTTACCTATATATTCACAAACGAAGACTACAAAAAAAGGAGTAACAAGATCGTTTATGCCCTGAACGTATCCACTGGCTGGATGACGTATTGCCCAGATAAACAAAATTCTTTCAAAGATCTGAAAAAGAGTTAAAGAGACTATCAGATAATTTATCAAGTGAGAAGCACATTTTAAACTTGAAAATTATACAAGGATAAATTTAATATCAAGTTACTAGTGTAAAAATATGCATACAAAAGCATAAATGAAGACTGGTATTCATAATTAACTTCCCGTGCTAAGTAAGCTTTTCAGTTCTTCAAAAAGAAGCATTTTCAGGGTATTAGCACATGATAAAACCAATCTAGTATATAATTCAGTTACAGCAGTTACAACAAAGTAGCACTTATTCACTGGAGCTTTTCCAATAATATAAAATTCCTCTTTTCTCAAGAGGCAGAAATATTAAAACATCCTCCCATGATTCTTCACCTCTTTGAAACAAGTATTTCATCAATATAGTATTCTATTTATTCCTAAGTAACAGAAAGAAGTAATTCTTATAGCTTAGATTTTTTAATAACATGTCCATAAAAAGAGATTCTGTAATAGTTAAGCTTGCCTAATACTGCAGTGTGGGGTTTTAGACTTCAGAAGCATGTACACGGATTAATAAAAAAAAAATATGAAAAAAATCAGGAAACGTAGAAATAAGGCAACTGCCTGCCGTATCACATAACCTCACCCCCTCAATTCTGCAAACTGTACCTTGCTTACGATCTGCCAGAGCTCTTAAGGCCACATCATATCAAATCATGGGAAGGACAACATGGAAAGAGTACAGAGCAGGGAAATCACAGAACATCTCTCTGATGCAATTTAGGTCTCTGACAAGCTATATTTCCTCTCAATTATTTTATCCTACACGTCTTTAAAATGCTGCATATAAGCAGCAGAGTGAAAGCTGCTGTGTGCTTTGCCCTTTCCCTGCAAGGTCTGCCCAAGAAGCCAGGCTGCAGAGGCAGGTAAGCGGAGCAGAGGCAGAAGAGCTCAAACCAAAGGACTACGTCGCTCTTAAGAACAGACTCCAAGGAGCTTGCACAGTTTACTGCAACTCCAGAAGCCAATGAATGCCCAGGCTTCCAGAAACCCCGTAAAAGGACGCAATAGGCAGAGGAAATTCAGTTTATGAAGCATATTTCAATTCAATTTCACTTCAAGTTTTTGCTGGATTAAGAAGTTAACTATTCCAACACTGGTTTAAGTAAAATCATATTGTTTAGTTTAAAAGCCCTCTTACACTCATTTTTAAGTAAGGAAAGGTCTAGGCATATATGACTCGCATCCAGGTGCTTGAAAGTCCCATCACAGGCTTCCACATGAGCTACCTGAAGCTGAAACACATTTGCACTTTTCGCTTTGAAAACAAGTCCCAAACACCAACATCTCCCCTTCTCCCACGGGCTTTTTTGAGACTCAATTTTCCTTAATCTCCATGTTTTCTGTTTAGCTGGCATGCTGAAAATCCACAGAACACGAGAGACAGTCAACAACAATAAATATGAAAAGCTTTGGCGGGCACTGAAACACAGGCCTTAATGGAGCTCACGCCTGATCCATTACAGCTACAATTACGATTCAGTTTTTGCTCAGTTTTGGGGCAAAGATTAGGCAAAAAGGGAGGTATTCATTTACCAAATTCTCCATAAAAGCCTCTTGTTTTCATTAGCCAAGATGTTTTTTTTCCTTTAGCTGTAAATTCTTCTTGGTGCTAGTCCTGTCACCGCATGTTTTTTAATATGCGCTGCATATTAAACTGAGCAAACACCAACCTCTGCCCATCAAGCAATAGCCAGTGGGGTTTCATCGTCTATCAATTGTATAAAGACCTTAAGTTCTGTCATTTACAGCTTGCTTTCACATTTTACAAAATTATACCTTTATGAAATTGCAGTTGGTTTATGTCATATTTTTACTATTATTGGAAAATGCAAATCTATCCAGGTTGGGTAGCTCACAGCCGTCCTCCCCGCTTCTGCCAGTTGCCATTTCTAGTTTCAGTCACATTAGTTTTTCAGTATTATCAGTGTTATCATTCTGTGTTTCAATTCAAATAAAGGACATTTAACGTACTGCAAACACAAATAACTTCCTTGAAAACAAGTATCAGAGAGGTGACTAGAAAAAAAAATATTCAAAGAGCAATTGCTGAATATAGAATAGTGTTATGCAGTCAGGCACTAGGCTAAACAAAACACCCGTGTTGTGATGGAGTTACAAAATATGCAGTGAGAAACTAACAAAAAAACCCAAACAAAACCAAACCAAAACAATCAGTAATTCAGTAAGTAACAGCTATCAAAATACTCCTTATAAAAACTATAAAAATAGTGCTTTTCATGAAGCCATATCTGAAGGCATATCTCAAGTCAAATAACCCCCAAAATTGTACCAATAACCTTTCCTCAGAACCTGATAATATACATAGATTGCATTGGAAACTGAGATGCCTGCGGATTTCAAACCATTTTTAAAATCCAGGTATGAAAACTAAGATGTAGGGGCGGGGGGGGCTCTGATTGGGTTTTTTGTTTGCATTTTTTTAATATTATTGAGCAGGAAGGATCAACTCAGTGATTAGCACACCAGATTTAATACCCCAAATGCATCTAATCAGAAATTCAACAAATACACAGTGAAATAGTGTTTTCAATTTCCTACACATTTTCATGAAGTTTCATTTACTGCTCTGAATTGAAAAAAATGAGCACTGAATACCTGAAAGGCAGCCTGATTTAAGCTTCTATACAGCACTCATCACTGTGTTCAAATAGGACTCATTAAAAAGGTCACTTTCCCAAAAGTTTCCCGCTTCTTGATTTTCAAACCAGAAACTGGAATTACTTTTCTACTATGAACTACTACATCTCACAAGATATCATCACCAATCATTCTCCTTTGAATTTCTCTCTCATTCATGGTAACAATAAGAATTACATTCAAATACATAAAGAGAAGAATCCATTAACTTAAATGCAGATTTCTAATTTCTTGTGGGTTTCGCTACTTTTTGAGAATTTGCTGCTTTTTTTTTTCCTGCTTAGAGAAACAAAGTGGGGGAAAATTTATAAGTTATTTTTAAATTGTGTTGTTTCCTTGAAATGACTTTTCCCATATAATGCAAGATTAGACAGGAAATACACAGCCATGTACTACCCATTTCAACAAAAGTCAGGTAACGATAGAGCAGAAATTGATAATAAATTACAGACTACTCCACATCCACTTATCAAATTTATTAAACCTACACTTACAGCCATTAGTCTTTAAAATAAACTTGACTACAGCTCCTCTCTCCTCCTCTTTAAGGGCCACTATTAATTTATTCACAGACCTTTAAGTCTTCGCTACAACCTGCCCCTCTCCTCAGATCTACATAACTCACACAAAAAATAAACACTTAAAACTGATTTAAAAAGGAACATATAATAATGAGCTATTTCCACACATCAGACTCAAAACACCTTTTTCTAAAATGAAGCATTTTATTACAAAAACCAAATTCAGGTGAGAAATTAAAACAGCTTTATTATCTCTAATGAAAAGCCCTTCAGAAGCAGACTCAAGAGACCACCAAGAATAACAAAAATCCTGGAATAGTAAACATCTGGAAGTTGAAGTCAGAAGACACTGTGCGGTTTACATATGTGTTATGTTTCTGGTCTTTTGACTAGGAATTTTTTTCAGCTCTGTCGCCTACAATCTCTTCACCTCATTCTAAGTGTTGTCCTTTCTAGTAGCACCACCATTATTGCAGAACTCTGCAGCATCAAAAACAAATATGTACACAAACCCATCATAATAGCCACAATATGAGTCTTGCACACTATGCTACCTTTTGAAGCTTCTCTTTGACCCACACTCGATTCTCTTCTCTTCTTTATAGCTCTTACCATCTCACCTTAAGAAAGGGGAAGTGACGATTGCTCACCTGGGACCAGCAACTAGAACTCTCCCTCCCTAGAAGGGAATCAGCTCTGGGAGCAACTCAAGGCCCCTGTCTGTGTTGAGCTCCTGGGAGTAGGAAGGGATCCCCTGTGAGGATAAGGGATTAGGCTGTGCTATAGTAGGGCTCCAAAAACCCAGAAAGGGAGAAGTTGGTCGTTATGACCCTTCCAGCACCATTTGCACTAGTCATTGTAAAATGACACGAGCAAGCTGGGCCTGGCTCCCTTGGACCAGAGAGCAAAGGCAAGGACATATGCAAGCCCACCCTCCCGGTAGCCCACACACCTAGTCAGGAGATCAGCGGAGCTCTAAAAACATCTAACACATGAAGATCCTGCAACTCTGTAAAGTTCAGGATCAGTAAAAAGTAAATCAGATCTCTATCACTTCTTTATAACTCAAATACTTCACAAATTTCTTCTTATCCCACAAACTGCTGCTATCCGCCCTTTTCACATCCTTATTCTTCTGTACCTCAAGACCACTCACTCCCAAGTAAAAGAATATTATTAAAATACACCTCTGATTTACGCTTTTATTTTTTTTTAAGCATTAATCAGCTGTCACATCTCATTCCTCCAAGCTTTCTATCATTTTTCCACCCCTTTTCCTACTACTCACTAGTGAAGAAAAAGGTGTTGGGGTAGGAAAGATGGATGGGATAGGGTATGGACAAGGATTTTTTTTTTTTTGGGGGGGGGGGGGGGGATGGGGAGGAGGGGATTATTGTGTTGTGGTTTTGGGTTGGTTTTTTTGGTTTTTGTTTTTTTAAAAAAGCAAGCAGTAGCAATCTAGCTGGACAATGCCTTGATCACATTGATGAGAAGTATATCCACCTACTTTATGTGGCTCAATTACAATTGTTAACATGGCTCAACTTCCTAAACATTCAAACTAAAGAAATGTAAGTAGGACCAGCAAGCAGGGATATTGGGCTCCATGCAACAGACTAAATTAATTTAAGGAGTAATTCTATGTTACTTGCAAGAGCAATCACAGTGTCTAAAAAGTATGGATTTAAAATGTGTTCATTTTAATGCAGTATTTAAGATGCACATATCAAAGGAAGCATTAGAAAAACATACCTTTTGACAAGTTTAACAAATAACTAGAAATAAATAAAAACATATTTGCAAACAAAATCTCAGTAAATCACATGAAATGTATATGCTGCTTGAGCAATGTTGTTACCTGCCAAAAGACAATTAAAAGGGAAAAACCTAAATAATTTCACATGATTAATGATCCCACAAAATTAACCGAAATTGTGTTCTGTCCTCGAACTTTACTGAATAATATTTGCTACTGAAGTTCTATTGACATATCAGATTTTACTTAGCAAGAAGTTACCTAGACACAGTATTTCCTTTTTATTTTAATTACTCATAAGCAATAAGAGAAGTGTTTTATTCTGGGAGCATCTATGAGTTCTGAAGTTGACTGACAGCGTTTTCAGTAAACCAGCCATTTTGAGATTAATTATAATTCAGCTTTCAACTGTGACTGCTTGTAAAAAAATACTGCTCTAATATCTTTTTCACATTAATATACTCTCCAAATTCCCAAATGAACTCTTTGGCTCCAAGTTAATCCTGCAATCAAAAAGGGTTTGTACCTATCCTGTAATTAATTCTGTTCTATGTCTTATTATAGGATGCTTTCCCCAATGTACTAAACAAAAATACACATTTCAAATGTTGGAAAACCTTGACCATGTATATCTTCTTTAATTATCAATACAAGTTTACTCTAATGTTTCTAACTGTATGACGGAAAAAAGCAGATATCCATGGTAAATACAAAGCTGTCTTCCTACAAACTATTACCAAGTCTGCATCTAGTCTAAAGAAATGTATTAACCATCTCTTAAGAGCAGTCATATAAATATATCTTGTCTCACACATAACCAAATAAACAGAAGACAAAACTAGTCCAAGATCCTACAGGTTTATATTTCTATCTTACAATCTCATCACTTTACATCAAGATATTCTCCAAAGACCATCTTTCTTAGTATCATTTTTATTAAGCTACTTGACTTCTCATTCAAGTGATTTGGTTAAAAGAAAGGGCATTCAATACATCCTCCAGAAGTTGTTTACCTGGAATTTGTATTTTAAAGCTGGTTTTAAAATTGTTCAGCTAATTTAGAAATAAATACCCTATCTAGCAGTCACTCTTGAAGAAATGATTTGTACTTTGCAATCTTCCTTTAAAAACAGGAATATATATAGACTCTTACACTAGAAAAGTTAACAGCTTCTAATTTCTCCTTCAATAAAACACAAGGAAAAAAAAAAACATCATTTTGGGGTATATTTACTCAAACTAAGAACTACAAAACCACAATCATTGTACAGCTGAACCGAAGTCATGTTATTTTGAGACAGGGATGATCTTCATTGAGACCTTAAGAAAAGTTCAATCATGAAATGCAAGGAAGTAAAAAAACCCACGCCAAAAAAGCCACCACTTTCTGTTGAATGCAAATACATCTTTAGATTAATTTAAGAGACTACTGCCGATACAGTTCAAATATTTCTTTCTTCTTAGAAGTATTTGAGCGTTCTTCTTTCTCTATCCTTTTTTTCCACGAAATAATATTCACTTCCCATTTCATTTACTAGCTACAACACTGACACTGATCATATTCATTTCTCTTTAACAGTTCCTTTCTTGTCCCTTTATTTTTCTTACTTTACTCTTTGATTCATCCTTAGAAAAGCCCAAGTAAAACACCACTGTGCAGAAAGCAGATAGAAAGCAGTACTCTTGTACCATTTTCCTTCAAAAAGCTGTAATAGGCTACTTCTTCAAACCCATTTCTCCAGTACTTGTGGAGGAGCATTTACATTAAACAAATAATTGCAAGAATGGAAAGTTCTGCGTTTAATTTATGCAGATGCATTAATCATCTAATGAAGTATCAGAAGATGTTCTGCGTGGCTCTATAACAGTACTAACAGAACCCACACGGAAGTACATTTGAAGGTCTAACTGGAACCACTAGAAAGGAGAAGTAATTGACCGATTATAAGAAATAGTTGAAAGAGGATGATTCACACCACCTGTACTGTTTATGACCTATACACTTTACAATGAAAAGTCCCTGTGGGATTCAACTACCCAGTAATATAGAGCAATTTGATTAACATATTTATCATTAATTGATGTATATGTAACTACGGTAGTAAAAGAATTTAAATAGTGTAGTCAACATATAAAGCTAACAAAGAAGCAAAATCAAATAAGGAACAGAAACCAGTCACACAACAAATTCACAAAAAGGGAATTTCCCAAGTAGAAGACTATGATAAGAACTTCCAGACCCTGAATGATTTTGACAAATACATAGAACCACGGGAACTACGCTCTGGATTACTTCAAAAAACACATTATTAACAAAACATATAAAAAGCAAAAAAGGAAAACAATCTCAAAGGCACAAGACTGAAGAAAAAAACTGACAGATTTGATGCAGTAGATTAATGACGTGCCTTTCATTTTACTACTCATATTTACACTGTTATTCTTAGCCTATACTTAAATATTCTCATTTCTAGGACTTTTTAAAGCTAGTTCCAAAGTCAAAATAGCAAGTGATGTCAAATTAACTAATAACCAATGCTGTGATATCAGATTCATTACTAAAATGATTTCTAAAAAACCCCAATTCTTTAGATATCATTCTTACCTCTGTTACTTTGGGCTGAAGTCTTAAAACTTCAGGACTCATGCGTGGAATATCAATATGGATCTAATTAGACAGAAAGAAGAATACTGTAAAGGGAACTAACAGCACACTTTTTAAACAACAATAGTTAAAACAATCCTATCGTTTTACAGTATTAGTTATACTGCCATTGTATCATTATTTTTGGAATAACATTGATTTACTGTATCTCAAAACATACGGCCAGATCTTTAAGTCATTGTTAATTATCAATGAGGCAAAATTAAAAATATATATATACACACACTTCGGTTTCACATTTTAGGATCCGTATATCACATTTTGGTTGTTTGCAATTATAGTCATATTGACAACACTCATTACCTCAGGATAATTATGAGTAAATACATACTATGCTTCTGTAAAGTCTAGTTCAATTGACACTATCATATATATTTCTTGGTACTAAAGATCAGTCTTGAAGCTGAAAGAAAGATTTCGGCTTCTTCTGTCCTAAGGCAGACTAAAGTAGGATTGCTTAGTCTATACTTAGCAATACAAACTATTCATTTTAATATGAAGCTGGAAGAAAAGTTATCTGCTTATCCGGGTGGGCAAGAAAGTTTGACACACCTGTTTATTGCATACCATACACATTTTCAACTTCTTAAGCAGAAATACAGACCCAGTAAGAAACGGTCACTGTTATACTTTGCCTGTACCACCCTCATCATTTGAAGGAGGATCTGTGCAGGAGATGAAAGATTTGAAAAGCCTACTATTCTTAAATGAAAAACCACGGCAGCACTAAACATCAGTGACACATGGCATGCCTAAGGCTGACAAAAAAAATTTCACTATTTTGAGTTTCAGACCAAAATATTTCATATTTTTGCTTCTGAAATGTACAAAAAAAATTATTAGAGAACTGCCTATCAAATAATATTAAAGAAATAGAGAAAAGTAGTAGCAAACTTGAAAAATAATCTCTTTAATTTCTTTAACAGATGTCTTATAGGTAGAAGTCACTTCAACAGGTGTTCTACCTGTCTGTAGGTATCTTGGTGGTTTTCATCATTTCTGGAATCATAGTATTGTTCAACAAATGCGAAATACTCTTTGCGTTTTCTTTTTAAAGTGCTTTCTCTTCGGTCCACATTTGCAGGAAGATAGCCCTAAAAAAAAAAAAAACCAGTGAAATGAAAAGGATATTACCCTTTGCTTTACGAAAAGCACTGCTGGAATTTGATTCCATGTGACAGGAAAACTAATAAACTGATGTAGTGCCATGCAGTCCTACGTGGATCTGAATAATATCTGAATAATTCTTCAGTAAATCATTTTTCTAAGCATTCCAACTGATACAAAAGTTCAGATACAAACAACTTACTAAAATCAGCTTTTTTTTTTTTTAAGAAAAGGTTACAAGCTTTTCCACCTTTAAAAAGCCATTTCTCATCAAGAATTCTAAGATGACGTTTGCCTCCCAAAGTGAACAGATCAAATAAGCTCAGATAAATGTAATGTTGTACAAGTTAATTAATTTCTGCATTCCTATGTGGCCATTATCACAGCAATTTTATTAAATTTTTAAAGAAAAAGCACATTATCTTGGTTGCCTTCAAGTAGGAATGATATACATTAGGAAATGTGTTTAAATTACGGTTAAACTTGTAATACAACGGAGTATTAATTCAAAAGCTTTAAAAACAGTCTAGCTCCTTTATTTCACTGTTTCAGATGAGGAAAAAATAAATATTTTCAAGCTTTCATTTCACCTCAACAGATGATTAAAAGTTTCATCACAGAAAAAGACTCAACAGCACCAGTGACTGGGCTCTTAGATGTAAGAACACTAGCTAGGCATTTCCTTAGTTGTTTCCCAAAAGCAATTTATAAGTAGTGTCTTATTTTCCATAAGGTACGGACACACTAAGGAAGTCATGTTTCATATATGCAGGATTATACATTGTTGCCTTAAGTACAAAATACATCTGAATGGATCTTCACTGAACTCATTCATATATATGTGAAAATCCCAATCTTCCCCTCCAAAAAACCAATTCCGTTCTCGTTTTCTTTTGTCCAGTTTGATCCCCATTTCTGGCATCTCAGCCTACTTCCCATTTAAAAAACAAGCTCGGGTTACTATTTCAGCATTTTACAACAGGAGATGTGATGAAAGTTACTAAATGTTCAGTTTATATAAAAGTTCACTTATTAGAAAGATCATTATTCATGTAACTGGCTACCAAAAAGTTTCCTGAACATTCAGAAATAGTTAACATTGTTTTGTAAGCAGCTTGATTTCAAATAATCAACACCAACATCCCATAAGACTGCAAAAAAGAAAGCTAGTTCATATTTTACATACATGGCAGTCCTGGAAAAATACTTTGCAAAAGAATAATTCTAAAGATAGATGGCTTTGAAAGAGACTGGACATACAGGACAATATAAGAAAAAACTAATAAATGTATTACTCACTAGTCAAGTCAAATTAAAATATTTCTTGACAATATTACAAAAGCTCTCCTTACACAATAACAGCTATCGCCATACTAATGGTAATTAGTAAAACAGAGAAATCAAACTTATGTCAGATTTAAGTTTCCTTAAAAAAGAAAAAAGATCCTCGTAACATGAAAAAAACCAAACTATTCTAGGAGTGCAGCATATATTTGCACTTATACAGTGAGCCATAGCCACAGCAAGTAACTAATAAAAAGCTGTGCATTTAACTACAAAAACAACTTACTTATTCAGTCCTAAACACTAAAAGCAAAAATGGAATGAGTAAACTTGACATGCTAAAATTGCTAAATATACAATAAAATTAAACACACTAAAAATAGGTATATAGGTTCCATTACTCTCCTGCAACAATCCAACATCGCATCCCATTTCTATAATGTCCATTTTGCTCAACATGTAGGGAAAAATAAAAAATACTAAACATCAATAGATTTTTGAACATATCTCTATATTAAAACCATTTTAAATGTTATTCCCATGTATTTTAATGTCTTGGTTTAAGACAACAGAATAAGTACAAACCACATTACGTTCCAGCTACCTTAAGAGGTACTTGCTTCGGCAAAACTGTATCTTTTAAAATGTACTGACTTGCGTCTGATTCCAGGTACTTCAAATTGCACCAGCTTAACTTTTGCCTTGAGACTCAGTCTGACATTTAATATCCTGTCCCAGTGCTTTGTATTAAGTTAAATATTGAATTTTGCCTCCATTTATTCTCAACAGTTGGGTTTTTTTCCTGTAGGATATCTTAGTTCCATTAGAAAAGAATTCATTTGTGAGATCAAATGTGAATGTTTGAAGGATACCAATATTTTCTCAGCAAGTCTTTTTGCCATTATTCAGTTTCAAAGACTGAAGTAATCTTTCAATTGGACGTGTCTTGTTTCCTGTTCACTTTACAAATTAGGTTTTATTTTTAAAAGTTGGAAAGGCTTGAACGTATCATCAGGGAATAAATTGGTGGAGAGTTTAATCCTTTTATTCATTAATTTCCTCCAAAGGCTTTTGCAACCATATCTTTAATTCTGTTATTCAAAAGAGAAGTGAGTCTGAATAGTTCTGCTTGCTGTTTAGGTACAGTATACCTACCCTTTTTGCTATATTTTTAAAATAAATCATGTTGGTTTTTTTTTTTATATACTGTTACAAGTAAACATGCGTAACACCAACAATCCCTGATTATATTGATTTTTCATAGGCTTTCCCTTTGAAGAACTGTATTCATCAAACACCTGTTAACATTATTAACCTACTGCCTATGTAATAACTATCTCAACTGTTCGATTTTTTAAATCATATTTTAAAAATTCCAACTTCAACGCTGATTTTACAAACAACACAATCACCTTCTGCCTCGGATACTACCAATTGTACTCAGTTCCCCAAATAAGTCATAGTTTGCGCTTTTTAAGTAAGACTTCTGAATAATTCCAAAACAAATATATCCAGGCTTAACTTAGCTCTAAATTATGCTTTGGTTTGCTCATCTTCTTTGGTTTTGCAATTGATCTTTAACGAAAGGAGTTTTGCTTTTGTACATTTATTTCGCCAATAGCTCCCAGTGCACCTTATAGCACGAAAGACCTATCACATCGCACCCTCTTACCTGGGACGTGCATCAGCAGCAGGTAACATGTTTTAATAACTAATGTGACTTAAAAATTAATTACAATTAGAAAAAAGCATCATGGAGTTTATGACCACAAATACTCAAAGCACTACTTCTTCACCACTTCAGAAAGAAGATGAAACAAGCTGCAGCCTTATAGCATAGAAAAACAATGTTTATCAAATGACTTGTCTTTGGGTTTCCAAAATGCGTTAATTGAGGACCACTTAGTAGATAAGAAATCATCATAAGAATTACATGAGAAAAGCTGAGAACTTTCAAAATATTGCTATTTAGTGACAGAAAGAAAAAGAAAATCAAGAAAAAAAAAAATCAACACACCACAATTTTGGAAGTCTCTTACTCAAAAAATAAAAAAAAAATCCACTTAATTCTTAAAGGAAAAGCAAAATAACCTGAAGAGAGTTTCTTTGCGGAGGTATGGCAAGACAGCCAAAGATAAGAATTGAACTGGAATGGATCCTGAACTGGAGTGGTTATAACAACAGAACAAGAGAACTCTACACTTAGGAATTTCTCTAGACTGGGAATCTCAGGAATAAACTAAAATCAACTTACGGTAGGAAGCTGAAGCTCAGAGGAAGTCCACGCTCTTATGCAAAAGTAAGAAAGTGACTGCAGTTAACTTTCACATAATTCCAATTCTCTAGACCTGTCAGTCCTCTGATTCAGAGCTTAACCTGTCCTTATGCTTTAGCTCACTGTGTTTTACAGGCAATTTTGAGTTAGACTTTTTTTTTTTTTTAACTCCGAGTGTTTTAAAACAGGCATCCTGAACTTCAAGAGAAAAAAAAAAATGCTCTTTTCACTACCAAAATTTCAGACAACAACTTTGGGAACAGAACTAAAATAAACTGTATACTGCATTTAATTTCAATTACAGTAGGATATTTGAATATCCACCATTAAGAAGCTGCATCTGCATTTAGCATTAGAAGGAACTAAGCTGCAAATTTAGTACAACTCATCAGCAAGAGACACTCTTTCAGTCACTGGAAATCAGTCTCAGTCTGAAGTAAATACTTCGCATTCCCCGCTGAATTATTCTATAAAAAGCAAAGCTATTTAAGTCTACTCTCTGAAAAATTCAATAGTGTTAAACTGTTGTGTGTATAACTCAGAATTTTAAACAGTTCTTAAATGCATGAAGATTTGCTGATAAAGTGTCTTTCACAGCCTCTGGAGAGTAGACAGAATGAGATTTTTGCTTCTTTTTAATACAAACATCTTCACAAGTTCTTCTAGCAAGCACAGGCAGACAAACAACAGCTAAAATGCACAACTGTTTGCCATTGCAAGCACTATAGTTGAAAAGACTGACATGAAAAATACTCCTACAAGGAATACACTGTATTTTTGCAGAAGAACCTTTTTAAACATACTGCAAACAGAGATTAAAAAACTCCAGTTCTGTAACACCAAACCCAGTGAATCCCAGATTCCCACAAGCTTGTCTCTGATGCCCGACTGAAGCACCTCCGTGTGCTGTTCCGTGGTATTTCAGTCAACCTACTCCCAAGCTACTGCCCTTGCAAAATCCTCTAACCACCGGGCAAAGTTCAGGGAGCTCAGCCAGCCAAAAACTCACACTACAAAAAAGCGATTAGCTTTTTAATTAGCTTGTCTCCCTGAACTGACTCACAGGTCTGACATCGGGAGAGCTAATGCCACAAGGTAACTGACCACAGCAGTTCGGATTTGCTAGTCTTAAACCACTACAGAAAAATCAGCAAAAAAACCCATAAGATCCTATCACAGCTTTTCTTCAGTACAGTGCTAATCCTTTCTTGTAGTTACTTTAATGTGAAGTCAGAATGAGGCCTTTCGTAAGACACCGGTAGGCTTCGTTTCCTCTTCTGTGTGCCTATTTTCCAGAAAACTGTAAGAATGCACTTGGCTTTGAACTCTCCACCATTCCATCAAAATCGTTGAAAGAGGCCACTGTTATCACATAAGCCTTTCTTTCATAGAAAGCCAGGCTGAAAAATACAGATATACAGCTGACATGATTTACTACTACTTCTCATTCCCCTCCTTTCGGTTTGACAAATTAATCTTGAAATTGAGCAAAAGAACAGAAGTTTCATCACAATTCAGCAACAAGACACAACATTTTCAAATATCACTGATGGATTACAACTCCAGCAAAATTATTTGCAATGCTTGAAAAAACTATTACTACTAAATGCAAAGGAAGAAGAAAAAAAAAAAATACAACTTACTGAAAGAAGCTTCCATGCAACTGGACGAACCTGTTTGGGAATGCCAGACCAGCTCAATTTCCGTAATTCTTCTGTTAAAAGAGAAGTATTTCATGAGAACTAATGAAACTATTATGAATTAATACACACATATATATTCAAATTAGCACAAAGTTGTTTACAACAATGATCCTGTCTTATTATATTCCAATGAAATCATAATTATATGGCAATTCTAAGAAATTAATAGGATACCGGCTAATTACTATCCATAGGAATACCTATGATAATAGGTACTGAGTGTGATAAGGTAACTCTGGAGTATTTCTCAGCATTACTTTTTAGGATACGTGCCTTATATTAACATGCAAGAGATACTCAGACCTATCGTACAATATGCTTACGCAGATCCTAATTAAAAATGAGATTCGCAGTTACAGAAACAGAATGATACTTTATGTCTAAATGCTGAAATTTAATCCCATGCCATATTCTCATTCTTCATGTTGTACTCCTTTCTCTTGAAAGCTGCTTGTTAGATACCACACCCAGCTAAACCAATCTGTGGGACTTCACACATTTTTTTTTGTGACAACTGTCTATCATGTGAAAAAAGTTATTAAAAAAATTATGAAAAATGTAAAGACAAAAGATGCTTAACAGTGTCCTAAAAAACAATGGTTTTATGAGATATTTACTTGTAGCTCTTTTTCCAAACCAACATGGGCTTACCAACAACTGTTGAAGTAAGAAAAACCTTACAGGACTGGACATACACACTCAACAAGTGATGTTGTTGAGTCCTGAAAGGAGGTTGCAGAGAGGTGGGTGTTGACCTCTTCTCCCAAGTGAATAATGACAGGACCAGAGGAAATGGTCTGAAGTTGTGGCAGGGGAGGTTTAGATTAGATATTAGGACGAATTACTTTACTGAAAGAGTGGTCAGGCACTGGAACAGCCTGCCCAGGGAGGTGGTTGAGTCACCATCTTTAAGAAACATGTAGATTTGGCACTTCAGGACATGCTCTAGTGGCAGAGATTGTAGGGGATTTTTCATGTGTGTGGTTGGACTCAATGATCTCAAAGGTCCTTTCCAACCATGAAGATTCTATGATTCTGTGTTTCCCCTCTCACTTTGGGCAGCAGGCTCAGCCAACACACCAGCAGCTGCACAGGGATCTCACTGAGAACAGTGAGGCTACATCACCAAAATCCAAGCAAAACAGTGACCAGATGCTGCACTAGGATCAAAACACAGCAGAAACTCAGAAAAGAAGAGAAAAAGAGCAGATATTAAGAAGCAAGATGCTAAAAGGCCATCATATCAAAGTGAATGCGTCTATCAAGTCTTGAATCTAGTCTAAAGAAAAAGGATGACTTTCATATAACACCAACGAAACTGTCTTTCGTCTAGAAGCTTTAAAATACTATTGTATTTGACAACAATAAGTTTCCTTAATAGAATCTTTTCTTTTCTACAACACTTCAACCCCCTGAAAAAGTGAAAATACCCTGACATAGGGGAAAAAAAATGAAAAAATATATTTCCTAATATGTTTTTGACTTAAAGACGTGGTTTGTTCTGTAGTTTTCCTTTTAAATTAACTAATTTATATCTTTCCTGTAGAAGAAGAAATACAAGGATGTGAAGGTGACACCTTGTTAAAGCAAGAGTACATAAAAGTTCTGTCAGTACAAACTATATTTAGACATATCTAACTGCATAAGTGTAGCAAGACAGTATAATACCTAACCATTTAGGAAGATTATATTGAGCATGAGCAAAGACAAATTCAGTCATATACCTTGGGCAATCCAAAGAATAGAATGCCAAATACTAAAGGAAAAAGTATAAGAACACACCAAATATGAAGTGACTTATTTGATTTCCAGCAAACAAAAGATTCCTCAGTCTTGTATTTCCTTGTACTTGCAGCCTATCCATGTCTACAACAACAGTAAGATTAAATATACTATAACTGATTACATTTTATTTTCCTTCTTATTTACAGTCCATCCCTATCCAACATGCTGATCATTTACAGCAAGAATTCTTCACACAAAAATTGTAATGCCAGTTCTTCCCCTCCCTTGTTATTAATTGGCATATGCAGATCATTGCCTGCTCTTAAATATGGAAATAAAAACATACAGTATCAGGCAGCAACAAATTTAAGTTCATTTTACGGTCCAAACTCCAAACCAAACTGAGAGGTTCGGAGAAGATCTAGATACAGCAAAGCACCAAACTCTTTTTACTTCCCCTTCTATAGCCACAGAGGTACCTCAGAAGGAGCATCTACAGAGGTACACACAAAGTAGTAGTAACAATGACGAAGTTTGCTCTTATACCAAGGTTCCTTGATAATAGCATGACTACAAAACCAAAAGAAAACCTTCATCTCTTTTAACACTAATTTCCTAACCTCTACTTCCTATTTACAGATCACTCCTGAATCCCATGTATCCATTTTACCTTTATCTCTAGACTTCCTTTTTCCTTATTTCCCTCCTTTTTTAGCCCTCATCCCTATATATTTCAGCTGTACCTTTCCCCAAATCATCAACCGAAGTTCCGCACCTGTCTTCATTGCTCGTCCATAGAATCCACTGTATAGTTAAGAAAACCTTAAATTATTAACCAAAAAATGGTACGACCTTTAAAACAGAACTGTACTTTAAAAAAAAACAAAAGCAACAGGAAAAGAGGAAGCGGTCTCAACTTACAGCAGGGGAGCTTTAGGAGGGGTATTAGGAAAAATTTCTTCACCAAAAGGTTTATTAAACATTGGAATGGGCTGCCCCAAGAAGTGGTGGAATCACCATCCCTGGAGGTATTTAAAAGACAGGCAGATGTGGTGCTTAGGGACATGGTTTAGTGGTGGTTTTGCCATAGGTTGATGGTTGGACTTCATGATCTTAAAGGTCCCTTCCAACCTAGACGATTTTATGATTCTGTGCTTTCAAAAAAATATTAGGAAGCTCACAATACTTCTGCACACTAAATATGCATGGGTGGAGGACGCACAAAAGCACGCTTGTACACGTAACTCCAAGAAATCTGGTGGTATCCCAATATATTCCTCCCTTATTCTGCCTCTCACATCACCCCACCAGCAAGTAGGCTGGGGGTGCACAAGAGGTTGAGAGGGGACACAGCTGGGACAGCTGACCCTAACTGACCAAAGGGATATTCCAAACCATGTGACATCATGGTCAGCAGTAAAAGCTGGGGGAAGGAGGAGGAAGAGGGGGGACATTCAGAGTTACAGTGTTTGTCTTCCCAAGTTACTGTTATACATGATGGAGCCTTTCTTTCTGGGGGACGGCTGAACACCTGCCTGCCGGTGGGAAGTGACAAATGAATTCCTTGTTTTGCTTTGCTTGTGTGCGCAGCTTTTGTTTTACTTACTAAACTGTCTTTATCTCAACCCAACTGATTTTCTCTTTTATGATTCTCTTTTCCACCCCACCTGGGAGGGGAGTGAGCGAGCAGTCGCCTGGTGCTTCGTTGTCAGCTGGGGTTAAACCACGCCAAGACTTTAAACACTGATTAAGAAAGAGCATGAGGTTTAAATTGAACTACGTTATCACAGGTTGGCACAGTAAATATACTTCATCATGAGTATGCTGTCACTGCAAACACAGGGGATTCAATGGGGAAGAGAGGTAGCAAGCAACTAAAATTCTCTGACATTATGTAAGTGACTCCTGAATTTCACTGACACTAAATAGGAAATGGCACCCAGGATTGTCCATTCCCAATAAAAGACGAGGCTTGGGCACAGAGGTGCATTAAGTGCAACAGCAGAGAGATAGGCTGCTCATACACTGAGGACAGCAACCAAAAAGCATTTCTAAAGTAAGAGAGCTATGGAATGCCACGAACAACGGAAAAAATACACTAATGGATTCTGAAGAAAACCCAAGAATACCTATGACACAAAAAAAACCCATGCAAACACCTCTGCCATGACACACGGCAAGGCTGGGGTACAGAACACAGCTGGACAGGAACAGCCTTCATTAAGGAGCATTTAAAAGAAGCACAGATGGACACTACTGAAGTAAAAACCAAGAAATAGGAATTTTTTTTTTTAATTTTTTTTTTTACACTAAGAAAAGATGAAAAACTGCCTGCTACTTCAAAACATAACAAATGTCTGAGTACATTGCTATTTGGAATGGGCTTCTTGGCTCTCGGGGATTGGTTCTTTATAGCAATAGCTTTGAGGGACTAGTTTTTCAGGATGGGAAGAGGGGAGATGGTCAGCAGCAGAAGGAAGGACACAGAAATTCCCGAAGCGATAAATTGTTATGTTACGGTGGTATTAAGTGATCATCTTTAGAATATCTTGATATTTGGCCTTAAACAGACGTTTATCCAAGAAGTTCAAGTTAAAACAAAATCTTTGCATTCTAAAGAACAAACAGCTTTGTAATAGATGTCTGAGATCAAGAACAGTGTTGCAACTAAAAAGCAATTTTGTAAATCCATACCATTTTAGCTCATAGCATCTTTAGCATTTTTCCCACAGCAAGCAGAAGACTGAACCATTACTCTGATTTACTAGTCTATTTTCTAGTTACTAGTCTATTTTACTAGTCCAATTTTCTAGTCTACAAAAGCAGATAAGATACAATTCTAATATTACAAGTTCCCAATGACTGCCAAAAGCAAGAACTACTACTCAGTCTAACAGTATTGGCAGTGAATGACCAGAGGCACCATAAATCAGGTATTTTGATACCCATCCTGTTACGGAGTGGTGGCTCCACAAACAGCCTGGAAGAGGCACTAAACTAGTGATAACAGGATTCTTGATCCACCCACTGAGGTGCCCCCTTGCCAGCAAAGAAAACCCTCCTCCCCTAAGTCCTCCTGGCAGCTGAAGCAGGTTTGGCTACTTCAATAGTATTTTATTGTCTTAACAGGTTTAGTCTATTGTCAGACTCCAGCAGCAATGATCAAGCATAAACTGCCCAACAGGTACCCCCAGACAGCACCTGGTCGCATACCTTACCCTTTTTCCCTTGATCTTCTTTTTTCACCACCCTTCTACCTCCTTTTCTCTGGCACAAATTAACAAACCACTCCAATTACTTCTTCCCTTAGTGGTGCCAGTTTTGCTACAGCTACACCCAAACTTGGTACCTCTGAAATGATTACCTAGGCACTGCTGGTCTTGTAACACTGCACCTTCCAAAGTGGCCCCAGTGCCCCCCTCCATGCAACGGCACTGTTTGGTCATTTCTCACACAATTCCCCCTTTACTACTTGTGAAATGCAGGCATGCCGTAGGGTGCTATCTATAACTTCTATCAGTTTCTCACACTGCTGCTGTTTGTTATGTACAGCAATTTCTCAGGTCGCCTCCAGTCGTTCTCCACACCCTGGGGAGTGAGCTCAGCCTCCGAGCAGGGCAGTCACCAGCTTAGGTATTTGCCTGCAGCCCTAACACATCTGCAACAAGTTTCAATTCCACCCATGATTCAATGTCAAGTAAATCCCCAAGCTAGCAAGCACTAAATCATACGCAGTAGTATCAACTAGTTATATTCTTCTAAAAGCCAAAAAGGCAGGAATCAGTCAGAACAAGTGAAGGCAAAGTATGTAATAGCAAAAAAACTAGAAAAATGGTATTTTGGATAGTTTATGAATAAAAAAGAGACTATTTGCCTTAACTAAACACATTTACAAATTATATATGTATCTCTCCTCCACCCCAGAACATGATTATAAGCTCCAGTGTTGGATTAATAACAAGGAAGGACCCAAGTCTTCAAAGGCAAGTGATGTCCAACTGTGCACCATTCTGCTCCGCTAGTCCTTGTGCGGCATTTATGAACAAGGACACTTTGCCAGGTCTGATCTATTTGTGTCACTGGTTGCCTGGCTGAAAGGAAAGAGATCTTATCCATTAGTTTATTACTTCCTTACATAATCATTTTGCTAAAGCTTCAAGTTTTGGTTACTGGTACAGACAAGCACACCATTTACAAACTATGTGATAAGCATAGTACATGCAGAAAACAGAAAATAAATTGCAACTCGGAAACTACTTTTATTACTTTCAAGTAACATCAACTGCTCATTCTCAACTCTATAATCCATTGAACTCTGTCTCATCTTTCACCTTACTGGGTTTTTTCCTCTCTTAAGTTGATCCAGATAAGAATCTATGCACATACATGGGTACCAACCTCTAAAAACAACCCATGTAAAGAGGAAAAAAAAACCACCCCCCCAAAAAACCCACCAAGCATAAAACAAGAAAAGATGCAGATCTGTCATAATCAGAAATGTGGCGCATATGACTAAATCATCCAGGACAAAAACTCCACTTACTCTTCAGTAACGCATTTAAAGCCAAAGACTGGAACTATGCAACCAAATTGGAATATAGCTTATTCTATTAAACCTTCTATCCTGTGATGCAGCTGAGCTTTCCTTCTACACTCAGGACTAGGAAAAGATAGTTTTGACAAAGAGAATTTAAATTATGGCACTATTTCAAACGAAACCTTCACTTCTAGGCTAAATATAAGCAAACACTTGTAGGACTCACTGAACTAAAGAGTCACTCTTTGCAAATTAAAGAGAAAAGAGGAATAAGTTTTTTTTCAGCAAGTTTCAAGACAAATCAGTTTTCATTCCTGACACTGTTTTGCAACAAATATACATTTCTTTTAACTGGGAATAGCTTGAGCTGTCGTGTAATCCCAAACAATAACGTACATATCCTGTGAGACTGGGTTTCAAAGGACTGCCCTTTCTGGAAGAAAATCTCAGCACTGGACACAGAAGTAGAAATACACACCAAGGACAAGACATTTTTGTTTTATAACGTAACACTTATTTGAAACAGATCCTCTGACTAATTCCCCATAATGTAGGATTTGGGAGTGAATATCTCCCTACATTCTTGAATGCTGAACGCAAGTAATTATTTATGTTCCTCTGCCAGAGCCTTATCCTCTCTGGGTACTCTTTTTATGCCTGGATTTTCTGCTGGGCCTACAGAATCTTTGGCAATGCTCTTTCTCCCAATATATTTGATAAAAAGCATTTAATACTAGTTTGTTTGGTTGTTTTGCAAATCGCTTCTCAAACTCTCTTTCAGAAGTGCTTCCATGTATTTAGCCTGACAGGATTTATATTCTGTTCTACTCTCCTTATTTGACGCAGAACTTCACCTTTTGGATTGCATTTAATAACCTCCTCTACTCTGTTGACATACCATACGGGAGCCTTCTGAACTTTCTCAAGGTTTTTGTTTCTGGTTTTGCTTTCAAAAGTGGTACGGTAATTGCTTTCAGTATGGAAAAGACAGACAGATGATTGCACATCTGAGAGTTAAGTCAACTCCATCACAACCCATTAGCCCCGGGTATGTGATAATTCCATTTCTGCACCAACACTGACTGTTGTCCTATACCACAGTCCTCCAAAATTCCAGAATCTCAGACTACTCCAAAAATCATCTAAAATTCTGGTCCTAAATTTTCACTACAGTGAGCTCAACTAGCATTTTACCAGTGACAAACAGCACACATTACAACTGAAAGAGGCTATGCAAGAATTCTTTTTGGGTGCAGTAGCACGCTTTCATGATTATCACCCCAAAAGCACACAGCTTCTGACCCTTGTGCATCGCTATTGTTAAAGCATCAATTCACATTACACTTTCCTCTGACGGTTCAACACCAAAACAAGAGGAAAGAAAACCAAGAACCATGCCCTTCCCAACAACAATTATAAAAGCAGGAAAAAAGTCGCTCCTAGAAGATTTAGTTTAACACTACTAAAGCATAAAATAGAAATGCTTCTGTTGACAAGAGAAGAAAGAACAAATTGAAGCATATACATAGAGTACCACTTTAGATATACGTAAAAGATTGACAGTGAAGCTGTTCTAATAATACCGTTAAAATACATGAATTACGTATACATTTTAGCTGAAACACATGCATAAATTTTACAGCAAGTTTGTCTATTACTGGTTTTACGATGGGCTTTATTCTTACAAATGACCCACCAGATCACTTCATAAAATCAAATGATAACACATAATTGAAATACTTGCATTCAAGTTCTCAGGTTACCTTGAGACACATGAATCTTAATTTTAAAAAAAGACCTGAGGGGGTGAAATCATTCTGACTTTTACATATCAAAATTAAAATAATAAGTTCTAGTCTGTAAGTTGCCACAGTGCCACATTTTTTTTATCCAATTTTCATTAGCTTTTATTTTAAACACCTGGTTCTCCCCATTTCCTCCTGAGTATTTAGCTTTCCCACCAAGAAGTGCTAAGCACGTTCAGATGCTACAGTACCTTGTAACAGAAAATCCACTTAAGGATGAATTTTCTCCATATAACACATGATAAAAATATTTATTTTAAAAAAGTTCCATACTGGGCCAATATGTAACACACAGCACGCTCAAGGGAGCAAATAGCTAGACATGAGTTTGTTGAGAATACAAGAGAGCTACAAAAAAATGACATGAAATGCCTGACAGAGGTCAGAAGTTCAACTTAAGAGCAAATAAATCCACAAAGATGTCATGCAAAGAAAAAAATATTTGATTACACCTCTAAAAACAGCACCTTTCCAAGAAACAGAAGCAAATGAGATACTTGACAAAACATTGTTAGAAAACAGGTATGATGTGCTGCTCTTACAAACAGCCTTGACATGATAAAAATCAGCTCACACATTCGACATTGAATCCTTCCTGGCATCCCAGAAAGAAGAAGTCTTGTGTTTATCTGCACACGCCTGAGCGTCTGGCCTTGAAAGTTGTCACCAGCCCCAGTGGCTTCCAACAGCCACAGAAGCTCCAAACCTGGAACCCATCTCACAGCTTCAAAGAGACTGAACAGTTCCTACCTACATCCACAGATGCTCCATCTTCACAAAGAGGAGGCAGAGAGAGGCTGGAAAACGAAGCGCTATTTTTCTAACTTCTGTCAGCTTTTTATACGGGGAACCTGTTATCTCTTCAACCTGTCCACCAGCAGAAGTTTTTATTTCCTTCCTTTCCTGAATTTTTTTTTGCGTTTTCCCCGCTAACGCGTGTGACTATTCCTATGAATTCACAAAATGAAAGGATGAATGCCAACTAATGGAAAGAGATGCCAAAAATTACTTGCTAAGATGAAGGAGGTAAATTGAAAGACAGAAAGCCCAATGCTGCAGCTGGAGTTGTATGCATACCAAAATACTCCAAATGTTTGACTCGGAGTTAGCCCTTGAAGCCTGAGGGTTTTTTACTTCATTTTAGTATAAAGTTTAGTATAACATCCAAAAGAAGGGAAGTTATATTATTACTATACATTATAGTACTGAGTTTAAATGCAATATATATTTACTGCTGTTAATATACAATGCACAAGCCGTCTCTGATCAATTTCCAACAAGCAACTGGGGCCTTTCTCTCACCATTAACACCTAAGCCTTCTATTCTTTTCCCAGGTCATCTTTAGTAAGGAAGATCAGTAGAACATCAAAGAACTATCAAAAAACTTTGTCTATGCACTGTCAAATGCAGAAAAAGCATCCAAAGGTCAAAATAAAGAATCTAGGTGCGGGCTAAATTTAATTTCTGAAATATTTTTACTCCTCTATTATTGTTAATAATTAAAGCAAAGGTTGAACACAAAATCCAATTTACTTGATATTACTTCTTTGAGCAGAACTTTCATAGAGCACCTATCCAGGTGCAACTATAATTGGGGAAAACAGAAGAATTTTTGTTTACTACTGATTTCCTCTACACAGACTTCTATTATTGTGTACACAGAAGTAGGAATAGCTAATATATTACACCAAAAAAAGGCTGAATTTTAGCTTTTCTTCCAAAGAAATGCTCATCTGAATGTCACAGCTTTGTTATGCCCTGCTTTCATTCACAACAGTCTTGGAGAAGCTGATACCCCTTCACAATAGTTCTGAAGAAAAGCCTTGCATTATTAAAGTGCTGGGGGCTTTTTTCTTTCTCCCCCACCCCCACCCCCCCCCCCCCACCCCTTCCCATTTGCTGGTTTTGGTTTTGTTTTGGGATTTCTTTGGGTTTGTTTGGTTTGGTTTTTTTTAATATTCATAGCATTTCTATACCCATGATGTCATGGACACGCCCTTTTTCCCAAATTAGTCCTCGACTATTAGAGTGTTCTCATTTTTATTTTTAATGTAGTCAAACAGGAAAGAATGAAATTAGGGGCAAATAAAGAACAAATCTAAAGCTACCACATTTCTGCTCTGTAGGGTACAAACAGGCTCCAATCACACAGGAAGTTTATTAATTTTTATTGCATAGAATGTAGCTATATAGAAGTACAGGCATAAAGGTTTAAAACTTGGAAATTGCTGTCTTGCAAAAGTCTATTTGATTATATACATCTACCCCATAGTCTGAAACACTTTAAATCAAGGCAGCAGAAGAAATCTATCCTCAACCAAGACTTTGAGAGTACCAAGGAAATGTACTTGCACTTATATCTGAAACTTGTCCTTTATTTAATATCTCATTAACCATTGAACTATTTGTCATTGGTTGAAATGTTACATTCTCCTTAGTCAAAGCATAATTTCCATTTATTGTCATTATACTAACTCTTTCCCCTTGTAGATTTCCCAGGGAATTAGATGTCCTAGTTATGAGCTCGTGAACATGCCTGCCTAGCACAGGATTTCTACAAAGGAGTTTTAATGCCACCTACAAATGAGACACACATTTTTCAATCATGATAGTACTGCAAAAATATCCTTGCTTCAATATAATTAACATTTTCTTAAAACTCGAGAACAATTATTTTGAAAATGAGCAGTTGTAAAACATTCTTATCACAGACAGGACCACTTCATAAAAATATGAGCATAGAATTAATTTTAACCTACTGATTCAGAGCTGAAATTAGCCAGATCCAAGAGCAGTGTTTGTAAAACCTTGTCTATAAACTCTGCCCCAGATGGAAAGGATACTTTCTGAAGCAACACTGTGAACCCCAGTTGCTACTCTGTCTTTCAGTTGTCTCATTATTTTACATAACTCTGTGCCGAATAAGTATCAAAATGTTTATAAATCGCTATAGATTTTAGACCAAAAAGTATCTCCATTTGCTAGCACTAGCCAACTGTCACTTCTGCTCACAGAGACAGCATTTCTTTTTTGCAGAAACATTTTTGGGTTAGGATAGCTTATTATGAAGGAATAATATGGCATGTAAATGCTTCGTTTTGATATAGTTCATTTAGTTTTGGAAAAATTTGTTTTACCTGCTTTACTACGATACATTTGGATACACATTTCTCTCTGAAGAAGAAAAAGTTTAAAGCAATTATTCTAAAAGAAATCTTAAGACAGTATCCTTTTACTTCCATAGATTTAAAGATCCTTCATATTCCATAAATATTTCATGGGGCATTCTACAAAGAAAACATGCCATTAATTTACCAGCTTTCTAAACCCACAAGCTATTACTAGAGCTATTACCCATTACACCTAAAACACACGTGGGGAAACGACCAAGTCTACAAGTATTTTTCTTGGAACTACAAGCTCATCATTCTATCAGCTACAAATAAATAAAAAATAAGTCAAGAAATATTAAAGGAGCTCAAAATTTCTGTGTATGTATTATTCATTTTTGATACAGCTGTTATTTCATTGAGATTACTGTAAATGGCTACATGAAGTGATGGCCTGCATGAACA
Source organism: Chroicocephalus ridibundus (assembly GCF_963924245.1). Taxonomy (NCBI): domain Eukaryota; kingdom Metazoa; phylum Chordata; class Aves; order Charadriiformes; family Laridae; genus Chroicocephalus; species Chroicocephalus ridibundus. Next base: position 202,995,316 of record NC_086284.1, read on the forward strand.
ATTCCATGATAGATATGATAAACTAGATTTACATGTTTTATGTTCCTATAACATAAATTCCTTGGATAATTTAACTATACAAAGCTGGAAAATTCTTTCAAGAGCACAGAATCACGGAACTGCAGCTCCCCCAACAGCACATTACAATACAGGCAGTACATATAGAAAACAGCTTTAATAGAGGGCTAGTTATTACTATGGCAACCACAGCAACTGGTTTCCAAATGAATAATAGCTCTGTTAGGCACTTCATTAAATTTTTTTCAAGCAAACACTGCCCTTAATCTTCTCAATGGAACAAAGAGTTATTCTGAATGCATGCAGAAAACAGAAAATAAAGTCCAATCCAACGTTGTAAATACAGGGTAAGACCCTTTTCAGGACCTTTGCTAGGAAAGAGCAGGAAAGTACACCTTGTCCGTTATTTCGCGTAGAAAGTTGGAGAAGCAAAAGTGGATGAGGTTGGTGTTAGAAGGTATGAGAAAGCAAGTGATCAGGAAAACTATGGCAAAAGGAAGATTAATAAAACAACTAAGAAACAAATGCAACAAGTGAAGCCAACAATGTAAATTATGAAAATAAGTCATGGAGAACAACTATGCCGGCAGAAGATTTTAAATGGCATTATATTTTTTTCACAGTTTTCCTCCAACATTCAATTTCTGTGCATCATCAACTGTTTTTATTTTTACCTTAAAGCTCTTCAAACAGTATCTAACAAGCTTTCCAAGCAGAACTAAGGTATCTCTCTATACAGAAATAGAGAAAATGGGAAACACCCCTTACAGTACCAGTTAATTAAAGGAGACAATTTTCCCACTTCCTTAGAAATAACAGACAGTATTCATTTCTCCTGTTTGGGGAGAAGATGGAATTTTGCAGTCTGTTGACCAATCACAAGAAAAATCCAGTTGTTAAGCGAACAGCCAAGTAATAATTATTTACTTTTGGACAATGTCAGCTGTGTTCCATCCCCCCCATAACTTTGGGTTTTTTTTAAAAAAAAAAAAACATTCATATGCATTTGGAACAAATAACCAAGGCATAAATTTACTTATGATAATATTAAAGCCTCATGTTATTAAGAAAAGACTCCTACAAAACAAACTAAACAGACTTAAAAAAAGACACTGCATTAAAGACACTTGCAATATCTACATTCAAAAATGCAATCTAACTGACACTGGTCCTTCATAGAGAAGCTATAGTACAAGAAAGGTACAACTAAAATAATCAGGTTTAATAGATACATGTCTAAATTACTGAGCCACAGAATTAATGCAATTATTCACAAGAGCTAATACTAGAGATCTTCCCCATAACAAAAAAACCAAACCCAGTAAGTCTACCTACAATGCATGCTTATTTAACACATAAGAAAAGCAAAGACTTCCTTTCTTTTTATAATTTCCCTCAATATCTTTGGCTTAGGAGGAAAACTGCTGATAAACTCCATGACGTACAGAATAAAGAGCATACTGATCAGGCAAAGAATTTCACATGAAATACGCCTAACGAGCTACAGTTCTGCCCTTGGATCACCTCCTCCATGCGAATTCAAAGTTCAGCTTGGGAAAGTCAAATAAAAAAGCAGGCAATCTTGCAAAATGAATTAATTGACTTCGTCATACAAAATAGTTTAGCTTTTCAAGTACTGAATTTGGCTCTTTCTGTTCATATTAACACAGTGAATTCTGCGTCACTTCCAGGCATCTGATATCTTAGTATTTCCTGCCTCCAAGAAGAGCTAATGTCTGCCGATCGACTCGAAGTGAGGAGACTAGTGGGACTGTACTGCATTCATCTTAAAGGTTTGATGGATTTGGAAAGACAGGAAACAAGACTGAATGTCACTTTGTGGTCAAGCACTAAGGGAGGTGAAGCTGCTGAATTTAGCTCACAGTTCACAAAAAATGACAAATTGCTAGTATGTAAAATGAAAAATCCTTTTATTCTCCTTTTAATTGTCAGCTTTAACCAAGAACAAACACCCAGCTGCAAAAGAGCCTCATCTGTACCTAAACTGAATATAATATTTCCAATACAATCACTGGAGTAAAGACTTATAACAATAAGAGCTACCATTTAAAAAAAAAAAAATGAGGATAGGGTTTAAAAGCTTTTCCCAAATTTCCCACCTCTTGCATCAAATTCCTGTAAAAGGCTAGCCCATAACCTCTAATCCACATAAGGTTTTCTCAGTTAACTACAAGTATGCATTATATCTCCAGAGTAGATGTCCATTATTGCTAAAACACACGTGAGGGCATATCTAACTAATAATCAGTATCAGGAAGGCAGCACAGCATATACACAGTGAAATACGTTCCACTGTGATTACCCGCCCAGGTAATAACCGCTTTATATATATATAAATATGTATATCTTCCAGTTCTGGACTTCCTTCTAAATATAAAAGCAAGACTCAAACTTCAGAAGTACATTTTCATAGAAAACATTTCTCATATTTAAGCTTTCTTCCTTGTACTTCTCAAACTTAAACCACCACAATGGTTCTAGCTTTAATTTACACCAGGCTCTGTTCCAGATTGAACTGGCAAACATAACTATCTTAAATAGGCATTAGGCTTTCATATTGAAAAAGCAGTGCAAGTAGTAAAAAATTTTAAATGCAAGACTTCATTGCAAGAAAATGTACGTATTTTTTTAAAGGAATTCTTCAGTTAAATCTTGTAATCAGGAACATTAATATCAATTCTGTCTTTCTTCTAGGCATTTTCTAAATCTGAACTAGTAAGTTATAATTTCAAAGGAAGCTTCTTTAGAGCTATGTTTGAAGCTGACAGTATATTGCAAAACAATTTCCAGTTATAACACATTAAAAAAAAAAAGAAATTGTAATCTGTTTGCACGTGTGAAGAATGCTATTCTGCAAAGGAGACATATTTAACAGAATGTACTGATGTTTCAGAAAATATCTGCAAGATCAGGAAATCTTACAAATCTTTTATACTGTAAATTTAGGTTCTGGTTCTTTTCTCCATCAAAAGAAGCTGAAACTAGGGGGACAAAGCATCAACCCATTTTCTGGAGATGACAGTTAATTCCTACAATATGAAATTTGCAGAAAGATTAATATGCCAATTTCTCTACAAATGCACAAATTTAAGTGACTGCAAATGAAGTACCTAACTGTGAAATAAGTTTGTATTTATTATTTTTTTTAGCAGTGGAAGACATGGTGGCAAGAAAACATACAGGATGAATTATACTTCCTTGAGGCCTGGTAAACTGACTTACAGGCAGGATGTCTCACTCATTACATCATGTAAATTGCTAATCTTGATGTTCAAAAGCTTCAGGGCCCAAAGAAAGTTCAAAGTTCTCAATAGCCTTGTTGGTGACATTGCTGATAAGTTCCTCTCCTGCTGTGTCATCTGCATGATGGTGCGGGAACCAGGCAAGGCTGCTCCCTCGCAAAGTCTATGACTACCACAGGGAACACTGGACTTCTCACCCAAGTCTCTTTTACTATGATAATGCAGATTGCACATAGTGTCTGTGTGAATTCAGCTTTCATGACGTTATCAGGACAGAAAGGTAGACACCAAAGAAATTTAAAAAAAAAAAAACCCACACATAAAAACTGCAAGAATACCTCATCATATAGTACCTTTCCAACAGGTCCATGTCCTTCTTGTGCTGAGAACTCCAGAGCTGGATACAGTACTCCAGATGGGGTCTCACCAGAGCAGAGTAGAGGAGGAGAATCACTTCCCTCGACCTGCTGGCCACGCTTCTTTTGACGTGGCCCAGGATACGGTTGGCCTTCTGGGGTGCAAGCACACACTGCCAGCTGAGCTTCTCATCCACCAACACCCCCAAGTCCTTCTCCCACGGCTGCTCTCAATCCATTCTCCGTCCAGCCTGTATTTGTGCTTGGGACTGCCCTGACCCACCCGACCTTGCACTTGGCCTGATTAAACTCCATGAGGTTGTCACAGGCCCACCTCTCGAGCCTGTGAACGTCCCTCTGGATGGCAACAGTTCGGCCAAGTGCAAGATCCTGCACCAGTATCAACACAGGCTGGGGGATGAAGGGATTGAGAGCAGCCCTGCCAAGAAGGACTTGGGGATGTTGGTGGATGAAAAGCTGGACACAAGCCAGCAAGGTGCACTCACAGCCCAGAAGACCAACCAGAAGAAGCGCGGCCAGCAGGCCAAGGGAGGTGATTCTCCCCTCTATTCCGCTCTCATGAGACCCCACCTGGAGTACTGTGCCCAGCTCTGTGGTCCCCTGCACAAGATAGACATGGACATGCTTGAATGAGTCCAGAGGAAGCTTGGAGAAAAGGTGGCTCTAGGAAGAACTGATTGAGGCCTTTCACTACTTAAAGGGGGCGTATAAGAGAGACTGAGATACACATTTTACTGAAGCCTGTAGCAACAGGACAACAGGCAACAGTTATAAACTGAAAGAGGGCAGGCTTAGATTGGACATAAGGAAGAAATTTTTTTATGATGTGGGTGGTGAGACACTGGAACAGGTCTTCCATAGAAGTTGTGGATGCCCCATCTCTGGAAGTGTTCAAAGTCAGGTTGGATGGGGCTTTGAGCAACCTATCTATTGAGATAGGTTGCTCAAACCTCAAACCTAGGTTTGAGCAAACCTATCTATTGAGAGACGTCAGCTAGATGATCTTTGAAGGTCCCTTCCGACCCAAACCATTCTATGATTCTATAATACTAATTTTTGACCATCCACTTACAGAAAATATTCATCAAGTATAATCAAAACATAGAAGTTTAATATGTCCCAAAGAATACCAGAACTGTATAACAACATCATGCAATTCAGTAGTGATCTCTCTTGGGACCAGACGAAGCTTACAATTCAAATTGCATCAGTCTATATGATGCCAGAAAACTGATACCTGATACTTCATGTTCATCAGACAATGCTAAACAAAAACTAATACAGAGTCTACATTAAATTGCAGACAAGTTGGATACCGAAAAATGAATTTTTGCTTCTCTATTACCATATACTCATGTCTGGCTGAACAAAAAATAAATTTACACAATCTTTTGTCTTACTGTGAAAGCAAAAGTATAACTGTAAAGCCTTTCAGTACAATCAAGAACTGTTTAAATGTCAAGGTCTCTAGAATTTTACAACTATGTGTATGAGAGACAAATGGGTGATGAAGATACTTATTCATGTTTTCAGATCAATCAAATGGAAAAAGATGTAACTAGCACAGTTCTAAACGTTATAAGACAGAGGTATATGGCTTCTATATCTGTACCAAGTGAAAATGATAGTTATTTGCTTTTTCCTACTAGATAGAGTAAAAAAAAAATAAATCAATGTTCATTTTAAAAGAACATGGATTTTTTTAATATGATTAAAGTGCTCTATATTTTTCTCTGTCCGTGAGTGTAAAAATTAAAGTAACTGAAAAAGCATAAGATATAAATGACTCAAACCACAAGTGTCATACTAGAAAGGGGTGTTATTCTGGCGTGTTTGTGTGGATAATCTTGAAGGTAGAGCTGAAGGAAAGGAAGGAGTTACAATTGCTGTCATAGTGAGTACCTTCAATATGACTCTGTACCGTAACCAGTTTCTGACCATGGAGTTCTTCTAACTTCCCATGATTCAGTTTTGACAGATACATTTTAAGAAGAGTTTGCCAGCTATATATTCAACATCAACAGTGTAGCAAATAACTACTATAACTCTGTTGTAACTTTTGCAAACTAAGTTTTCTTTCTAAATTTAATTTAGAAAATAAAATTCATTTTATTTCTAAAAGACACCCTGGAATTCTATTATATTGCACAGAGGCAATCAGCTATTGTTATGAGATAATATGAAATTACACTTTTTGTAATTCCTGTAACTTCTGTAATAACGCTTCCTACTTTTTTCTTTGAAAATGTAAAGTTAGCAAAAAAACCAATCTTCCTCTAATAAATATGCTAACAACATTATCTGCTTTTCAAGAGTGACAGTCACAAATTACTAAATTAATTATTTTAATTGGTATTTTGAATATTAGGAACTAGGGGCATAGCAGAGGAACTAAAAAAAAAAAACACACAAAAAAAAACCATAAAAAACCCACCAAAACAAAACACTGAAAACCTGACATCAGAGAAGGTACAGAAAACAAATGAAAAACTGGAAGAAAAGAAATAGTTTACTAAAAAAGAAATACTAAATACTGGTCCAATACAGAGTAAACTAGTTAAAAATGCCAAGACTTATTATGTAATGTAATGACTACTATGTCAATCAAATATCTTTACAAAAGAAGAGAAATACATCCTCCGCAAATGGACTATGCAAAGTGTTCTCAAAATTTTTTCAAGAGCTTATTATTACCTAGTTACAACAAAAAATAACAAATTAATAACTTTAAATTGGAATATCCCACTAAAGTAGTAATCAGAATAAGTTACCTGAAACCACAAGTTATGAGACAAAGCCACAGAAAATAGGAAAACAAAATACTAATCGTGCAAAAAGCAACTAATATAAGGAATCGTTTAGCACTGATTTCTTTCAGAAGATTTTTTTTTTTTTTAAAAAAGTGTTCCACAGGCTAATAGTAGAGTGTTACCATTTTTTTAATTAGTTTTATTTATTAGCTGAAAAGGCAAGCATGTTTTGCAGATAAAAAGCTAACTGGAACAGAACAGGAATCAGAGAGGATACCTTTTGGTGATAATAGTTTGAAAAGATGGATATGACTAATGGCATGTCACATGAAGTAGTGGTAGGACTCATCTTGTTCACTTTATACTATACATCAATGAACTGGAAGAAGAATAAGCACTAATGTGATCAAATACAGATAATTCAAAACTGCAGGGGGCAATAAAACTCTAAATGACGTGGATGGACTAGAAGCATAGAGATAAATAGCTATGCAGTCCAGTGAAGATAAATTAATGAGGCTGGGAACAAAATTAATCAAGTTAACTTCAATTAATGAATTTTGTAAAGTTACTGAAACTTTTCTATAACATCAGTTTAAAAAACAGCTTTAAAGGACGTAACAGATTGCTGTTACCAATTAATATCCATAAATAAAAGATAATTACTATATTTAATCAGGTTTAATACACATCTAGAACATATAAACAATGGGTAAAAACAACATTGTACAAGACTACTTGAAAACACAAGTCTAACAAATTTAATAGCATTAAACTTAAATTGGAAACTAGACAGACATAGCAGTACTATTCCTCTTAAATAAGTAAACAGTGATCTGTTGCAGGAAAGAGAAATTTCTTCTCGGAGACGGTCTCCCTATGCTGCTTAGTTAAAGTCTCATCCACTGCCCCCCCCTCAAAGCAACCAATTGTTTGCAAAAGATTCTGCAAGCACAGAGCCCATCTTCATTCAGTAACACAAGGTCCATTACAAGGAAAGACAAGGCCTGAAATGAAGTAAATCTACATCAAATAGACTGCAAGTCAAGCATAAGCACAGGCTGATTGCACAAAACAATTGGTGTAAATCATTCTCTCTGAATAACCTGGCATGCAGAACCAGGAGTGGGAGGCTGCGTAGACATGCAAGCCCTACTGTCTACCCTAGAGTTATCTATGAAACACAGCTGCACAGCTGCCTCCAGTCCTACCCTGCCTCCTAAATCTGGACCCAGTACACCTCAGCAGGATCTAATTGACAGGAGTCGTCAGTCCTCCAGTCCCTCTCCACTCAAAACTGCTTCTAATAACAGGCTCCTTCCACCACGCCACATTTCTTGCCCTAACATGGTTCAGCTTGTTTAGCAGCTTTCATTTTGTAATTTTAACTTTATGAGATTATCTCCTCATTCTCTACTTTATATTACTACTTGAAGGTATATTGACAGGACTCTTGAATACCTCTCTCCTGCAGCACAAATCGTATACCTAAAAGTAATATTTCTATAGGAACCAGTTTTTTGGTTTTTTTCACATAGCTAGCTACTCTTGACATCCAATTTACATTACACTTTTCCCATTTATATTAGAGGTAATAACAGCATAGCAATAGTCAAATAAAAAGTGTCAAATGGAAATAAGGCATATTACTTGCATCTGTTTACCATACAAACAACAAAAATAGCTGCAGGACAGACGTAAAGTGTGTTAGGAGGGCTTAAGGGAAGATTCAGAACAACTACAAGGGAGGTTATAATTTGCAAGAGTGAGTTTATTAGTTCAGCTCTACAAGATATTAAAAAAAAAAAAAAGAGTTAAGGGCACTTTTGAGCCATGGAAATAGGCTCTTTGTTCATAAATAAGAGTTTGGTAACCTAAAAAAATTAATTCTTCTATATTCTGAGAATTCAGGGTGGTGGTTCTTCCTTTCCTTGTTTGTGTTCTCAGATTGTGCCTTGCTCTAATAACTATTTGTATATGCAAGTGTCTGCTGAATAAAACCATACACAGAAACTTTGAGAATGGTTCCATCATTATATATTTATGTAATATTTCCTAGTGGATTTGTATCTCAATTGCAGACTATACCTAGTATATTATTTTGCTCAGTATGATAGAACCTACCTATCTCCACAATTTTCCAATATTAAAGCAATGGGCCAAACCCAACTCCAAAATCTACTAGTGGGCTTCATTCAACAGCTAAAATAATCTTCACTTCCAAATTTACATGCATAACCCACCTTTTTGAAAGTTTTCTTGTGAAAACACACACTCTTTCACAACCTTTAGTTGCCATACAAGACTAACATTGCATTTTACACTGTCTTTATAGTATAATCATTATTCTAGTGTGACTGACAGGATTTCAAGGTCATTTGTATTATTTTGCATTCTTAGTCTACGTTGATTTCTCAAGTGATAAGAGAAAAAAGTCTTGAGTTGAAAATGTGCATGACATTGTTTCAGTTCCACAGATTAACTTATCTTTATATTGCTCTGAAAGGACTTGTCACATAATCTCTTTCAACAATATGCAAAACTATATTAAGAAAACAAAGTCAACAGAAATACTTTACTTCTGCTACTACTACTTCCAGGCAAAACCAACACTACTACACACAAAAATGAACAGAAATATTTGCTAAAACGTCTCCAAGACAACTAACCACTAATTCAATTCATCATGACAAACAAAACCCAACTATCTGTGGATCTAACACAAAACAAAGACCCACACATACCACAACATCACACTCACACAAAGAGAATGAGACAGCTGCAACAGAGTAGCTACCTGTCGCTTCATTACTCACTACAAATCTTTGCTTGGAGCCTGTTAACTAGTTCTACCTTAGTCCATTTTCAGTATTACTCTAAAGAAAAAAAAAAAAAAAAAAAAAAAGCAGGAACCCTCCAAAAACACGATAACAAAAAAATCCCACCACACACAACCCACAACAGTTTTCCCAGGCTACTACTCTCATTAAATCAAGATTTTTAAATATAGTCTTCATTGTAACATGAAGCTAAACCAAACAACTCCCAAAAATGAATACACACATGCACATACCAGATTCTGATGAACTGTACATACGGTCATATGTATGTTTCTGTACAGATATATGCATGCACACATTTTCCCTGATACATACATATAATGTAGTCCGAGCACTACCTTCACATATGATCTACTCTTAATAGCGTCATGATCATCAAGAGTTGGTGTGTCGTAAATAGTTAATTTCTTTCACTAAGAAAAAACATGAGTTATTTATAGATTTATTAGGAGATACTACCGAACATATCCCAGATATAAAATGATACAAATATTTTGAATAAAAAAAAAAAACCACACACACAAAAAAAAAAAAAAATCTAATTCACACAACTTCAAATTTGGTACTCATTACAGTTCGTAGAGCAAGAGAAAGAATAAGTTTCCTATGAACAGACATCGAAAAAGCATTATTTAGTGGTATCTACAAGAAATAATGTTGAGAGCTTATTGGATAGAAAAGCAACATAGTCAAATTTTGTATTCCTCTGTATTTTTCCTGTGTGAGATTTAGAAAGTTCAATAGGGAAAAAACAAACCCAGTTTGTTTAAACAACATTGACTAAACTCTCACCACAGTCATGGTGACTGCAGTCCTAATAAGAGTGGAAATTCTTTCACTCCCTTCCAAAATACCTTACTTGAATGCCCAAGTTTGATTTACTGGGAAAGTATTCCCATCCAATTAGACATCAAAAGTGAAACGGAGAGGTTTAAATTAAACTTTATTTTCTCTCTGACTTTGTAATCTTATGTAACAAAGATTTCTACCATTACGACATTCTTAAAAGTTATATGAGTTTTCATGTCAGTCACAACGACATAGCTCATAACATCTGTTAGATCAAAGTGAGAAAAGGTGATATTTGACTATTATTTTCAAGCTTATATAAAATATGTAATTAGTTTTAATGCCTCAGAGTTTATTCACAGTTGCATTTTATAAGAATATCCTATAACTCACTGAAGCATTAAGTCTAATCTAGTCAGTATTGTTTCCATAGTTCTACTTTACTAGCATCAACCTCATAATAAGACACAACACAGAAAGGAAAAAAAGCTACAACTTCAGCCCTATTATACTGAAGAAGTCTCATGTCAGCTACAGGGAGGGAAAGCGTCAACTCAAGAACTGCAAACATGCAGTTTCTCCTTCCTTCCATAAGAGTTTCTTGTAGATATCTTCCAGAATGGTCTAACTCAAAGTCATTTTGTTTATTAATTATTTTGACACAAGATCCTACTTTTAAGTGACTAGCCAAGTTCTCCAAAATGCAGTGTACTATTTCTACCTGATTTTCACTTGGGATATAAAGCCATTTGATTCTGTGATACCCTCCCAGCACTTGTATTTACTATTCAGCAGTTAAAATCCAGCGCACAAAGGGAACAGTCAAGTTATCTGACAATACATTTGTTTCCACATTAACATGTTGTCAGCGTTCACAGATGAGACACAGAACTACTGTATTAGTCCGTGAACATGAAGAATGCTCACCGAGCAGACAAGCAGTAATACTTCCACGGCTCATCATTTTTCATATTCATAACTCTAAGCGTGAGAATCATTCTTATACTGCATACTGTTCCACTGTGAGGCATTAACGCTAAACACAGCTAATTATACTTTGTTTTTTCTCCAGAGATTAGTCCAGTAGGAAGAAATAATGTGAGAAAGAAAAGAACAGGAAGCCATCTAATACCCTACGTATGCAAATTGCATATTACAAGCATGAATACTACAAGCATTTGATTATATTCTGTCATTCTTTTGCAAGATCAATTCTAAATGTTGAAAGGATTAGATCCTAACCAAACTATCAGGCAGAACAGTACATCAAAGAGGAAAATTTTATATTTGAAGAATAATTTAGATGTAATTCACAGCTCCTATAAGAAATACTCACCAAGATCTGTATTGGGGCCAGCAAGTAGCTGCTTAAATTTGTCCAATCGGGATGCTTCTCTTTCAGTCAATGCAGGAGTAATTGAGGTATTATAGTCTGCCATTCCACTCACCAAGGGAGGTGTGGAAGTTTGTGGAAGGGACTGTGATCTCTGCATGGAAGAATTTTCACTAGCATTATCTGAAGGGAAAAAGAAGCATAACAGTTAGTCTCAGCTAGTGAGAAGGCTACTAATAACTTTAATTTGTAAATTTGAAATAGAATTACATTTTGGAGAAATGTAAGCTGAAGTATAGCACAAGTTTAGACTCGAAGTGACTTGGATTTAGCAAGATGAGCATTCCTCTTTCAAGCAATGTTCCACAGTTCTCCTACATCAAGTAGTGATCATCCTAACAGCTAGGCTAATTGATTTCTAAAATCTCTGTGCTACGGAAAGCTCTTTCCATCCCCCTTATTCCTCTCACCGTTTTAACAAACAAACAAAAGGCTAGGAAATCATTGCAATTACTTAAAGTTTTATGTATAAAACACAGACCAGATCACATGAGGATGAGCTTTCCAGTTCACACGCATGGTTTTCTCCAGTTTTTTATTACCCGTTATACAGTAGCGTTTTAATAACAATTTTTCACAATAGTACAAATATTATTAATTGCATACATCTTGGTGCAGCTAGCCATTAAAATACATTCAATTAGTGCAACTTCCTTCCAAAACTGAGGAGGTATTAAGGCTGAAAACAAAAAAAGTTTAATTATTCTTCCCTCACTCATGTATTTCCCACACACATGCTTCACAGGTTAGTATGGCATGCAGTATCTCCCTCAAATAAATCAATATAGATTAATAATGTTTTCCTGTGGTATTAAGAAAAGGTTGGGAAGGGGTCAACGTTCTAAAAGGCAAATATTATAGCTCTCCTCATTTGATTTTCAACATCTTTTTCATTTTTTAAACATACCTGATGAACTCGATGTATGACCTTCACTGACTGATTTAACAAGCCTATTATCACCACATGGAACTGAACTCAGCTCTGGAGATTCTACTTGTTTTTCTTCCTGTAGATGTTCTTCCTGAAATTTATGCTGTTCTTGTAGCTTGCTGTGATTCTGAATTACTTTGTGAGCTGTTTCCATGACCACTTCTGTATTTAAGTTTTCAGCAGCTATTGCTAAGAGTTCATCATCATCATCCCCAAGATCCCAAGCATCACTTGTGTTACTTTCAAATTCTTGGAAGGTGCTGACTTTCTTTAGTTTCACTGGAGTTGTAGGTGGCTTTGAACCTGGTTTTATCAAGCTGTTCAAAAACAAATAAACAACATTCAGAGAACTAGTAATGGAGTAAGCAAAACACTATGGACAGGGTCAAAAAACAAAAGTCCATGCTTGAAATCATATATGTAGCAAATATGACAACATACTGCTGAGTATGTCTGAGAACAAGGGCAGGTAAAGACTGACTCTTCTTGGCATTGAAGAGAAGCTCAATAAATCCTTCCTTCCCTTTTTTTAAAAAAAATAAAAACCAACACAAAAAACAGACACCCCCTCACCGCCCATCCCCATCTCCCCACCCCCCACCCCCAGAAAAAAAGACCAACCCCAAAGTCAAATAAAACAAATACTACTGGAATAGTTTATAAGACAGAAAGGACACGTTGCACTTCTCTTGCTCCATGAACTTCTGTAGAGATTTCAGGCCTTTCAATGCAATTGCTGCATAACAACACGTGAGTAGTAATCAGCTCATCAGGTCTATTAAGTCATCATAAGCAATCACGTAATACAATCGCTGCCGTAAACAAATCAAGTCTCACCTTGAAATGCATTAGATCTATCATTCCTCCTCAATCAGGCACTCCAGCACGAACTTGCTTGAAAACTTTGCTCTTCTCATAGGCAAGATACTTCCTCTAGTTCCTAGTCTAAGTGTACCCTGATCAGTTCCTAACCTTTTGTCCCTCTGCCAACATGCAATATAAGAGAGATGAACCAAGTACCCCTCCCTAGCTTGGCACTTATTCTCACTTACACAGTAATGCAGAGCAATCATTCCTCCCTTCAGATTTCAGCTAAATAAGGCATTAAGTTGAGAGAATTTCCCAGACTGCTCGCAAAAAAAGAAAGTTACTGCAATTAACTTAACTGCCCTTTCTGACCATCCCTGTCTTTCCACCTGTGCTAGTTTAACTTTTTTTCTGTCAAGAAAAGGCAGTCAGAATTGGAAATCAGAAAAAGTTCTCACACAGCCTTCATACAATGTCAGTAATGTTTCTGTTATGCGTTACAGGGAATACCTTTCCTAACAGGTGCCACAACACTAATACTTCCACACAACTTGTCATTATTGCCTACGACAGCAAAGTCTTTCTCTTCTGTCATTATTTCAAGCAATAAGCTTCAGTTTTTGTTACTGCGTCTCTCTATAACTCCATATTTTGAACCAATTCATCTCATTTCTTTTTCTTCAGTCCTCAAGGTCATACATTTCAACCGCCTTCAACTCCATATCATCTGAGAATTAACTACCATGTGCTTACTTCTTGTGCCATTTTAAACTAGCCCTTGAAAAAAATTCACTAGAAGTATGACCTCCTTCCAAGCTAATACTTTTTCTTCTAAGATTATGTCCCTACTTGTCCCTACTGCTTTGCGCCATTCATTTCATTGGTCATACAATTTTCCCAAAGTTCTCACATACACCAATGTTTTAACAGCAATGCTGGTTTCAAAGCACCTATGAAATCCACCAACAATCCAGAAACAGCTTTGTCCTTGACAAAGCTTAAAACACCTTAAAACTGTCTTTCAAAAAACAAACCATAAAGCACAACATAAAAAGCAGAAGCTGCCAGAATGCACCATTTTGCTAGAAACCTCAGCCATAAGGAGAAGAAAATCATTCATTCACATTAGTTGTGGGTTATCAGCATGAAATTTATGTGGTTACTAATGATGTTTAACGTAATGTTGCCACTGTCGTGTACATTGTGTTCTGATATCCAATAATCACAAGGTAAGGCAACAAACTCTTTAATCACTGTAAATTCTATTCTACCTACTGTCTTCTCACTCACGAGCAAAATGCCCAACTTTGCCTCAAAATGTTCTACACCACAACCTGACTCTTTTCTCTTACAGACAGACAAATAAAGGCAGTCCATCAACAGAAAGATACACACAAGGAAGCCACTTACACCTAAGTTGTAAGCTTTATCTGCTAAATTAAGATTAGTATTTACCATAGGATTTCCAATTTATAAGTCACTGCAAACAGATACTAAAAGTTGGCAATCTATGTTTGTTAACTGAACAGCTGATTCATTACTCCCAATATGGTAAGCATCAGGAAGTCACAAAAGAGAAGTTAGAACAGAGAAGTCAAGATTATGAAAAAAATTGAGAATGGAAGATTAACAATAGGCTTTACAGCCAACCAGGAAGAACAAGAGGAGAGAAGGCAGAGGAAGTCCAAATTACCTGGAATATTTAAATATTGGGTTAACTTACGTTCCATGCAATAATGGATCAAAAGGCGGATGCTGAGCTCCATACACATGTTGAATACTAAAGGGAAAGAAAGAAAGTTATCACAAAAATAATAAAATACTTGTGGGTTTTCTGTGTATTAAATAAATAGCCAATAATAAACAGAACTGAAATGTTACAACAGTTTTCCGTTTCAAAGAATCCTGCATGCCACTAAAAATAATGGAGCTGAAATTTAAGCGTATACTAAAAAGTAACTGAATAAAAGTCATAGATTTGCCAAACAGAAGCTATTTTAAAGGCCTAGGCTAACTTAGGCCTTATTTTTATGAGAAGGAATTAAAACAAGAAAAAAGTTAACTCCACGATAAGAATCTACACTGCTCTTAAATTCTCTCTCTCTTCTGATTTATCACTTCTTCATTTACCTCTTGCAAAAAAATAAAAATTCTCAAAGAAAAACGTGCAAAGACTGAATCTTCTACATACTCTTGTCACTCAAAAACCAATCAGTCAGCTATTAACACTAAAGTACAAGGCTGATAAAGAAAAATGCAAAAAGATGGCATGTTAGAGAATAAAACCCATGGGAGTATTAAAACAAATGCTTTGAAATAAATAAGCTTCCAAGGACAGATTTATTCACTACAACCTCTAACATTACAAAACAGCATGTTACTGTGTGACTGACAAAACTCTCTACAAACTAAAAGTTTGTTTCCTTCCAGTTTTCAGCTACAAAGTTATTGTACAGGTAAAAAGAACTCCAAAGAAAACACATCAAGATTTACATGTGGCTTCATAATGGAAATTGTTACTACAAAACTCTGATTGCAAGAGGAGCAAATCATATGCAACATTAATATCTACCTAAACCTGTATTAAAACCACATAAAAGAAGACAAACATGCCCTCCTGACAAATCAAAACCAATCTCCAGACCATAAATACAAATAAGTCTGACCTTGGAAAACCTGAGCTAGAACCAAGCCAAAAAAGACTGTAGACATAGCAAATTTTAAGAGAGGCTTAGAGTTATACTACAGGCGCAGTATTAACAGTAGCGAAATTAGCCCTAGAGGTGACTCGGGGTGGCTCCATCAATTTTTATGCAATTCTATACAAATCAAAAAGTCAGCCAACCACCAGTCATTCTACACAACTGCACACCATACACTCCACGGTCAAGTCTCTGCACTCTCCTGCTCTACGCTCATGTGAGTGTCAGGTGTCACTTTCCATTTTGGCATACAAACGCAATCTGCACTCTATGAATGACCATAATGGGAATTCACACAAATATAAAGCTACAACAATCCTCTCCGCAATATTAGAGAAAAAAAAAAAAATATCAAAAGCACACTCTCGCAGTGTCCTCAGTTTTCCACACACCTGCAGTTGCCTGCAAATTAATTAACTGCAACCATTCATAGACACTGTGTAATCGAGGAGCGTCAGAAATGTTTTTACCCCCAAAGGACTCAGCAAAGTTACGAAATAAATTCAGAAGGAGACAAGCACAGTTGGACTGAAAGAGTTAGTTTATAGCTAGAAAAACAAAACCACTATCCATTAGTGTTTATGAGCAACTGAGAATGGAAAAAGTTTAATGGTGAGTAGGATGATTTTGCTGAATTCAGGTAAATGGTATGAAATACAGAGTTACTGTTCTCTGAGAGCCAAGAATACGCACCGCTCTTACAAAAAGAACATAAGAAACTGAATTGCTCAACTGTAAGAGCATTTCAGGGATGGTAGCAGAGAACATTATTGTTAAATAAACATCTGAATATGCGTTCCCAGCCTGACGTAATGGTCTAAAGAGTTAATGTGACTTTGAGGATGTACTTTTGAATGGGATAATGTGTTTGTAGCTCTTGGCAATGATACATCGGCTGGGTCTGCTGTTCACGCTTCAGGAAGACAGTTGAGAAATTCATGATATTTTGAAATATCAAGCAGAAACTAAAATATGGCTATCTACCTATAAAGTACAGTTTCCTGCGTAGCATTTCAGAATACCATACCTTGCATCAAGTCACAAAATTTCATGACCTGTATCATTGAAAGCTAGAGAGAGACTTTTTACAAGGGCATGTAGTGATAGGATGAGGGGTAATGGCTTCAGACTGGAAGAGGATAGATTTATATTAGACATCAGGAAGAAACTTTTTACTATGAAGGTGGTGAGATACAGGAACAGGTGACCCAGAGAAGTGATTGAGGCCCCATCTCTGAGGTGTTCAAGGGCAGGTTGGATGTGGCTTAGAGCAACCTGCTCTAGTGGGAGGTCTCCTCGCCCATGGCAGGGGGTTGGAACTTGATGATCTTTAAGGTCCCTTCCAACTCTAACCATTCTATGATTCCACAATTGCCAAAAGCTACAAATACATTCTCCCATTCACAATTTTCCAGGGAACGCATCCCCAAAACCACATTAATTCTTTTGACCGTGACACCAGGCTGGGAACGCACATTCAGGTAATTACTTAACAACATTCCTGATACAAGTTATAGCTAACGCTTACTAAGCCCACCAGCAATCATCGATCAGGTAAGCGGAGGCACCCAACACCAAAACGCTCTGGGCACTGAGCTGAGGAGAACGAACCGAGCTGGGGACGGAGAGCACCTGCACCAACCTCCCACCTACCAAGAGCGAGCGACCGACAGGACACGCTCCCTGCCGAGGGCCCGTTGAACTCGGGGGCCAAGGAACACGTCGCTGGGGCCTCCCGCGGGCCCCGACCTTCCTGCCGCCCCGCTCACCTGCCCGGCACCTTCGCGCCGCTCCGCTTCCAGAACTGCTTCCTGCCCCCGTCGCTCGCCATAGCGGCCGTCACCTCATCCCCCTCCCCGCGGCCCCGACCCGACCCCACTCCCTCAGGCTTCACTCTCCCCCGTTCCCTTCCACAGGAAAGGGACTGAGCGCCGCCATCTTGGGACCAGGAAACAACCCCGCTCCTCATTCGCCTCCCGAGGCAGCCCGGAGGTTTCAGCCAACCAGAAGTGAGAGTGCTGCCGGGTGGGTCAGGTTGGGCCAATGGCAGCGAGGGAGGGGTAGCTGGGCTCGGGCCGCTCCTCCCGTCACGACGGCGGGGCTGCGTCTACCGTCGCCCGTCGGGAGGCGGCGGGGAAGCGGCTGGCAGCGGTGGTGCCCGGCGGGACGGCGCCGGGAGCCTCGGCCGGGCCCTGTCGCCGCTGTGTAAACCCAGGCGGAGGCCGCCGGCGCCAAGGAGCCTCTCTCTTCCCTTCGTTTCCCTGGCCTTGTGTGGTGCATAAGGTGCCAGCCGGCACCGTACAGAGACCCGCTCTTGGCTCCTGTGATTCACTGAAGTGTTTGTGTAAAGTCGGGTTTTACTTTATGGTACTCAGCATGTGATGTTTTCAGGCTTTGATCCTTTTTGATTTAACCATAAAGAGTAATTCAGAGCACTCTTCAGGAAGAAATGCAAAACTTGCTGTGTCAATGGAAGGAGATACTAATGGAAGATTAGAGGACAAATTTAAATCAAATTAGATCTAACCAGTTTTTATAATACAAGCCATCAGATTTTTTCCATTCCCCTCTGTCCCCCAATTATTTACAATCATTTACCCAGTTACCTGGGGAGAAAGGAGGGGACAACTTTAATCTTTCTCAGCTTTAAAGTGCTAAAGATAGGACTCATCCAATTATTGTATCCACTTCATTTGTTTGCTGTGAGATGATACAAGATGGAGAGTCTTTATATGTATCTGTAGAGTTCTCGGCAATTCTGATCCAAGGATACATGACTTCTGCAAACAAAATAGGTATGGTTTTATGTTACTCTTTGGAGTATGGCTCCTGAGAAAACAGTGCTGACTTACAGACGTTTTTTCTGCATCCTAATGCAAGACTAATTTAATATGTCAAAGGTTGCTCAAGGAACATTCTGCCATAATTAACTCAAAACCTGGCATGTAGTACAATACCTGACCTGCAATGCAACATTTGTTCTTTAGTATGTATTTCATGTGTAAGTTATTTATTAAGAATAAAAAACAATGATGTTTTCTGCCTGTTTGGGGATTTACTTTAGCAGTTACCTTCTAAGAACTGAAAATTAAAATGTCACAGCCCTCAAGTGAAAGCTGCATGTCCCAGTAATTTCAATGCTTCTTATAGATAAATATGCTATGGGTAGTGTCCTCTTCTCTACTTGTGTCCTTTAAATAGGATCCCTCTTACAGGTTCTGGACCTGTAAGCTTTTTGTAATGCATCATGACCTTGAGTATTAGCAGCTTTAATAGAATACACAAGAAACATAATGTAATATGAGCTATGTCTGTTAGCTAAAGTGAAAATGGAACCTGCAAGGTCATGAGTGGAACTTTGCTTGGTCTTCGCTAGCTAAATTTAAATTAGACTTGTTGCTGTTAGAATACAAAAATGAGGTACTTTTCCATTGTGACAGTCAAAAAAGTGATAAATACATTAAAGATACATTCTACTGTTAGCATTAATACGGATGTTGAAACTATATATATGTTCTTTTTATTTGTTCATGTCAAAGGGAAACATAATTAGCTTCAGCCTAGATAGCCTAAGCCATCTGTCATCCTTGTAAAAGTTGACCTGAATCCTGAGGTAACACCATTTAACTTTTGTGTCAGTCTGGTGCAGCCATGTGGAACTTCTGGTTCATTTTAGAAGTGGAGGTTTTATTGAATTACGTAATAAAGTCAGTACAAAGTTAACTGTATTACTTAGTTTTCATTATATTCAGTATATTTCAGGTGCTTAAATTTTTAGTGTGGTGCAGAATTTTATACTGGAAACAAATAACTGTTGCATAGATTTTTTCACATAAATAAGTCTGACCTGCAAATGGCGCTACATTTGTATCGAGAAGAACTGGAAGTACACCGTTAGAAAATCTCAGACAGTGCTACTGTGGAGAACTGCTGCTAGTTTAGATCCTTGGACTGAAGTCATCCAGAGCTGGACTGGACCCTCTTTGTTGTTGACTTTCAAGAAGGTAAGGATATTATTTTCATTTCCTTTCCATTCACTTTTATATTTTTTCCTTATTCTGTATTTTATTTTATGCCTGACACAAACCTGTGTTGACAGGGTTCTGAAGGTGGAAGGGATTTGGAAGGAGTAACCTTTCAAGACCGCATCAGGTAATTTAGGTACAATTCTTCATGCCAATTACTTAAGGTGGTCTGACCACAAAGACTGTGTCCTTGAAAAGCACTTATAAAACAGTATGAATAGAGTATCGTAAAAAGCTAAATTCCCAGCTATACAGTACTTGGAAGGAGAAGGTGCTCTGAACATGTATTTTAGCAGTGTTCCTATTTAAATTTTTTGGTTACAGAAATGTAGCATGGGCAGCTGAGGGTGTACACAGATTCAGCTGTGAACCTCTTTGTTGTGTTTGAGAAGGGGAACTGCCAGTGTTCAGGTGCTGTCATTCAAGGAGTGTAACAACTCTGCAGTCACCACTGGGACTCACCTGCTGCAGCTGATTAGCATAATCTTCAAACACTCCCAAGAATCTAAATAAGCCCTCAGGAAATTGGTTAATGTTGAGTTGTGCTTAACTAGAGTTATGCTGCTTCAAACATTCAAACTAGCTCTTTCAAAGTCCGCACAGCTATAGTAACTTAGTTCTGCTCTACTGGGATTGCATTATAAACTTGCAGTAGTATTTCAGTTACTACTTGCGTAGGAATTTTTGTTACTTTAGAGCACGAAGAAATATTGAAATACTGCAGTATTTTTTTGTTTCATGCCAAGTTGTATGCAAGAAACTATAGTTAGGAAGAGGTTTGCTGCCAGCGTGGGCAAATAATGTACTGAGCTAATGAGAGGTTTGTGGGCTGTGGGCTTTTCTTTTTTCCTTTTTTCTCCGCTTTCATTTTTCTTGGGCATTTTTCAGAATTGAGTCACTGTGTACGGTTGGTAAATGTTATTGAGGATGCTCAGGAAGTTTCTGTATGTTCTGAAATGTAGAAATGTAGCCATGTTCTTGGGTGATCAAAATTAGGAGTGTTGGAGCTTGCACTAGCAATATTTTGAACAAAGCAGACATTGAGATGTTTATTTAGTGCGGTAGCTGGTATGCGTGTGTTTCAGCAGACATTCAGTTATACCGTATTGGTTTTCAGTACATCTGTTCTAGAGAGCTTCTGCTAATATAGCTGTGGTGGTACAGTTGTTTAGGTAGACTTTTCTGTGGAGGTGCAGTGTATTTTGGAAAAAGAAGCTTTTCTGATGATGCACGGGGAAGTATAGATTGACTCTAAATAAAATTAACTAAGTTGACAACAGCACTCCCCTGCTAAGTCAGGAGGGTTTGCTGATAAAGTTGTGTGAGCTAGGGAGTGTGCTTTTTCATGCTTATCCTTACATCGCTGTGTCAGCAATGCACTGCAACATAGATGCAACTGCAAGGTATGGTTTAAACTGACTTATTCTACAAGCTAACAAGACTATGTTTCTCTATGGTTTTGTTTGCTTTAATCAATAAGGAAAAAAATAAATGATTCAAATGAGCTGCTTCTATGTTGAAGCATTAGTTTCTACACATGCTTTTACTGCTTTAACGAACTGGTGGAAGTGCTTCTGCATGTAGCACGCAGGGCTTTCTATGGTCGCTTGTCACTGTTTCTGTTTGGTCCATGCACGTGCCTTTCTACTGAGCCATTGTATCCATCTACTTTATTGTAAATATCACAGAAGAAGCAGTTCTTTTTTAAAATAAAACTGGGCAAAGGGAGTGAAGTTGCCAAGGAAGCTAACTCAAAAGCAGCATTCTGCACAAAAAGAAAAGGACAGTAGAAACAGAGCAAGCCACTTATACTGGGGAAGACAACAATCCCAGAAGGTACAGTTCCTGCTGACAAAAAGATACGAGGCAAGGTAAGATAAATGGGGGAAGTAGCCATGTAGAACCATGGAAGAAAGAACAGAGGGATGTTAAAGAGGGATAGCCAATAGGTAGGTGGACAGAGGTTAAACATGGTCCAGCAAATTACATAGCCACAACAGCTCTTCAGTGCAGTGCAATTTTTCTCCAGAAAACTGGAGAGGAAAAAAGGGGGAAGGAACTGACATGAAAGAGCAATGGCCAGGAGGAGTCATCATTGCAGACTGACAGTCATCATAGCATTTTGTAACTTTTTCTCTGTAAGTGGCCTCCTCTATTGCACATGAATTGAATAAAATTTTGAAAATAAGAGCAAACTTGCTAAGAACACTTAATGCTGGTAGTCACATGTACGGAATTGTGCAGTTACACTTTGTATTCAGTAACAGTGAAAGAAGACTGTGAAACAGAAAAGAGCATAAATAAATATGTGCTGTCTCCAGGTAAATGTCTTTGTCTCTTGTTTCTCCTTCTAGAAGAGTGATCGATGCAGGTAGTTTTCAAAAGCTATCATTCACTAAAATATTAGTAACAGTGTTCATGCATTTTTAGGTGAAGTTTTTAGTTTTATTTTTATTCTTGTCACCGCCTCAACTGATAGTCTGGCTCTGTCTGTTGGGCGTAGCCTGGAATAGCACTGTGTGTCAAAGGAGCGCTTGCTCACCAGGGGTTCAGTGGATGAAACTTCTCTTTCCTGAAGTCTGATGCAATATGCACTTGAGGCATAAATAACTTGGAGGAGGAAGGACGCTTTGTAAGTGGAAGTCTTGGGTCAAAGACAGGGAAGCTGGCAAAAGCAACGGGCCCTCTTTTCTCGTGCCTTGAAATTCCACCTTATGCCTCTGGTAGATATAACCAAGGCTTAACACAGCATTGTGACATGACAAAACTTCAAAGGCGGAGACAGAAATCAATGCATATTTGTCTCTGAGCCATGATAGTTCTCTTCTGTTCATTGCAGATAGAAATTTCTTTTCTTTAAATTATACAATTCAAATCAGTTTCTAAACTTCACATTTAACTTGCTGTCTGAACAAGGTGCAGACAAAAATCATTGCAGCATTAGTTGATTTTTTTTTTTTTTTTTCCTGGGGCTAAAAGATCTTCTCCAGGTATTCGGAGAGCTTGAGAACTGCCAGAAGACCTACGTACTCACTCCTGTGGCTTGATGAGGAAGTAGGCGATACCAATTGTCTAAAGTCAGTAAGAGTAGACAAATTTCTTAGAACAGACACAGAACGACTCTTTTTCCAAAGTCATAACAAATAGCAAAACTGTTGACTATTGCTTTAATCTAAAAACTGGACATGAAATACAACAATGTAAAAGATAGGTGTCTGGAGCTTTGCTTCTGGATCTCCAACTTGGCTTTTTTTTTTTTTTTTAAGTATCATCCATAATTAACTGGAATACAAAACCAGATCTAGGAATGTAATATGAGGGTGAGTAGGGCTCTCAGGTCCCTTAGGTTTCTTTTTAGAACCGCCATACTAATCTTGCTAAGTGGCCTCACTTTTTTTTTTTTCTTCTTTTCGAAGTTTGTATTACTTAATTTTTCAGAGAAAGTACCTGAAACAAAGCATCTTGTAACTCTGAGAAGGAACTGAACAGCAGATTTAGGTGCTTTGGTTCAAGATCTTGGTTTTGTTCATTTCGGTTCTAATGGGCAACTTCGTCTCAAATTTCAGGAAATGTAACAGACACAGGGAGAAGTATTTCTCAGGATTATTTACTTTTTGGTTGTCCTACTGCTGCTGTGACTGCTGATACTGGCCTACTCTGACCTGTGGTTTATAACAACCTCTGATTAATTTGTATGTAGATATTTGAGCCTTCTTCAGTGTTGGAAACCTCCAGACCTATAAAAGTCCATAAAAGATGTGTTCCCTTTAGTTCATTCCCTGGCCAGTCTGTGTTTGATCCATCGTTCTAAACAAAGTTTATCAGAAGATGTATTCAGCATGGAGACATTGCATGTGGCATGCCACTGGCATCAATCATGTCCTTGGCTCCTTCCATTTTATGGTCAAAAACCTATTTAGAAGTGACTCTTTAACTCCTCCCATATGTGTTAGAAGAATGGAGACGTGATACTACACAGCAATTTTGATGGATTATCTTCAGCAGATATTTTCAGCTGTTAGAAAGCATCAAGCTGTGTGTTAATTGGCATCTACAGTTTATCTTCAGAGCATACGTTTTCTTCTCTGACAATCTTCATGACTGACTGCTGCAGGGTTTGGTTGGGTTTGCTTTTTTTTTTTTTTGCTCTAGTCTTGTCTTTGACCATCCCATCCAGCTCCATCACCAGCGCTTTTTGAAATTCCTTTTGCGGTTTCTCCTTGGATCTCTATATCTAATTTAAGTCTACCAATGACTTTTCTCTTCATGCCTCAGAGTGCCTTTTTCATGTAATTTGTGTCTGTGTGAGGGGTTAGTTTTTCTTCATATTCATTGCGGATAGCAAAGCCTTTACTATGCTATTCAACCCCATTTATCTCTCAATTAATTTCTCTGATCCAAATGTAGATTAGAAGGTAATTAAGTTTCACTGTTTGCTTTTTAATCCATTTCTGAGTTTCTCTGCATAGCAGTTGAAATATACACTTAAACTGAAAACAGCCTTCTTCCCATCTATTTTAGTGTTCCACGTATTTTCAGTATTGAAATCCTATTAATACAATTTCTGTAGAAAAGGATTAGTGGTAGAGTGAGTTGAGGTAGTGTAAGGTGAATGACAAATACAGGATAGAATATAAATTCACAGTTGACCTTGCAGTGTGTTGCACAGATATCATTGCCAAAAATATCTTCGGTATAATACATTATATCACTTATTCAAGTCAAGTGAGTTGTATCAAAACAATTTTTCCTTTTTCTTAAAGAGGAATGAGATTCACGACTTTAAAGATATGTCTATATCATATCTCCTTAGCTGTTCTTTAGTACTTGAATTTTTATATTGCTGTTTCTGTGGTTTGTGTAGGCTTTCATTTGAATGAGAGCAAATGTAAACAAGAGTGATGAGTATAATGAAGGTATTGCAGTTGGAGGTCTAGTAACAGGATCCTTCCAGCATGACTTTTAGCAGAAGTGAGTTACTGAGTGCTCCTGCTGTTGGCTGAGCCACCCATTTCACTAGTGAGACTGTTGGGAAGGCTTTTCATTTAGCAACAGAAGGGCTGAGAGCTTGGTGAAAGAGACATAAGCAAAATTATGTTGCAAAGAAAATGAGGGCAACTCCAGATATTTGGGCAAAAAAGACACAATAAAAATAACAAACTATTTTATTATAGATTTGCTTAAAAGCATTGCTGCTCCTTATCCAAGAGCCATACTTGGCTCTTGTTAGTGATTTGGATTTACGAAGTACTGGGTAGCTGAAGATGATAAACGTTTTCCCAAATTTAAGAATTTTGGTGGAATTGGAAAAAAATCAAAACCTGCATAGTTTTATGCTTTTTACACCTTGTTACTATTGAGAAAGGGGTAGGAATAGTACAAGTTTTTCAGCTAGGAGGAATAAAGAGAAGTCAGACTAAACGCGAGAATGAAGTATTTCGCTATTCATATCACTTTCTTGTACAACACAGCATGTAGCATCATGTTGTAAAGTAATAAAAGAAAGAACAACGTAGCTTCTTAAACCTTGACATGAAAATTTGCAATTTTGCTTGAGTGGTCTTGACAGTTGTTTCAGGACTGGCAATCTTAGTGCAAGAAATGAACTAAGAATACTGACGTAAAACCACCAGAGAGTTCCTGAGTTTTGAAGAGAAAATGATAAGGCAATCACAGGCAGCTCCTTGGAAGTTAAAGCCATTTTAAATAGAAAGAGCTCAAAGGATTAATCTCTTCTACTGAACTCGTGAAATATAGTGGTAATAATTCTAGTATGCACGGTCATTAAAATAAGATCTCACATGTAGCCAGAGGAAATAAATATGTTATGCATCATTTTTCAAAAGTCTCTCTGAAAATCAGCCATGGGCTGCAGAACAGAAACAATATCGAAATACTAACGAAGCTTGAAAACTTCTGTGTCTTCTCCTTTTTGACTTTGTTTTGTGAAAGGAAAGATTTGTACAAGGAGATAGCATTTTCTATTGGACTGGCTAACGTAGCCAAGGGAAGAACAGAGAGGTTTCTACCAGACAAACCTTTGTGAGTTTTGTGTTTTGTTTGTTGTTTTCTGTTTTTGGTTTGTTTATTGTTTTTTTTTTTAAAAAAGAAGCCAATATATTCGATACTGGAAAAAGTTTTAAGTACTGCATGACAAAAGCTTTAAATTCATGGTTCGTGTCATATTGTATTCTTGTTCCCACATTAATAATAGTACCAGAATTATTAATATTTTTAATATCAAGCTGATCCCATACCATATTTATTGTCTATGATTTAAATTAATTTGTATGTGGTACCCTTCTGTTTGTACCAGTTCTCAGATAATGCTAGCCAACATTCTTATTATGCTCTAAAAATTCAAAATCACTGGTGCCATGCATTTGTAGGTGGCAAAAATTAAGAGTTGCAAGTAATGATAATGGCAATCACTACCAAAGAATGGAGCAGAGTTATAACATGATTTAATGGTTGGAAATTAATACTAGAAGAAGTTAAGGGGAAATACTATCTAAAGAGTGAAGGTAAGTAACTGCATCATTGGGTAGAGGATGTAGGAGCTTCTCCATAAATTTACTTCTTTAAATCAAGACAGAATGTCTTGCTGAAAAACATGCTGTACTTCAGCTACAATTCATTGGCCTTGATTGAGGTTTTTACTGTGTTAAAAATCTGTGTTCTTTGTGCAGAAAATCAGAGGAGATGATCGTAACAATCCCTTGGGCTGTACAACCTATGAATTGCTCTCAAAGCTATTCCCTTCTGAATTTCTTATTATTATTCATCTCTTTTTTGGCCTGTATTACTTAAACTCTCTACAATAGAGGTACAGTTACATTACATTGTTTTAGACATAGCATATATTTATATGTATATATATGAATTCACATTAGATACAGATGCTTAGCCTTATATAGAAATCAAGTTAAAATGTGGTTTTGTTGGAGTATCACCAAGAATAGTGGTTATTATTTTTTTCCTTTGTGTCAAGAGAAAATTTAATGGAACAAATTTATTTAAGTTGCTGTGTTTAAAAATGAGCTTTCCTATATTTCTGTGGGTGAAGAAAGAAGGCCACCTCTGCATAGTTTTTATGCTGGCTAAGATCTAAGCTGCAGACTGGAAATGTGCGCTATCTCTCTTCACTGAGAATACGGGAGGGTTGGCTCCTTCTGTAGCATGTCTCATGAGAGGAGATCTGAATTGGGGCCTTCTCCTTAGGAAAAAGTAGCTCAGGCAATTTTTTCATAGCTCTTAAATAATTAGCCAGTTGAAGTGTGAACATATGGGAGCAGTAAAGGAATAAATCACCGCAGCAGCAGCTATATGAGTTCTTTATAGTATTCCAATTTTCTGTCTGTTACACACTGCACAATAGAAGAAAATGTCCACTTTATTTCAGTGCTAATAGTTGGCAGTATGCTCAAACCCAGTAAAATTAATGAGAAAATTATTATGGTAGAGAAATAGCAGTCAGTTTTCATCTATGCTTAGAAATGATGGACCTAGGATAAAACTGCCTCCAGTAGGCTTTGGGTTTGGCCATAATGTTTTTCATAGCACCCTTATTGTTCAGTAAGCTTTCAGTATCTAATGAGCTTAGGAAATCTTCTGTTGTGTTTTGTAAGATGGGCCGAAGCTTGACACTTATGTGCTTTTGTTTTCACTCGTCTCAAAATGTGAAAGAAGCATTTATGTTAATAAATCCTTGTTTGCATTCAGCTTCTCCTTTCTCGAAGGCAAAGGACTATTCATCAGCACTCTGCATCTCGTTGCTCTTTTCAGTGTGCTCAAGCATGTCTGGAGAGGGGCTGAGGTGCCCTTAGCTCCATTGCAAACATTATGTCATCATCTCAACAAGATGTTGTAGTGCCAGGAAAGGATCAATACTTTGATGAGCAGCTGCTGGCTCAAACCCATGGTGTTATTTGATAAAGGACTGCTTGGAACACTTTGCAAAGCATTTCCCATGGTATGAAGCTTTAGGGACTTGATTTGTCTCTCTGCCTAGGAAACTGAGTTGATTCATCTGTAAATACATGTCTGCCAACCTCAGATAACAAGAAAAATCGCACCTTCTGCCCACATTAGGCTTCAGCCGTTCAGCCATTTCAGTAGTATACTCTCTTTGTGAAACAAGTACTTCCCATACCAACAATTAATTCAGATGGGAAAGGAGGAAAAGATTTTTTTGCCTTTTTTCTGCTGCCGACCCCAGACAAGTCTAGCATTTCGTTCGTACGACCGCACAGCCCTGGGAGAGCTGTGTTGCAGGGGGTGCAAGGGCTGGCAGCCCCACAGCAGCTTGGCTGCGAAAGGGTGTTGTGCCGCAGTCCTTCCACCCGCCCCCAGCCTGCCTCCCCGCCAGGCTGCAGTGCCAGTCCCACCAACCCTGTCCCCCTCGGGATCTCCAGCTGAGACAAACCAGGACAGCCCCATGCCTCTGGGACAATGCCTTGTGAAAGGCGGGATGGGTAGAGCTAAAGGGCTCTCTGTTGAAACAAGCTCAGCTCTCCGCTGAGAAACAAGTCTCGGAAGAGATTAGGGTTGTTCAGGGTGCTAAAACAACATTGCTTTGGATAATATCACAATAGTATACAACGATCAAGGATTATGCAACTGGTGAGTAAAATGGATTTAAAAAAAGGGCTGGCCAAACCATTTAGGCTCTTCATGCAGTCAGGGATGGCTGTAGCAGAAAGGCGGTACGGAAGTCCTGTAGCTCCGTATGAACAGCCTGTCATCTGAGGGGAAAACTCTACCTTACCAGATATTGCAGCTTCATTTAACCCCTCTGTTGGCTCAAGTCCTAAATAAACCAGCTTGGGGATGTAGGTGCCCAAAGGCAAAGAATTATTTTTGTGAATGTTTTTTCTTTTTTTCATTGAAAAGGAAAATAATGAATCAAATAATCTCAAGAAATAAGGAAGAGGAAAAAGGGAGGGCTCAGCATCTTTTCATGGTATATAGATGTGCATATCGCTTTTGACATTAATTTTCTGTTTATACTTTGGTTGATAAAAACTCAGGATGTAGTGTAGTTTTGAATGACTATTAATTGTTTTAACAGAGAGAATTTGCTCATTGGTGTTAGCATAGTAAACGGATAGTTGCCTTAACAGTGGGCAAGCTTAACAATGTCAAATAATTTCTATCATACTTGTTTGGGTCTAATTTGTAAAAATGCTCCCTCGTTCTTCCTTGTGTTCTGGGGTGCTGAAAATCTTGAAGAAT
Source organism: Chroicocephalus ridibundus (assembly GCF_963924245.1). Lineage (NCBI taxonomy): Eukaryota > Metazoa > Chordata > Aves > Charadriiformes > Laridae > Chroicocephalus > Chroicocephalus ridibundus. Next base: position 203,024,445 of record NC_086284.1, read on the forward strand.
TCATGTCTATTCTAGCTTAATTTAACTGTTATATGCCACTACTGAAATATTGATTATAACATTTGGATTGTAAGAGCTTCAGATTTATTGGCAAAAATATTGCTTCATCTTATTTTCTTCAAACCTAAACCATGCAGAACCTGCTATTCATATGGAAATGATGGGGTTCTCTATGTCTGGAAGGCAAGAGCAGCCTGAATATTTATTTCTCCTTAAAAGAATTGCTCAGTGTTTGTTTGCTATTTCATTTCTTTCAGCGGTGAAGCCGTATGATCTTTTCCTCTGGCGGAAGAAACAGGCAAGCAACTTTGTCAGTGCTGTTGTGAAAAGCCTTTCATGGCATCCGTCAGCTCCCGCGAACTTCAGTGGGATTGTTCATCTCTTTCATACCAAGGAAAAAGGATCAATACCTGAGAGATCTTTTGTAGGCCTAGGAGTCCTGGAGAAAGCAGCCAGCAATAGGCATCTGTGGTTCTCTGAATGTTTATTCTTCCACGCAGCCTCTTTGGCTGTTGCCACCTGCTCATCTGAACTACATTGCTATAGATTTTTCCCCGGCAGGTAGGCCTCAATATACACATGTACAATGCCTTGGACAAACTGAACCTGGGTGGTAAGGTGTCACGCTGCTCTGAGAAATACTCATTTTTATAAACAGTCCAGATACAGATATTATGGTTTCTAAGGACTGTAACCTTGAACAAAGGCATTTTTTTCTTTGAAAGATTCGGAGAGCTTCTATAGCAGCCACAAGAAAGAATAACCTTGTGTGCTTTTGAGAGATGACTGGGCTTTGTGATTTGGTCCTTTTCTGCTACAATTAATCTACTTCATTTGTCCTCTATTATGTAATAAAATGAACTCATTGTAGCATCACTATGTAAGTGGCTCTCACTACCATTTCCTACAGGATCAATGCTTTTTCTCATCTAAGCAGGCAAAAATAAAAATTCCTCTTACTATCCCTAATATAAAAATATCGTCAAAGCCCACTGTCTTGGTTTCAGTTTTCTGTTGACAAAGTATTGGACTTTCGACATGATTTTTCCTGTCGAAGGAAGCACATAGCTCAGGAGTGTCTTCCCACCTGCAGAGGAGGATCCAGGCAATGCATTCCTTGTCACCAGTGTTTCCATCCTGTTCACTACAAAAAATGGGGTTTTGCAGTTACTGTTAATTCCTTTTAGTGAAAAAGCGAGCAGTTTCCTCTGAGGTTGCTATTAATACCTCATTATGAGATTATGATAAGAGGTCTCCCTGAAGTCTGCCAGCAAAACAGCTGTTGGAGCAGATGAGTTGGTATTACTCAGTGCTATAATGTTCTGGTAATCTCGTTCTTGAAGATCAACTCAATTATCACTTGCAGCATGTCCAGGTGTCAGTCAACTGAAGACCAAAGAGTTATGGCATGACGTGTGAACCTGGCATTTTTTCATGTCAACATGACCACCGGGCTGCTAATGTGAATCCGCACGTTTGGAACCTGCCTACTTTGACAGTAGCATTGGTGTATTAGGAGGCAAAGTCTATATATTAGAGTAACTGCAACATTGATGACATTAAAGTTATCATTGAAAAATTATAATCTGGAAAAGGAGAAAAATAGTACTTCATGAAGTTTGGAGAGTACATCCTACTCCAACCCATACTCAGAAGTATTGCCCTTATGAATAGGAGGATGACTGGAGGGGGGGATTTCTGCTTGTGACGAGTGAAAAATTCTGCATGTTTGTTTATCTATTTTTCAAGTGGGTTTTTGTCAATTCATATCTTCCCTGTACACACTTTCTGGAGATTTAGCAAAAGAATATTGACTTAAAAAGTGATTCTTCCTAATCCAGTGCTATGATAGCTGTGCCCATACAAACCATGTGAAAGCTTCTTGAGCAGCAGTAGTAAAAACTGTGCCAAATATGTTCAGCTGTTTACTTTCGAGCTAAGCAGTGCTGCAGGGATCTTGGCATATGGCCCCTACTATTTGAAATCTGAGGAAATTCCCACTGGGCCTGAGACCAAACACTTTCTTGCAGCCATTTGGTGGGCTTTTACTACTGTGGTGTTTTAAAAGGCTGATGGTTAGCAGCCTCTTGCTGCTCAGGAATCCAGCTGAGCTGCTTCACAGACTGCTGTTCATCTTGCCTGGGTTGCAAACAAAATTCAGCCTCTCCCAGCTGTGTTCTGCCCACTTACAGCAATGATTAATTTCTTCCCAAGACTTCAATATAAAAGTCATCTGCACTGAGTGATGTGCAGCACTTCTCTTGCTCTTTGCTACATTTTTTAATATCAAGGTGGCGAATGATTGTTTTTTTCACAATAGAATTTTCTGAAATACCATCTCTTACATTCTCATTTTTATTTTAGTGGTCCTACAGAAGCAGACTGAAAACAAATCTGTAACTGAAAATTGTATTTTTATGTAAGATGCATATTTTAAGCTCTTTAAACAGTGTATACTATATAGAGATTAATACATTATTAATATATATTAATAAAAAAGTGTTCATAAAGTCTAAGTAAAAACTGCTTTCCCTCCTGACTATTCATTTTTCACCAGTTTGGTATTTCTAATAAGTGTTTATTCTAGGCAGAGCTTGGGGCATTATAGGGGTTAACACATGATAAAAGCAGTAAAGGGCAGAAAAGTTGATCGTGGACTGCGAAGTTGGTAGGCCCAGAACTTTCTACATTTGTTCAAAATAATTATGGGTGCCAAAAGTAGCATCCCCCCGACTTCTTACAGCAACTACACTGCTGCGGTTCAAACTAGTGCCCCATCGTATAGAGAGGGCAACTGCACTGCAGCCCATGGAATGAAGAAGTATAATGATTAAAAAGCATTTGTGTTGAATGTCCTGCAATATTGTAATAAAGCAAGCTTCTGTAATTGAAACATGTTCCAACAAGCCATGAAACTATTCTTAAAGTTGCATCATTTTGCATCCAAGAGAAAAATCTTATAATTTGTCGAACATCCATTGATTTGATGAAAGCTTTTGGCCACTCAGAAATGAGCTGAATTTTGAAGCATGATGGAAGGATCTGGCTGTCTGAGGGACCTTCCCTCGGGCACCGTAAAGGTCAATGGAATTCCAAGCCAACCATTTCCCTGAAACAAATAGTAGCAAATGAGATTGCATCTTAGGGACTGCATTGTTCGTGCTATTTTGTGCATTTGTGCTAGACAATGCCCTAAAACGATCAACAGCGTTTACTTCTGAACTATTCCAGGCTACAAAACCCCCTGTAGGATTTGATCATTCACTAGTAGCCCGCTCTAAACAAGATGTTTAGTTTGCAGGCTGATTTTCTGCTTCTATTATTAGCTTTCAAATAATGATGACTCCAAGGAAAACAGAAGATTATGTACTGAAGAGGAAAATACATTATGTCATCCAAACGCATTGGTAGAAATAAATTTGAAATTTGATGTGCTTATGCAGTCTAGCTATTCCATCAGCATGAAAGTAGCTTCTTCACCAAATTGAAGTGACACAGCATTTCTCTGCTTACCATGCACAGAATGAGTCAGAGATTTTGCATAGAGGATGCATCCACCCATGGAAAACTGCCATGAGAGAATACTGTGTACCCGCACTTAATGAAATAATACGATACATTTTTGGTTTTAGTCGGATTGATTGAATGCTTATTGAGTCATTAATAACAATTCCCAGCAGCACTGGGTAGTAGGTGTGGTTTAGATCATACCTCAGTGACCAAGCAATTCCCTTACAGTGAGCTGGAACACGTGAAAAGGCGGATGGATGGTAAGATAATACTTCAAAAATACCTTAGAAGCACAATTGACTGAACACACCCTGCCAGCTAATGCTTCTGGATTCCTAAACCAAAAAGAGGAGTCTTCCACGCGGGGTTAAAAGTAGCTACAGGTGTTAGTGTGTTGACACCTACCTCCTTATGGCAACAGCATCTTTGACTCTGACACCATGATAATGACGAACAAGATTTTGATTTCACAGAACTGCCACTTCACTATCTGTCCATTACATCTTTCAAATAGTTGTGAAAGGCATCAGAGATGCTATACTATTTACATGAGGTGGTGTAGAAGATCATTTGTAGAAGTGGACAAATAAGCAGTATATGCTCTAGTATTGGTGAATTGGGGAAGAACAAATCATGAGAAGTTACACAGCCAAATACTGATGCTGTAGAGAGTGTCTCTGCAGATTCAATCCCAGATGGGCTAATAAAAGTTTTACTTAGGCACGATAATAGCTTCACTGTTGCAAAATTGTTAAAAATTGGGATATTTTAATTTGGTGGTTAACAAAATTTTCCTACAGTAGCTGCTGTCTCTTGAAGGTCTTGAGTTATCAACTTAAGGGCATTATAATTCAGCCATCATTTTCCTTGAAACCTGTTTGGGTTTTTTTGAATACTTGTACTGTAGCAGGAACTTGAAACACAGTCATGAAACTATGAAATGTCAGGTAGTGGCCATCAACTCTGAGTTGCTCCAACCCCTTTGATACAAAGGAGGTATCTTTTGCTGGTTGCCCATGGAGATGTGGAGCCTGGAAATTCCTTGTGTGATGTACAAAGGCAAGTAAAGGCAGCAGAGGCTTTTGTAAAAGAGAATGCTTTCTAAACCATGGAAGCTATTTTACCGAGCAGTGGAGCTGATAAAACTATAAAAACAGTCTAGCCTAGCAGCCACAGGCCAAAGTTTTGAATGTACAGGGTAATTGGGTCTACATTAGCCTCAGGGTTCAGAGCAGTAATGGAGTTTTGAAACGAATCCCTTGATTGTCTCTATTTACTGTGTATTAATTCTGTTCTGAGGACAGTTGTGGTACCCATAAAATGGTTTCTGGTTGGGAGGAAACTAAATGAGAAAGCTTGCTCCAGAAGTGCTACAGTGCTCTTCAGGAACAATAGGTTCCTAATTTATTTGTGGACTATACCACCAAAAGGTCTTCCAGTTTGTGCATTTGAGCATTGAACCACCTATGTAGTGGAGATGTTTGGCCCAGGAAACCAGCTGACATGTAAATCCAGGTGAACCTTCTGAGCCTCATATAATGGAGATGTAAGGAGCCTCAGCACCACTCACTTTGATTGCACTTCTAGTAGGGGAGAAAATATGTCTGAATGATTAGAAGTTCCCTTGTCCAAGACATTAATCCTGGGATTTAGGTGACAAAACTCTGAGGATTCTCTGCTAGAGTGTTGTCAAACATGAGAAGTGACGCTCAATTGGCTAAACCTCAGCATTTAGTGCTATTTTAGATGTAGAGCAACTATAGGGTATCCACCTTAGCTACCAGCTGCTGCTTCAGAGGAGGGTCTTTTCTGAGGCCCTGTGTCATATCTGCTGGTCCCAGACAGGCACCTTGGCTATCCAAAGGCCTCTCAATTGTCTTTTGGCATTTTGTTTTCAGCAACTGGATGACAATGAGCTTCAGCACTCAGGTGTCTGCTAAACAAAAAGATCTGAAAAAAATCTAGAGCTTTGAACAACAAACTTCACAAATCAGACCAGGTTAGAAATCCAATGGCTTCTGTGGCTAGGGTCCAGACACGGCATTTTGGTGTCTGTCCACAAAGTGGGACAGGGATAGGGAGTGATGGTCAGGACTTTAAGTCTACTTTACCCACAGGTGTTTATGCCTTTCCAAAGAGCAAACTACTTATTCACACATCTGAAACTAATTTTAGGAGGCAATACTCTGACACTCTCATTAGGCGGTAGCTCACTTTCTGTGAAGCAAGCATTATTTATTCTCATACATCATACTCTCTGTACAGCTAAATAGGTTACCAGAGAGAAGAACACAGGAAGGAGAAACTTTTAAGATTTTTTAGAATTAGTGAATTAAGTTTCAAAGGTAAAGAAGTCTAGCTGCATTATACTTAAATTACTCGGAGGTGTGGAGAAGTGGCTGAGTTGTTAACATTATTATTACCCGGTAAATTTGGAGACTCAGGCAAATGCTTTCCCCTGTCTGTACATGCGTACCTGCACACATACCCATACGCTTCGCAGTCATAGTGTCTTCAGTGAGTGAAAGGAATTAATGTCTGTCTTCAATTTTATTTTGCCGTTACCCCTGTTGCTTTTCATCTGATAGTTTTCAGAGAGCCACGCTGGCATTGATTCAGTTACGTGGGAACAGTTTGTGTGTTTTAATGCAACTTCAAGCTATGTTGCTGTCGACCCTGCTGTGCGTGTTTCTCTAATCAACCGCACACAACATTGCTTGTCTTCTGAAGCAGTGCATCGCGAGTGAGGGGTTTTGTGCTGGTAAAAAAGGGAAGATGTAGGTTTTTATCTTCTCCTGCTCTTGTCCTGTTTGTAGCTGGGGGCTGTTGGCTTCTGTAAGCCTGTAGTTGCGTTTCTGCTTTTTACTGAGACAGTCCATAGCACACTTCTCTATTTCTCTCTCCCCACTTCATGTTCTATCCCACAGTGTTTCAAAACGCTTCCTTCCAAAACCAGAACGATTTGTGATGTTGAGATTACCAACCATATGGTACAGTGAGTAAGTCACACATGTTTTCTCGGTAGCCAGTGGTTGCTGGCTGTGAAAGGCACACATAGCATCACATTAGCTTCTGTCCTAAGAATTCTAGTCACAGTCTCAAAATTTGCTTAAAAATGTAAGAGGAATGAAGTGTTGTACAAGTCCATTTTAGCCTAAATATTTATTTAAACTCAATACTGCTTCTCTGATTTCTATTATAGTTGTTGTTCCAGCCCTTCATAGTTTTATTGTACGCTCATCCTACTGTGACAGAGGAGGAAGTTTCTCACAGCTAAATCGAGTATGAATGTGTTATAAGTTCAAGTCTCATTATTGCATTTCCTTTTCTAATCAAGGCAAAGAATCTGTTGTTAACAATGTAATCTCTTTTCCTGTTGAATTGGTCTTATAGATACAGCCATAAAAACAATTGGTTTGAATAGTTCCTTTGCACTCAGGTTCTTTTTCAAAACATTGATTACTCCTAATTATCATTTCTTAGCCACAGTGATTTAGAATTGGGTCTTTCAGAGTCACGATTTTCGCAAACCCATTCACATTAAACTGTCTGGAGAGAGTTTGGAGGTGATTGATTTTTCAAAGTATTGCAGTGAAGTTTGATTCATAGTTCTGATTAAATGAGCTGGTAGACTAAAACCATGTGCAATCTTTTGAAAATGTATCACTTTCATCAAAATCTACAATTCCTACAAATCGTATTTAGAAAGACATGTAGACTAGTCAGCTCTAAATACGCATCCAATAAAATGGTGTGCTCCAAATTAGTCAGCCGTTGCCAACTGACAAGACAAACAGATTACAAATTTTTATCAGGTTACTCATCAGTCTCTGAATTTTCTTTTCAGTATGTTTAGAACTATTCCCAGGATAACTGGCATCCCTTTGAACAACTATGAAGTCAGGTACAGCAAAGTTCTTTAAATATATTTGTTTGCTAAAATTAAATATTTAACTTCAGTTATGAAAAGATCCTCTTCGTTCACCATTGCCCTCTTTTTTGAGTAGCTGTGTCTGATTTTATATTCTGTTCTTAGCTTTCCATTTAATTTTGATACCAGAAAATGAAAAAGAGAGGATGCCAATTCAAGTCTACATGCATGCTGAGATGTCAAAAAGCATAGTGCAGAACTATCTTTGCTTTGTGGATTTTATGCAAAGTATTGGCATGTATTTGCATTCTAGTATCACTGATTCAGACAAGTTCATACCAGCTGTCATCATCTGTACTTCAGTAGTCGTCTGAAAAACAATCAAAGTTAAAATTACTCTATTCAGACAAACGGCTTCAACACGTCTTTGATCTGATCATTCAGAATCTCAGTCTTTGAAAGAGAATTTCACCTGCATTTCTAAGCATTTACTTTAGGTTTATATTGTACTTTTAAAATATTGTACTAACCACAGAAAGAAACATTGTTAATTAAATGACACGAATTAATTAAACCAGTTTCAAGGAGACAATTCACTGACATTTAAAGACAAAACCCCCTTCCTTCTACCTTCTACCACAAACGCAACTTTAAAAGAATTTACAACCAGGATCTTTGCCTTTGCAAAGGTAAATGTTATTAAAATATAAATTTACGTGCCTGTGAACTTTCCAATTATATAATGAATCAATAACAAGACTGATGAGACTGTGTCCAAAGACTGATAAGATTGAGAAAACCTATATTTTTTCTAGTTCGTATACTTTTATCTTTCCTGAATTAATTTTGTTCTGATAAAAGTGTCTGTAGGTTTGATCTTTTCTGCTGAAACTGCAATGGTGGGCTCGTTTGAATGAAAATATGACAAGTCCTGAATTTTTCAACATGGATTTTCAGAATAGTCAATTCTGTGATCTCGTGCTACTTGACTGCAAAATGACAGCATTCACAAGAAAGAGAGAGTTTAATGCATCAATTTTTTTTTAGTTTAGCCAAAAGTCTTTGCCCTTCTGAGTGTCCTTATTCCTCATATTGTAACTCTGCTACCTTGTAAATAGGGGCTGTGCCTTAGAACATCTCTTGCTCTTGTAAGATGATAGACCTCGAGATCCATCTTTAGCTGCAATTATTTGTAGTCTTGTAAAGGTACTGAAAAAACCATGAGCTTGTGAATATCAGGTCAAAAGTAGATGTCTTCCAAGAAGACTAGTGTGAATGCTTGTGTTTCAGAGTACATTTGATAGGTGATAAGTACCCAAGGGCAAAAATTGATTAAAGTGTTGAAGAACCTTCCAAATGTCAAGAAAAGTGCAGAAGTAACGGGTGGTTACTTTTTGCTAACTGGTGATTAGACATTTCACTAGCTTCTGACTGAGTTCAGTCTACCTGTGATTACAGGAATGATTACCTTTTTGGTCAGAAATAACATATCGGTGTATTTATCCAGTGAGAAGAAAAAAAATTTGAAAATTATTTAAAATATTAACATAAATTAAATTTATGTTTCATCTCATTCGGTGTATATCAGGTGTAATTTTAATCCTGTCAGCTATACAGAGTCAAAAACTTTTTTAAAGACTGCAATTTCTTCACAGATACATTCTGATTCCTGTGTCGTTTGTGGTTTTTCAAGTTATTAACATTGGGAGGCTACAGATATGTTCACTGATTCTTAGAAATGAAGACATGGTTTGAATTCCTTGGACAACATTGCTGTTCAGATAATTTCTATTTTATTTTATTTTATCTTATTTTATTTTATTTTATTTTATTTTATTTTATTTTATTTTATTTTATTTTATTTTATTTTATTTTATGTAAGAAGATAAAGACCATAGTTGGTGGTTATAGAGACGCTTCCGTGGTTGTCTAAATACTAAGTGCTTCATCTGTTTTTATGTGCTAGGTTAATTAGTCTAACTAAGCATATCTTAGGTAATAGTTGGTCTGGAGTGTCATGACAAATAATGGGGCTGTGCTTCTCATATGTGCTCATTTGCTTGTGTTGATAGACTGATTATCTGTTTTTTTATTTAGTTCCTGTGTTGTTAATAATCATATCAAGAAGTGAAAGTAAATTGTATTTTCCAGTGTAATGGTGTCTATATCGAAATTATTTTCTTTTCAAACTGTTTCATTAGTTGATTATTTTAAGTCTAATAAATGTAATCTCCAGATTTTTCTCTTTTGCTTCAGTGAATCTTGCTTCTGGTTGGTTTATGTTCTCTTTGGAAAGGGACTGTTTCTACAGCCTCCATAGACTGTGAGATTATTTTTTCCTATGCTTTCCTATTCATTTATCTGGAGTGTTGATCAGTAGTTTTACAATGTGTTCTGCTAAAAGTAGCATAAAAATACATCTCTCCATCTTAAATGGAAGAATAATCTTACTTTATTATTTAGTTTATGAAGGCCACATTGCCTGGTATAAATTAGAAGAGCCCTGATATGGATTAGAGCCCTGCCTGCTGAAGCAGAGCATCAAAGAAGCGCTCTGGGAAGAAAAAGTCTGGGAAAAAAAGGTCCAGTAAAATGGCTCAACTTAGAGGGTTAAAAAAAAGTTGGGAGAGAAAAAACATAGAATCATAGAATGGTATGAGTTGGAAGGGACCTTAAAGATCATCTAGTTCCCACTCCCTGCCATGGGCAGGAACACCTCCCACTAGACCAGGCTGCTCAAACCCCATCCAGCCTGGCCTTGGACACTTCCAGGGATGGGGCATCCCTGGAAATGTCACTTTGGTGATGGTAGGAAGTTTTATGTTAACAATTCTTTCATCCTGAAGCGCTTTTATTGCACAGATTGGAGCCCACACTTGAAATCTGTCAATAGTGTTGTGCTGGTGGCATGCACATGCCCTGTAATTGTGTAAAAAAAAACCCCAAACCCCAAAACCAAACAACAACAACAAAACCAGGCAGAGTTATAAACCTTCAAAAAAAATCTTTACTGTTCTTACGCTAGGTTAAGTATAAGAGTTAGTATATATGATGGAGGTTACTATTGAACATGATACATAGTTTGAACTATAAAAAATTGCCTGCCTACCCAGAGTTACCATCTCTTAGACCTCCCCTTGAGAACTGGTCCATATGCATGGGTTTGCAAAAAAGCCCACAGCATGCTCCAGGCAAGGTCTGCATGGGCCTGGCAAAGAGCAATTTTTCTGCAGCTTTGAGGGACTGGAAATACCAGCAAAGAATAGCTTGCAGAGAAAAAAAATATATTCTTTTATTAGAACAACTGATGTAGTTAAGGGGTGGACAGAAGAGAGAAACTTCTGGATGTTACCTGCAGTTCTGCCTACAAGCACTGCAGGGAAAGACCGATTCAAGCATTCTCACCAGAGAGGAACAAACATTTCTTATACGCCCTCCTACACACCCTGTACCACTCAAGGCCATCAAGAAGATCTTAGATTCCTGTATTGGTCTTTTTAAAAAAGAAGAAGAGTGGTTCCTGGCCTTTTCCATTAATTACAACAATTTATCAATTTACGACCAAAGCTGCACACTGCCAGAGAGCATTATCATTCTGTCAGACAGGAAAATTTAATTTCATTGTTTCTTAAAAGGATGCAGTTGGATGAGAGGGGGGGGTCTCACAGCTCCTCACAGACTCCTGAGTTAAGGCTAATAATTAAAATAGGAATAAGGATCTGAACAAAAATTACAAACCTATAGTTCTGTGTGTATCTGTAGGTGGGAGCCACAGCTATAACAGCTTGAAACGAATCCTATTTAGTATTTTTCACAATGATAGGTAGTTTATGTAGAGACTATGGAGGTAGGTTGGAGCTTTGGAAGAAAGGAAGGATTCTGTAAACTTCCATTGTCCAGGAAGTTGCATGCACCATTTCCCTTCACAAGAAAACAAAGTATCTTCTGGATCCATTCCCGCACCCTCCAGTATATCAACAACTTTCTCTCAATTACCTTTTGGCTCAAGTGAGTAAAGGGCTGCAATCATCCTTTTTGACAAGCCTTTAAAGCTGCTTTTTTCCAGATCATTTCCAATAATAACTGTAATTTAAACTTTTATGATAAAAGCATAGAAGTGCTTTAAAATAGCTGAGGTATTTTTCTAGAGAAGGTGACGTCATTCTTTCCATCAGCAGCAAGAATAGTCTGCTCATGCTTTAGTCTGTGTTTGCTGATAAGTAGAAAAGGAATTAGAACATTAGTCAGTATTTTGATATTTAAAATGAATTATTTTCCTCTGTTCCATTATCTTTGTCAGTTAGATTCTATTTTCCAAAAGTATTTCAATTGCCAAATTTGGCCTTTGGGTGTATTTACATGGTTCTAATGGGATTTGCGTGTGTCTACTCGAGAACAGAATTTGATTCGTGTGTAAGTACTTCAATTTGCCTGAGATGCACCGAGATAAAAATTTTTTATAATTCCCAAGCAGCTGTCTAAAAACTTTCTTGGGGCATTTTCTCTGTGAAAGAAAAGAAATACTTCATAGCTATCAATGGGCAATAAAAAATAGGCATAAAAAAAACCCCAGCAAATGTAACAGCCTTTTCTTGGGTTTGGTTCCAGTTTTAAATGCCTGAGCAATGAGATTAAAGTTTCAGTTCTGCACTAGCTGTCATTTGGACAAGACCACAGCTGGCTCTCACATACAGGTTCAAGGGACAACATTAGGAACACCTTCACTGATACTGAACTCCCTTCTCTTCCCTCAGTGGGACTGAGCCCCATTGCAAATGTTCCTTGGGGCATAGAGGAGTCCTTGAGCCTGGAGCCATCTCCCTGGGAGTACAGGGCATAGCAGCCGAAGGGCTTCATCTCGTCTGTGTTTTCCAGAGTTCTTGCTAAAAATCTGTGATTCCCTCTAAACTTCCAATGCAGAACTGAGTAGAGTGGCAAAAATATGGTGGAATATGATTCTTCTTTGGTCTCCGGTGCACTTATGTGGGTATTATCCAACTTTCACTTTGGTTAAGATATTTTACATGTTTCCACTTCAGACTCACTCTCTCAGATAAGGTTGGATACACAGTACTTTCTACTTCTGCCAAGGTACTACAAGGGAATGCTTGGTTTTCACTGTGGAAAAAATTAGTTGCAGGGTCCTAACAGCTCCAAAAGTTTTGGAAGCAAGATAGCTCAAGTTTGTAATGATTTAAATCAATATTTTGGTAATGCAGGTCATGCTGAAGAATATCTGTCTGCTCCTGTTGATTAAAAAGATGTACCTGCTTAGAAGTGTTCCTTAATTGATTACCTACATTTTCATGTAATGATCCTGTTCAGTACAACATAAAGTTGCCAGGAGTAAGTACTTTTTCTACAGATCATAGAATGGTTCGGGTTGGAAGGGACCTTAAAGATCATCTAGTTCCAAGCCCCCTGCCATGGGCAGGGACACCTCCCACTAGACCAGGTTGCTCAAAGCCCCATCCAGCCTGGCCTTGAACACTTTGAGGGCTGGGGAATCCACACCTTCTCTGAGCAATCTGTTCCAGTGCCTCACCACCCTCATTGTAAAAAATGTCTTCCTTATGTTCAATCTGAATCTACCCTTGTTTAGTTTAAAACCATTACCCCGGTCCTATTGCAACAGGCCTTGCTAAAATGTCTGTCCCCATTTTTCTTTTAAGCCCCCTTTAAGTATTAAAAGGCTGCAATCAGGCCTCCCCAGAGCCTCTCAGTCTTTCTTCATGGGGAAGGTGTTCCAGCCCTCTGATCATCTTCGTGGCCTTCCTCTGGACCCACTTTAACAGGTCCATGTCTTTCTTGTACTGGGAGCTCCAGAGCTGGACGCAGTAATCCAGCTGGACTCTCACAAAAGCAGAGGGGGAGAATTGTCTCCCTCGACCTGCTGGCCATGCTTCTTTTGATGCAACCCAGGATATGGTCGGCCACCTGGCCTGCAAATACACATTGCCAGCTCACGTCCAAGTTTTCATCCACCAGTACCCTCAGGTTCTTCTTGGCAGGCCTGATCTCAATCCATTCATCCCCCAGCCTGTATTGATACTGGTGATTGCCCTGACCCGGGTGTGGGACCCCGCACTTGGCCTTGTTGAACTTCATGAGGTTTGTATGGGCCCACTTCTTGAGCTTGTCCAGGTCACTCTGGATGGCATCCCTGTCCCTCTAATGAATCAAGCGCACCACTCAGCTTGGTGTAATTCCAGATGAATGACCTATTATAAAATAGAAATTAAATATTATTATTAAATAGAAATAAAATTAAAACCAGAGATTGGACAATTCAGACTGGACGTTAGGAGGAAGTTCTTCACCATGAGGGTGGTGAGACACTGGAACAGGTTGCCCAGAGAGGCGGTGGAAGCCCCAACCCTGGAAGTTTTTAAGGCCAGGCTGGATGGGGCTCTGAGCAACCTGATCTAGCGGGAGGTGTCCCTGCCCATGGCAGCGGGGTTGAAACGAGATGATCTTTAAGGTCCCTTCCAACCCTAACAATTCTATGATTCTATGATTCTAAAATCAGACACTGAGGAGAGAAAGTTACCTTTAAAAGTTATGTTGTTTGCTAGATAGGTAGTAAATGGGTCATAGAGATAAACCTGGTAAGTTGTGTTACCTTCCTGCATTCTTCCCATTTGACATTGTGAATTGTACTTGTTACACAACATATTATTGTTCCCAAGTTAACTACAATTGCAACCCTTCCTGTGGCCTCTGTGAACCTGTGCACAAAGTGAGGTGCTTTTACAACCATGCCATTTCTCAGGGCGGAGCCCTGTGATCAGCCATCTTTAGCACCAAGATTTTAGGCTATAAATCCTGGAGTTTACTGGCATTGCTGCATCTGCAGTTCTTTCCCCTCAGTGGTAATTAAAGGCTTATGTAATAAGCAGTAAAACAATAATTGACATGTGTGTGCTTTAGCCTGCTAAGTCAGTCATCCTTTAGAAAGTCTGTCTTTGTTTGAGTCAGGGAAGAAAATCATGAAGTACTAAAACTTATTGGAAAAAATACTGTGTTGGCTCAAATTTGACCTATACTTTCCAGGGACAGAAGCGCATGTTGGTATTCAGGGGACTGAGAGTGCCAGAGCAAGCAGACCAAACACAGCACTGGTAAGAATTCCTGCAACATATTCCTGTAGTAGCATGGAGAATCCCAAATCATGGACCAAAACACCGTTACACTGAAACGGTGTGCAAGGAAGAAATAAGTGGCTTCTCCTTATCTAAACAAATAAGAAATGTGGATGGGGAATGCCACTCCTGCTAATGGTGCTAGTACACCTCTGTAGGCCTCTAAAAGACCAGAGAATATTTTATCACTTCTGTGTTTTACAGTTGAAGGCTTTAGCCTTAGCTAATCCAAAAAGAGTTGTCAGATTAGTAAGAATAAAAGCAAATAATCATAGGCAAGAATGGTAAAAAGAATGAACTTTTTATTTCTTCAGCTAGCACGGATCATGGTGTAAGAATATTAATTAATGTGACTGTAGGCTATAAAAGATCAGATCTAATTTGCCCAGTGGAGAAATGATAAATAGTATTTTTAAGAATACAGGCTGATATTAGTGATCCATTAGCTCCTCGAGCGTGTCTGAGGGGGTCAACATCGAGAGAGTCTCTGTTGCACTGTGAGCATCAGCATTAGGCTGTGGTTTCCACACAGCTTTTCTGGCTCGCAGAAGTGATTATAAATTAATGGAAGTGAAATATGCTAGATGTTGTACAACCCAAACCCAAAAGGATGTTTGTGGCCCAGTGACCTTACCATCCAAGTGTAAGACGGTGATAACAGCTGACGCAGCTGGCAAAATGCAAAAGAACGAGTGAGACGCTGATGACTGCTCAGTGGTGGATTTGGCGGACTCATGTTCACTGTTGTGTGACTTTTGCAACAAGCAAACTTTACTTTAAGCCTCAATATAAAGAACTTTGCAGGTGTTTATGAGGGGAAAAATTCCAAAACATAAAGGGCAATACAACTGACAGAAACAAAGTAGTCCTTGAAATTGTGACAGTGTGGTGTGTCATACCTAGGCATTTTCAACAATAAAGGTGGCAACGTCATGTCTTTCAAGGCCAGAGGAAGGGATGTTGCAATAATCGAGACAGAAGATGACAAGCATTCGTGGCACAGGAAGACTATTTTGGACACATGGATGACAACACCTAGCCCATTTGTTTTCAGAAAAATGAAATGTGAGTACACGACAAGGTTCAGAGCAGACATCACCAGCAGAAGCTTTTTAGATCTCCACTGGCTCTGAGCAAAGCCAGCTGGAGCACCTCTGCATCATCCTCATGGAGCAGAGGACTGGCCCCGGGCTGAACACATGTAAGAACAGACCAGTGACATTTTTCTGTAACCTCTGTAGGAAATATTCTGAACCAGTTTGTTTGGAGTAAGGTCAGAGACAGAGTGACTGCTGCTCAGTCTGGCCTGTATTTTGGGTAGATACTGATGGCTACAGTGATAAGTTTCGGGGACACCATGGAGGTAAGGCAGCAAACAATTAAGAATTTAATTATAGGGAATTACGGTCAGTATCTTTAAGGCAAACCCTGAATGTTTTTATGTAAAAGAAAGCAAGATTAGATGGAGAGGTTTGTGGTACCAGTTGTTTGTGGTAGATGTATTCATTACATTTCCACTGTCTTGATAAGGGTAGAGTTCATTGTCACTGTGATGGATGCTTGATCCTCCCACAAAAAAAAAAAAACAACATGAAAACAACCCAAACATGTTATGGTGTAAACCCCAGTTTCTCCACACGGAGCCATGCCTGTGGTGCTGGTGTTTCCCCTGTGCTGGCTGTTCCCAGGGGCTCAGCCTGGGCAAGCCTCCACTGTGGGTCACAGAGCAAGGGCTGAGGAGACAAAGCAGGTCATAGAATCGTCTAGGTTGGAAGGGACCTTAAAGATCATCGAGTCCAACCATCAACCTAACACTGCCAAAACCACCACTAAACCATGTCACTAAGCACCACGTCTGCCTGGCTTTTAAATACCTCCAGGGATGGTGATTCCACTAATTCCCTGGGCAGCCTGTTCCAATGCTTGACAACCCTCTCAGTGAAGAAATTTTTCCTAATATCCAATCTAAATCTCTCACGGCACAACATGAGGCCGTTTTCTCTTGTTCTGTCACTTGCTACTGAGGAGAGGAGACCAACACCCACCTCACTACAACCTCCTTTCAGGTAGTTGTAGAGAGCGATAAGGTCTCCCCTCAGCCTCCTTTTCTCCAGGCTAAACACCCCCAGCTCCCTCAGCTGTTCCTCATAAGACTTGTTCTCCAGACCCCTCACCAGCTTCGTTGCCCTTCTCTGGACTCGCTCCAGCACCTCAATGTCTTTCTTGTAGTGAAGGGCCCAAAACTGGACACAGTATTTGAGGTGGGACCTCACCAGTGCTGAGTACAGGGGGACGATCACTTCCCTAGTCCTGCTGGCCACACTGTTCCTGGTGCAGGCCAGGATGCTGTTGGCCTTCTCGGCCATCTGGGCACACTGCTGGCTCACGTTCCTCCGCGCCCAGGTGCGCTGGGAACGCTTCCCGCAGGGGCCGCCGAGGGCTTTGGCGGCCTCCGACCTCTGGTCCCCGCTCGCCCCGCCCCGCCCCGCGGATCGCGCCGGGGAGCCGCGTCCCCCGCAGGCCCCGCCCCGGCGGCGCTGGCGTAGGCTCTGACGCCTCGCCCCGCCTGGGGGACAGGCCGGCCGGCGGCGGGCGCCGTTACCTGCCGGGCCGGCCCCCGCGGCGGCCGCCCGCTCCGCTGGGCCATGCGGTAGCGGGACTGCGGCGGGCCCGGGCTCTCGGCCGCCATGGAGCAGCTCCCGGGCGGCTGGAGGCCGCGGCTGGTGTCCACGCTGGGGCTGGGGCGGCGCTCCTGGGAGGTGACCTTAGACGAGGAGCGGGGGCGGCTGGCCTGGCGCGACCCCCGCCCGCCGCGCCGCGGCGGCGGTGAGTGGAGCGGCGGCGCGGGCCGGGCCGGGGCGGCCGGGCGGGCCTTAGCGCACCTGCCGCGGCCTCGCAGCGGGCCGGGGCCGCCTGAGGGGCCGCCTCTCCTCAGCGGCGGGGGAAGGGCGTCCGCAGCGTCCCGGGCGGCCTGCGGCAGGGCGGCTTCGGGCATGGGTGCCGGCGGGGACGGCCCGCCGTGCTGCGGGAGCCGCTCTCATGGCGGTTCCTGGGCTCGGGGAACGCTGAGGGTTCGGCGTTGTGTCGGCACTGGGTATTTCCTGTACTTGGGCGGCTTTTCGCCCTCCAAAGGAAGGGCGGCAGCCGGCGCTGGGGTTCAGAGTCCGGCGGTGAAGGACGGAGGGGGGTTTAGTCCCCGCGGGCCCGGGCCGCGGCCTGGAGGTGCGGGGAGATGAAGCCGGGGGCGAAGCGGTGTCAGGGCCGTCGCCGGCTGTGCTGGACGCGTCGGCCCGTCAGTCGCCTTGTGCCTTCCCAGACAGAGCTGGGAGCGGCTCAGCGTGAGCCGCGGACACGGCGAGGGCAGCGAAGCACCCTGTTGTACAGAGAAAGGCAACTTAAGCATCTGCTCCGAGAGCTGCCTCTGTAACAAAGGGATGGAGCCTGCCCCTGCCGCTGGGTGAGGAAGGCACGGATTTGTTTAGCTGAACCCCATTGTTTCTTGGCGCTCCGAGTAGGTAGCAGCATGTAGTTTGCAGTTTTGTGTTTAAATTAAGGTAGCAGTAAATTAAGGTAGCAGCACATAGCAGACTTACAGAACTTTAAAAGCAACTTTTTTCCTTTTAGTTGCATGACTTAGGTGTGGGTAAAAACACTTTCATGCTGTGGGAGTGTTTCAGGCAATTATTGCTTATTTTGGGATTGGTTTTGTTTGTTTGTTTTCAAATGAGTATTTTTTTTTTAAAGCCCTTTTTAAAGGGCTCCACGGAAACTTCCAATGAAACTTTAACTTTTGCGAGTTATTGTTTTAGAAATATTTAATATAGGCTAATAATTTGTAATGGGCTAAAAAAGTTGTTTATGGTTCAGCTTTTGTGCAATTAGAATAGTGCCAACTTACAAAACTGCAAGTGGGAGAGGTTGCTGCTAAAAATACTTGACAAAATTTCAGGATAACATTTGAAAAGGTCTGTACATACAGTATGTCAAGCTTCCTACTGTATTTTAGGTGACATTTTATCAGAATCTTTGACCTTGAGGTTTTTATATAGTAATTATTCCCATTAGTAACATAACCCTATTAGCATGGTGTGTGAACATCTGAAAATGTGTGAAGTCCTTCTTTTCACAGCAGCTGCTGTAGAGTGGAAAACTGCTGTCACCCTTATTTTAGAGGCTGGAGGAACTAAGACAGGGAAACTAATAATAGAAAGGCTGACTGGAAGTTTATCTGAGAAAGGTTAGAATCTAGATGTCTACAATTCCCAAACTTAAATAGTTAAATATTTCTTTCCTTCTTACCACATACCTTTCTTAAATATTTTCCTTACTTTATCATAATATCTTATTGGCCTATTTTTGAAAAAAGCCCCTGTTTTGTAGAGAATTTTGTTGAATTGTGTAAAATCCTTCTAAAAATTCCCTTGCAAAGTCACCGGCTGACTGATCTGTAGGCTAGAGCAAGTTCAAAAGGAGCTCTGTCTGCTGTATGATAGCTTCCTTTAGACCATGAAAGAGTGCCCACAAAATCACACTAACTCTCTTATTAGCACTCTGAAGTTTACAGCCACTTACAGTTATAACTTTTTTTTCAACTTTTTAAGTTGTAAGCTGTCTCGACTTGTTCCTGGTGGGCCAAACCGACTACAAACCTGTCCTGAAGCCTGTTCCAAAGTGGATGTTAGAATGCTGGGAATGGTGAAAGGAGGGTGGGATGCAGAAAGCTAGACTCTTCTTGAGGCAGTTTCTGAAGCAGTACCCAGTTGGAGATTCCTTAGGAGGCCAGTCTGGTTACCGAGTGTGGATGCTGTCCTGTAGCATAGCTATTTACCAGATTTTGGAAAATATGACATGGAATCAGAAGAGAAAAGGGAGGGTGTGAGAAGAAAAAGAAATGCCTAAGTGTTCTGGAGGCACGGGTATAATTTATGTCGAGAGCAATGCAATAGATGATGTACCTCCTCTTCTTAATGCCTGATTAATTCATGTGTTTCCTGCACTTGTGCTTTAATACCATCACAGATTTATGTTATTGCTGCCCTGTTGTCTTTAAGCTCTTTTAAGACCTGGGATAGCTCATCACGTTCTCTACAATTATTTTGGAAATATGAGCAGCATACTTCACAGTATATAAATAAACTTTATAATATGTAAGATGGTTAGTTAGAAGCATATAATTTCAGAGGAGTTGCTTGACCAAGATTGGTATCTTTCTACCATTCAGTCTTTGACTGCGTGACTACTGTGCATTATGCCTAAATACAGACTTAATTATGCAGTATAAAAGTGCTGTATTTTTTGTTTAATAGGTAGTTATTACAGTGAAACAGTTTTCTTTAAACTGAAAAAACTCAGTAAGGGCTGCTTATTTTCTGAGTATTTATTACTGTCTCAGATTCAGCTACGTAAGTAAAAATGGTTTGGTATATATTTTGTCAAGGTTGTCAGACTTTGACATGTAAGGAACTAGAGCTATAGTTAGGTGTGTTGTAGAAGTGTTGAAATATCTACCTCTCCCTGTTGCATTGAAATTCAGGAACAGGTGGGGAACGAGAGACTTTGTCCTATTGTCAAGAACAATATAGTTTTACAGAATATGGGGAGATTCTTGTATTTTTTCATCTTTGTACAATGATATTAATATATATATTTAAACCCCATTCTGTGAAAATGCGTTTTGTGAAGAAAGAAGTATTAATTCAGGAGAATTATTTTTAATGCTATTACTGAGAAGATAACAGTAACAAAAATGTAAAATGTTCGCTCAAGTCATGGTATGTTTTCAAAACCTTAAATCCTAAATACTTTTTACTTTCCTTCCTGCTCTTAGACTTTGTTTAACAGGATCATATTTTCGAGTTCTGTCCTCAGTGTAATGAGGTTCCCCATTTCCCATTCTTTGTTTGGTTAGACTGTTTGAACTTAGAGGGAAAAGCTTTATCTGAAATTTTCAGTGTGTTTCTCTGTTACTTTTAGCTGTGCAGTTTTTTCCTAGGCATACCTTCATCTTCAAGTGTTATGAAGAGCATTATTTTTCAATCTCGTAACATTTCTCCATGAGATTTAGTTGTTAATCATAAATAGTGTATGCAAAGCTGGGCAGATCAATTGTTTTATTATTTCTTCATGTCGATGGCACAATCAGGTTTTTGAGTAACACATGATAAAGCTTTGTGTACCAGATTTCATAGCAGGTTATACATTGTACATGTGTACTTACAGGTATTTTGGAAGTATTGGCTAAGATTGTGTCATGCCTGGTACTAAGGCATTACAAACACAGAATGAGATTCTCTTGTCATTTTTCTGCTTTTTTTTTTTTCCTTTGTAAAGTACAAGCGTGAAGGCAATGATCAAACTGGACACTGAACTGTATGCCTTCACTTGTTCTGTGCACTTTCTTTTAGCCCTTCTATTTCTCCCTCCAGAATTCTCCTCCCTACGCATGTCTTTTCCAGCTTTCCCCCGAAAACAACTGCTTGAGGAAGCCTCAGTGCTAGTGTTCACAAGCCTGATGCTATTCTGATGTTGTGGCTTCTAAAGAACGCTCAGTTTGATAAACACAGTACCAAGGCAGCAGAGATGGACCTGCTTGGAAACAAGGTCTGTCCAGCACCTGCAATGCGCTGGCACATCCTTAGCAAGGTCATTTTTCATCAGTTGTTCCCAGTTGGCAATGGACACGTGTAGAAATCTGAACCATGTTTTTCCCTAGGCAGTTCCCCTGACTACATTGAACCGGTAGGACGTGGGAAATAAAAGCTCTAGAAGCCATTCTAGAAGAATGCGTCGTCTTCTGGAAGATACATTATTCAAATATAGATGCACACTACATTAAACAATATATGTTTTTCAGCATACACCTCTTTCGTGTTTGGGTGGGTTTTTTTCCCCTTAAGGTGAAGAAGTGTTTCTTATTTCTGGCTTCAAAACTGAAATATTCATAGTTCAGTTGAAAAGATTTAACTTGGAAATTTGAAAAAAAAAAAATCAATGTGAAAACATTCAATAGTACGATTTAAATATGCAAATTGATCCAAGTTCAAATTGCTGTGATTTTATTCAAATTCAGATATGCGATGTGAAGTAGCAACTGTGTGTCTGATCATAGTAGGAGCTGATCTATTGTCTGTTGATTTACAAAGTACTCGATTTACTTAAAAAAGCCCATTTCCCTATACATGGCTGTGTATTGTGAGATACTGGCCTTCAGATATTTTTGTGACTCTCTCACAGTTTTCAGTTAAATTATTTAGCCTTTTTTCTTCCCCCTCTCCCAGGATGTGAATTCTCTGTAATTGTACTCTATATCCCTATCCACCGTCATCTTCTGGTCTGTATTACACAGCTTTCTGTAGTGCATGATCAATATAATGCAATGTGCCTTCTGACAGAAAACATTATTTTCTTGCTTTTAGGTGAAGGCGAAGCTTAAACTTAGGGCAAGATAACTTACCGTTCATGTGGTCTGTAACAGTAAATTAGTTTTCAAAGGGACTGAAAAAATACTTTTTCTTTAAATCTGCACCCCAGCTTTTTAGTTGTTAATATTTTTAAGTCACAAAGAGTATACTAATAATTTCAATTAATTCTGAATGCCACTGCATCCGTGGGCCTGAGCTGGATTTTAAGAATGAACCAAATGCTGTGATCAGCGACATTTTTATGTTTTTGCACATGCCTGTGTTGCTTTGAGCTAACACGTTCCTGAGGGAGGAATTTGGCCTGTAGGATATGTAGCTGACAGGATGAATGAACAAATCTAGACTGGGGTTCCGACTGAGTTTCCTTATTAACTCAGGCAGAGCTCTGTGGGAGTGGCAGACAGCGATGATGCACCAAAAAGCCTTTCTTAACACAGAAAAACACACTTCACAACTGCTGGCTGTGTTTTTCACAAAGAAAGCCCGCTGTTAGTGTGCTTAATTTGGGGTGTGTTTCTTTTCTCCCACTTGCTTAATGTAGGGAAAAGTAGCATGCATCTAACAGTATTTTGCTGATTTGTCAGTTTGCACTTCGGGAGAGTGTCTGTTAAGATTATAAGAGCTCTGTGACCTGGAATGAGTGATGACTGGCACAGGCAGTGTGCTGGGAAGACTGTCACCTGTTTGTTGTGTGTTTTGATTGGGTTTTTTTAATGTATTTTTTTTTTTTTTGCCATGCCCCTTCATCCAGCTGCTCTGGGTGGACAATTCATTCTCTTTAGTGTGTCAGGTATGCGAAACATTGAACAAGGTGGACATGAAAACATGAACGTGTGAAGATCTTTGAGATTAAGCTTAAGAAAATTGATATGTACTTCAACATTTCTGAACTTGAAATTCAGTCTCTTGAATCTAGATGCATGTGTTGAAAGAGTCACGGTATTTTGCCTCGAATTTTGTCTAGGAACTGTTGCGTGGTGCTTGCTTGAGTATATTGCACTAAGCCAAGTGAAATTCTTTCTTTGGTGTGATCTGAGCCCACATTTCAACTTTTTTTCATTAATGTTGGTGTAGTAGTGCTGATGCAAGTACCGGTTTTCTTTTTGTTAATGTGGCAATAAGATTTTTCCATGTTTTGGGAGGAACTCGTAAAGGTGAAGGCCTTTATGAGTGAAGACCTTTGTGCTAAATCAGTGAAAGGAATGGCTCATGCTGCTTGATAAGAGGGTAAATGCTGCAAAGTAGGTGTGGGAAAGGACTATAATTAGTACATATGTGAATCTTGTTGACCTCTCAAAAGAGGGTGGGATAGACCTTCTACTTAATTTTATGGGGCGGGTTTTGTTGATTAAATGGCAGATGAAGGCATTGTGTTTATAGGAGTGGCATTGTGCTGCTTGTATTGAAGGTCTCTATTTCTTCCCAGTGGAAACTTCTCCCTTCTGGGGAGAAGGGGAGAGAGTGGGACTAAGTAGTTGATTTGCTTTATGATTAAACAATATATTGTATAATGTTAAGTTGAATAGTGATAGTCATATTTGGACTGATAGAAATTCCTGAGCTCTATTCAGACACAAATACCACTGCAATCAGATTTGTTTTTATAAGCTGTAGGGAATTTTCTGAATAACACGTTTGTATTTGAGACAGCTTTGCATCTTTTTGGCTCTCTGCAATTACTGTACTAGGTAGCGTGTGGTTTTGACTGCCTTAAGATTGCAGTATACTTATCAGGGCAGTGGCGTTGGGTGATGCTTGTACAGTGCCAAGTAGCACTGAGGGCCACGATCAACAAGAGCTGGTATTTGCAGAACAGAAACTTCTCAGACTTTTATGAAACCCAAAGATTTACAGGGGGGAAGATGGGATCACTCTGTTCTTTGCTTTTGTGTGTTTTTTTTTTTTCCTGTGTCTGTCTGTCCCGTCCCCCCTGTCCCCTCCCAGGAATCTGTTTTTTTCAAATATGTAAATCAGTTAAGATTAAAAAAAAATGCACATATATAGTTAAAACATTTAATCTTTGCTTTTCTGCCACCTCTGTGAAGAGATTTGCTAGAAAAGCAGAACTTCCAGTCATGAGACCATCAGGGGGAGAATACATCTGAAGAATTAGGAGAGCTTAGCAGAAGTGCTTTCAAGGTCGAGGGTTGTTAATATAAGCTGTGTAATATGTGCTAAACTATGTTCTCCAAATAAGTGCTTTCAGTGGTAAAGATTTGGAAGTGCTTTTTAATCTATTTCCTATCTGTACAGTTGGGCAACTTTATTATATAGAAAATGCATAATAAAACAATGACTTCTGTTGTCACTCCTAGCATACGTGCTAATAGGTATCTAGTACGCAGAACTATTTCCAAAAATGTTCATTAGAGAATAGTCATTTAAATTTTGATCTAAATGTAGTTTGTCAGTTTTGTAGCATATCAGTGAGTAACAACAAAATGAGTGCAATCTTTATAAATGCAGCAAGCTTTTTTTCATATTCTGACATATGGGTAGGTGGCATAGTCAGTAGAAAGTTGAGAACTAAAAGCAGTTCTGGGAAAGAAGGGTTAAACAGCATGCTTCCCTTAATTTATTGTTCCATCTCTGTTCTGTATTTTTTTCCCTTGGATAAATGGGTAGGTGAAGAATCCTATCGAGATTCCATAGTAGATCTTGTCTCTGAATGTTAGGAAGACGAATTAACTGGTGCTGTCCATTATTAAATACTTGATGGTCTTACACGTGTATATGTATGATATCTATATCTGTGTACACGTAAAGTGTTTTAGTAAGTTCATCTCTGCTGTTGGATCTTTATAAAGACATTCTGTGACTGCTGCATTTCCCCATCATGCCTTAAATATAGTAAATGCAATTATTATAAGCCAAAATTTGTTTTATTAGTAGGTAAAACATTTGAACACATCCAGATTACTGAAAGACCTCAGTGTAAAGTTTGGAGGCTACTTTTCCTTGGAATCAAGCTAAAAACCTCTAGGAAGATAAAATCTCTAGAGGAATATAAATAAAGTCAAATACTAAAACACACATAAAGGAAAAAAAACTTGTGTGCGTAGTCCATGACGTACCAATAGACATGAAAATAGGTAACAACTCTATGGACTAACACAAAGAAATAGGATGGGGGGAAAAAAAATAATTCTGCTTATTTTACATTCCTCACCACCACCATGGTTCTTCTGCAACATAGTGAGGAAGATGAAATGCAGAATAAAACCTAGCAACAACAGTATTAGTGTTTGTATTTTATGCATTTAATATCTCTTTATATCTCTATATCTATCTATATATGACAGAAATGAGTATATTATAATAATAAAATTTCTTATATAATAAGTACAATAATATAATTGTATGTAATTGTTTTATTTGTGTATATATGCACAGGGCGCTTGCTTGTGCATAAATAGAAAGCATGCATTTTCAGTTTCACTCTTTTTTTAGAGATAAGGTAAAAGCGAAGAAATTTTGAAATTAGTAATGAAAATGAGAGAAAATCCTCAATTTGACAGGAGTTAAGAAGACTGAGAAGGTGCTGAGGGGACTATAAGAGAAGAAAGAGTGAGGGTGGAGGAAATTCTTTCATAGTGTAAAAGCAAAGCTATTGTCTGATAAAACAATAGTTTTGAAGTTGATACAAGGGAAATATATTTAATAGTACATAAACATAACATCTAGAATTTGCTTCATAGGAGATCCTGAAGTTTAAAAGCTTAGTGGGATTTAAAGTCTTAAGAATTCATATGAATGCCCTTCTTTCATAAGCCAACTACTTACTTGCGAATAACAAATAGCCTCTGTAGTCTCCCTGCACTAGATTTAGTTGCACATTCTTTGAAATAGCTTGTGCTATTCACTGTCAAATATCTGAACTAGGCATCACTGAAAGGGCAGTTTCAGTACTCTGAAAAAGGCAATCTTGATGGATTTTGGCTTCATGCAAAAATATTTTTATACTCTGAATACCTAATTTTTCTGAAGAAATCATAGACATTCAAAATATCGTTTGGGGTAGTTCCTAGGTGGTTATGGATGGTATGCTTTGACTAAAGGCAAAAGGAAATAGAAAATATTCAGTAAATTTCTACTTATGCTCTTGGTTGTGCATATTGAGCAGCTACTCTAATTGTATGTCTATGTCATATTATGTGTAGAAATAATCATTCTGGTGCTGTTTTAAAATGTTAACATGTAAGATCTTGTGTTTATACAGAAAACTGTTTCATACCAACCTCTGAGATCATTGCTGTAGAAGAAACTGAACTTAACAAGAAACAGCGTAATACTGGGAAATGGCAAAAAATGGCAAAGCCACATGCTTTCACGGGTAAGGCAAATACAGTCTTGGGATGCTTGTGCTAATTACTTTGTTAGGGGTACTTTAGTGTGGACTCAAATGGATTATCTTCAGAATTTTTTTTAAACAGATGTGTTTTTTTTAAAAAAAAAAAAAACAAAACCAAAAGAAAATCCCCCCAAAAATCCCACAAAACCAACCAAACACCACCCCTACCGCCCCCCCCCCAAAAAAAAAAATAAAAAATTTGCCAGTTTATATTTAAAGATCCTTATTTTGGGAAATAAACCCTTCCTTTAAGAACACATGCTGTGTTTAGTTATTTAATGAAGTCCTAACTAATGTCTTACATTTCTGCTACTGAATGACGTTGCAGCAGGACACTTGCTTTCTACTAATTGATTAGAGAATCAAGGGAGAAGCTGGAAAATGAGTCCTAAATGTTTGGGTTTTTTAAAATTATCCCTAACCATCAGAATGTGTAAAGGCTCTTTGTATTATTGACTGCATTCTTAAAACAAAGTGCCAGAAATAAATTTCTGTTTGTTATGGGGAAAGAGTGGTGACTTCTGTGCTGCAAAGCTGGGGCAAATGTGATTGCTCTCCTGCCGAATTGTTATGCTGTGGACTGCTTTCCTCACATTTAGTCCTTTGGTAACAACAAGCGGTGATACTGTAGATGGAAAGGTAAGGGTGCTTCTTGTCTCATCAGCCTAGTTGTTAATGCACGAGAAAACTCTAGATCTTTTTTCTCAAGTTTCAGCTTTATGAATTTAAATGCACCCTGTTTGTTACATGGGAGCTGATGTGAGGGTCTGGCTTATGACATTTTATATTATGTAGACGTTGCAGACTTTAATATGGTTAAAGTAAACTCAGTGAACTTTTGTATAAGTATGTCTATAATCAGTTTATAGAAAATGGGTTGTATTTCGTTTAAAAAGAAGTATATGTTTGGGTATCTACTATAAGGTAATGACCTAGAGCAGGTGTTTTCATTTATGTTTTCATTTTGACTTTTTACAAGTGTCCTGTTCACACTCTGAATGCTTCTGATGTTTGCAGAAATGTGTAGTGGGGGTTAAGTACTACCTTTTTCCAAAGACAGATATTTTGGAGGTGTCTCCGAGATGCATTTAAGGCATTTGTCATTTCATAAAACTGTCTCATTGTGCCTCTTCTCTTTTTTTTTTTTAACATTTAACTAGTATATTATGTGAAGAAAGCCCGAAATCACCGCTGGCGGTGCAGTGATGTGACGTTTTGGTGTGTTGATGAGCACTTGTGTAATCAGTGGATACAGGCACTGAAAGAATTACTTGAAATGCAGAGTAAGTTTGATTAAACTACTAACACTTGCGGCATCATTTTACAGGCTTGTGTGTAAATTAATATTATTTTGATAGAGCTGCTTTTTTGAACTCTTAAGAGCAGCTTATACTCAAAAGTTGAGGGAACTGAGAGTTGAAGTGTCTCATTCTTCCTATCTCTACTTTTGTATCTCGCATATTTGGTAAGTTGTACTGAGTGTTTTGCTCTGATCAGTCAGGACTATAGGTGTCTTATAATTTTTCCCAGATGTAAATTATTTTCACAAAATAGGGACACGATAGAAGCTTAACAGAGTTTCCAGTCTTTCTTATAAACAAGGTGCCATTAATAATTTCTGTGACTGTTGGATATCTACTTCTTGGAAGGCTAAAAGTAGTTTTGCAGGAATTATTCCTGAAAGAGATACCTTGATAGGTGTCGAGGAGCAGCAGGAGCAGAGCAGCTCCATGACAGAAGGAAGGTCAAGGATGGCCATAGCACAGGCAGTGTTCTTGCCAACTAAGGTGCAGTTGTACTATATCTGAGCAGGCATGGAGATAACAGCAGGTCCCTTTTACAGCCCAGATGAGATAAAGCAATTGGGTCCATCCAGGGAGGCCAGACAGGAGCAGCAGGAGATGGAGCTGGGGACAGGACTGGCAATAAGCTACCTACAGAACAGGTCTGGGATCCATCTGAGGCACAGAGACAGAGAAGGGACTATGATGTGACTCAGGCAAGTACTTAAGGCTCACAGGATAAAAGTGGATATTTAACAAAAAAATGTTCTTCTGAACAGGGATTGAAGAGTGTATCTTACTAATGTTCCTGTTTTGTATATGTTACATGAGGTATGTGACTTCCAGTAAAACAGACTATTTCAGAAAACGTTTTCAGAGAGGGTGAATGGTGCTTTGGGTGTGTGGCAGCTTTAAACCATTCAAGCAGTCTAGCTTGGGTGGATTTATTATGCAAATGTGCTGATCTAATTTCCTTTTAAAATAATAACTCAGGATGCCATCTGAGGAAGTGTGAATGTTATAACACGTCTTCGGGTCCTATACAAAAAATGAAGGCTCTCTAGGTGCAGCAAGCATTACCATTTTGTGTATCTGTTAGTACAGAGATGTGATAATTGTCTTCATTGCCACCACCACAACTATTTGAACAAACTTGAGATAGTAATATCAAAGGTGTTTTCTGGGGGGAAGGGATTACACTACAGGGCAAGCACTTGCTGTGCAGGATGTGGTTTTGTAAGTTACTCTTATTGTATCTTTATCACAGAAAGGAAATGCATTATAACTATGTTACCAAAGCAAGAACGTTATTTAAATAAATTAATGTAAAAGTATTTCTGTGTATACTTCACTCACAAATGCCTTTCCTGTTGCTCCTCTTGGTTTGTCTTTTGTCTTGTATGTCTGTGATACTGACATCATCTAGTGGGAAGGTACTGCAAGAATCATATGCATAAGAATGTGAGATGTGGAGTCAGATGAAATGATTCTGATTTTCTCTTGATGTCTTATTACAAATTTGTTCAATACTGTCAGTATAATAAAGAGGATAGATGAAGCAGGTTTTTATAGCTCTTTGATAAAGAATTATAGAGTTTAACCCGGCAATGTGCGCTTGCAGCGCAGAAAGCCAACCACATCCTGGGCCGCATCAAAAGAAGCATGGCCAGCAGGTCAAGGGAGGTGGTTCTGCCCCTCTACTCTGCTGTGGTGAGATCCCACCTGGAGTACTGCATCCAGCTCTGAGCCCCCCAACATAAGAAGGACGTGGACCTGTTAGAGCAAGTCTGGAGGAGGGCCACAAAGATGACAAGGGGGCTGGAGCACCTCTGCTGCGAGGACAGGCTGAGAGAGTTGAGTTTGTTCAGCCCGGAGAAGAGAAGGCTCTGGGGAGACCTTATAGCATCCTTTCAGTACTTAAAGGGGACCTACAGGAGAGATGGGGAGGGACTCTTTATCAGGGAGTGTAGTGATAGGACGAGGGGTAACAGTTTTAAACTGCAAGAGGGTAGATTTAGATTAGATATTAGGAAGAAATTCTTTACTGTGAGGGTGGTGAGGCACAGGAACAGGCTGCCCAGAGAAGTTGTGCATGCTCCATCCCTAGAAATGTTCAAAGGCAAGTTGGATGGGGCTTTGAGCAGCCTGGTCTAGTGGGAGGTGTCCCTGCCCATGGCGGGGAGTGAGAACTAGATGATCTTTAAGGTCCCTTCTAACACAAACCATTCTATGATTCTGTAAGAGTTCATAAAGAGTTATAAAAGGCTTTTGTGCTGTGTTTGCTTTGATGTTTGCGGGTTTGTTTTTGTATAGCTTGCTGGGTTTTTGTTTTGTGTACAAGAGCAGGGTACTCTAATAGTTTTTCCTTACTGCAGAGTCTAGACCAAAGCAGTTGCTTGTGTATATCAATCCGTATGGAGGAAAACGACAAGGGAAGAGGATTTATGAACAGAAAGTTGCTCCACTCTTCAGTCTGGCTTCTATCTCCACTGACGTTGTTGGTGAGTAATGAATATTTTAATTTATTAATAAACACAATCTGAACTGTTAAAACATCTCTGAGTAGCTAGTTCTTTCTGTTACCTACCTTTTCACGCTAAGGAAATTAAACTAAGTGGTAGAGAGGGAATGTTTCTAGTTAAAGCATAGGTAGCCAGATAAATGATGACCTTATATCAATTTTCTGCTTACTAAACTAAAAATTCTTGTACTTCTGAGATATTTGAGCTATTCATTTATAAGATACTGTCCTTCTTGTCTTTTTCTGTTTTACTGTTAAAACCAATTGTTCATTTGTACAATTTTTTAGTGAAATATTTTTCCATATGTACTGTCTCTCTCAATTCTTTCCTTGGCATAAAACCTTTTGAAACACGTTTTATGGGCAGGCTGTTTTATGGTCACATTGGTAATAGAATCATGGTTATTAATGAATTAAACCCAGCATTTTTATAATCGTATATTATATACCATTTTATAATAGTAATTTTATAATAGTAATTTTTAATGTGTTTATTTCTTCATAGTAACTGAACATGCTAACCATGCTAAGGACAATTTATTTGAAGTTAATATTAATAAATATGATGGGTAAGTAACTTCACTTGCCTTTTCTTTTCTAGCTGATACATTCTGTAATCAGTCTGTTCTTTTCTCTAATTTAAAATAGTAGCCTTCATTGCCGATAGGTTTATTGCAACATCTGAAAGTTCTGGGGCATATTCCTTTCCATAAGAGAATGATGTTTAGGAGTATCAAAGGAAAACTAAACTGTTCCAGCAAACCTGTTCAGCACACAGTGCATTCAAGTGTAGTATAACAATGTTTGCATGAGATTTGTGTTCAAAAGATGAATGTAATATTAATTCCAGAAGTTGAGTGTTCTGAGAGCTTGAAAGCTACCCTGAAATGTTTTGTGGTATAGGTGGTATTGATGTATACGTGAGTCCAAACCACATGGTTACATGGAAGATTTTAAAAATGGTTGAACCACAGAAATGCATGTGTTTCTTCAACTTTGATTCTTCGTACATACAGGAAAAGCTTCTTTGGATTCCTACACCTAGTTGTTGTTCATCTGTCCTCTTAGATTGGTTCTGATAAGTGGCTTTCCCTTCACTCAGTGATGAGATTCTTCATTTACTCTCCGGATTCCCTATTTGGCAAAGCCATGCCTGTAATTTTGGAACTAGATACAGGATTCTTAGAGATAACTGCTTCGCTGTCTTCCAAGTGTATTTACTTGGGACAGCTTATTTAAACCTCTTGTGCTAGATTCCTGTTTGTTCTTCTCATTTCCCCTTGTAAGAATTTCTTATGGTGAGTATCTAATAGCTCAGTGATAGAACAGCTTCTCTTTGAAGACAGTTACTTACAATATTCATTCAGTTACAATATAGCAGGTTTTTGTACATCATTGTGCAGAACAACTAGAGCATGCTGTAATATGATGCAGGTAATTGCTATGTTTAGAGTAAGCCTGACGTGTATGAATAGCTATGCTTCCTTATCCATATGCCTGTTTCACAAGCCTCTGTAAAACTGTTTCAGGTTGGTTTTTTCCTTAGTTCTTGAACTATTTCACAGAGTGGTTGAAATTAGAAGGGACCATAGTTCTTTTAAAACTCAGTTGTCTTGTGGACTTGCTTCTCCTGAAGTCCTTTAGCATATGTAGTTTACTATTGTCATCTGTCTGAAAAGTGAAATGCTAGCCCATTAGAAAAATAAACCCAAAATGTAAGAATTGCTCCAGGATCTCTCTTACAGTAGTTCTTCACTAGGGGCCTTCACAGGTGTGACTTGCACATTGGTCATCTGATGTTTGCAATTAATTTGGTCATGCTGATACTGTGTATGTGAACGTCTTTATCTGCCAGTATTTACCCTTGATAGGTATAGACGTTCATATCAGTGTCGTCTCTGAGTCTGGATATAGTATTTGTTATAAATAGAACACTACTGAGACAACTTTGACCTTGAGCTGATGTGATACTTCTAGTCCACTTAACCTCTTAGAGTCTGCAGAGAAAGATGAGACAGGCTAAAGTTGAGGAATAATGTAGTTAAGCTATGGAAAGAGAAATTAATTATAAAAATGAAAAACAAACCTCCTTTTCTCCCTTCTCTCCCAGTTTCTTAAGTCTTGACTTGGACAGTGTATATTTCTAAGACTGTCCTCTCCATTAGTGAAAAAACGTCTGGGTTTTTTCAAGCTTTCCTTCTGCTGAAAATAGAATAATAAGTAAATTTAAATCATCAATACTTAAAAATTAAGTAAACTTACTTGCCCTATGAAATAAGCGTTTCGTCTGCAGTATCTGTTGCTGACTATGTGGAAGAGTAAGTATTAGTTTATGCATTGGAAATGATTGCTGTAGGTAACAGTAACAGTTCCTAAACAGGTATGCTGGGGACTACGTGCATAACTTTGGATTTGTCATGTGTTCCTCTAAAGTGTATTTGAATTAGTTTTTCAGTTAAAGAATGTTTATGCTTTTAGAGTTCAGAGTGTGCATTTGATTACTGTGCATGAAATGTATATTGCTGTAAAATAGTCTTTTACTTCCTAGTATTTGCTTGGCTGTGGACTCTCTGCTGAGCTTTAACACATTGAGGATCTGTGTAGCTGCTGCACCAGCTCTGACCTGAATTAAGTTTGCAAACCAAAGTTTTGCATCTGGTAACATTTGGAACTCTGTGTTTCATTATGAATGGCTATGTAGATACACATGACTTCTGTCTGTTTGGGCGCTCAGCATGTTCAGAAGAGCATGCAAGCATGCACTTTTCTGTTTTTTTGACTTTCATATAATGTATATACCTATTAAATTAACAGTGAAATAAATATACTTCTGCCTCAAGCCACAAATATTAACTTATTTTTCCCTTTTTAGTACAGGTACCCTATTTCCCTTTTGTTTACTTAGAAAGCTGTATGTACAGTCCTGTTCAGTGTTTTCCTTGTATAGTGAATTTCCACTGATATTTGTCTGTCCGCACACAGCAATAGGAGATAAAAATCTTTAATTTTTTTTAGGTTGCGTTCCAGCATTTTTTTCTAACATTACAGATGTGTCTAGGTGCATTTGCAGTTGTGTAGCTTGATCATTTTTTTTCTGTTTTTTGTTAATTGCCAAGTTGACTGTGGGCTACTATGTTCTGTAAAAATGGAGGAGGAGAATTAACAACTATTTTTGATGTGCCCAGTGCATGCTGTAAGTAGAACACTTGCTGTGTTGTTTATTGACTGTTAGTGTGCATTCTAATTTGTGTTTCCTGGCAGTGTTGTTTGTGTTGGTGGGGACGGCATGTTCAGTGAAGTGATGCATGGTCTCATTGGAAGAATGCAGAAGGACTCTGGCATAGACCAAAATAATCCCAAAGCACCATTAGTCCAGTGCAATATAAGGATTGGCATAATTCCTGCTGGTAAGAAAGGGTTAACTTTCAGTTTACTTTATTAATTTATTCTTGAAATTTCTTCTTATTCATAACTTCTTGAATTTAGGCCGAAGTGTAAGATATGAACAATGGTAGTCCATAAAGACACCTAGCTAAAGTTGTTTGTGTCCCAGTGTAATTATTGATCACATGCAATTTTATTTGGGAAGGATATTTTGCAAAGGAAATCAAATCTTAATGTGCAACTTCAGAATTTAATTACTGTGACTTTTTTTTTGGTGTGGCTTATTGTGTGTTAATGCCAGATAAGATGTTGACAGTAATACCTTTGCCCATCTGAACATATTAATGAGTGCAATTTACTGAACAGGGACTTGCCTGATAAATATTTTTCCAGTTCCAAATGCTCCACAAATTTAGTTAGAATTGTAATGAGAACCTCCCAACCTCCCACTGGTCTGGCAAACTCTGAGCAAATGCTAAAATTACTTTTTTTTTTTTTTTTTTTTTTTTCCTCCAGCTGTCATCGCAGAAAGCAACTAGAGCTGAGGAACAGTCCTCAGGTTCCAGACCAAGTTGCAATTTCTGCCCCTTTTTAGAGGTGCTCTACCTTCACAGTTCTCAACGTCAGCTGCTTTTTCAGGCAATCCTGACTGCTGTCGTTGAGAGACGTTTGAGAGAACTTATTCTTGGAGTTCAGGTCTTTGGTGATAAACTTTTTTATTGACAGACTTTATCAGAAAATTTAGCACAGGTGATAAAAATACACCAAGTAAAATAGTATATTTGTACCCTCAGGCTTTAGGTGACTAATTTTATACTTGTCATATCTTTGTGAAGAATGTGTCCAAACCCAACTGGTCTGAATTCTTCCTTGGAAGAAGCTTAACCCTTTCTGCTTGCAGTACAATAAGTATTAGCTATCTAAAAGTTGCAATGTCAGTGTCCCCTTATGGTTTTTCATTCTCCTTGTTAGCTAGCATATTAAGGGTTCTGTATAACAGAATGACTATATTTAAATATATTCTGATTTTATTTGTTAAAGCTTTGTATTAAGATTAGTTTGTATAATAAACTTAACAAGAATAGAATTTGAAGTGCTCCACCCTTCATTTCTCTTATTTGAGAGAATTTCTTGGACTAGAGGTTTTTGCTTACATGGTTGGTTTCAGAAGATTTTTGCCTACTGGTGATGTTAGTGACCATAAGAAGATACAATTAAGAAAAACAGAACCTCAATATTAAGAGCTATTTCTTTGTCCTTAGGAAATTAACTCTACGCATGCTAAAATTGAAAGATTGACCTTGCTTGTTCAAGAATTTCTTAATGCATTTTTTCCAATTGCAACCAAAAATTGTGATCTTCACTGATATTTTAATATTGCTAACATGTATCAAGTCACTTTTTTCTCTTACATACTTTAGTGTTTTGTTTGTTGTGTTTTGTCCATTGTAGCTGTTTGCTATTTGTATATATACTGCATGCTCTATTCCTTGAACTAACATGAGGTACAGCCTTGTAATCAGTCCTATGATTCAAATATTTTCTCCAAGTCATTATTCAGATCCCTCAAAAATTATTTATAATGGTGTATAAGGAAGCTGGCCATGAAGTTCTATTAATTAAGTTTTTGGAAGTACAGAAAATAAAAAAATCTTGATCTGTTTGTATAACGTACAATGTTTAAAATGATATATTACTGAAAATATGGGAAAGTGCTTATTTACTGATCAAATCTTAACCCTTTCTTAACACTTCTAGCTGTCACAGGGACCTTAAATTGTGTATGAAACAGCCAAACCCATGCATTGCAGGGTGGTCAGGAAGGCAGCAAGAGTTTGTTTTGTTTTGTTTTCCCAGCCCTTGGTGAAGCTGTTTTCTGCTCATCTTTGCTTGATGTAATGGAGCTCTGACCATGTATTGACCCCAACAGGTCCCCTAGTTGCCAGAGTAGTACAAGAAATCTGTTCCAAAATAAGTGACATCCTTAAAAATACTTTTTTTTTTAACTAAATATAGCAAGTCAAAAGGAATAGTGGAATATAAATCATGCATCTAGAAAAACTTCATCCATGATGCTCTTTTTAGTTCTTTATAACCAACCTTTTTCTACAATCCTACGAACTCATTAATAGATATTTAGAACTTAAACTATGGGTAGTGTTTGTTTTCAAGCTCTGTTTGTCTTCTGATACATGGAGACACTTTATTCAGTGAGGACAGGAGCCTGGGGTAAGGTGACACTGAATCAGCACTGAATCAGTGTTTTTGCCTTTTTTATCATTTAGTTCCTAATGTCAAGCTGTCTTAAGAGAAACATGGCATGTTGTGGTTTATGACTGTGATTAAACAGTGTTTGTGTTCAAACTAACACTCAATTCAGCAGACTTAATCTTTGCTCAGAAACTATCAATTTAATTGTACAAAGGTTTGAAACTACAAATGAAAGAGATTTAATGCTAGCACACTCTCATCTTTATGACTTTTTTGAGTGATTAGCTTTATCTCGTAGGCAGAATCCCATTTTACAGGCTCTTTTTGGTTTTTTTTTTTTTAATGTTGGATGCTACTTGTAAATCATGATTCTAGCTTTCTGCAGCAAGGCTGCTCTTGGCCCCTTTTTTTGTACCAATCTGTCTGTTTCCAGACAGTCTCTCTCCTTAGTGTGTCTTCTGGTTAAAAAAATATCATGTATTCTTATGCTTTATGGTACATTTTTATGAAATAACTTGTGGGTTTTTATTGACGTGAATAAAGGCTTCTGCTGAAATGGCAGTTTTAACTTCTGAGTTTCTTGTAGTAGCAGCCATTCTGCCAGTTGCCAAATCTGCCAGTGTGAATTGACTGAATGCAGTTGTAAACAGATTTGCTGTTAAGGGCACTTAGAGGCTGTAGCAACCTGATGAAGCTTTGCACCGTGATGTGGTAACTACAAGTCTCTTTAGTTATTACTTCCTCCTAGTGCCATCTAGCCTTAAAAGCACATTCAGCCATGTGTTCTTGCTGCATCCAGAGTGGTAGCATGCCTCCATAGAACTTAAAAACAGAGAATCATTTCTCTTACAACAAGTGGCACTGAGGTTTTGTCCACATGTTTTAGTATTAAAATTATATCCTCTAGAGTAAGACAAAGTAAATCATTCTTATTACTCAACCTGGCGCAGAACAGGAGGACAAAGCTGTCAACTGCTGTTAGAGGACTCTTTAGTAAAAGAACAGCTTAGATTAAATACTCTTAAGATCTCAGCAGGTAGAAAAAACCAATCCTACTTCACTCTGTGCTGTGGCATAAAATTAATGCATTCATTCTTCCAAAACCCAAGTTTGTCATCCTACCCTGGGGATAGGAGAAAAATCTTCCAAGTGCTAGGGAAGAGTGAGCAAAATGTAGATACAAAGTATTAATTGCTATAGCGATTTAGGGTTCTGGTGTATCCAGATCCCTCTTGCTTTTGTTGAGGTCAAGGTATGAACTCTGTAATGTCTAGGATTGAAGCATGCAGTATGATTGTAATCAGTGTGTCGATGTGTAGCTGTAGAAATGCAGAATGCTAAAGACAGCACAGGCTTCTTATGTGAAGGTAGTATAGAAAAATGGTGGAAGATTAATTCACAAACTTAAAAACCAGATGCAAATAAAATCATGAAGTGTGACTGGACTCTTATACTGCTGTCATCTAGGCTGTAAAATTTCTCTTTGAAAATGTGTTAAAGCATAGCATAGAAAGCTGTCTAATTATTTTTTAAAATGACTCCAAGTGATGTGTCTGCAGCCTTCTCTGTTACAACATTTGTAATATTTAATGATCTTTGCAGTTTAGTTAGCATCTCATTTCAAGGTTCAGTATGTCCAGTTTGAAATCTGACGTGCAGTGCTTTGTGTTCCTCCTTCAGCATTTTAAATCCATTATACTTCTGGAAATGACAGTCTTAGAGCTAAGTACTGCATTTAATATGGTGGGGCTGCTATGAAGACAACTAAGTCAAGATTACTTTTCCATGTGATGTTAACTTCATCTCTTAAATTTGCCATTATTATATTAATCCATTTTTGTTGTACTGTGGTACTGAACTTCTGCTGAAGTGATTATCTGCCAAAAAATCCCAGAAGAAAGTCCTTCTGAACTGTCCCTTTTTAAACCAGTCAGTCATTCTGCAGATGTTAAACTTGACTTCTTGATTTCTGGATGCAGAAAGATAGATGTACAAAACTTTGAGTAGGAACATGACCGTGTGCCCAGGCATTCATCTGTAACAGTAGCTTCTCCCCTTACTTTTGAATGTGTCAGATCCTTGTCACTTGAAAATCACTTCCCATAAAAGTCACCATCTAGATTTTTCAAAATACTAAATGCTGCTTGGCCAAGAGTATGCCGTTGCTCTGTCATTAGCATGGCTCACCTGGTTTTTGTCTATGAGGTCACTGCGTGGATTGTGACTTCACAAAAATGCTATAAAGACAGGGGACCCCCACTGAAGTTGTTGCTCTACCTCTTTGCAGTGCAGACTCCTGTTGCCAAGCCAGTTTGTCTCTGATGATTCTGTGTGTGCTGTGGGAGCACCTGCTCCTGTGAAGGGTATCTCACATAGAGCGATGCTCATGACCACTAAGAGTATTTCCATTTCTTTATTAAATTCACTCTTTTCTATAGGATCAACATCTAGCTGACTATTGGTTCTGTCATCTGCTTAGTTTAGTGCTTCCAGTTCTTTAGAATTTGTTTAGTTTATTCCATCAATAAAAGCACAAAAATTAATACTTGTAGCCCACAGCATGCGTGTGTTTTGGTTTAAGAAAACTTACTTGTAAGCTGGTAGTCTAATCATTTTTCAGATGATTGATTCTGTGGAACAACAAAAAAATCACAATAATAATAATTAAAAAAAAATGCTAGAATTAATGTCATTAATTCTTCCATACAACCAGTAAATCACCTGGTTTTGCTTATTACTTTGGTGGTTCTATGCACCTGTCTGCATCACTTGTCTACTCTCTAATATCCAGCAATATCTGCATGCAGAGCGAAAATCTGGTGATTTAGCCGTACTGTATTCTATGTAGTGCAGTCCATCACTTCGGTTTCTTTAATCTTGCTTTAGCAAAAGTGTTTCATGGGGAGCACATTCTCTTTAATATTTTAAATGCATATCTTGATCATTTCTCCTTGTGATTAATTAAAAGGAAGGATTTCCTTGATAATTTTTAAATCATTATATGTATGTATTTTAAAAATTACAGTGTTTAAATTTGGGGAGGGAAAGAACGTAGAAGAACTTGCCTGTATAACAGCTGTGTGGCTGTATGGTACCTCCTAATAACAAACAGACTGTGGGGAAAATGGGTAACGAAACAGCGCTCTAGTGTACATAATTTATGATAAAGATTCAAAGTAATTAAACTTATTTTAACAAAGACTAATTGATGTGCCCTCTACACACTTCGTATTTTCAGTAGGCTCTTAATACCAAAATATCTGAGATGAGAGCTTTCTTTAGCTGGGAGATTTCAGATGTTTAGTCCGGGATTCAGCTGTCTACATATGGTGGAGTGGTGCCACCGTCGTTGAAATGTGCTAGCCCATACTAGACAACTGCTGTGCTGGGATACCCTCTTTAATTGGGTCCTGGATCTGCTGCTTGTTGACTGTGTCAGGCTTCCGCACAGCGTTTACTTGATAGAAGCTTCTCTCATGCCCTTCACTGTCAGGGAAGGTGGTATCCATTTCCTGAGAAGTGAATTGGAGGGAGAAGGATTTTCTTTGCTCCTATTGCTAACTGCATATACCCTGTCTGACTTCAAAGTGAGAAGGAACCAAAAGTAGATTTTAAATAGTGATTACTCATTACTCCATTTTTAGTTTTCAATTTGAATTTGATTAGGCCTCAGAAATTAAGTACTCTGTATCTGAGCTGCTCTACACTCTCTCTAGTGTATCAGTAGCAAATCTGAGAATGTATATGTAGACCAAGTAATTTTTTGTTGTCAGATTTCCAGCCTTGACTTTGAAGGAATTCATTTTCAGGGAAGGGATGGGAGAAACTGAAAGATAAATTTGGAGTTAGGTGCTGCAACAAAAATGCTTTGCTATGTCTGGCCCTGACTTCCAAGTCCCTGCTGCAGAGAAGAAATCAGAACCCTACATTAAGCCCTTAGATGTTTTTTATAGGGATCAGGGAGAATTGCCTGTCTCTATACAGCGCCTAAAATACTGAGTGAGCATACTGATGGAGCGGGGGCCTGGAGATAGTTAGTAACAAAGACAGAACAAAGGTGAAACCTAAAGCTTTCCCCCCGGCCTTTCTTCTTGTAGGTATTTTGCTCTAGACTGTAAAGGCAAATCTCTATCCACTTTGCTCCCCTATCTATAAACTACTTCCTGAAAGCAAGTATTTACTAATTTTCAAGCAACAGAACAAAGCAGGAATTTCTGATTCAAGATGCAGCTGAAGGAGGAGGGGATGTTGACAGCCTGGAATTTGGATCACTTTCCTCCCAGAAAACAGGGCACCGATCAATTTATTTTCATGAGATCTTAATGAGTAAGAAATCTTAAGCGAAGGAGAATCAGTGTATGCCTGCCTTCCCCTACATCCATAGTTGATATAAAAGCTGTAATGTAATCCTGAAGTTTTTCATGTAAACTAACTTATTTCCCTTCACTAACTGCTATGTATTTATTGCTCATATAGTGAAAATCTTTGTGCTTTGTACGGAAAGAAAGAAATCCTACTCATCGGTGGGGGGGGAAAGAGGTTACAATTTAGATCATAATACTTGTATCCTTGTGTTTACTTTATTCCATAGAATAGAAAGGGCACAGCCAAAGGAAGATAATGCTTTTATTTGGAGGACCATGCCAATAATACTTGCTTTGAAAAGATATAGATTAATCTCTAGGTTTTTTTGTTTTTTAGGATCAACAGATTGCATATGCTATTCAACTGTTGGCATTTCTGATCCAGTAACATCAGCTCTCCATATTATTGTAGGTGAGTGGTCACAGTTTGCTGTTTTGTTATGGAAATGATTAAAATAGCAAAAAATAATAGTTTCATTCAGTTCTTTCTATGTCTGTGAAATATAATTTGAACAGAATGGCTGAGTTGAAATACAAAGTTTGCGTCTGTGATTTAAGTCTGATTTGAAATACAGGAGGCTTAAAATTAATTGCTTTCTCTACTGTAATTCATTGTTTTAAAGGGATCATAACATCTTGAAACTTTATATCTGGTGCTTAAGTTTTCATGCATTCTGGCAAGCTTTTGAAAATAGCAGTAAAATACAATGAGCAGTGTAAGTTGCTGAGCTCTATATATATATCTTAGAGAAAGCTATGACGAGTGCACGTACACTTGAATAGTAGTGTTTTATACTAGTTGCCCAATTGTCCTGTGCAATTCAATGCTACCATGCTAAGTTAGAAGAATGGCTTCTGCTTGACTGGAATTAGCTGATAATTTCCTGGTTTTGCTATCTGTAAGTCATATATTTGAGGAGAAACTAGGGAGGAGAACCACTCCTCTTCAATAAATACTTTTTGATATATTGTCATCAGTAGGGATGCTGACATTGCCACTTCTCAAAGTCCTCTAGTGATGGAGACCCTGAACTGCACAGGGGCTGAAGGAGACAGCTTGGCATATTCAGTGCATTGTGATTTGTGATGTCCATCCTTTCTGCCACTTAACTGAAGAATCACAATCACCCATTTCTTAATACTGAATTTGAAAAATTGTGCAAGGCAGTCTTCAGTTATAATGATGTTGTGTAAGCATAAAGGATAGCATTTCCAAATGGTGATTATTTCATTATCACTTGTTATTGAGTGCTTAACAGTTGCAGTTTTAGGAGCTGGCGTTGCAAAGGTTTACACGTGTATTTCTCTGTTATTAATCTATGATAAAATCTGTTCAGCATGTGTAGAGTTTAGGCCATTGGACTAGGATTAGAGAGAAATGTGGATTTACTATATCATAGGTTTTTAGCTGGATTATTAAATTGCATATATACACTCCTATTTTTAGGAGTGTTTTTCACATAAAGGGTTCTTCACAGCAGTCTGTGGTGGCAGGCTGAGAGACAATGGGTGTAAAGTGAAAAAAGAAAAGAGGAAAAAAAGAAACCAAACAAAACACCAAGCAAAGAAACACAACCATCTCCCCAAGCCCCCCAAAACCCACCACCACTCTAAATCTTACACTATGAGGACATCAGCAAGGTGGTATACTCCCTGTTTTTAGGGATTTTTCAGGACTTGACGGGATAAGACCTGAGTAACCTGATCTGACCTCATAGCTGACGCTACTTTAAGTGGAAGATTTGATGAGAAACCTCCTAAGGCCCCTTTCCATCAGAATTACCTTCTGATAGTATGACATATAGGATTAAGTAGCATCCGGTAGATGTACAGATGCTGCATTGATATCTTCTATAACATCCCCACCTACTGCTATATGGTAAACAAGTGCAAGTTCTTCATTACATATTTTTAGCATACCAACCTTTCCTCTCGCTTAGTCCTTAATGCTTTTTAA
Source organism: Chroicocephalus ridibundus (assembly GCF_963924245.1). Lineage (NCBI taxonomy): Eukaryota > Metazoa > Chordata > Aves > Charadriiformes > Laridae > Chroicocephalus > Chroicocephalus ridibundus. The sequence goes on from NC_086284.1 coordinate 203,066,460, forward strand.
ATATTAAATGAATTTACTATTAAAAAATATTTTCCCTTTATGTATAAGAAATATATATGTATACATGACATGTATATGTTATGACATAATATAACTTATTTTTTACTGCTAAAAAATTGATAATGCTAAAGTTACTATCACGTTTGCAGCTGCAAACAAAATAAGCCGTAATAGAACCTTGCACTTCTAATCTTCATAGGTGACTGTCAGCCTCTGGATGTCTCTTCTATACATCATAACAACACGTTTTTGAAGTACTATGTATCATTGCTGGGTTATGGTTTTTATGGAGATATATTAAAAGATAGTGAAAAGAAGCGGTGGATGGGCCCGATGAGATATGATTACTCAGGTAACTTGTGTAATTATTACATTACTTTGTCAGCATGTAAATGTATTGGAGCAGTTGATGTGGTCTCTCCAAACCAAGCTTCTCAGAAGCTGTTAAACATCAGAAACAGACCGAACCTGATTTTAAACTCCTTGTAGTACCAAGTATGTTGGATCACATTATGTAAAGCTCCGTAACTTGGGGGATAACATTAACAGTGTGCTCATCAAAGTTGTGATGAATATATGTCACCTGGTGATAGCTGCCTAAAAAGTAGTCTTTTCTGTGCTAATCATTTTGAGTTCCTTTTCAGTCAGAGAGATGTAGTCACTCCTCTGTCTTGGACATTCAGCTGATGGAATGAATTGTTAATTTTGTTCTTCCAGCACTAATTAGAGAGAGAGAGATGAGTGGTTTAGCCTAATTAACTAATATTTGGATAACTTCTGTGCTACTGGAAAGTATTTTTTTTGCCTTCTTTGATTTGTCTTGTGTTAGGGAAAGAAGATGCAGAAGCAGAATTTAAGTAGCGTAGGCCAATTTTAAGATTCAGCAGTGATGTACAGCTAAAATTTTTAGTTGGCTTTAAAGATGTCAAACAAAGTAATGGCACTATTGGCAAATGTTAAAAAGTTAGGGGGGTGGTATTTCCTTGTTCTTTACAGTCTAAAACATCTTAACACAAAGAGCTGTGAGCTTGAGGAGAGCAACTGTGGTTTTGCAGTCCTTAGAGAAGGAGGAAAGAGAGGAACAATTAAGGGATGTATGCAAAGGTGTTTGCAATGTGCATTTATAATGTCTTAATGCTGCTTAATACCTGTTTTATGTAGGCTTCAAGACTTTTCTTTCTCATCATTACTATGAAGGAACAATTTCTTTTCAACCAGCAAAACACACACGGGGATCTCCACGAGATAAAGACGGATGCAGAACAGGGTAGGCTAATGTTTATCTCTGGATATTTGACATGAACTATTTTAAAAGGCCTGTACATAAATAGAGGTCACAGAAATGTTGTTTTTAATATCAAAACATTTACTCTGAAAGAGACAAGCTTGTAAAAAAGTTTATTGACTCATTAAAGAGAACACTTCGTTTTATCAGGTCAGTAAACAAAAATGTAATAAAATTTTGTTAACTGGTCTCTCCCTCCCACAATTTTAATTGAAGCAAAGTATAACAGCACACACAAGTAACCCTGTGCTGTGGTACTGCTAATAAATGAAAACTCTGGATGCCCCATAGCTTCCACAAATGGAAATAATTATTCAAAAATTCTCGAATGTTCACATTGTAATTGGGTCTATCAATTTTAGGAATTGCTTTAGTGCCATGACAACAGCTGGCATGGCTTGTCCTGAGGATAGGTCCTCTCTGGAATCAGCCTATTTATCCCTTTTTTTATAAACTGCTACTGTGCAGTATAAATTCTGTGTGATATTCTTCACTTGTTTCTCCAATCAAGGGGTCCTACCTTAATCTCCAAGTGTTCCTTCCTTTCTTTTTGCTTTCACCTGCTTGAAGTTATGCTAGGGTTTATTTTTGTTCCTCATATATGAGTGTAGCTATCAGAGATATAGTAGCTGTCACAGCAGCAAACAGCACAGCAGGATACAAAGGAGCCAGAAACTTTGGCCAGAAACTACCTGGAACTTGTTGAGACTGGACTGTAATAATAGTGCTGTGACATGCTATGGATCACGGTCTCCAGTACTCCCTGGAGAAACTGTCCTGATCCATCAGGTGCTTTGATGCAGGGGAAGCTCCAGAGGGAGAAAGCTGTCATCCAGGTCTTAGGGAGTAAAGAGTGTCTGATGCTTCATGGGGGATTTTATACATCCTGATAATTGCTGGAAGGGCAATAGGGCTGGGCACAAGCAATTCAGGAGAATCCCAGGGTGCGGTGATGACAGTGATCATGCAGGAAAGTGGGGGGTGTGATGGTTGAAGGAAGGCTTGGCAGCGGTGACTGTGAGATTATAGAGTTTAAAATCCTGAGAGAAGTAAGCAAGACAAAAAGTAGAATTGCAGCTCTGTACTTTAGGAGAGCATATTTTGGTTTATTCAGGAATCTTGGCAAGATTCCATGGGAGAGTGCCCTGGAGGACAAAGAGGCTCAGGAGAGTTGGTTGGTAGCTCCTCAAAGCACAAGAACAGTCCATTCTGATATGCAGAAGCTTGAGTAAGCATGATAGAAAACCAGCGTGGATGGGCGAGGATCTGAGAGGTAAAGAGAAGGTGGAAGTGGAATGGGTTACTTTGGAAGAACACAGAGATGTTGCCTAAATGTTCAGGGATGGAGCCGAGAAAGCCAAAGCTCAGGTGGAGTTGAAGTCAGTGGGGGATGTGAAGGGTGTTGCTTCTTATGAAGGAATGATACAAGTATACCAATCATTAAAAAAAAAAAAAAATACAGAAGAGGCTGGAAAATTGCACTTTTGCCCCAGTTTTCACTGATGTAGTCTCCCCCCAGGCCTTACAGGTTGCTACTCCTGTGGATGAGAGGGAAACAGTAGGTGTTACATACCTTGATTTTAGCAAGGCCTTTGGTACTGTGTCCCGTAGTATTCTTAAAAACAAACTGATGAGGTGTGGACTGGGTAAGTGGATGGCTGGAAAACTGTCTAGACTACTTAGATAGGTTGTGAGTACCAAGATGTCCCTCAGGGATGAATACTGGGGCTAATACATCTTTATTAATGACCAGGACAGTGACAGAGAGTGTGCTCTCAGCAGTTTTGTGGATGATACCAGATTGGGTGGAGTGGATTACATGTTGAAAGTCAGGGCTGCTATTAAGAGGGACCTTGGTGAGCTGAAGAACCTCCCGAAGTTCAGCAGAGGGAAACATCATGTACTTGGGGTGGAATAATCCCATACAACAGTACTGACTGGAAGGTGCCTCTGCTGAAAAGAACTTTGGGATCCTGGTGGACAACAGCTGTACTTGAGTCAGCAGTGTGTCCTTGCAGCCAGAAAGGCCAACCGTATATTGGGCTTTCTTAGCAAAAAAAGAAGTGAACAGGTCAGGAGAAGTGATTCTTCCCCTGTACTCAGCACTTATGAGATGAAGCACTGCCTCCAGTATGTCAATGTCTTTCACTGTTGTAGCAGTCAAATATTGGAACAGGTTGCCCAGAGGTGTTGTACCCTTGCAGATATTCAAAACTTGATTGAACAAGACACTGATCGTATAAGACCTGCCCTGAGCAGAGGTTTGGACCACATCAGAGGTCCCTTCCAACCAATGTGATCTTGTGGTTCTGTGATGCTGTTTTTGACATCGAGTAATCTTCAGCACTGTACTTAAGAAACTACACTGCCTGCAGGGCTATTGCCATTCATGCCACATCAGAGTTGTCAGTGCCGTGCCGCATCTTGTGGTGGAGAAAGGTCCTGTAATGATTGGGTAAAACAAAAGTTAAACTGCATAATAGCTTTGTTTTCAGGAAGTGAATGGTATTTTTGTTTTCAGATGTTACATTTGCAAGAGAAGTGAGCAACAGCTGGCAGAACAGCAGAAGGAAAGCGGATTAAAACACGAAGGTAATTTGTCATAAAAAGTAAGATGGTGTAATATTATACAAAATACTGTTTTTCAGAATATATCAGGTCAAGTGTGTGTGTGTGTTTTGGTTTTTTTAAACACGAATTACTATATAATCCATTGTTTCTTTATTTTAAGGAAAATACATGTAAATATGTGAAAAAGATGTAAGGTGTCTCCTCCACCCAGACCTCAGAAATTTCTGATAAAATTATACTAATTACTTGTGTATTTCAATGTGTTAGGTTTCTTTTCTTTAAGAAAGATATATTTTGTGAGCTAGGACTCTTCCTTTTGTGAGGACTTAAGTGATAAACTGTGAGGTGGTATAGAAGGAAGCAGTTCATTAAGGTAACTTTTAGAATAGATCAGGATTAAAAATTTGTGTTTGTTAGCCCAAAAGTCATCCTATGTAAAGCTGTTAATTAAATAAATGTGAGGCAGTGAACTTGGACAGCTAATAACCAAACTAGTAGACTGTCCTGGTTTCAGCTGGGATAGAGTTAATTTTCTTCCTAGTAGCTGCTGTGTTTTGGATTTAGTATGAGAATAATGTTGATAACATATTTTTTTAGTTGTTGCTATTAATATTAAGTCAAGGGCTTTTTCAGCTTCCCATAGAAGCTGAGAGGGAGCACAGACAGGACAAGCTGGCCAGGACAAAGGAATATTCCATACCATAGATGTCACGTGCAGTATATAAATAATGGGGGTCGGCTGTGGGGCAGGGATCTGCAGTCGATGCTACGGATGGGCTTGGGTGATCCATCATCGGGTGGTGACAGCAATTGTGCTGCATCACTTATTTTGTGTATTCTTTTGCTGTTATTTGTTTTTCTCCTCCATTACTGTTCTATTAAAGTGTCTTTATCTCAACCCATGAGTTTTTTCCTTTTTTCCCCCTCTTTTCTCACTATCCTACTCTGGGAGCCAAGGGTGAAAGGAAGTGAGTGAATGGCTGTGTGGTCCGAGTTGCCATTGGGGTTAAACCGCACCATGGGCTTAAGTATTTCTGTACAGTACCCCACTGGTACTCAGTATAAATAATAAATAAGATTTCTCTAGTATGCTATCCTTACTCTCCTTTTTCCCCCCATTCCAACTCCTGTGCACACTTCCATGGATTTTTTTATGGGCATAGCTTTTCCTTCCTCTGTTAAAACAACTCTCAATATACTGGATTCTGTGCAGTCATCCTCCTAGCTGTATCTCTTTATGTCTGACTACTGTGCCTTAATGGGAAGGACTGATATTATAGAATTGTAGAATTGTTAGGGTTGGAAGGGACCTTAAAGATCATCTAGTTCCAACCCCCCTGCCATGGGGAGGGACACCTCCCACTAGATCAGGTTGCTCAGAGCCCGTCCAGCCTGGCCTTAAAATCTTCCAGGGGTGGGGCCTCCACCACCTCTCTGGGCAACCTGTTCCAGTGTCTCACCACGCTCATGGTGAAGAACTACTTCCCAACGTCCAGTCTGAATCGTCCCATCTCTATTTTTAATCCATTCCCTCTAGTCCTACCATTACCCGACATCCTAAAAAGTCCCTCACCAGCTTTCTTGTAGGCCCCCTTAAGTTACTCATGGGCCACTATAAGGTCTCCTCGGAGCCGCCTTTTCTCCAGACTGAACAACCCCTACTCTGTCAGTCTGTCGTCATAGGAGGGGTGCTCCAGCCCTCTGATCATCCCCGTGGCCCTTCTCTGGACACGTTCTAGCACGTCCATATCTCTCTTGTAGTAGGGGCTCCAGAATTGGATACAGTACTCCAGGTGGGGTCTCACGAGAGTGGAGTAGAGGGGGAGAATCACCTCCCTTGACCTGCTGGCCACGATTCTCCTGATGCAGCCCAGGATACGATTGGATTTCTGGGCTGCTAGTGCACACTGACGGCTCATGTTGAGCCTCTCGTCTATCAGCACCCCCAAGTCCTTTTCTTCAGGGCTGCTCTCAAGCCAGTCACTGCCCAGCCTATATCGGTGCTTGGGATTGCCCCGACCCAGACGAAGGACCTTGCACTTGGTCTTGTTGAACTTCATGAGGTTGGCATGGGCCCACTTCTCCAGCCTGTCAAGGTCCCTCTGGATGGCATCCCTTCCCTCCAGCGTGTCAGCCGCCCCACACAGCTTGGTGTCGTTGGCAAACTTGCTGAGGGTGCACTCTATGCCACTGTCCATGTCGCTGATGAAGATGTTAAACAAGACCAGTCCCAGTAGTGATCCTTGAGGGACTCCACTTGGACATGGACCCATTGACAGCCACTCTTTGGGTGTGTCCGTCAAGCCAGTTCTTTATCCACTGAATTGTCAGTCCATCAATCCCATATTTTATCAGCTTGGAGGCCAGGATGTCATGCAGGACAGTGTCAAAGGCTTTGCTCGGGTCCAGGTAAATGGCATCAGTTGCTCTGCCCTTGTCTGTTGATGTTGTGACCTTCTCATAGAAGGCCACAAGGTTTGACAGGCATGATTTGCCCTTGGTGAAGCCGTGTTGATTGTACCCAATCACCTCTTCATTATTCTTCTGCCTCAGCAGTGCCTCCAGGAGGATCTGCTCCATAATCTTACCAGGCACGGAGGTGAGACTGACTGGCCTATAGTTCCCTGGTTCCTCCTTCTTTCCCTTTTTGAAAATGGGGATTGTGTTTCCCCTTTTCCAGTCAGTGGGGACTTCACCAGACTGCCATGACTTTTGGAATATAATAGAGAGCGGTTTAGCAACCTCATCCACCAGTTCCATCAGTACCCCTGGGTGTATCCCATCAGGTCCCATGGACTTGTTCACTTTCAGGTTCATCAGATGATCATGAACCGGATCTTCACTTACGATGGGCAGTTCTGTCCAACCCCTGCCATTGTCTTCTGTGACTCAGGGAGTGTGGGTGGAGCACTTGCCAGTGAAGACTGAGGAAAAGAAGTCATTGAGAACCTCGGCCTTCTCTATATCACTTGTCACCAGCTCCCCTGTTTCCTTTCTGAGGGGGGCAACACCCTCCCTAGAATTCTTTTTACCATTAATGTATCTATAGAAATTTTTGCTGTTTCCCTTGATCTCCTTGGCTAGATTTAATTCTAACTGAGCTTTAGCTTTTCTCACCAGGTCTCTTGCAGTTCAGACAGCTTCCTTATATGCTCCCCATTCCAGCTGTCCTTTCTTCCACTCCTTATAAAGTTTCTTTTTGTGTGACAGTGTGTCCAGGAGCTCCCTGTTCATCCAGGCAGGTCCCCTAGCATTCTTTCCTGCCTTCCTCTTTGTCGGTATAGTTTGCTCCTGGACACGGAGAAGGTGATCCTTGAATACTGACCAGCTGTCCTGGGCCCCCCTTCCCTCTAGAGCTTTGTCGCGTGGCACTTTGTCCAGCAGATCCCTGAAGCGACCAAAGTCTACATGCCTAAAGTCCAGGGTCGTAAACTTGGAATATATCCTCCTAGTTGCCCTGAGGATCTTAAATTCTATCCCTTCATGGTCACTGCAGCCAAGGTTATCCCTGAGCCTCACGTTGGTCACCAGCCCTTCCCCGTTGGTGAGAACAAGGTCCAGCATAGCACCATTTCTTGTTGGTTCCTCTACCATTTGGAGGAGGAAGTTATCATCTATGCATTCCAGGAACATCCTGGATTGCTGGTGCCTTGCTGTGTTGTCCCTCCAGCAGATGTCAGGGTGGTTGAAATCCCCCATTGAGGACCAGGGCCTGTGATCGTGAAGCCACTTCTGTCTGCCTATGGAGGGCCTCATCTGCTTGGCTCTGCCGGTCAGGTGGCCTGTAGTAGACACCTGCTGTAACATCACCTTCCCCTGTCTTCCCTTTAATCTTAACTCATACACTCTCAACCAGCTCCTTGTCCTTCCCCATGTGGAGCTGCATCGATTCTAGCTGGTCACTGATGTAGAGGGCAACATCTCCTCCCCTCCTCCCCTGCCTGTCCTTCCTAAAGAGCTTCTATCCATCTATCCCTACATTCCAGTCATGGGAATCATCCCACCAAGTTTCAGTAATGGCCACTATGTCATGGCTTTCCAGCAGCATAGCGGCCCTTAATTCATCCTGTTTATTGCCGAAGCTGCATGCATTCGCGTAGAGGCACTTCAGCTGGGCTGGCTGTGTCACCCTCTTGCGTGAATCCCCCTGGATTCCCTTGGGGTGTCCCGGTGCTATATTGATAGACTTGTGGCCTTGCCGGAGTAAGATGTGCAGATTCAGTTGGCCGAGTTTCGCCTCTGGTCTCAGTTCATTGACTTGGATAAACCCCTCTTAAACTGCAGGCAGCCTTCCACTGGTGCTTGTTTCTGCTTTTACTCTTTTTTTTTTTCTTATTTTCCTTGTAAAGCCCAGTGCATAAAACCTTAATTTTCTTGACACAAACATTATGACCTAGATTATTTTATAATTGCAGCTATTTTGCACAGTGTCTGTGCCAGACTCTAGCCATTTGTTAGCAAAAAGAGTATCATCATAGTATAGAAATTCATTTGTAGCATAAAGACTGTATATAGATTTCTATGCCAACTTGAATTCCTGTTACACATGCTTCTCCATAGTGCTTGTGTCCCAGCTACTGCTTTCACATCTTTGATATAGTCAACAGATGGCCAGATTGGAGTATTTCTTGAGTTGTTTTAGTTTATGCCCAGATTCAGCTAAAGAAATTGCTTTACATAATATTTTCTTAGGAGCTAAATATGATAACTAAATTGTCTTTTTGAGAAATAACTGTAGTTAGAAATTGCCAACCTTTTTTATTTTGTTTGTGGGGGGGTTTGTTTGATATTTTGTTTGTTTGGGGGTTTTTTTTTGTGTTTTGGTGGGGGTTAGGGTTGTTTTTTGTTGTTGGTTGTTTTTTTCAAATCTGACATTTTGTTAGCTTTGATCCAGCAAAGGAGCAAAGGCAGAAGAAAGTTACAGGTTAGTGAGCAATCAAGACTGCTTTAGCCAGCATTGCACAAGACATTAAGCAGCTGTTTATGTAGGGTATTGTTTACTTAAATCCATTTCACTTCTGGTAGCTGGCTTTCTTTGTAGTTCGATCTCTCCTCCATGCAGTACTGGTAAGCAAACAATAAAAATCAGCTACTCTTGATTTGCAATAGAAAGGATTTTAAATCACCGCCTCAGATAAGCTTTTTACTTGGCAGAGCGTATTGGCTGACTCTTCCGTTGTGCCTGCTTGGTTTGAGCGCAATTCAGACAAGTTTAGAAGGATGTTTGTGTCGGCTGTAACTGAACATATTTCTTTGTGTGGTGCAGAATTCTATGTGCGTGTGCTGAGTAAATTTTGAGTGTTGGTGCTTTATGCTGATTTCAGTAACTTGCAGTATATATACACAACAGACAGCTGAAATGAGTGCTGTTTATGCCCTCCCTGCTTATGATTGCTCTATTGTATGGAAGGTATTGTGGGCAAATAATTTGTGCTATTACAGTGATGCACCCCGCAGAATGGGTGTGAAAACAGTTGGTCATTTAAAATGTGATAAATACCCTGACTTTGTTGCTACTTGAACAGCGAAGCTTTTCTTGAGTAACATGCTGAAATTTATGCTGAACTATACTTTTCCACCAGGTGAAAACAATCGATTACAGTAACACATATAAGCATTCTACTTTAAGTAATTTGAGACTTATTTATTACAGTGAGCATACTTGTAATGTTAACACGTATCTGGATGCACTATAGTCTAAATTATTAATGTTTCTCGGCTAAACAACAACAGCATTTACCAGTAAATGGTGGTGTTTTCATTTTGTGTGTATCTCAGAAAACACCTGGTTTTCTTGTAAATATTGTAAATTTTCCTTTACACTTCCGGACACAGATATGTCCAGTTCCAGTAGTTCTTCTGTTCAGTTACCTTAATCTCAGAGCAGGGCCCCATTATTTGCCTGCAGCCTGAACACATTCATTCTGTAGTCTGACATTTAAGTCTTTCTCGTCGCTCTTATGATACACGTTTTGAATCTGATTTAAGTTATTTCTTTCTGTAATGTCCTGTTTGAAAGCAGCATTAAAAGATCGGCATTAAAGCAAGCAATACTAAAACCAGTCAGGCAAATGATACAAAAATACTGAATTTAAGACCTGCATTTTTTCTTGTTATTACCGATTTGTTTGTCAGGAGATAGAGAGGACAGTTTAGATGGAAAAAGAATAAAATTTTTAATGTTCTTTAAGTCTTTTGTCACATTATAATCCTACTCTGTTTTTCCTGGAAGCCTGTTTGTTTTTTTTTTTTTTTGGTTCTGTTACTAAAGGGTAGTTAGTAAGAACAAAGAACAACTACAAAATACTTTCAAAAATATTTTTTTTTCTTAGTTTTTTTTCTTATTTTTTCTGCTGTATAAAGCTTGGAAGAGGTCAATCCAAAATGAATGCATCATAGATGTTAGGTCCAAAATTACCTAGAGAATTGTAGTAATGATTGTCTAAAGTAAATGTGAAGTTTCTAAAACTAAGACAGTAAAGAATATCAGAATTTCAGGACGTGAAATATATAGCATAAATGTCATCTAAAGTCTATCAAAGAAGCACCTTGAAAATAACTATAAGTTAACCCAAACATGGGGAACTGAATAATGTTAGATTTCTAAGTCCATACAAGCTAATATGCCTCAAAACGTCTGTCTTGCCATGGTTTATGATCAAACGTTAACAAGCTTATATAAACAAGCTTTATAATTTTTTTGTTCATTCTTTAATTTTACCCCTCATCATCAACAATGGCGCTTCACTCCTGAACTCCAGTCTTAGAACCACGTGTATCTCCACAGACTACTCTGCATTCATTACTGCTGTGCAGTTGTTCATTTCAAATATCTGAGCCCCCATTTTGAGGGGCGTGGGGTGGAAACAGACTCCCGATCTGCTGCCTGCTGGTCCTTGCTGAACCCTGAGTCATCTCTTCCCTTTCTGTCTTTTTTTTTTTTTTAATATAGTTTTGGCATTTAGGCAGAAGAGGAATATTGATTTAGAAACCAAATTTTAAACCACTGTCTTTGCATCGCTGTTTAGCTAAGATTAACATGTTGAAGAGCAAGAATAATTTTTTTTTTTAAAGTTGAAAGTCCCCCTGAACTTTCACGCTACAAGAGTTGTAACTTGCCTCTGTCTTGTCCCTGCCTAAGGCTTTGTGGGGTTTCCCAAATAGCATTGATCCTGAATTTGACAGGCACATGTCAGAAATAGTGTGCAGTTTTAGTAGATAATCAGGCTGTGAAGGGAGAAAGCAACCTTCTCTGTTAGTATATGAAATATAAATATTTTTTTAATGCAGTTTATTTTAGATATGTATTGACAGTGCATGAATATGGCCAGTAAAAGTTGTCAACTGTTAGTGTTCTTGTGAGTAGACCAAATAATAACCTATCACCATGCCTTTATTGATGTGTTTCAGAAGATGAAGAATGGAAGGTTATTAAAGGGAAATTTCTAGCCATCAATGCAGTAAATATGAGCTGTGCCTGTCCACGAAGTCCAAAAGGTCTTTCACCAGCAGCTCATCTGGCAGATGGCTCAGCTGACCTCATTCTAGTTCGTAAATGCTCCAGATTCGATTTTCTACGGTACCTTGTCAGACATACAAACCAAGATGATCAGGTGTGTATTCCCTTTGACAGTGAATTCTCAAGAGGATTCAGTCTAGAGTTGTAGATATTGATATTCTCACATGGCAAAAAGAATATCTACGAAGCAGGTTTTAAAAAAAAAAAAAAGTTTATGCATTTTGGGTGACATAATCTTTAGTACCACTAAAAAGAAAAAAGAATCCTTTTAGCTAAGTCAAGTCTTTGTCCATAATGTTCTAACAAAATTCCACTTCTGCTAATTGAATTCTGTGTCATAACACATTCCATATATTTGCTGTTTGGACAATATTTAAAGCGATTTTATCACAACTGTGTCCCCATGTATTCGTCATGAAAAACTGCTCACAGCAGTATAATGTAGCTAAGAGAGAAGATGTAGTGAAGAATAATAAATCACTTTTTGTAAACTGTATAAAAATGTAGCTTAGAAGAAAGTTACCAGAACTGCAGTTTGATTCTAAACAGCAGGCTTTTAGCAGAATTTTAATACATATATGTGACCAGGATATGAGCTTATGCATTCAGCTTCAAAATTATTCCTTGCATATGTTGTAGCTGTTAGGACAGACTACAAGGGAAGATGAATCACTGCTTTGGATTGTAGTATCTGTTGAAACCAGAGCTGTGGCTGTGAATACACCCATTTAGTATTTGTCACAACCTGATATTACTAGCACGGTCTGGAAATTATCTGAACAAGGGACTAATGTCATATCTAGTTATAAAAGCAATAGTAAATATCACTTTTTTATGATGCTATTCTTCCTCCTCTGTAGAAGAATTAATATAGATTTTCTTTTTCTTGCATTTCCTCATTACCATTCCCTGGGACATTGTGTTTGTGTCTGTATCCCTCCTTCCTGCTATTCTCTGTCTCCTCTTCTTCCCTTCTCTCCTTCCCACTCACTCTCATGGCGCCATTCATGGGAGGGATTTGTTTTTGATTATTTGAAGCATTCCCTGTCTACCTTTCAAATTGGCTTCAACATTTATCAAGAGGCTAGGTTCTGCTTAGCCTGGAGACAGGAGAGCATCCATGGGTGGCTCTGTGCAGCTGTGGATGCCAGGTTTTGCCACTAGGCTGTTGGGGCTAGCACACTGCTTGGTCAGCCTCCTTGTATCCAGGAGCCGCGGCTTCCAAGTGCAGCGTTTGACAACTTCACAGTTTGTTTATGGTTAAAAGCCAAAGGAACTTAACGCCTAGGAGGTCCCTTCAACTCTGATGCTTTTTGTGATAGCCACTGTGGTCGTTCCCCTCCCACCATTTCTCCCTGATATATGTTGGTTTTGCGGTGTAAAGGCAGGGTTGTACATATTGTCTTCACCTCAGGTTAGGATCTACCATAATAATGAGAAACCCTGTTTGAAAAATTAAGAAAATGTGAAAAGAAAAAGGAAGAAAAGGGTGACCGTACCTTAATACAGACTGGTTTATGGGTAAAATGTTTCTTTGTCCACTTTTGCTCCATTGCCATCCCCTTCCCATAGATACACACAGACATACTCCATTGCATGTCTGTACTTATTACAGCTTACTACATGTTTAATGTTACAGTTAAGTTGCTTTCAAGGCAGGTGGGAGCACCCTCTAATCTGATTATTTCTTTAATTTGCAAAGCCTATTTTAAAGCATTTGTACAATATCATAGCGTAAATCGAAGAAGGTCACTCTCTTAATTGTCCTCCTTTTTCTAGCTGAATTAACTAGTTAAAATTAATTTTGTTAGAATGTAATAATAGTGCCCTCTATTCTTATTTTTGTATACACCCAGCCCTGTGTTGTGACCACACTGCCGTGGAATCCTCACCTTCAGGCCATTGTTCCAAATGCAGAAGCAGAAGGCTTTCAGAAAAACCTGTATGTCTTAAGGGCTGTAGTTGAACAGGTCCTGAGGATGGTACAAGGATCCAGTCCAAACCTTTTTAACTTTGATTCCATGTTATAATAATTTTTATAGGGTTTTTAAAATATTTTTTATAACCCATTTACTCATAATCTCAGAACCTGTTACCTGATAATCCATAAACTTGCAGCTCCTTAAAGAGGGCCAGTGAAAAGTCAGGTTCCACTTTTGCTTTATTGTTTTTTTGGCTTGTGCAGATTTTAAAAACAAAAATCCCTCTATGTCTCAGGTAAGCTTCTCTAGAAAATTGAAGTGGACGAACTTTCTTGAATACAAAATGTGCATGTTGAGTTGCTTGACACATCAAATATATTTAACTAATTGTAATTGCCTGTTTTGTTTATTTTTTTCTTTGTAGTTTGACTTCTCATTTGTAGATGTTCATCGGGTGAAGAGTTTTCAATTTACATCAAAGCTTTCAGAAGACAATGAAAGCAATGTCACAGACATAGGAAAGAAACGTTTTGGCCAGTTCTGCAGAGATCATCCGGTCTGTTGCTGTAATATTGCTAATAGCACCTGGAATTGTGATGGAGAAACTCTGGACAGTTCAGCGATTGAAGTGAGGTAAGGATCCTTTTTTTCTCTCTATATATGCCAGAGAACATTAAGCCTTTTAATGATTTTAAAGGTGCTCATAAAGACATCCCCAAAAAGTGCCTCCACATAGCAAATTTGAGTCTTCTGATAATAAACTTTTTTTTTTGTTACTTTTTTGAGGCCCTTCCAGACACTATTCCAACCATGTGTATTGTAAATGATCACTCTGAGATAGATGGATGGCCCTACCTTTGAAGTCCTACCTACTTGTTAAGGACTGATATTGTGTGTTTGAAGTGCTGAAGGTGAAGGTGGTGTTGGGAGGATTCTTTTTAAATAAGTGTCGTACCTCATTACTCTCAGCACTAGCTTTTCCTATTAAGCTTAAGTAAGCATCTTTGTCTTGCAGAAATACTGAGTATGTCCCTGTGTTTTTTTGACACACAGCACAGAGTCTTATTTCCAGCCTTGGCATAGGGAGAAAGAAGTTTTCAGTTGTGCAAATAATCAAATTAATAGGGAATAGAGGTTTGTGAAATTTGAAGGGCTCTTTTCTTTTTTGTTTGAGGTTGGTTTTGGTTGAATGTTTTTGTTTGACATTTCTAGAACAAAGGGAACCAAAACCAATACAAAATATTTACATGCAAGTGTGTTCCATTAAAACATAATCACTTAGGAGTCCGAAGTGATTTTTATAAATATTGTGTATTGTGTACGATCAGCTCATCTAAGTGGCCTGTAGAACATTTTGTGTGGGAAAGAGGAGTAAGAGGAGTGATGGATACACAAACGCATCCAGCCGCCTTTGCAGGGGAGGATTGTATCAAGAATGAGAGTGTGGTTTCTGTAGCCAGGAGCAAGAAACTTTGTCCAACTGCTTGAAATTCGTGGATTATTAGAATTAAATATGTAGGACTCAATTATTTTTAATTGATTTCCATATTTTTCAGGGTTCACTGCCAGTTGATGAAACTGTTTGCAAGGGGAATCGAGGAAAACTGTAAAGATGAAGCTGCCTACAGCCAGAGTAGCGTTGAACAATTACTATAGACATTGTTCCTCCAATGGGGAGAAGAAAAAAATAAAAGCTCAAGGAAATTGAGTAAATATGCATTTTAGTCAAATTGACAACGATTTTAAAATTTTAGATTCTTTTTTTTGATAGCTTCAGTTTAATTTTAGACATCTGATTGCATTGTATTATTTTTTTTAAGAACATTGTAATCATTACAATATATCTTGGAGCAATGTAATCTAAGTTATGTTAGAAAAGAGAGGATTGGGCATATATATATATATATGTACTCACGACAACTGATAAATTCTCTGTGCTTCTCTAGAGAGCTATTTAGCAGTTGTGTTGCAATAATACCTAAATGTTATAAAACATTGAACTTTCCATTGTCATTGATCATGAATATAACAGATACAAAAATGACATTTTCAGTGTCTGAGAAGACGTTTCTGCTGGGAGTGTTATGTAGTTGCATGTGGCTTAAATGCTGGACAACAGTGTTGTCATTCACTTTTCTTTTTCTTTAGTAAAATCTTTCGTTATGTAATTCTGACTATACCTTGCAACTTATCAATGCAATTGGAACACACATTCCTGGCTTTAAGTAATAAGAGTTTAGAAATACTTTGAAAAATCAAAGCACATCTGTATACAGATCTTACCTTATCCTATATACTCTATTTATAAAGGCTTGCTTGCATGATGCTTTTTGGGATTGTAAAGGGTTTTATGACTGGATGATACCAAATACCACACACTGCAACTGAAATGTCTTGCAAGCAACTCGCAGGGATACTTATAATACCAGGAAGGCACAGGCAAAGGAAAATATAAATATCTTCTGAAACACCAGCAAGTTTTACATTTTTTAAAACATCTAAAATTAATAAATGAAAAGCTTCCCTTTTCAGTACACAATTCTGTGGAAATTCTACTACATAGGTTGGAATGTCTTTGCAAAATAAGATGTTGTAATGTTAAGTTTAAAAGTATGATTTGGTGATTGAAAGTTTTTAAAATAATGTTTATTTTACTAAATGTGAAACATAGTTTGTTTTGTGAAGTCAAGGGAAGAAACTGGCATCTGATAAATCATGAATTCACTGTGCCGATTTGTTTTTATAGCAAAAAACATTAGACTATCGTGTGTAGCTATGGAGTGATTACTTAAGTTGCGTTTGGATTTGGGTACTGTGGCGCACACATGTTCTGTGTGTAGGCTTGGGGCTAAGTTTTGCTTTTCTCATACAGATTTATTCCTGTTTGAGAATCAGAAGTTAGCCCCTGCTCTCTTCTGTCTCTTCTTAATTGCGTAGTTCTCTTTTAAAACTCATCGCATCTGAGGGGTTTTTTGTGTCAGAACAGCTAATGATTCTCTGTTCGTGTATATTTATTGGCACTTCTGTCATTCAGCTTGTATTAGTTTCATGTCTCTCATGTATTTGCTCTGTGTAAGCCATGGTGATTGGTCAGTTTATTACTGAAGCACTTGAAAATTGTTATAAATGGCTGATTTATTTTTTTTTCCTATTGAAATTATTTACATTCCAGTTTTGTGTAATGTCAAAATGTTGTGCTATATCTCTGCTACAAAGTATTAGTCATACTGCTCTATATGACAAAAAAGCACTTGCAAATGATAATTGTTTAAAGAACAGTCATACGAAGTTCAGGATCTGTTTTTTGTTCTATAGTATTTCAGGGAAATACTTGAATACTTTTCCAAAAGTACTGCTGTTTACTTTCCTTATTAATGCAATGAGTTGAAATGTTGATTGATCCAATGCTTTTCAGACATTTGTAACATAAGTGTTATGTACACTGTATTTTTAAAGCCATGTTTAATAAGCGAAATAGTACTTTTGACCTAAGAACCTCATTGAAAACGAGATTATGCAGTTCAACAGATGCAAATATTTTTTGAAAGTGTCGTTTGTTTAAAAAGTTCTACAGTTATTTTGGGCTGTCCCATGAATATTGTGAGAACCCAGACTTTGAGTTACTGTAATTCTTGTGGGGGATGGGACGGTGCACACTCAGCTCACCAACAGACGGGGGCATTTACGAGGCATTACAGCTGTCTGGATTACATTCTCGTAAATGAGTACAGGAGTAAATACTAACCAGCTCTTTCCATTGGTTTACTAGCAACTCATGAGACTCTTACTTGAAAAACGGAGGCTTAATCTAGTTGCGAATGTATATTGAAATGCTTTGAGTATTTTGAATATCTGAAACTGAGTGTTTTTTAATATCTGAAACTGAATTTCCAAAGAAAGCCACAGTGAAGGCTCCCTTTCTGAGAAACAAGCCACTGGAAAAGGAGACAGGATGGTTCTGTAGTATGGTAATGAAGTGTGAAGTAAATAACAAAGGTGTTTCAACATAATAAAATTGAAAGGTCTTAAGTAATAGAAAAGCTGCATAGTTGCATTGGAATAATTCTATCTGTAGCATCTTGTACTAGCAAAGCACCGTATGTGAGTTGTATGACATGTCCAGTTTATTTTTAAGAAGAGGGCTGCCTAAGTAATGTCTGCTTACATTTTAATTCTAGGGTTTTTCTCTCTGAATGTAGTCTCAGTATGGAATTTATGTATAGGAAAACGAAGTTCAATTTTACTTTTTTTCCCCAATCTTGCTGGCTTCAAGATTAGAAAATGTGTTCTGTTTTATGACGCTAGGGCATTTCATTGAAAAAATAAAAATACGTCGTACAGCCATGCAGTGGTTGTCTTCTTGGCACAACTTGATTTGAAAAAATACCTGTTGCTGTATTTCTACCAGACAAAGGTGTGGTCACTCAGTGTGACCAACGTGGGCAGATTAAATCAGGTCGAGAAGTAATTCCTCACCTTCCATTTGGGTTTACCACAGCTTTGTAGCAAGCAGGAGCGTGGACAAACACTGAGAGCAAAGAAAAGCAACCAGTGAAGCTGGAATTCTGCTAAAACTAAGTAAATCTACCAAGATAAACTAAAGATTGAATGGGGGAGAAGAAACTTAGTTACAGTGTAAGTATTTAGAGATACTGATCATGGAAAAATATAAACTACAAAAAGTCAAAGAAAACTAGTGTTCTAAGAAGCATGAAATATATAATATATCCTAAATAGTATATAGTAAATAGATGGGGGTTTAGAATTTTATTGCAACAATCACTACGGGTGCAGTTCATATTCTAATAAATAAACCGAGTTTGTTGTGGACGGACGGTGGGCGCAGCAGAACACACCTTTCAGCATCGTGGCGACCTCTGCCTGTGAAGTGTGTTGGGTTTGGGTGGCCGGGTTTTGGCAGCTGGGGGGGCTGCAGGGCTGGCAGCTGTGAGTCATAGAGTCATAGGGTTGGAAGGGACCTCTGGAGATCATCTAGTCCAACCCCCCTGCCAGAGCAGGGTCACCTAGAGCAGGTTGCACAGGAACGCGTCCAGGTGGGTTTTGAATGTCTCCAGAGTTGGAGACTCCACCACCTCTCTGGGCAGCCTGTGCCAGGGCTCTGCCACCCTTGGCATAAAGAAGTTCCTCGTCATGTTTAGGTGGAACTTCCTATGTTCCAGTTTGTGCCCATTGCCTCTTGTCCTGTCCCCGGGCACCACTGAAAAGAGCCTCGCCCCATCCTCCTGACACTCACCCTTTAAGTATTTATAAGCGTTGATAAGGTCACCCCTCAGACGTCTTTTTTCCAGACTGAAGAGACCCAAATCCCTCAGCCTTTCTTCATAAGAGAGGTGTTCCAGTCCCCTAATCATCTTGGTAGCCCTCCGCTGCACCCTTTCCAGCAGTTCCCTGTCCCTCTTGAACCGGGGAGCCCAGAACTGGACACAGTACTCCAGGTGCGGCCTCACCAAGGCAGAGTAGAGGGGGAGGATGACCTCCCTTGACCTGCTGGCCGCGCTCCTCTTGATGCACCCCAGGATGCCATTGGCCTTCTTGGCCACAAGGGCACATTGTTGGCTCATGGTCATCCTGTTGTCCACCAGGACTCCCAGGTCTCTTTCCACAGAGCTGCTCTCCAGCAGGTCAGCACCCAACCTGTACTGGTGCATGGGGTTATTCCTCCCCAGGTGCAGCACCCTACACTTGCCCTTGTTGAACTTCATAAGGTTTCTCTCTGCCCAGATCTCCAACCTGTCCAGGTCTCTCTGTATGGCGGCACAGCCTTCCGGTGTGTCAGCCACCCCACCCAGCTTGGTGTCATCAGCAAACTTGCTGAGGGTGCACTCTATCCCCTCATCCAGGTCATTGATGAATATATTGAACAGGATTGGAGCCAGTACTGACCCCTGGGGAACACCACTCGTCACTGGTCTCCAACTAGACTCTGTGCCCCTAATCACAACCCTCTGAGCTCTATCTTTCAACCAGTTTTCTATCCACCCCACTGTCCATTCATCTAACCCACACTTCCTAAGCTTCCCTATGAGGATGCTGTGGGAGACCATGTCAAACGCCTTGCTTAAGTCAAGGTAGACCACATCTCCACATCTACCGCCCTCCCCTCATCTATCCATCTAGTCATGCCATCGTAGAAGGCTATCAGGTTAGTCAGACATGATTTCCCCTTGGTGAATCCATGCTGAGTACTTCTGATAGCTTTCCTTTCCTCCACGTGCCTTGAGATGACACCCAGAACGAGCTGTTCCATCATCTTTCCAGGGATGGAGGTGAGGCTGACCGGCCTGTAGTTCCCCGGCTCCTCCTTCTTGCCTTTCTTGAAGACTGGAGTGACATTGGCTTTCCTCCAGTCCTCAGGCACCTCGCCTGTTCTCCAGGACTTTTCAAAGATGATGGAGAGCGGCCCAGCAATGACTTCTGCCAGCTCCCTCAGCACTCTCGGGTGCATCCCATCAGGGCCCATGGACTTGTGAATATCTAGATGATCTAATTGGTCCCTCACTCGCTCCTCCTCAACCCAAGGGAAGTCTTCTTCTTTCCCTGTTACTTTATTCAATGCCTGGGACTCCTGAGGGCTGGGCCGAGCAGAAAAGACCGAAGCAAAGAAGGCATTCAGTAACTCTGCCTTCTCCACATCCTCCATCACCATGACTCCTGCCTCATTCAGCAGTGGGCCTACAACTTCTCTGGTCTTCCTTTTGCTTCCAATATACTTGTAGAAGCTCTTTTTGTTGTGCTTGATGTCCCTAGCCAGGTCTAATTCCAAGGCGGCCTTGGCTTTCCTTGTTTCATCCCTGCACGCTCTGGTGGCATTCTTGTAATCCTCCCAAGGGGTCAGTCCCTTCTTTCACTTATTATAAACTTCCTTCTTCCACTTGAGCTTTTTCTGAAGCTCCCTGTTCAACCATGCAGGTCTCCTGCGTCCCTTGGCCGATTTCTTTCTCTTAGGGATGCACCGACCCTGAGCTTGGAGGAAGTGGTCTTTGAATATCAACCAGCTCTCTTGAGCCCCTTTGCCTTCCAGAGCCCTAGCCCACGGGATCTCTCCAAGCAGTTTCTTGAAGAGGTCGAAGTTAGCCCTCCTGAAATCCAAGGTTGTAATTTTACTTCTTGTTGTTGTTTTGTGGATAGTACCCATGATCCTGAACTCAATCATTTCATGATCACTCAATCATTTCATGATCACATGAAGAAGTGTCGGAGAAGAAGAAGTCGGAGAAGACAGCAGAAGCTGCCCCCGGGGGTGGGCTGAGCCGTATTTGCAAGGGGAATCGAGGAAAACTGTAAAGACTTGGCCTACAGCCAGGGTCGTGTTGAACACTTACTATAGACACTGTTACCCAAAGGGGGAGAAGAAAAAAATAAAAGCTCAGGGAAATTGAGTGAATATGCATTTTAGTCAAATTGACAATGATTTTACAATTTTAGATATTTTTTTTTTGATGGCTTCATTTTATTTTAGACACTGCATCGTGTCATTTTTTAAAAAACATTGTAATCATTAAAATATATCTTAGAGCAATGTAATCTAAATTACAGTCTCCCCAGACTTCTGTCGTACCCGCTGACATGCACACGACATACATCTTCCAAAGGCTTATGCATGTTCTTAATTAATGTTTGACTAGTCCCAGTAATTAGAAAGGGGTGGGGCATTCGTTCTGCAATCAGTCATGCCTTTCAAATCCTCTGCAACGAGAGGATTAATGATTCTTTTTTATTCCCTTTCCTACTGTTTAGAAATGATTCCTAATATGTCCCTACCAAAATTGCCAACAAGAGGTTGTCTTCAAAAGATGTTTCCTGCTTGAAGGCTCTTAGGTGTCTGAAAGGGGCACTTGCTCTTGTTGGTAGCTATCTCACCTACCATGCAGTGAGCACACCAGTGATGTTGGTAGCACTTCTGTGATAACATATTTAATAAAGAAAGGGTAAAAAATGCTGCACAGCAGCTGTGGGAGAGCGGTGTGGGGGAGGGAAGAGAGAAACAGCCCTGCAGACACTTGAAGTCTGTGAAGAAGGAGGGGTGAGGAGGTGCTCCAAGCACCAGAGCAGAGAATCTTGTGGAAACCATGGTGAGGGAGGTTGTCCCCTTACAGCCCATGGAGGCCCTCTATGGAGCACATATCCACCTGCAGCCTGTGGGGGATCCCAAGTTGGAGCAGGTGGATGTGCCCTAAAGGAAGCGGCAGCCCATGGAGACACCATGCTGGAGCAGGTTTCCTGGCAGAAGCTGCAGACGTGGAGAAGAGAGCATGCAGAGGCTGGTCTTCTGGCAGGAACTGTGGCCCATAGCAGACCCAAGTCGGAGAAGTTCATGAGGGAGGAAGAAGTCGGAGAGACAAAGTGTTATGAACCAACCACAACCCCCATTTCCCAGCCCCCTGCCCAGATCAAAGTGGAGGGAGGAGGTGGAAGAGTCAGGAGTGAAGTTGGACCTCGGAAGAACAGGGGTGGAGGGCGGAAGGAGAGGAGGAGGTGGGTTTAGTTTTATTTCTGTCTGTCCTACCCTGTTATTAATTGGCAATAAATTAATCTTCCCCAAGTTGAGCCTTTTTTGCCCCTGACTGCAATTGCGGAGTGATCTCGACCCAAGAGGTTTTCATTGTATTTTCTCCCCCTCTGCTGCTGAGGAGGAGGAGGGACAGAGTGGCTGGGTGGGCACCTGGTGGCTTCTTATACGAAATCGATGGTTATTCGTGAACGGGAAGGCAGTATGTAGAATTGGAAATTTCTCTGAACGCCTCGGTCTTGCAATTCAAGTATTATTTCCCTAGAACTCCTGCCTTAATCCCCATGAAATAAATGAGTAATAGAAATTAATCATTTTTATTCTCATTAGTCACATTGCTCTTATTTCAAATTTTCAACAGGATTGTTAAGTACATTTAATAGATTCTAACTGGTGTTTAAGTTGCAGTAAATGAATTCTGGCCATAATGAAGCGACAGTCTCCCCAGACTGGCGTACCCGCTGACATGCACACGACATACATCTTCCAAAGCCTTATGCATGTTCTCAATTAACGTGTGACTAGTCCCAGTAATTAGAAAGGGGTGGGGCATTCGTTCTGCAATCAGTCATGCCTTTCAAATCCTCTGCAATGGGAGGATTAACGAATTTTTGTATTCCATTTCCTACTGTTTAGAAATGACTCCTAATATGTCCCTACCAAAATTGCCAACAAGAGGTTGTCTTCAAAAGATGTTTCCTGCTTGAAGGCTCTTAGGTGTCTGAAAGGGGCACTTGCTCTTGTTGGTAGCTATCTGTCTCACCTGCAGTTTTGTGCCTTATTTCATGGGAATCCTCCAGCCATAAATAAAACTAATAGGATTTTTTTCTCTTTTTTTTTTTTTTTCTCACATGTAGAGAAGACTTCAATAGTGCAGAACAGGAAAAATATAGAAAGGGAAAAATAATTACTCATAAAGGAAAAATACTGAAAGAATAACAGAAGTGATGCAAATTAAAAAAAAATCCACGGAGACCAAATTCTGGAAAGGATGAAAGAGAACGAGTGCAAAAGAGGTTTTAAAAAGAAGAAATAGGAAAACAAACCACAGATTTTAATTTTTTTAATTTATTTTGCTGGAAAGCATTGCCCAAGCATGTGTACTTTAACTGCACAGTGAAGCTAGCACTAAAGGTTTGAGTAGATTGTTAGAAGTTGGACTATTTACAACTGGTAGACAGAATAAAAGCTTTATCACTGCTGTGAAGACATATTTCTAAAAAAATATTGGGCCGTGCTCCGTATTTCCACTCACAAACTTTTTACCGAAATAGCAGCATGGCTAGAAGAGGTGTTAAAGGAGAATTGTAAAAGCAGCTTCCTGTAGCGACGCGCAGCATTCTGAAACGACCGGTCAATTTAATCTGCCAAATGTTTATTTTTCATGCTAATATTTAACAGCTGCGTTTTAGGAAAGGGGAGGTTGGGCAGCAAGAAGAGATGCTGGGTGGTACTACAGTGCTGCTGGGGGCGAGGTGGTGGGGTAGCGGCTCACGGCAGCCAAGGGTCTGCCCCAGAGACCTCGTCACGGCAGGGAAAGTTCCCGCAGAAAATGGTTGCGTGCAGAAATACCTCTGCCGTCCCTGGCAGGTGTTTGCGTAACCTGTTCTTCTGCGCTTTCAGTGGTGTGTATTCTGCAAAGCAGTTTAGCCATCAGAACAGATTGCTTCAAGATTTCTATAGTTAGAAAACTTTGGTTACTCACTTAACTGAATCCCCTTTGCTGTGTTTATGCAAGTATTAAGTCTTCAGTGGGCACGGAGGCCGGCTCATTCCCTTCAGGGAAATTCCCTACCTATGCTCTTGGGTTCCCTCTCAGTCTTCTGTTCTTTGCCTAAACAGTATTAATATTCAGACAGAGAAGGGAAAAAACCCACAGTATTTGAGCACATATCGATACCAAGAAAAATTGCTTGAAGCTGATTTCTGTTTACCGCCAAAGAAGGGACCCGATAGAAAGAGCTGGTATTGACAGGGTTGCTCCGAAAAAGGAATGCGTGTCTGCATAAAGTCCTCAATCAAATCCGATACTGTTAGTTCCCAGACATCATGTTTTCACAGAGTGCTGTCTAAAGCTCTGATGGATGCATTTCAAGGAGATATCTCCCCTCAGCAATATGTATCAGATAAATAACTACTCTGAGGGTTACACTGCTGGTAGGTGCTGCCCTGCCCCTGGCCCAAGGAGAGTCAACCCAATAAGTAGCTCTCAGGTGGCCAGAGCCTCCTATTTCCATTTCACCTCTGGTGAATGCTTTCTAGGGAAAACAGGCAAAACCTGAACACCCTGGCGTTGCTGAATTTGCAATTTCCTAGTAAAGGTTTTCAGAAAGTCTTCAGCACATTGGTAGCAGGATCAGGAAAGAGTAAACATGGGCGTATTCTCTCACCAGAGCAGATTGTGGTGTTTGTTCTCCCCTGTGCGTAGGCAAAACTGAGCCAACAAGAGAATTTCTATTTCTTCCTGCGTAAGAGAGTTTGCAGGCTTGGTGGAGGAAGGGGAGGCGTGGAGGAAGGGGAGGCCTGCTGCCGTCTGTGCTCAGAGGAGTCCGTCCTCAGGCTGTCACAGTGGGATCAGCAGGCAGTGACGCCTCCTCTGGATGGACTCGTGTGGGAGAGGGATGAGGTGACCGGGAATATCAAAAGATCTGGGGCTGTGCAGACTCAGCAGCCCAAACTCAACCTCCCAGCCGACAAAACGTTGCACTGCACCTGTGTGAATTGCTCGAGTTTGGGGACTGAAGGCCACTGCTGTCTGCCCTGCCTTCATT
Organism: Chroicocephalus ridibundus; assembly: GCF_963924245.1. Lineage (NCBI taxonomy): Eukaryota > Metazoa > Chordata > Aves > Charadriiformes > Laridae > Chroicocephalus > Chroicocephalus ridibundus. The sequence goes on from NC_086284.1 coordinate 203,091,058, forward strand.
TGTTGGAAATTTCACTGGTCTGGGATAAATTAACACTGCTGTGAAAAAGCACAGCAGGAATTTATTAGCAAAAAGTAGGCTGTGTTCAGTTTTTTCACTGGAGATAAAAAAGTAAAAAGGAGGTGAGGAAAGGGTTGTTGATTCACCCTGTCCCTTACCGAAAGAACCTGACACAACGCCTCTTACATTACAAGTGCAAGGGGAGTGGGAGACTAGTGCTACTTGTACTCATTTCTACCAGAGTTTCTGATTTCTATCTTCCAACAAAGGCTACTGAGATACCAGACTCCTTCCTCCCCTTGGCATGGGTGGGGGCTAAGGAAATGAATGCCATACCCTTTCACAAGCACCAATAGCTGTATCTGAATTCCCTTCAGTCCCAGGACACAGCGTACATCTGTCAGTGGTGACAGCCAGAGCTTCCTATGGAGTGGCAAATGCTTCCCTATGCTCTTAGTGCAAGGCAGCAGTGAAAGGAACTACAGTTACTCTGGTTTAATGTTTCTCCTAAAGCCACTTGGGTGAGAATGCATCTCTGCTGTCTTCATAAAGACTGGGAAGCACACATCAGGCCATGATGATGCCTGCAGTGCACTTTCTACTAACATCGACTGATGTCTTAGTCAGTAACAACAGGCTGTGGGCCACATGAAGGTGCAATCAGAAGGGCCAAGTCTTATGAGGACCCGCTGAGGTAACTAGGGTTGCTTAACCTGGAGAAGAGGAGGCTGAGGGGAGACCTTATTGCCCTCTACACCTACCTGAAAGGAGGCTGTAGAGAGGTGGCAGTCGGTCTCTTCTCCCAAGTAACAAGCAGGACAAGAGGAAATGGCCTCAAGTTGCTCCAGGGGAGGTTTATGTTGGATATTAGGAAAAACTTACTCACTGAAAGGGTTATCAAACGTTGGAACAGGCTGCCCAGGGAAGCGGTTGAGTCACCATCCCTGAAGGTATTTAAAAGATGGGTAGACGTGGCACTTAGGGACATGGTTTAGTGGTGGTTTTGTCAGTATTAGGTTGATGGTTGGACTTGGTGATCTTAAAGGTCTCTTTCAACCTAGACTATTCTATGATTCTTTGACATCCGTCAGGAAATGAGGTTGCCATTACCTTTGGGCTAAGGCCACAGACATTTTTGCAGAAGAGGAGATGTTGTTGATGATTGTGTAGTTGTCTCTCATACATGTCGAAACTTGTTCTGGGGAACCCTGGTATGCACCGAGAGAAAGATGTGGGTATCCTCCATGGCTGTGCAGCCAACAGTGGTAAGCAGGAGCAGCCTTCAGTCCTCAGGAGCACTCATGTGGAGTACACCCTGCAAAGGACCTTAGGTTAGGATGTGCGTCTCGTTGATGGCTCTGACACAAGTCACGCTCTGCCTCCAGAGTGCAGAAGTGACACTGTGAGCAACAACCAACAGGGAACAGACAAAACAGATTATACAAAATAGAGGAGATGACAGAGATGGTCTTAATGATGTCTATAACGGACTTGCTGACTGTGAACTCCTGTGCAACAGAGTTGCAGGGACTGAGCACAGCCAGTGACTGTCCCACGCAACATTGTGTGGCCTCACCTGAAGTACTGTGTGCAGGTTTGGGCACCTCAATATAAGAAGGACATCAAACTATTAGAGTGTCCCCAGAGGAAGGCAACCAAGATGATGAAGGGCCTAGAGAGCAAGACTTCTACAAGGACCAGCTGAGGTCACTTGTCTTGTTCAGCCTGAAGAAGAGAAGGCTGAGGGGTGACTTCATGGCAGTCTACAACTTCCTCATGGCGGGGCAGCAGAGGGGGAGGTGCTGATCTCCTCTCTCTGGTGACCAGCGATAGGACATGAGGAAATGGAATGAAGCTGCATGAGGGGAAGTTCAGACTGGACATTAGGAAAAGCTTCTTCACCAAGAGTGTAGTCAGTCACTGGAACAGGCTCTCCAGGGAAGTGGCCACAGCACCAAGGCTGTCAGAGTTCAAGGAGCATCTGGATGACGCTCTTAGTCATGTGGTTAACGTTAGGCAGTCCTGTGAGGAGCAAGGAGTTGGACTCGATGACCCTTATGGGTCCCTTCCAACTTGAGATGTTCTTTGGTTCTATGAGCTCACTGAAGGCAATGGCCACTCACTTAGTTGGGAGTGAGGGCCTAGAAACAAGTGCATTGTCACTCCAGATTTTGTGGTATCTATTGGCCTAAAGGTCAAAAAATTAACCATGTGTAGGCAGTTATGCTAAGCCAGGAGGGCTGAAAGGTCCTGATCCACATCCCAGATCTCTAAAACACAGCAAGCCTGATGTCACGAGTGATGGCCTTCAGCAACTTAGCCATCCTCCCTTGTTTCGAAAATCTCTAAGGCAGGGTGACTCCTGAGATGCTCTGGGCCATTTAGTGTGGTGGCTGTCCTACCTAAAGCTGTCTGCAACCTCCTGTTTGCTCTTTTGCCCTTCTCTCCTCTCATGAGTATCAGCCTGTTACAACCTACTGATGAGCAGGAAGAATACAGACGCTGAGAGGTGATCACATCAGGACCTTTTATATAGGGCAGTGGGGTCTATGTGATGCAGAAGAGTTATGGTAGAGGAGTAAAGTCTTGTCCTTTGGGTTTGTGTCACATGCCCAGTGACACGTATGTGGCATGGAGAGGCCCATTGCCATGAAGCAGCCATCAGGAGTGACTGAAGAGCAGCTCTACTGGTGCTGCCCCAGTGCTACTGCATATTTGTAACTGTAAGTATTTCAGAGTAATGGGATATGATGAAATAGTTGTGACAAAGGTGTATTTTCAAAGCCTCTTCCTGTGGGTCCGCTGGCAGAGGTGTTCAACTCTAAATAAAAATCTCAGGTACATTCTTGTATGTAGTCCGAGACCTGTAAATAACATCGGATATTTTGTTGTAACCTCATTTTCTTTTGTTCAGGCGCCTGTCAAGGTGTCAGTCCTGGCTGTCACTGCCGACACAGTGGTGTCCGTACAGAGAAGGCTCACTAACACTGAGGGACGCTAAACATCTGTAAACGGCACAGGGTTTTAAATGTCTCTAACTGGCCTACATTGGAAGAGCAACGTCAAGAGAAAAAAGGCTCAGTGCCTGTTGAGTCTAAAGGATAACGCTTGAAAATGACACATCTAGAGAAAATTGCACACACACAGGATTTGCCTTTGGGTAGAAGCAGATTATTTTGCATACAAATACCGCTCTGCCTATTGCGCTCTGATGTGCACGTTGATTGAATCTCTCAATCTGCAGTCTACAGTTACCATATCGGAAATATTGCCACTAACTTTCAATAAGGAAAGAAATATAGCTTTGTTTTGGTTTTGGAGTCTTTGTATCACAAATCAGTGCCTACAATCCAGAAAAAGAGAAAATTATTCTTCAGTAAAATGTCAAATAATGGCTTTACATGCAGTTATGTACATGTCACTTGTTTTCTCCACACCCTAAGCTGCAGCTGAGAGTTCTAAAGTTTAAATCATTTTATGATAATAAACTGTCTGGTACACTGTTTAATAATTCTGCATGTTAATGTAAATAATTTTTTATCTACCTTACTGCAGTAACTGCTATTCAGTGTTTTAAGTCTGACTTAGTCCTGCAGCTCCCTCTACTGAAATTTTTTTCTCTTGGAAATAACTCTACATTTCCACATACAGCATCAATTTTTAAGGTAGTCTGGCAAATCCATTTCCTGTGATTCCCCACTGATGAGATCTGCAGTAACATGCTTCAATTCAAATTACGTGTTACTTCACCCTGGTAATTTCTACTCTTAATTTTTCTTTACAGGATTCGACGTGAGCAAACAGTGACAGATGCTGCACCGTTGATTTTTGTCCCAAGCAACTGAATGATTTGAACAATGGCTTCACTAAAAAAAATACGTAAACATAGGTCAAATAGGGGAAAAGTATAATTGTAAGTTTTAGCATCTGGGACCCTTAGATTGTTGTTCATGTACCAACTTTCACAGGTCAGGAGAATTTGCCTGTGCAGCAAGTGTGTTGGGCACACTAGTAAAGGTGGCTTAAATAGTTGTTTCCAGCAGGTCTCAGGTAGTTCTAGTTCTCAGTGAATGAGAGTTCACTGTGCTCTGCCCCAAGCAAGAGTGGAAGAATGTTATAAATAAAGAAAATAAGCTTCCATGTCTGTTAAGCTGATAGCCCGCAAGGACAGACCATTTAATGTATTATTTTCGGTCAGTGCCACGAGGCTTATGGGAGGCGGGGGCAAACCTGGCTACATCTGCTGTTGTTGTTTTTCCTCTCCCTGTCAGTTCCCGGTTCTGGGGCTCAGCCCCGTTTCTCCTCTCACGGCCGCATTTCTGAGCACCCCTCTTCTGCCCCAGCATTCCCCCTAGCTCAGCCAGCGGGCCCTGGCACATGCCCTCAGCGCTGCCGGTTTTTCTCTTCATCCCTTCCTCATTGCTGTCCTCATCTCTTACTATTCCCGCTGCTTTCTTTTACTGGCTCCTTCTGGAATTCAACTATGGTACCCATAGTACTGTCCTGATGACAAGTCTCTATTCCTTTGATCTCCTTTGCTCAGCCGTTGGTACTCCCTCGGGCTGGCTGGCTTCCTCCTGCTCCAGCACATGGGCCGTCAAGTTCTTCTTCTCTACGTTATTTCTCTTCTGGAGCTTTCCCACTTGATTTTGGGATGCAGACTTTCATCTGAAACAAGGGATTTATTTATATATCTCTGAGAAGAGATGCTTGGCATCTGGACACGTCCTTGGGTACCCAAGTATTTTACGTTACGGTATATCCCAGCCATACTGATCAGCTTTGCACCGTGGCTTTGTGCGTGTTTTTCTGCCCGAGTGTTTGAAAATTCTCAAAAACACCTTTTATCAAGGGGAAATATTTACGTATAATAAACAAATGACAATAGCAGTAGGAAATTATTATTCGTGACGTGGAATTCAATTACAAGTAAGTGCATAGTCTCTAAGGAAGCATTTAAAAGCCAAGTATCACTGACACGAGGTGTCACCGCTACCACCATCGGGGTAACGCACTGCTATATTCATACTTCTTTTCTGTCTAAAAGACTGGGTTAAAAAAAGCACGTCGCTGCGAACAGTGAGCTTTTCTTACTTATTTCTACATTAAAAGGAATCTCCAAGGAAACAGAAGTGCCGTGTGGCGCTGCTAAGATGTTTGTTCCCTCTCTTAACCTTCCAACAGCCATCTTTATTGAAAGCCTTTAAAAAAATAATGATTTCTTTAACATGTACAAGTATGGACAATATAAATGTCAATATTTATGCTCTACATATTTTTTCCTGTATAGCAGAGCAATGATATATGTGTAAAAGCAATTTTGCAGAAAATGGGATAGAGTGATTTCAGTGCAAATGTTCCAAGCATTTATTGCTATGAGCTGGCTTGTTTACAATGGGATCTATAATCCACACAACACTTGATTGTTGTGCATCCTAATGTTTGTAACCGGATTTCATCAGAAACCATAAGCTGTAAAAAGGAAAATGGCTGTTCCTATGGCCAAAAGGGCTGTGCTGCATGTGGACGTCTTTTAAATTCAGGAGTATTAAGATCCCTGGGGCCTGTAGTGGAAAATGATGAGAGAGAACACAACGCTATCTAAAAGGTAGCAGGAGAAGTACCAATCGCTCTGCCCTGTGGGGAGCAAAAGGGAATAACTCAGAGCAGAGAAAAGCACAAATCGAAGCCAGACCTCTGTGTGTTTGTGTATCTCAGGTCATATAGAAAGCTTGGCCAGCGGCATGTTGATTGCAAAATTCCAACTGCACTTTGGAGCCTTTGGCTAGTCACCATTCCTCTTCAACACCCTCACATGAAGATTTTGAAATTCAGCTGTTCCTCAAGAGAGCCTTTGGAGGCGACTACCATGGTGAACATCAGAGGGTTTCCTCCTCTTCTGAAGGGCAAAGGGACAAGACGTGGGTGGCAGGTCAGCTACATCCTCAGCTGATGGAAGTCCGCTCCTTTGCTTTTTAGTAGAGCCACATCAGTTTACCATAGGTGCAGCTCTGCTGCTCTGCTTAGCCAATATACGTGCTTCATCCAAGCACGTATCAGGATGCATTTCACCAAAATTCAAAACAGGCTTTGCATCCATGGTGTGACCTCTGGAATTGTGTTCCGTCACCTCTAGCAAAGTAACTTTTTATTCTACTTCAATATACTCTAAACCAGAGGAACTAGACTAATAGGAGTGTTAAGTTCATTTCCAGGTCGGTCTCAAGGCAAATTTGCATTTTCTGTTGCATACACAAGCCCATCTAAACACAGGAGAGGAGGAGACGGTCTATTGACATTATGTAAAGGCGGCGTATCAGTTTAAAGGGTTCTGTTTGCCTAGAAGAGTGTGAAGGAGACTATTTAATTACCTGTCTAGGGTTGACAAAGATAAACACCCTGTTATTATTCTACGTATTTGCTTGTAACTCAATTAAGGTTGTGTACTTAATTGTATCACCAATATGAAGAAATAAGTGTTAAGGTGTTTGAAAGCTAGAGGAAATGAGATGTCCCTCAAGAAACATGAAAGGTCAGGGAGTAGAGAAAGCAAGGAAGCATAAAATTATGGCATTGGTATTCAACTAAGATCAGAAGTGAAGGCCTGTGTTATCTGAATTCCCCATTGTAAGGTTGAATTGAGGAGTTAACAGAAAAAGTGTGGACTTACAAAGCAGAGCGACACAGCGCAGCAGCATGAACTAAATCAAACACGTCTAGCTATTCTGTCAGTGGTGAGGGAGAGCTTATGTTCACAAGTTATTTCAGATACATTGAATCATCCCCAAAATATCTACAATATTTTCCATCTTCGTGTACAACACTCCTGAATGATAACATTTAATGCATGGCACTGAGTGATCAGCCTATTTAATTTTTCTGCTTCCCCATATTAGTTTTGCCATACAGAAACAACAAAGGACGTGACTTTTTTTTTTTTTTTTTTTTTAAATTTAAGATTAATGTGCAGGCTGTCCATTTTAATGTGCTAAGTCTTTAGCGTGGACTATGATTGCACACGTCATATAAGCCAAATTGGTTAGCCCCACCTTCACCCAACGCGCATTAGCCTTAGCGTTTTGCATAGCAAACACAGAGGAACAGGCTGTATTTCCCTGCGGAGGGGTGCTCTTGGTAATCCGGCCCCTTGGATGGACGCCGGCTGTTCCTGCCATCATCAGGAGGGTGAGGTGATCCCAGCCCACCGGCACCAAGGCAAGGAGACAAGGAGTGATACAACAGCAAAGCAAAGCCGCACGTGTCCCCTGTCGTACGGCCCCGCAGCAGGACAGACAGTGCCAGCCGATGTCCCCTTATTACACCCAGAGCTGTCATTCCAGGGACAGGCTCCTTAGGTTCTTACTGTTTCTTACTATTTTTCTGCTTTCTGCAGAATCAAGTGTTCTCATTGGTGCAAGTCTGAGGGGGGCAGAAAGCAGGCGGGGGACATCACTTGGCGCTTCTGGGATGCTGTAACAGCAGAGGACTGAGGGAAAGGATCTTCCTTGCTTCTCCCCTGCCATTACAATGTCTCCATCTAATCTTCCTTTTGACACATCTGACAATATAAACCTGTTCTTTGCAACCCCAGGAGACTTCCCCAGCTGCAATTTATCATTGAAATAGTTTGATTAAACTTAATTTTGCTCTTTATAATTTTTTCTTAAATTACCTCAGCACTTTCAGAGGAAACAGGGCTTTTTTTTTTTTTTAACCCATCTGACAGCTGATTGTTTAGAGGTTTTTTTTACTGCATCTGACACAGCTGACACCACTGTTCTCATCATAAATATCTGCCACATTAGTTTAAAGCTGTGATTAAAGCTGCTCCGCATTCTGCTGGCAAGGCAGCTGGACCTGCACGAATCACGATAATAACCACAGAAGCTCCTTCCTGAGAAGAGTGCTGTTTCTGTAGCCGTGTCAGACAAGTGCTGCCTTTTAAGAATGATTGCTCAGCTCTAAATGACATTTTTGGCTTTCTTCTAGAAAAGTAAGTTATTTATTTTCCTGTGATTTTAACTAAAGAACACTATCATCCCCAGAGAACAATTTTGTTTTTCAGCACCGGAGCAATTACTTTCAGCTGTATCAAGTGCCTGATGTTTAAAAGTCTGTGTGGTTTCATGGGTTTGAAAAACGGCTTCTCTTAAAGACTCACAGACTCATAGAATAGTTTGGGCTGGAAGGGACCTTTAAAGGTCATCTAGCCCAACTCCCCTGCAATGAGCAGGGACATCTTCAACCAGATCAGGTTGCTCAGAGCCCCATCCAGCCTGAGCTTGAAAGTTTCCAGGGGTGGAGCATTTACCACCTCTCTGAGAAACCTCTTCCAGTGTCTCACCACCATTATTGTAAAAAATTTCCTCAAATCTGGACTAAATCTACCCGCTTTTAGTTTAAAACCATTGTCCCTTGTCCTATTGCAACAGGTCCTACTAAAATGTCTGACCCGATCTTTCCTACAAGCCCTCTTTAAGTAAAATGCTTAATAAGGTCTCCCCAAAGTCTTCTCTTCAGGCTGAACAACCCCAACTCCCTCATCCTGTCCTCAGAGTTCCATCCCTCTCATCATTTTTATGGCCTTCTTCTGGATCCACTCCAACAGGTCCATGTCTTTCCTGTGCTGAAGGCTCCAGCACTGGATGTAGTACTCCAAGTGGGGTCTCTCCAGAGTGGAGCAGAGGGACGGAATGACCTCCCTCAACCTGCTGGCCATGCTTTTGATGTATCCCAGGGTACAGTTGGCCTTCTGGGCTGTGAGCGCACATTGCCAACTCATGTCAAGCTTTTCATCCACCAGTAGCCCCAAGTTCTTCTCCACAGGGCTGCTCTCAATCTCTTCATCCCCCAGCCTGTATTAATACTGGGGGTTGCCCTGACACAGATGTGGGACCCTGCACTTGGCCTTGTTGACCTTCATGATGTTCACATGGGCCCGCTTCTTGAGCTTGTCCGGGTCCCTCTGGCTGTCGTCCCATCCCTCAGGTGTGTCAACTGCACCACTCAGCTTGGTGACAACTCCTAAGCTAGTTTCTCTGCAGCTCTCACCACAATCTCTGAAGTAGATAGCTGCATAACACCTGGCCATTCGCCACTGGTGAGAAAATACATATGATACGTATGTAACCAGGAGGTGGTTATACTCGAAGCAGGAGATGAATGTATATTGTTATCACGCCATCATTAAGACAGCAGAACTTTGTCTGGAAAAGCTGTTCTTGTACAGGACAATAAACACAGAATCATAGAACAGCCCAGGTTGGAAGGGACCTCAAAAGATTATCCGATCCAACCTTTTGTGGGAAAGGTAGCCTAGATGATATTATCTAGCATCCTGTCCAACCACATCTTGAAAACTTCCAATGATAGGGTCTCTACCATGTCCCTGGGGATTTTGTTCCAGACAGTGATTGTTCTTACCCTAAAAAATTTTTTTCTTATGTTGGGATGAAACCTCTCCTGGTACAAATTGTACCTGTTGCCCCTTGTCTTCTCCATGTGGCTCCTTGTGAAGCAAGAGGAGAGCCTCCATCCCCATTGTAGCCACCCTTTAAGTACTGGAATACAGTCATGAGGCCCACCCTGAGCCTTCTCTTTTCTGAGAAGAAAAAACCTAACTCCTTCAGTTGATCCTCAAAGGACAAGTTCTCCATCCCTTTGATCATCTTCATGGCCCTCCCTGGGACCCTGTCCAGTCTGTCCAGGTCTTTCTTGAATTGAGGGGACCAGCATTGTGGGGACTGGGGGTGCAGTACTCCACGTGTGGCCTGGAAAATGCCGTGGGGAGTTACAGAGCCCACAGGAGGGCAGCAGATGGAGAAATTACAAATTCAGCAGGAACTGAAGAGCTTCTGCCTTGCACAGGCACAAGATAACACTGACTGACAGCAGCTTGTCTCTCTGAGAAGCAATATCTCCCATCTCCCACCTCTGCCAAATTTCTACCAGCCAGCTTCCGCTGCACTTGGGTAGGCTGCACTGGCAAGATTCTGGTATGTCTGGGACAAGCCCCACACCTTCTAAGCAGAGATTAATGGCACCAGCTCCCCTCTCAGTAGTTGGCACAGAGCATGAGCTTTAGTGCTGCGCAGAGCAAGGAGGTAAGCAATGAAACCTTCGGTGGTCATGTCGTGTGTGGCCATGGCCACCATATAGGTAGCATGTATATAGGTAGCATGTATAGAGGTAGCATGTATATTCTGGAACAAGCCTCATTCCCTGCTGCTGTAGTGAAGAGCACAGGACCACAGAGCTGAAGGCAACATGCCCTGTCAACGGCAGAGCGTATACCTGAACTGATAGTTGATTACGGACATGAATCAGTATCATATTGACGAACAATCCACTGAGGGAAAGTCTTAAAAGTGCAACTCATAAGAACAAAACATGTATATATCCAGATCAATCTATAATTCATACTTACCAGAGGCATTTTGACACTCAATTCTTGCCACACTGAATAATTAATGTATTCTTTGTACTAGAGTAAATAATGTACATGAAACATATCATCCACAAAATGGTATTAAATGCATAAGACCACGCCGTTGCCATCTTCTCGTGCCAACATCTAAAAACAAAAGACAAAAAACGCCAAACCAGAATGGTAAACAATGACAAAGCAAAAAATAATGATATTTGTAATCTGGGTCATTCTTAGGTTCTTACGGGCTTTCAGGCAAAACGCATGGTCACCAGCTAGAGTCAACATTCATGGCTTGCATTCTGTTGCAAATCAATTTGTTGCCATGTCTTCCCACCCTTTAGCGGTATCACTCTTTAGTGTAAGCCTCCCAGTGCTACAGAGCCCCGTCGCTCAGGCCTGGATGGCTCACCTGGATGGAATCCACAGCACTGGAGTCCGTAGCTATTTCTGTAGCGGCTGCTTTGTTTGAGCCCTGTGCTCAGCTAAAATCTCAGTCATCGTTGTCCTGGGCTGTTTAGATCACTCGGATTAGAAACTATTGGAGAAAAAAATAACAACAAATATTTTGAGCAAATAAAATCAATTAGATTGGTGTAAAATAGCCCATTTCACGTGCTGACAGGGATTTATTGCATCGGGGAGGGAACTAAGGCTGTGGGGCAGGGCCATGGTGTATGATCTGCGTGGGGCTGGCCAGGGAAGGGTGGTGACCTGGGCTGGGGAGCAGAAGGACGGGGCTGTACCGGGGCACACACACAGCAGGAGACAGAAGGCAGGTCCTGAATGCAAGCTGCTTACCTGGCTTGGTGCATTTATCACTAGCTACCACTCAGAGGATCTAAAGGAGCAGGCTCGGGTCTGGCAGGAGACTGTCTGGTTGCTAAATCTGACCTTCATCTGTGATCCAGCTTTCAGGTCTCATGGGCAAGGCCTGCATCAAAAACCTGAGGCCAAGCAGGGCTTGTGCATTATGCAGTGTCTTTGCAATGGCCTTTAGACAGGCTGTCAGCAGAATTACTGTCACCACCCCTCCTGAGGTGTCTGTGAAACCTACCGTAAGTATTCTGGCCGCTGGCTCTTTTCCGTGCATGCCCAGACTGATGACTAGCACCAGTTAGTGTGTGGTCTCTGAGGAAATTTGTGAATGTGCTCTGCAAGTACATTGAGCAATTAATTCGTTAGCATACCTTCTAATATGAGGCCAAAATTAGACCATGAGTTCCTTCTCATCCCATTAACCTGAGGCTGAGGGATGGAAAGGACTGGTGAGCCAGCCCCATGATGCTGTCTCCACCTTTGGACACCCTGACAGCAATGGCCATTGCCGTGAGCAGCGGCACTGCACGCACGCACTTACGCCAAATTCCTGATGATGCCTCCTGTCCTGCAGCGGTCAGTCCCAGCCCACTGCCACTGAGTCAGTCTGAGTGACAGCCACGACTTCTTTTTCTTCTCCTCCATTAGCTCCTTCCACATTAGCTCTCTCTGTCCTTGCCTCCTCACCTCCTCCAAGCTCTCTGGCATGGCACCCACTGCTTGCTGGGGACACAGGCAGGCTAGTTGGTGTGCGAGAGCGTGTCTGAGCACAGGGCAAGATGAGCTGGACATCCCCCATGAATTCTGGCCTGGAGGGATTCATAGGCTGCGCTGGTGGCTCGTTTGTGAGCCTGGGAAGCCGAATGCATGGGAGCTTCTGCCAAAAGGGGAACGAGATCCAGTGTGGTCTGTAATGGCAGCATATTTCACGACAGGGGAAGGCTTGCTAGACATGCAGCTGGGTTGGGCTATGATCCTCCTGTGTGACTCTGATGCATCTGGGGATGCTGCCGAGGAGGACTTCTGTCTCCCTGGGCTCTTCTGTGGGCAGTGCCTGTGAGGAGTGGGGAGCTGAGTATGGGAAACTCTTTATTTCCTCCATATCCTCCAAATATCTTCCATATTTTCCTCTTTCTCTTGGGCTTGACTTAGTCCAGAAGAGTTAAAGCCCACAGTGTGCGCATATTCCCATCTTTTTCCAGTGGTATCCTGAAAACATGGAAATTACAACACAGATGAAGGACGGGGTCCCAGCAACCCAAGCTGCAAGGTGTGCAGTGGGGACTGCTCATCCCTCTGGAGACTGGTGCTGGAGGAGCACTTGCAGCTGGGGCAGGCAGCTTGCCAGGCTGCCCCATCCTTAATCGGGCTTTCCAACAGACGGATGACTGTGGCACGGCTTTCAGGTCTGTGGCCAGCCCCTTTCCCATCCGTGCTGTGCGGCTGCACTGCCTGCTGGGCACTCGTGATATGAAGGAGAGGGTCTGCGCTGGGGAAAGGGAGGGGATGAGAGCGCCGGGTGATGGACGGCTTGTCTTGCAATTACCTCTCAGGCATGAGAAAATGAGCCCAAACAGGGCTGAGCTGCTTGAAATGAGTGCCTAGACATCTGAGGTGTTATTAGCAATCCTAGTGAATTAGATCTGCGGTCTGGGGCGATTGCATCGTAACTAAATGTAGGCTCATACCCAGAGGGAGAAGTTTACTCTGCTTTGGGAGCCTAAACTAGGGCAGAGGAAACTCAGTCACTGCGTCTATACACCATTACTAATAGTCTCAATACATTTAGGCCATTTTTCTCATTGTCTTTTATTCCAGAATAGACACTCTTTATTATTGTATTAATTTTCTTATATTACTTAAAAAAAAAGTAAGTCATGTGCAGCCCAGATTACCGGGGATGTTTTTGCACTGCCAATATGGCTTGATGAAACGGCTGTTGAAAGCTCGCCCGTAGCTCGAAGAGCAGCGTGAGGCCGAACGATGCTGCTGAGAGGCGCTGCCTGGCCCAGCCGTACCGGAGGACGGTACCAGCATCAGCCTGGCACGTACCTAGCCTGGGGCCAAAGTCTGCCCTTAGGAGGAACACAACAGAATCGTATTCTCTCCAAAATACTACAAGTATCACAGGCTTTTATTGATTCTGTGAGTTCTCATAAAACGGGCAAATAATTCTATTTCTAATACGGTCTACAATGTCTTGGGGGGACTAGGACAATTAAAGGCGAAAGGGTCAGGATTTTTCTCCTTGTTTTAGGGTATATTATGTCATTTGAGCTCATCAATTTTCACTACTTTGTTCCTGTTCGTGAAAAACATTTTGTGTGGGTGTTTTGACCTCACAAACCAGATGTCAGTATTACTCCCTGCAGCTTCATGGGGGGGTGGAGGACTGCCGTTTTCTCTTATTATGATGGGAGTTTATTACTTGATTACAATTTGTGTCTGGCTAATGCACATTTTCTCCACAGTCATTGCTTTCAAAGCATCTTTTTAATTTGTTACCCTTCCTTAAACCCTGTGCTCAAAGGCTTCTGTTTACGCTTTCTGTCTCCCACCGGCTGTTCAGGCCGGTTCTCAAAGTGAAGACAAGCACCTCACTGGACATAGGCTGCCTTGGACATAGAGGTGTCCAGCTGTGGGCTGTGTTGTGTAAGAACCATCATTTCAATTAGTCAAGAAAACAGGAAAATACAGCATCATTGCTTTTTTTTTTTCTTTGTTCTTTCTAAACACTTTCAAGTGACAGGTCATGGAACAAAGCAGTAATTACAATATGACACACTGTTATAATAACAGAGAAACAAATATTTATAATTAATTAAAAGTAACAAAGGAAGGATTAAGCTATAAGAGTTGTCTAGAACAACAGCTGAGGTGCTGTTTGCGGCGGCTGGATGTGGTGATGGGGTGCGCTGCTCCTCTCCCAGCGTGAGATCCTCAGAGGGTGCCGGGGTGTGGATTGTGAGGCCCCCTCTGTGCTGTTCTCCGGAAGGGGCAAACTAAATTTATTGCCAGACACAATTAAAAGCAACAAATATTCATCCTGCTTAATTAGGCTGTACAACACTGATCGCCAACCTCCCCCAATGCTTGCTGTTGAAAACAAATTATTCTGAGAGCGCTTTTAATGGGACTTTTTTTACAACTTGCCGAAATCCTGACATCTTCTTTGGTAAAGCTGATGGCTTCAGGCTCCAGCAATGGAAGAAGGCTCACATAAAAGGTAGACAACTAGCAGAAGTATTTCAGAGAGAGCAATGACTTTGAGCTGGCTTTAACCCAGACATTACTTCTTGGCGACTGGAAACATCCCCCGTTGTGACAGTGAGCATGTTGTAGAGACTGGTGAAGGGAATCACGTTGGAATTGTGATTAAACTGTGCATGGCAATTTCTGTAGTTTGCTAAATGTAACTTACATTTGTACTGTGTTTTCAGTACATTTTGTATCACTCTACTAAACCAGAAATCCCGTGTAACATCTTCAGATAAGTAACTTTGACATTAAGCGTTGCACCCTCCACCCGTAGCACATCCAAAAGAAGCCGGTCAGAGAGTATTGGACTCCGACACGGCTGTTCAATAATAAGACTATAAAAGATATTTTGTAATTACGTTGTTCGTAAGTTTATGTGGCTTTGACTTTTGTCAGAGAGTTTCTCATCAGAAAAACTTACTTAACTAAATGCTAGCAGCAATGACAACTGGCAACTCTAATTACACTTGACAGAATACAAGACAGTGTTTTTTCTTCCTACCAGATGCTTCCACTGCTGCGGGCTCCCTCGTCTACTAATTCCTGCCCCCGGTAGAACTTATTAAGACACGCACCTGTCATTTGGGACATCACAAATATCTGGCAAGACATGTAAAGTGTAGCAACGTGCAGCAGAAGTGCCAGTGTAAACAGCCTCTCTCTGTCACAGCAGACTACCTTCAGAAGTGAGGAGTTACACCAGGTAGACGCTTGTCACTGAGGTGACGTGATGGTTCTGCAGCGGAGGCAGTCGGGGGGTTGCATACGAAAAGGTATCAGGGTGCATCCCTGTCCAAGCGCTTTAGGGCTGATGTGCTCCTCTGATCTTCACGCAGTCATTTCTGCGCCTCAGCCGCCCAAGTGGTCTCGCAGGCTCGTGCTTGATTAAGTAGTGGAGGCAGACAGAATGATCTGACGACTGCTGTGGTACGATACCGCAAGGTAGATTGGCTGGATGTTTCTACTCCAGATAAATCACAACATAACAATCTGTCAGCACGCACAGATATGTTTTCCCGTTTTTCTTTGGTGTATGGATTTTTATTTAACATCACATTAGTTTGCCTTCAATGTATAGAAGGAGCTGACCTAATTTTTGCTGCTGGGCACAGGGAAGGCAGAGCAATGTGCTCTGTGGGGGAAAGGAAAGGAAACACACTACATTTCAAAGACCCTGAAACAATATTCCTGATGTGGAGCAAGATCATGCAAACAAGGAAATGGCCGTACACTGATAAGGAGTTTAGTAGCGAGACACCAGCAAATTAAAATGTCATGTTATTGGGAAAAAACCCAACCACGTCTCACCTGCTGGTTGATTCATCTGGGGTTCTGACGAACATACACCGTTACGAAATGTTTTCTGCTTGTCCCAGCTGCTATCTACTCCTAGCGCCTACTAATGAATTCTGGAAAGCATTGAGGCATGCAGATCTTCAGAGCAAGTTTGCCCGGTTTTGTGGGAGTTTATGTGAGTACAATTCCACCGTGATCTAACTGGGGAGGAGGCACACCTCCTGGTGCTCATGGAGGGTCACTATTCCCTTACCTTCAGTCCTTCTTCCTAATAAACCTGTCCCAAACCATACTCACAGTGCAAAAATTGAAAATGAATTTTAGAGCATTATAGGATGTTATTTGTTCCTCCTTATGTGGAATGATAACTCGGGAAGTCTAGAAGAGCAGCTCAGCAATTTTGTGCTGCCTGGGGAAGCAACATCACTGCATCTTCTCTTATTTATGTGCTGCAGGCAAAAATCAGGAGGAGGTTCCTCCTCGGTTTTGTTGCTCCAGTTGTGAGAACTAAGTGAGTCCATGAGCTTATTACAGAGAAACAAACAACCAATGAGAAAGCAAAATGAAAACAACCTACTTAGAAAGTTTTGGAGAGATTTTGGTAGCCTAGAAGGTATATTTTTCATATCTTCCCATTTCAAGAGCCAAGAGCTTTCATGATTACCAGTCCAGATATTTTGAGCCCAGGGTAGCTGTAACATTTCAAAAATAGGTTTTTTATGCTTAACAATAATTCATACTTTAATGGTGAGATATCTCAAAGCCTTCTAGACCTGGGACACTGGGATTTTTTCCTTTCCGTTGGCATAAAGGTCTCCATTTCCAGTCATATGCAATATAGTATATATGGGGCATTAAAGCTCTGACATTTTGAGACAAAGAAAATTTGTCACTGTAGTAGCACTGATTTTTACCTTTCCAATAGCTCACACAGGTGTCATTTTAGGAGAAACTCTATGTCTGAAATGAAAAAGAGGAAATATTAGCTACAGGGAGATGTTCCTATTTGGGGACTGTTGAAATAAATCCTAGGTGATCGGCTTTGAGAAGCAGATAAAGTGGTCAAAGGTGTATGATAAATTCAAATACAAGGTATCAGTGTAATTTAACACTCCATCTCAAAATGCGCTGCGATGTATCATCAGTCAGAGGTCTGCGTGGGAGCTCTGTTGGTTGAGTCTCCAAGGACTGGGAGAGGTGGCAAATACAAAAATCGACAGAAGACAATTATGGGCAGATTGATGTAAAGCCGCTGAGCTTTTTACCCTGCTAGTATGTGCTTCCACTGTGGATGAGGAAGATAATACATACGGGCTTTCTTACCTGTTGCCTGGTGCAGATTCCCAGTGATGGTCAGCATGGAATGGGAGAGGTTATATTTTTGTGATAGCTTTTATTGAGTGCCAAATGCATACAGAGTACATCTAGGTTTTTAACTTTGGGTAATGAGATTACTAAAATGTTATGATATGAAATAAATAAACATGTAGAATGTGAGGATGCAAGATCGAACAGTCATTTCTCTGGACTTTTTGCACATGTAATACAGCCCAGCCCTTTGTGCCCTGGCTTTATCTATGTGAACATACTGCTTTTAATGGTAATGTACTCCCTAATTTGTTCTCCCACTGGTTTACATTTTCTATAGCTAGTTTTTCAAATACATAACAGCACCATAGAGCTTCGGCAATTATTTCCAATGTCTGGGCGTATTTATCAAGTGGAATCAAGTATTGATCATCTGTAGAGAAGGTCTCAGCATTCCTTCACATTTTCCGGCTGGCCGGGTGGGCAGGAAGTACATTCTTGTCAGTGAGTTGAAGGTTGGGTTTGTATTTCTGTTTCAAGACAAAATTCATCAGGCCTTGTGGTTGAAGGTTCATAATGAAAACCAGTCATACCACCTCCTTTTCACAACTGCTGCCGCTGATTCGTTTGGCTGTTCTGTTTCAAATTTGGCACATCATGTTTTTATCCCGTTTAGACCAAAAGAGGTAGTGTGAAAGGAGATAACTACCTTGTATGACAAAGGTTATTCTAAGGTTTTAAGACTAAGTGCTTAATACCTTTTTTGGTTCGTTTCTTTTTTAGCTGCATGTCAGCTAACTCAGCCAGATCAAATTTCTATCGCCTAAACACCTCTTGCCAGGAATATCCTGCTGCTTTCAAGGATGAAAATTTACTTCCCAGCACGATTTGCCAGGTCCAGCATCACACCGGTACTAACAACCAGTGCTGGCTCCGCTCTTCCGCCTTCACTGCCGACGTCCTTACTGCCAGAGGGTTTTAAAGGATTGTGAAATTGCTGCAGACTCGTGTCACTCTAATATAGCAAACGTGTATTACTACCTCCGTTTTACAGATGAAAGACACAAAACTAGAGGAAAATTGGAAATTTGACACAAAACCTTACCGGATAACCTGTGGGGAAACCATGAGGCTGTCTCCTGGTCTCCGTACTCTGTGTCTTAACCATAGATCCATCATTTCCATTTATTTCAAAGGTGTGTTTGTACCATTACTACTGCTGCTAGTACCACTGTTTAAGCAGATGCCCTGCTTAACTGATGGAGGAAATTGTTCCATCTATAATTTCCCCCCCCGCTCCATCCTGTACATTGCAACACAAAGGACTTTTTGGGGAAAAAAAAGCTGTCTAAGAATAGGCATAACCAAATCCTTGGGGCACTCACAAGGACTAACTTTCATTTCTGTAATGTGTATTCCATGTGATGTTTCATCACATATTTCCCCTGAAAAACCTTCTGTGTAGCAACCTGTTTGCAGGAATGGCGCATAAGAAGCATTAACACCAGGAATCAACGGAAAACTTTAAATTGACACTTTTATACTGATTTCCTGAGCTTTGTTGTTTGTTCTGTGCGTATGTAACCACATCTTAGGAGGTGGGGAGTTCATAAGAAGAAACCAGAAGCCACAACTGCAGTCTACCAGCCAGGGAGAACTGGTGAGCCCGGGGGGGCCGGATCCTCCGCGCCTCTCGGGCACTGCTCCACTTGGCAGTACAGGGACCATGCTGCCACCGCTCAGCCTTCAGTGAGGTGCACAGGCTGCCTTTACATTTATTCCACTCAATTGCCTAATACTTAAGCAACAGAATCATCTTGTTTGGCCAGTAAATATCTGACTATGTCGTCTTCTCCCCGACTGGTGCAGCGCAGGGCTGGTGGGGGGACCTGCCCCCACAGCATGGCAGCGGTAAAGTAGTCAGCCGCATCAGGTAGAACTGGGGGGATTACACAAACTGAATGCCAGAATTACACTGCGAGCCGCTTCTATATTCTCCGTCCATTATGTTATCACGTGATGTCTCCGGTCTGCTTTTAAATCATTCTAGGGATGCGACTTCTAACACTTTTCTTGGGAAGCTATTTCACAGTCTATTAGACGTCCTTGTTAAAATTTTGGCTGGATAGTCAACTCAAATCCCTGTTTGTTCAGTTTCCTACCTTTATGTGCAATTATACCCCCGAGAAGTGCTCTAAACAATCTCCCTAATGCCTCGTTTTTTGTACCTTTCAAGTGCATGTAAACAGTTATAGCAGTTTTGGACACTGTGTGGGGCATCTTAAAACATTTAGCTCTTACAGTCTTTCTCCAGGAATCATCAGCTATAGCCCTTATGTTAGGCATTGTATTCTTCTTGAAGTTCTTTATAATTTGTCATCATTTTCCTAGGTAGGTTGGTGCCCAGGCCTGCGTGCAAGCTATAATTTGTACAACAAAGATTTCATATTCATAATGTTTCTAGGCTGCACATAGTTTTAAATTCTGCTCAGTGCCCTAATTTCACCAGTAATTGTATTTTATTTTTTTTAACCTTATACAGAAAGAGAAGTGAGCAGCTTTTCAGTTTAATTAGTTTGGGTTCTGACAGCTTTAATGTGCAACGCTGTAAAGAACTGGAAGGTTAAAAGATTTTCCTGGGGTCCATAGAACTGCAAAGAAAAATAAACACATTTTGCTTATGAAACAGAAGCAACACTATATGGGATATTAAAATATTTTCCTCCCTTTGTTTTCTTAAAGCACAGAACTGCTCATTTTAGAGTGTAAAAGAGGAACATGGGTATGTCATCTGAACTCCTAAAATAAACCATGCATAAACGTAATCACAGTACCATGCAGATATTTTTCACGACAGCGTGACAGTCAGATGTCACAGGCAAGATGCTGTCTGCTGGTACTCAGAACATTCGGTGTCACTGCATGGTAGGAGCTCTTCCTGTATACCAAAATGCGTAAGGACTCTATAGATGCTACTTGTAATGTTTCATTAGCAAATTCTGTCCAGGAATCAACAAATGACGCATTTTATTTGAAAAAAAATATGTATGTGAACAATACCAGATTCCAATTTCCTAATAGGCCTATTCTTAATGTGAGAAAGAGTATGAAAAAAAAAAAAAAAGAAATGTAGTTCCAGGTCCAATTTTTGGAAATGAACTTAATTGTGCTAAAAATGAACCACGTCAATACCCTATGGACTTCAAGATGGTTTATGGCGGTCGGGATGAAAATAACCTGGGATGATTCTGTGTAATTGTTAATAATAATGATGATGAATACAATAATAGTAACAATAGTAATAATCAGAACAAAATTATGCAGAAGGTCAAGTCGGGACCTGGGCTCCACGGTGCTAAACAAATACAAAATCATTGTCGTATACCTATCACACGATCACCTGGACTTTCTCCAATTTTTCACAAAAGGAAGGATAGCTTTTTCCTGCAGGTGAGCTGCATTTCTGAAGTGCTCTAAGCACAGCTGGTATCATATCCATCTTCTCCCCTCATTCAGTACAGTAAGATAAAAAAATATGAACAAGCATCTGAGAAAAAAATATATGAAAACAGTAGATGATATCTTTTTATGAATAGCATGATAGAATCCAACTTTTGAAAGACATCGCTTTATTACCTCTTCCTACTGTACTTTCACTTGAGGATATTTCCACCTCTGACCTTTTCAGCAAAATTTTGCTCTCCTCAATATTCATTTCCTGGTGTCTGGTTTCTATCTTGCTGCTGATTGACACCCAAAAATCTAAAAGACTGCCTGCAGTTCCAGCTCACTTAGAGCTACTGATCTGTGTTAATGTAGTAACCTTCCCCCTTTCACCCAAGCTCGTCTTCATCAGAATGAAGCAGGTCACAGCGGAAGGCTGAAGCTTTCTTCAGCAGTCCCTTAAATTAGATGTACGCTGCACCATGGGAGCTGGCTACAGATCGCATCACGATCCGTGCTGCTTGTGGGAGAAAGTGAACGGGGACTGCAATTTCAGGAGACGGTCTTATTAGAGCAGATGAACCTTTCATCTGTGTTTTGATGCTTGCTTTCAGATCGTGGTGCATCAGACTGCTGTGGGAAGCACCTGGACAAAAGAGACCCAAGGACCTCTAAGGTGGAAGATAATGGCAAGTTTAAAGAGGAAAAGGAAATTATTATTTTTATTCTTTCAAATGGAGAAAAATAAGCTATGATTTTTTTTTTTTTTTTTTTTTTTTTTTGGAAAGGAGAGGGGCAAAATATTGACATGGGACCATCACTCATAAGCTGAAGAAGAGATTCATGGTGGCCACGTTTTCAAAGTATGTTACCAAACAGACCCGCTTACAACTCTTCCCTTTGCATGTCTGTTACACATGGGTCATACCTGCCTACAAACTGCCAGAACCCGTGCGTGAGAAGACAAACACCTGCATAGCCCAACGTGAGCCCTTCTGAATGGGATTTACCAGGAGGCCTTTCTCCCAGTGTTTCTTTGAAAACTTCTGAATGCCAAAAGAAACTCATTAACGAGAGTCATCCTCAATGTGTATCAATCATAGGCAGAAGGCTGCAGACAACTCCTGGCACAGTGCTGGAAGCAACAGCAATGCAACTCCACTATTTTTCCTAAGTAATGTGGCGTATGGCTGGATTCTGGCAGGATCTGGTGTTCCTCGATACTTGGGTTGGCTGCTTTGAATGGGATAAAAGTTCAGCCGTTTCTACAGATGGAAGATACTGAAGCATTTTTTCTTCCTGTGGAAATTCTTTATGTCATATTTGAGTGAATTTACTTTGGCAAAATTCCTGCTTCCTTGTGCTTTCTGTAAACTCTCCAGTTATTCAGTCTGATGTGGGTGTTCACAGACAGTACATTGCAGTACCATTCTTTTTCTATATCAGGTCTTATATCTCACAGCAGTGTCAAAGCCAAAAACCTTCCCACCATGCATGAAGAAATTTGATGACTATCTCTCTGTCATATTTACTCTGTCCATCTTTCCTCAGAGGAAGATGTCTGTGGTGTCGCACGTAATACTCCTGCACACCCAAGATGTCCGTGCTGCTGCTGGGGTATATTGTGGTTGGCAGTGACACGTGCTGGGGAGGGCCCAGGAGATGGGAACGAATGTCCCTTCCCCATCCACTGGGAGGAAGAGACCTTCTGTCAGCATCTCGACACCTCAGTTCCACATCCCCAGATGAATCCAAATGTCACTGAATCTTAGCTATTAACTACCAGTTCACGGCCACTTTTTCATAAACAGACCTATATGCTGGATGGATTGGAACCATCATCATGGTCATCAGTGAACAACTTCTCCAAAAAAAGGGCATCAATTAAACTGAAACAGAACCTCTAAAGTGTTCAAATACTTAGAATAGAAGGAAATATCTCCGAAAAGTCTGTGAGAGTTTGACCCCTTGCATTTTGTGCAAGGTTGGGAGTAAAAAAAACCAAATACTGTCTTACCTAACAAGTTGTGGAAAAGGTGAATCTATAGGTGAGAACTAAGAGGCAACAGCTCTGATATGAAGATTTTGTCTAATATGCAATTTGTATTTTTTCCAACACTGCTTACATCCTAATTTTTACTGCAGAAAAATTAGTGTAGGAGAAAAGCCTCATGATCCACCAAGATGGACACTCAGAAAATAATAACCATTAATTCAGGAAATGAATTAGCCTGTAATTCATCATAACTTCTCAACTCTAGCTAGTTAAGAGGACTCTATACTCATAGTCCCCCTTTTTTTTTTCTCCTTAGTTTTCATTAAAGTCATTTCTGTTTCACTTCAAAACCTTCAGGTTGTGCTTAGCAAAGTGGATGCTTTACGTACAGGGGTCCTTGTGTAACCCAGAATGGCCAGGAGCTCTCCTGTAATTAGCTCTGCTATCGTGACTGTGCATTTTAATTTGAATACTTGACTGCTCTTCCTCCACTTCTGAGAAGTGGCCTTTATATGTGCTTTTTACAGATACGGAGACAAAAAAAATTCTTAAAAACCCAATTCTTAACTGTGTTTTCTCTTTATCTTAGCATATTTTTTGGGTTCAACCTGGCTATCAGGTTTCTAATAGCCCTCAAAGATATTCTATGGTTGAGTTCCAGTGTTTAGTACTGCCGTGAGACCAAGGAACAAATACACCAGGGAACAAGGGGGCTCGTTTCGTGCTGGTTTTTGTGAGTAAAGATTTGTTTTCTGGATTCTGTCAAGGGACCATGCTGGTGGCAGTCTGATGCATGGTGCACAGAAAGGCCGATGTCTTTGCTGTTTGGCGGGTGTGTAGCTCCCCGACGGTGTGCGCAGCGCCGATGACCCCGGGGCTGGTGGGCTTCCCATAGCAGTCCATGGGAGTCCGGAGCTGCTGGCAAGGAGCAAGGCCCAGCCCTCATCAAAGGCACCATATATTTCAAACGTACACAGCATGCCAAGTTGCTGGGAGAAATCAGCATCAGTGGGTGGTGCAATGCCGTACATTTTAATGTAAATTTACTCTTTTACTGAGTTTGCGGAAGTGATCAAGAAAGACGAACCAGATTGCCCGTAGGCTTTCACCTCCCAGCAGCTAACACGAAGCTAACACAAATTTAAACATTTGCTCCTTCTGGAACCGCAGTTGCTCGGGGAGAGAGATGCAAAAATGCTTGACAGATAATGTTGTCGCTGCTAATGAGCAGGGCTGCTCTGAGCTGGAAGAGCAAAGTGCTGGAGCCAACAGCCCCCAGGAAGTCACGGGGCTGGAATAAAGCCTGGATCATCCAGGCTGTGCTTTACTGGTAGCTTAGCGTCTTCAGAAAGTAACTTCTCTGTGCTGCAGAAAGGCAGCTGCCGTGGGTTAGAAGCGCTGTCAAACCCTGCAGAAGAGGCGGTGGTGCCCCCCACAGCAGTCCGTATCTCTGGCAGCTGGTGAGGCTGGTGGTGCTCTGCAGCACAGGAAAAGGCTTCACAAGGCTTTGCCAACATCCTCCTCCATATCCTCCAGCCCATGCTGAGCCCATGGACATGACTTAGCCACTCAGGGCCAGAGGGAGGTCAAGGAAGCCACTGTGGGTTTGTCCATCCTGTCCAAGAAAGGAGAATCAGACCCGTACGCATGAAATGCGGAATCTTCCTTACTTGTCCAGCTGCCCTCTGACTTGCTCACAGAGTGTCACAGGAGCATAGGCAGGTTGCAAGGTGGCTAATGGTGGCTAATCCAGTATCCTTTGAGGTTGCTTCGAGGGCAGCATCTCTCCCCGCTGCAGAGCTCTTGTCCTCGCGCCTTTTGTCCCTGTTAAACCCTGACCTGCCGCGTGCCACCGGTGAGTTTAACAGCAGCGTGCTGTGACTCTGGTTATACTTTGCCCTGCAGGGTAACTACTGTGATTTAGAAAACTGTAATTCCTGCGCTGGGTCTGACGTGTGGCAAAGCAATAAAGTACTTCTCATTATTGTCATCCATGGGATTGTCTCATGGGTCCAGCCTATTACCTAACATATGTCTTTAAGTGGGCACGGACGCAAACACCAGGAAAATAGCTTTCAACTCAGCCTGGATCTTCTCCCCAGGAACGTGATAATCCTGATTAGTTGATACTGCAGACAGACTTCACTTACTTGTCAAACAAGCTCTGCTGCTTAATGAAATGAACAAATCCACTTCCAGCCTCAAAGGGGAGTTTAACTTGCTGTTTCTTTAAATTAAGCCTGCACTGCCTCAAACCTCTATTGAAGTGTCAGCAGGTATATTCCAAAAATGACATCTGTAAAAATGACTGCCTTCCCTCCTGCTATTCTCCGTTCACCCATGTAGAATCTAATTCTGAAAAATAAAGTTATCTGCTAACGATGGTGATCTAATCTTTATTCTGAGATCTGGCAATCTGCAGCGCTGGCTTTAACAACCTGGGTGAAGTGATTACAACTCGGTGATGTACCAAAACGCGGGCCAGATCCACGCTTTGTCTGATCTGCTATTTTGCTCCAGGCTACTTATCAAAAGCAAGGATTTATGTTGTAGTATTTTCCAGTCTTGTAGTGAAAATATTCCTAGACTTTTGTGTTTTTTATTTGTTCTGTGACAATTAGTATCATTATATGCTGCAGTATCTCAAAACAAGTCTTTATTTGAAGGGTCATGTCCACTTTTCCATTGTTCTTATGTTGGTGACGCCTTAACAATAATTACAGCAAACATCAGCCTCGGGAAGCATTAGTATGAGTGATTGCAGGCAGGAGGAAGGTGAGGTGTTTCCTCCCGCTGGCGCATGGGTGATGTATGTACATAATTTCCACAAATGCTTAAGGATTGTTCTTGTATGTCTGTTCCCCCTGCAGAGATGAGACACACTGTCTGACACCCGCGTGCCTTCGATTGCAAGAGCGGTGGTTTCATTTATAGCAACCGGGAATGAACAAAACCCAGCAGGTTCACTGGGACGCCTAAGCCAGACAAATCTCCAAGGAGGGCTTGCTGCAGTCAGGTTTGATACATGCGTCTGAGCGACAGCGCTGCGGTGAGAAGATGCGCATCCTTCAGCGAGACCTGGGTTCAGAATATATTTCACTCCAATTAAACGCCCTTCACCTGGTTCCTGTGGGAGACGCGCTGCCCTGAACACCCCCGGCACCGCTCTGCCCCTCTCTTCTCAGGCAGCTTGCGATATTGCTTTCCATGAGATTATTTAGAAATCCCTCAAAATAAACAAGAAAATCCCTATCAGGCCTGTTAAAGTAGGAAGGCAAACTGCTGAATAGACAGATGTGGGAAAATGTAATGTATCCTGGGATCCTCCCAGCCTGGGATGTGCCCAGCGCTGGCTCTCCTGGCTGCCCAAGCTGCTGCGCCAGCACTGGGAAACATTTCCTTGGGGGTCCCCCCTGCACCGGGACCCCGGATATCTCCTGGGGGGGTCTGGAGTGGCAAAACCCTCTTCTGGGCACAGCACGGAGCCACTCGATGCTGCACAAGTCCCATTACTGTAGCAGGGATGAGAAACTCATTTTTTAAGAAGTCGACTTTCTTTGTAGTTTTTCTTGGGTTTTTTTCCCTTTTCCATCAAATAAAAATTACATCTCCACTCTAAATGAAATGGAAACTCGCTGAATATCTTTTTCCTGAATAAATGTAAATCTAGGTGTGATTTTGTGTGTTTAGAGATTTCTGTTCTGGGTGCTTGAGATTTTGCTGGTCTTTTCCAGCTGTACACGCATTTTGCTTTATAACTTCCTTTAGTTTCTGGTGTATTCTGCGGTTATATTTTGTGAGGCAATCCAAAGACTTTTGGGTATGAGGCCCATTTATATGTTTCTACTATTCATAAACAATTTAATGATATATGTCAGACAGTACAAAGAGATGATCTTTTCAATAACTAAATTTTCTGAAGAAGGCTATCCTACGCTACTCAAGCTTGACATCTTAAAAGAGTTTTTAAGAGGGAAATTTATTCTGATTCGAAAAGACTAAAACATCGCATTGTATGAAAGGTAAATCAATCTGTCTTTCAGTTTACCTAATGCTATAAAACTCTATAGCTCTCCTCATTCCCGCTTTTTAAAATATCAGGCGGTAAGAAAAGTGAGAAATAAATGGCTGCTGTTTAAGAAATGATGGCATTGCTGAGGCTTCGGTGCTCCCTGAGGGCTGCTTGGCATGTGAAGCAGAAGTTGGGGAGCAGCTCAGGGAGGCTCTCAGCACCCAGTACATCAGCCCACCGGTGGCTGGGTTCGGAGGCGAGAGGCAGAGCTGGGCCAAGGGCAGGTAAAGCCAACAGGGATCTCCGGAGCAAAGTCCATTGCCGGAAAACTGCAGTAGGAACTGCAGAATCAACTGAGGCTGAGAAGGCAGACAACATCTATGCAAGTAGGTTATCTGCCTGGCCACCGACCGTCTCCCCAGAGACAGCAAATCCAGGCTGGAGTACGAGGTCCATCAGTACTGCAGTTGCAATCAGCACAATAAATTTAGTGAAGACACTTTATGGTGCAATGTAGAAAATAAAAACTATTTCTCCCTCCATAGGTAGCTATATTGCAATCTTCCTTTAATAGATATGGAATGCAGCTCGGATAAAGTTTAGCAGAGGGCTGAACTGCTTTGTGAAACTGGATATGCACAGGTTTAAAGAAAACTATTTTCAGGCATTTATGGGGATGATAGTTATCTGTGTATGAAAAAATGGTACAGTAGCAAAATACACCAATCTGAATAGATCCTGCTTTCCTATGTATTGAGAATGTATCTGAGATTACTTGAATAATCCTTAAAAATTGCTTGGGTGGTGGTGTGCTTCAAATAAATGCAGGACTTTTTCTTCACTGATTTATGTTCATCATATCCTGGATAAGAAAAATCATGTTATTCTGGCTGGTTTGTGTGATTTAAAGTTTTAAATTCAAAACACACATACAAACCCATCTTTTTTAATGGAAGTTTTAACTGAAATATCTTAAAATCAGCCAACAAAGGGATCATCTCCCATGACTGAATATTAAAGTTATATCAATAGAAGTGTTTGTATGACCACCAAATATTATCTTCCCAGAGATTAATTGCTGTGCTGGGCTCATCCTCCTGTCACAGAATCACAGAAAGGCTGAGGCTGGAAGTGACCTCTGGAGAGCGTCTGGTCCAACCCCCTGCTCAAGCAGGACCACGTAGAGCAGGTTGCCCTGCTTTTGAATGGCCAGCTTTTGAATAACTCCAAGGATGGAGACTCCACAACCTCCCTGGGCAACCTGTGCCAGTGCTCAGTCACCCTCACAGCGAAAAAGTGTTTTTCTGATGTTCAAAGGGAACCCCCTGCGCTTCAGTTTGTGCCTGTTGCCTCTGGTCCCGTCACTGGGCACCCTGAGAAGAGCCCGGCTCCGTCCTCTTTGCACCCTCCTTTCAGGCATTTATACACGTTCATGACATCCCCCTGAGCCTTCTCTTCTCCAGGCTGAACAGTCCCAGCTCTCTCAGCCTTTCTCCATAGGAGAGACACTACAGTCCCTCCATCATCTTTGAGCCCTTTGTTGGATTGTCACCTGTATGTCCATGTCTCTCATGTACCAGAGAGCCCAGAACTGGATCCAGCATTCCAGCTGTGGCCTCCCCAGTGCTGAGCAGAGGGGATGATCACCTCCCTCAACCTGCTGGCAATACTTTGCCTAGTGCAGCCTGGGATACCATTAGCCTTCTTTGCAGTGAGGGCATATTGCTGGCTTATGTTCAACTTTGTGTCCATCAAGGTCCCCAAGTGATTTTCTACCAAGCTGCTTTCCAGCCGCGTTGCCCCACCACATACTAGTGCTTGCAGTTGATCCTCCTCAGGTGCAGGACTTTTTGCCTTCCTGTTGAGCTTCATGAGGTTCACACCAGCCCATTTCTCCAGCCTGTAGTTGTCCCTCTAGGTAGCAGCAGATCAGCCAGTGCTCCCAGTTTTGTGTCATCAGAAAACTTGCTGAGGGAACGCTTTTTCCCATCATCCAAATCACTACTAAAAATGTTGAACAGGATCAGATGCACTATTGACCCCTGGGGTAAACCACAAGTGATTGACCTCCAACTGGACTTTGTGCCAGTCTGGGCCTTACCATTCAGCCAGTTTTCAACCCACCTCACTGTCTGCTCATCCAGCCCACACCTCATCAGCTTCTTTAATGAGGATCTTACAGCAGTCGGTGTTCAAAGCCTCACTGAAGTCCAGGAAGACAATATCCACTGTTCTTCCCTCATCTGCCTACCAGGCCAGTCATTTCATCACAGTAGGTTATCAGATTCGTCAAGCATGACTCCCCCTTGGCAAATCCGTGCTGACTGCTCCCACTGTCATTGGACATGTTTCTCTCCTACATTTTCTCATGCTGGGCCATGAGCCTGGCACCTTAGTCTTTGCATACATTCTCATTTGCAACAATACACAGCACTGACATTAAACTTTCTACTAGTCTTGTACTACTGATGATATTGTGTATTTCTTCTCATTTTCTTTATGCGGTCTTAATTTGTGGTGACCTTCCCAGTTCCCAATTATCATTTCTTGTACCTGTTTTATGGAGCCAGCTACTTCAGAAAGAAGAGTGTTTATATTCAGCATACTTAAGGCACTGCAGCAATATATGTGGCAATAAAGACTAATACAATTAATGAAATGGCTCCTAGGTTGAATTACAACTGCCCCAGTATCAATGGATTTGTACTCAGTTTACAACTGCACTGGTACACCACAGGATGGACACAAGTCTCCTCTCAAACTATCTGCTTGTGGGGCTGGCATTTACAGCCAGGTGACAACTGCAGTTTATAAACTCATAACCAACACCCTGGGTTTTTTACAGACTTTAATTTCACTACTGCTTTCCATGTAGCTTATTGCTGTACAGTTTCTGTATTTTGCTTTCATTGTTCCCTGCCCGCTTTTTTCCGGGCTGAATCTCATTTTATTGCCTACTTATATCTCTAAATTCTGCAGGTCCCTTTTTATTATTTTGCCATCTATCCTGGGTTTTGCAACACCTTACAATTTAGTATGATCTGTAAATTTAATTAATGTCATGTTTGCCAAAGACCATAAGGAGCCAAGTCAATTACACAGCCAAAAAAGAAAAAATGAAACCTTTATTATGCTATAAATGCTCTGCTAAAACTCCCACTTGATAAGGAAACATTATACATTTCTTGGCCTTCATAGATGTAATTGCACAGGGGCCTAGGTGTGTTTTACCCATGTCATTGGTGTCATTTTAGAATTTAAAAAGTATTATTACCAGAGTAAATAACAAAGAAATGAAAAACGGCAACTTAATTCCTTTCTGTGTAACTGAAATACGCTGGACAGGGTTAGACAAACATTCATAGTACACATTTTGCTATGACATCTAAATTAAAGCTACCACAGCGTTACTTAGGTAGAATTGCCTCAAATTGGTTCACACATTAAGGGCAAATGCAGGCAGACAATTAATAATTGATTTTATTTAGAATGTCTGCTTCTGGTTTTTTTTTTTTTTGGATTTCCAACACGTGTTATGTATATGGTGCAATTGGGTGATGCCTCAGTCCAGTCTGACAACATTTGAGCAAAGTCTATAATTCTCTGTCATTATTATCTCTTGGTTATTATGATGCTGGTAGGAATTAGAGCAGAGCAACCTCCATCATTCGACTAGGGACAACAGCAATTACTACTTTGGTCTCTGACTGAGGTTAGAAGAGATAAATTGAGCTAGATAATTATTACCATTTCTCAAATTCATCATTAGCTGTAACTGCATTTCTAATGCAGAAGGCCAGATTATTGGACTTGACCATGATACTGCTCCTGACTTGCGCTACAGAAACATTACTAAGTTCACTCCCTCTTTAATCAGGCCTCTTGTTCTTAAAGAGTTCCACCTGAAATAGACTAATAGGCATTAACTTGCACAAAGTAATTCAAGACTTCTAAAACCCATTTTGAACGTTCAGCCTGAACACCAGATTTTCAGGCAGGGCTGCTCTCCATTGTCAGAAAAGAAAAAGGAAAGGAAAAAGGGGAAAATTTAGACCTCTTTTAGTATTTAAAAAATGAATCCCACTTTCAAGTAAAACAAAACATGCAGAATGTCATTTGGTTAATGAAAGCACGTGAACTAAGACGTGTAATTTAGCAAGTTATGAATGTGCTTTAGTCCCACTGATATCAATGTCTTGCCCTCAAATTCAGAGTGCATGCAAGTTTCTCCACAGCAAAGTTGATTTTATATCCTTGGTTTAACCTGTAATTAATTGTTTTTCGTTTTTAAGGCTTTGTTTCCTTGACTTATTTTGCCTGTAACTGTATTCCAAACACCGGTGTCTTATTGATGGAGCGATGCAAAATTACAAGAAAAGACCAGCCAAGTGTTGGGAGCTGAGCGAGGTTGGGGCACTGGTGAACCGTCTCTGGCACCTGAGCTCCTGTAGCTGCTCATGTCAATGGCTGTCTATCTGTCCTGCAAGGACTGTTGGGCAGGACATAAAGAAAACCCCTTCTGTACTATCAAGGGTGCCATGGGTCAAATCTAAGACTTTAGTGGCTTGATCCAGTTGCCCAAGCAAAGGTATCCAGTGCCATGTAAAAAACCCCAAGGGTCTGGGGAACATTCATATGGGGCCCATGGGGACAACACAAGATGCCCTTTCCCTTACAGCTTTGTGCATCTCTGTGGAGGCAGGTGGATGGTCTAAGGTGAGCATCCCGGCATACCACACACAGCGTTCGATGGCTGTGGTTAGACTCTCAGCAGTGCTCCAGACATCACGGTGGCTGCAAAGTTTCAGAGCATTCAGGCACATTAATTTTACACTTTTGGTAAATGTTTTATCCTATTTTTTTGTTAGAGAGAGATAGCTGACACAGACATAGAATTAGCAAATTGTCCTAATCGATCCAAGCGCCTACTATCAACTTAAAACCCACTAGGTGTTAATTATGAGACTCCGCAAACACATCACTCAGGCAGAAGCGCTTGTGCTCTTCTCAGCTCCCAGCCCACACGCCTCCCTCCCTCTCTCCATCTCACCTCTCCGTCGGTAACAGCAGCTTTTGTCAAGCGCTCGTCATTTCACCGTTTCAAGTTTCTGATTTGAAGTTCTGCCCTTCAAACTTTCAAATGACGTGATGGCTAATGTCTGCTCTCGCCCACCTGTGGTCCCGTGTAAATGGTGCTTCTTGCTCCAAAACTGCTCGAGGAGATTTCTGCTGGGCTTTGCCTTGTGTGTGTTTATCAGCCTCTCATGGAAGGTGGTACAGACGTACACAGGGACTGGGGAAAGAGAGGTTGCCTAGGAAGTGTGAGGGGGAAAAAACGTTTAGAAAACTATAGCATAGCCTCCATGAAAGGAGTTATAAAAATATAAATATAAAATGAAATATAAAGTGAAATGGTATAGATGAGAGAGAGGGGCAGAGACAGTAAAACCCATGAAAGACGGACACTGACTTTATCACATGCTGTCTTTCTGGGAGGCATTCAGATGCCGTGGTGTTAGGCATGTTAACCGGGGTAGGCCAGAGAAAACTGTGAATTAAATCCAGTCTTTCTGCAGGTACAATCTGCTCTGGAGGGTCCTGAAGGGCTCTGGCACATTCAGAGGCTGGAGGAGCACCCAGGGACGGGAGATGGCCAGGGGCCAGGTGACACCTGCCAATGGGCATGCACAGAGCACAAAATCAAGCACTTATGTCTTCCCTTCACAGACAGGCACAACGCACTTGGGAGACAATAGAAAAATCAGCGTGTTAACGCATGGCCTGATGAAAACGCTGCAGTGGCGACTTGAACATCTTCCCTCCGCTCAGAGACGCTCTGGCTGTGTTCAGTGGTTGTGCTGAGCCCCTGCGATGTGTTCGGGGGCTGCAGGCAAAGTTCAGCGTAAACTGAGTGAAATGAGTGAAAATAGGCTGGAGCACCTATGCTATGAGGACAGGCTGAGAGAGCTGGGGTTGTTCGGCCTGGAGAAGAGAAGGCTCCGGGGACACCTCATAGTGGCCTTCCAGTACCTAAAGGGGGCCTACAGGAAAGATGGGGAGGGACTTTTTGTCAGGGAGTGTCATGATAGGACACGGGGCAATGGTTTCAAACTGGAAGAGGGTAGATTTAGATTGGATATCAGGAAGAAATTCTTTACTGTGAGGGTGGTGAGGCACTGGAACAGGTTGCCCAGGGAAGCTGTGGGTGCCCCATCCCTGGAAGTGTTCAAGGCCAGGCTGGATGGGGCTTTGAGCAACCTGGTCTAGTGGGAGGTGTCCCTGCCCATGGCAGGGGGGTTGGAACTAGTTGGTATTTAAGGTCCCTTCCAACCTGAACCATTCTGTGATTCTGTGTGTTTTCAGAAACGAGCATCAAGGCCTGGTGTGGGCAGAGCCACAGAGACGTTACGTGGCTTGCCCAGGTCTTCAGGTCTGACATGTGGAAGGAAGACAAGGTCCTGACAGCCTCGGCCCTCCCTGCAACACCCACTGAAAGAGCAAAAATGATTGAAAATTATTTACACATTGAAAGAGCTGGCTTGTTTGATTTTATGGATAACAATAATATTTTATCTGTTCTAACTATAAGCAGTAATTAGGCAGCTGGACCACATCAGTGTTAGAGCACAAACACCTGCTTGTGGGCTTCCAGCTGTTCTCCACTGGAATTATTAACAAATACATTGCATAGACATTTTACAGGCATTTCGAGATCAGCACCATTTTCTCCCTCACCTCTTCAGAAGAACACGCTCTGCTCCAGAGTGTGCTCAGAGAGAGAAAGCGGGTGCCTGGGCAATGATAGCATTTAAGATTTCCCCAGCCTGCCTTTCCTTTGTGTAATCACTTTTCACACCTGAAGGAAACACAACATGAAAAGGAGACAGAGGCAGCAGATAATGAAACAACAGCTTAATTCAAATGGGTGAAGGCGGTTTATTCATTTCTAAAGGAGAGAGGATGCCAAAAGTCTGCTGTAAATCTGAATGTCAAAATTCCTCAGAGCTCGGTCTACCTCCACAGCAGCAGCAGGCTTTCTGTGCAGCTTTCTGACACTTACAGAGCTATTCACAAATATTTCTAAGCAAAGGTTGCAGTCACCTATTATTCTGTTTATTCCAGAAGTGCTCAGGGGCTGGCAGAAAGCAGAGCCCTGTTGTGCCAGGCTTTGTACAGACACAGCCACGGAGACAGACACTGCCTTGCTGGCTTTACTCGGCTATTGTTTTGCTGAAATGCAATTTAAAATGTGATGCAATTCTTCTGGCTATTAACAAGAGGAGAAAATAAGGTTTCTTGATCTGTGTCAGTTTGTTGGATGGGTTTAGGGCAAGCAAATACAACTGAAACTACATATTTTTACGTATTTAGGACAAATGTTTAGGTAAAAACAATAACTGATGTGAGACTCAATTCACTTGAGGTTGGAAGCTTTTATTTGGAGAGCTGCAATTGGGGAAGTGATGGGGAGGGATGGTGATGTTCAATCCTGCGCCTGCATGAATCCCCATTTGTTCTGCCCCAGGAAGAGCTCCAGTACATCTCACATGATAAGGCTGAGGTACTTAATGAAGTCTTTGCCTCAGTCTTCAGCAGTAGGACCAGTTGTTCCCTGAGCACCCAGACCCGTGAACTAGAAGACAGGGATGGGGAGCAGAATGAAGCCCCTCTAATCCAAAGGGAAATGGTGAGGGACCTGCTTCAGCACCTGGAGGTGCACAAATCTATGGGGCCGGATGGGATCCACCCAAGGGTATTGAAAGAGCTGGCGGAGGTGCTCGCCAGGCCACTTGGTATCATTTATGAGCAGTCCTGGACAACCGGGGAGGTCCCAGCTGACAGGAGGTTAGCAAATGTGACACCCATCCACAAGAAGGGCCGGAAGGAGGATCCGGCGAACTACAGGCCAGTCAGTCTGACCTCGGTGCCTGGGAAGGTCATGGAACAGATCCTCCTCAGTGCCATTACACGGCACATGCAGGAGAACAGGGTGATCAGGCCCAGTCAGCATGGGTTTGTGAAGGGCAGGTCATGCCTATCAAACCTAATATCCTTCTATGATAAGGTGACCCACTTAGTGGATGAGGGAAAAGCTGTGGATGTTATCTACTTGGATTTTTGCAAAGCTTTTGACACTGTTTCCCACAGCATTCTCCTGGAGAAACTGGCTGCCCATGGCCTGGACAGGTGTACTCTTCGCTGGGTAAAAAACTGGCTGGATGGCCGTGCCCAGAGAGTGGTGGTGAATGGAGTTAAATCCAGTTGGTGTCCAGTCACAAGTGGTGTCCCCCAGGGCTCGGTGCTGGGGCCGGTTCTCTTTAATATCTTTATCAATGATCTGGATGAAGGGATTGAATGCACCCTCAGTAAGTTCGCAGATGACACTAAACTGGGCGGGCGTGTTGATCTGCTTGAGGGTAGGTTGGCTCTGCAGAGGGATCTGGACAGGCTGGACCGATGGGCTGAGACCAATGGTATGAGGTTCAACAAGGCCAAGTGCCGGGTCCTGCACTTGGGTCACAACAACCCCATGCAGCGCTACAGGATTGGGGCAGAGTGGCTTGAAAGCAGCTCAACAGAAAAGGACTTGGGAGTGTGGGTTGACAGCCAGCTGAATATGAGCCAGCAGTGTGCCCAGGTGGCCAAGAAGGCCAACAGCATCCTAGCCTGTATCAGGAATAGTGTGGTGAGCCGGACTAGGGAAGTGATCATCCCCCTGTACTCGGCACTGGTGAGGCCCCACCTCGAGTACTGCGTTCGGTTTTGGGCCCCTCGCTACAAGAGGGACATTGAGGTGCTGGAGCGTGTCCAGAGAAGGGCTACAAAGCTGGTGAGGGGTCTGGAGGACAAACCTTATGAAGAATGACTGAGGGAGCTGGGGTTGTTTAGCCTGTAGAAGAGGAGGCTGAGGGGAGACCTTATCACCCTCTACAACTACCTGAAAGGAGGTTGTAGAGAGATGGGGGCTGACCTCTTCTCCCTGGTGACAAGCGATAGGACGAGGGGAAACGGGTTCAAGTTACGTCAGGGGAGGTTTAGATTAGATATTAGGAGACATTTTTTCACTGAAAGGGTTATTAAACATTGGAATAGGCTGCCCAGGGAGGTGGTGGATTCACCATCTCTGGAGGTGTTTAAAAAAAGGGTAGATGGGGCACTGAGGGACATGGTTTAGAAGTGGCTTTTGTCAGGGTAGGCTAAAGGTTGGACTTGATGATCTTAAAGGTCCCTTCCAACCTCAACAATTCTATGATTCTATGATTCTATTCTATGAAATCTCTGCAACTCATTTCTTCACCAAAAGAAAAATATTTTTCTACTCTTGTCTTTCACTGTGACCTGGAGTCCTAGTGCCAGCAATGAGGCTGAAGGAGAACAAGGTCAATGTGGCTAGATCCCACGTCTCCAACATGCTTCCCCAGAAGTGTCCCAGTGACGCCCTTTTCAAAGATGGTCCTGTGTGTTTCTCTGAAAGTAACAATCCTATGTGCTAGCATCAATGACAGCATTTCTCGCACTATTTTTAGACCAGGTCCTTTGGCATTGGTGGCAAAGGAGACAGGACAGAGGGATGTGGGCAGACGGACCTTCCCGAGACTTACGCTATGGGCTTTCTTGCACTAACAGCCACTCACCACTGGGAGACTCGAGCTCAGAGCAGAGTCTGCAGTGCCCTCAACAAGCTCCTTTCCCAAAGGAAACCAGGAGCCCACAGCTGACAAACTCCACTGGCAGCACAGGGCTGACGGAGACCATCAGAAGCTCAGCTGAACTTCATCCTGACCTCAGGCGTGAGCGTGAAGAAGCAGGACTTTGCTATTCTATTGAGGCAGAAGTTGCAGGCACAGAGAGATGCTGTGAAGGACAGCATATTTTCCACGTTGCTTTTCACTATGCTGTTTTTCTGTAATGATTTTTCCTGCTGTCAGAATTTAAAATAATGAGTTTCATAACAGAGTGTAAAACTTGGGCTGGGGAAGGTGTCCAAAGGGTCTTCTTGCAATACAGTTTCAGACATAGCTGGGTGAGGGAGTGTTGCGTGAAAAGAGCCAAGCAGTTTAAATTCTGAGTGATGCCCAATTCAGCACTATCAGTCCAATCGTGTTTAATATGTATTAAACTATTACGATTTGGATACACTAATAGTGGACTGCACCTTCAGTCTAGTCATGCTCATGAACTAGCACGGCCACTCTTGAGTCTTTGGTCGCATTCAGTGAGAAACCGAAATGCCTAGCTACTTAAACAGTGCGGTTTATTTAAACAACAGATATATAGGTTCTTAGGATTGCTGGTGATAAATACACTGTCTTCAAAGCACGTGCAAATGAAAGTATTGTTCCATACACAAAACGCACGACTAGGTTATAAAAATACAGCCTGGCTATAAATGTAGAAAAGAGAGTCTCTAGAGAAATTTCTAAGTTTCCCAAGGAAGCACTCGGTATAATCTAAGTCTTACCCAAAGGCGTCCCTATGGGGGGGGGAAGAGAGGCTCAGCCCATCGACTGATCCCAGAAGTCAGTGATGTAATTCTTTGCGATGGTGTCTTCCCTGGGTATCCCCCCTCTCTCGTGCTATTTTTATACTATTTGTTATCTTCAAGGTGGAGTTTGAGTGACTTTAGTCATACATACTTTTATCATGATTGGTGTAAATTTTTCTTGCTTCACAATTAAAGGTATAGTTTACAAGAAATTCAGGGCGCAGACTCAAGAAGGAGTGGTCGCACCTTGGAGGCGGGTAGCCTTCGGGACGGAGGTGTGTTTTGGTATTATAACGACATTATAATGAGCAAAGTTCGCACAAAGGACAGCATTTCATCAAAATTTGACAAAATGTTGGCTCTGAGTAGCGTGTAGGCTGCTTATCTGTTCCGTAGTACCATCTCATTCCTATACCTGCCATACGTCACAAGGGAAGGCCATGGAACAAGCACATTCCGTTCCATCCCTCATGTAGTTTTGCAAACAACCTTGTACAGGGAATCGCAGATGTTGCGTTCTTCGCATGCCAGCTGCGGCTGTATTCTACCTCAGAAGCCTCTTGATTTTATGACTTTCCTTAATGCGTGAACAATGCTGTACTTTTGTATTCTTTGACCAGTTTAGTAATTATTCCACAGGGAGGTGTCAATGTCTCACTACCTGAATCTTGCAATTCTTTAATTAGGGAGAGAAAAGAACCAAATCTCCACCCTCCAAACACCTTTTCACTTTTTGATGTCATTTTCTTATCTGCTTTCTTTAAACTCACCATGTCCCATCACTTCTTCACATTTGCTTTTCTATGCAAGTGTAGAGGGGTGCCTGTCCCACGCAGTGGGCGCAGAGCAGCTGGAGGTGCAAACGTCAGCCCTGGGGACGTGTACGTGATGATCACACCAGGCGTGAAAGCTGGTTACTGGATGTGAACTTTCCTCTTGGGAAAGGTGCCAAGGATCCCTCCTTGAGTAACGTGGTGTGACAGGGACTCATGCCAGGTCATCTTGGCACCTGAGGCCTTACCTTGCTTTGAGCAGAAATGTGGGGACAGACTGGCAGTGCCATGGCAAACAGGTAGAAAACAGATCTCAAAACTCCCTGCTGGTTAATAGGTATCTAAACATACTTGACAGAAGTACCCAAATGTCTGTCAAACTGCATGAAGAGGGCACTGAAACAGTCTAATCACCTGGGGACACAGGCATCTACAGAGCTGTGAGACGGTAATGGCCATCACTTTCAACTAGCTGAAGGCACATCCCTGTGGGATCTCCTGGTCAAACAAACACAAGGCACTAATTCTGGTGCCAGTGCCCTGGTAATGCAGATCCAGGGCATGCAGAGGAAGTAAGTTTCTCTTGGTCTGGTGGGCAGGGTACCAGGGTGAATGGCACGCCTGTGATGGCTTGACCATGGCTGTTTCCGGCATGGAGAAACCATTACTCTTCTCTGCTCCATAAGCAAGAACGAGACTTAAGGTGGCCGGGTATCAATATTGACGAGGACACCACAGGAAAGGCAATTTTTAGGGTAACAAAACTCACTGCAAATCATCGCTTTTCATTACTTCTTAAAATATCTGCCAATAACATGGTATCGTGATATGGCTTCTTAAAATCATGCAGCTTCTGGCACAACAGTGACCCTGGCAAGTTTCTCAGACAGGAGGATTTTGTTCAATAACTTTCTGCTGTGTATCAGTTTGTCATGAAACGTTGAACATGTGTTGTTTAATGTCAGACAGAAGCACAGCTTGGATACTGCTTATGCTCCTTCACCATTTCCCTTCTCATCAAAGCCTGCTCATTTTCTGAGCAAGTGTTCATTTTACCCGTGGGCTCGCGGTAAGCACTGAGAAAAATCTACCCTTTCTAACTAAACCTCTTGGGAAAAAACACCACAATTATAATTTTATGACTAATGAATTTAAAATGACCCCAGGAGAAGTTGCTGGAAACGTGAAAAGGAAAACTGGGATGTGTGATGACTTTCTGTTTACCTGCCTTTGCAAAGCATGTTGGGATATATCCTCTAGCAGAGGTATCATCTCCTTTGGGATTATGAAGGAGAGATGTTAAACATTCACTTCAGATTTAATAGAGATGGAAGCTTTTCTCAGGTAGTGGATCTCATTTATATATAAAATATTTGTTTGTAGCCACCAGAAGCAATGATTCCTGCACTTGTGGGATTTATGTATGTTTTTCTTCCTCCAAAATAAGAGAAAGTAAAAATATTTTGACTTCACGAGATCCAGGAATACATCTGTGACACTGGTGAAAGATGAGTTCTAAATACATTAAGTCTATGGGGCTGGATGGAAACCACCCAAGGGTACTGAGGGAGCTGGCAGAGGGGCTCACCAAGCCTCTTTGCATCATTTACCAGCAGTCCTGGAAAACCAGGGAGGTCCCAGTTGACTGGCATCTAACAAATCTGAAGCCAATCTACAAGAACGGCTGGAAGGAGGATCCAGGGAACTACAGGCCTGTCAGTCTGACCTCAGTACCAGGGAAGTCTATGGAGCAGATCATCTGGAATGCCTTTACATGGCATGTACAGGACAACCAGGCGATCAGGCCCAGTCAGCATAGGTTCATGAAAGGCAGGTCCTGCTTGGCTAACTTGATCTCCTTTTATGACAAGGTGACCTGCTTAGTGGATGAGGAAAAGGCTGTGGATGTTGTCTTCCTAGAAGTTAGTAAAGCCTTTGACACCATTTCCCACAGCACTCTCCTGGAGAAAGTGCCTGCTCATGGCTTGGATGGGTGTAGTCTTCACTGGGCAAAAAACTGGCTGGATGGCAGGGCCCAAAGAATTGTGGTGAATGGAGTTAAATCCAGTTGGTGACCGATCACAAGTGGTGTTCCCCAGGGCTCAGTATTGGGGCCAGTTTTCTTTAATATCTTTACTAACGATCTGGACGAGAGGATCGAGTGCACCCTTAGTAAGTTTGCAGACAACACTAAGTTGGGCAGGAGTGTTGATCTGTGTAGGAAGGCTCTACAGAGGGATCTGGACAGGCTGGATTGAAGGGCCGAGGCCAATGGTATGAGGTTCAACAAGGACAAATGCCGGGTCCTGCACTTGGGTCACAACAACCCCATGCACCGTTACAGGCTTGGGGAAGAGTGGCTGGAGAGCTGCCTGACGGAAAAGGACCTGGGGGTGTTGGTCAACTGTGGGCTGAATATGAGCCGGCAGTGTGCCCAGATGGCCAAGAAGGCCAACAGCATCCTGGCCTGTATCAGAAATAATGTGGCCAGGAGGACTAGGGAAGTGATTGTCCCCCCGTACTCAGCACTGGCGAGGCCTCACCTCAAATACTGTGTCCAGTTTTGGGCCCCTCACTGCAAGAAAGACATT
Organism: Chroicocephalus ridibundus; assembly: GCF_963924245.1. Taxonomy (NCBI): domain Eukaryota; kingdom Metazoa; phylum Chordata; class Aves; order Charadriiformes; family Laridae; genus Chroicocephalus; species Chroicocephalus ridibundus. Next base: position 203,131,467 of record NC_086284.1, read on the forward strand.
GAGGTGCTGGAGCATGTCCAGAGAAGGGCAACGAAGCTGGTGAGGGGTCTGGAGCACAAGTCTTATGAGGAGCAGCTGAGGGAGCTGGGGGTGTTCAGCCTGGAGAAAAGGAGGCTGAGGGGAGACCTTATCACTCCCTACAACTACCTGAAAGGAGGTTGTAGTGAGGTGGGGGTTGGTCTCTTCTCCCAAGTAACAGGGGATGGGAGAAGAGGAAATGGCCTCAAGTTGCACCAGGGGAGTTTTAGATTGGATATTAAGAAAAATTTTTACACTGAAAGGGTTATGAAGCATTGCAACAGGCTGCCCAGGGAACTGGTGGAATCACCATCCCTGGAGGTATTTAAAAGACAGGTAGATCTGGCACTTAGGGACATGGCTTAGTGGTGGACTGGGCAGTGTTAGGTTGATGGTTGGAGTCGATAATCTTAAAGGTCCCTTCCAACCTAAATGATTCTATGATTCTATAAATAAAACCATCTCAGAAACGGAGAGGGATAATCATGACAAGGGAAGATTTTTGTTTTCTAATAACACATGGCAGCTGGATTAAGACATCAGGTCACCCATGCCCGGAGCACTTACTCTAGTCTTTCATTTCCTAACGTTCAACTGGCAGCAAGGGCCTCTGTTTAAGTTCTTTTTGATGTCTTTGGTATTAATCCTTGTGGCATGCAGTAAATATTAGTTTTGCAAATGCAGTTCACATTATTTACCCGCCAAAAATATTCAAACCTCGGTTCTTATAGTTTGCAAAGTGTATTCGAGGTGGCTTGGAGTCATGTGATAAAAATTATCTTCCAAAAACATGTGTGCTGAAATTGCCCACTAAGGTAATGCATGCTGCTTCCTATCCAACAACTTTTGCAAATTGTTTTCTTGTACTAAAAAACCGAAACCACAGAAATGTTGATTATTCTAAATCTGAAAGACATAGTGAAAACATGTTCTGCAAAATGACAATTAGGCAGTAGAGCTTTATTTATAGTTGTGAAATAAACATCAGTTAATCATCACCAGGAGCACCAATTTCTAACCTTCGTTTAGGTGAGATTTCAGATGCCTAACTCATTATCAGCTTTCGGCGATGCCTCCTCATCAGCAGCAGTCACATTAGACAAAATACAATGCATACGATATGGCAGTAATTAAATCATACTCCAGGGAAGAGATAACAGTGAATTATAAGATATCTGGAGAAGTGATAATAATTACTCCATAGGGGTTCTATTCTATTAGAGTTTAAATACTTTTAAGACTTTGTAGAAAAGACTTAATTTGAAAAAAAACTGCTAAAGATGAAAGTAAACAAAAACTAAGTGGTGTTAGTCTTATCTGTCACACACATCTCTGGCGCTATTTCAGCTCCTTTGCTTTTACTTTAGCCCCAAACTGCTTTACCTTGCCTTTGGAAACTGCTGTGTTATTCACTAAAATTGAAGCAGACATGAGTCTATTTAATTGATTGTGCCTTGATAGCTCCCGCACAGATGAGAAGCTTGGCCAAAGCCAAGAACACTTAGCCACAGCGATAAGCTCCACCAGGGAGTGTCGCGAGGAGCCAAATATCTAGAAAGGGGATCTAAAATACAGAGAGCAATAGAGAGCTAGGAAAATCCAAAGTCTGGGAGGTGGAAGCAGAGGTCAAACTTGACATTTTCTGATAACATTTAAGTTATTCTCACCTGGGAAAAAGATGAGATTTGTTTTGAGTCCCAGCCCTGCGGCACAGCGCTGGACCTCTATGAGGTGCTCCTGCACTCAGCACGTCAGAAGGAATTATGGGTCTTATCCTGCTCCAATAGTGTCAATGGTTTGGGGGTTTCATTTCCTCCTAGTTTCCTTCAAAGCAACACAAAATGCCTCAGGAATTAGCATAATATGAATATTAGGTAAGACATTCCGACTCATGTCATTTATGCAATGTTCTAATAGACAGCAACTGCACTAGATTCATATTAGTGTTAGATATTTCATATAATGTGCACCATGAATGTGAAAGAAAAAATATGTGCCTTTTGTTAGTGTTTACTGGAATGAATTTGAGAAGTTCAGACCTTACCATGCCTCATTTGATATTTTCATAACATCTTTTTCCAGTAAAGAAATCAGACTTGTCTGTTTCAAAGACCCAGAGCCCTGAACACATTTGCCACCTTTTCATTCTCTGGTACAATGGACAATTTGTGACAGTTACTGCACAACTCTTGGACAAGCACTTTGTGACCCTGGTGATTCACTACCACTAAGTCTGTCAGTTTAGTTTAAAATCACCTCGATTAGCATTTCAGTGTGAAACGTTTCCCCTTCCATAGTAAACTTTGATGCAAATAATCTATTTTGCTCTTCTGCTGTGTCATCACTTACCCTGAATGAAAGTCCTTTTACATTTTGATTATCCATCAGGACCTCTAATTCTTTGGTTGGTCAAAGGTAAATGGCAAAAGAAAGTTAGCGCCCATAGTCCCAAAAATATGTAAGAACTGTTGCTCCAACTGTTTGCTTTCCAGCTTTATGAAGCAACGTGTTTCTGTGGGACTCTTTGCACACAATTTAAGTGCATTTTCAGCCTATAAAGACCTGTTAATTCAAAAACAGGGCTGAATATTGGATATTAAAGTAATAAAAATTCCATGCCATACTTTTTTGTAAGAACATGAAAGAAATACAGCACACTTTCTTCTGAGGCTGTCCTCGGGAGACGAGTGTTCTGTAAATCACATTCCTCTGGTGATACAGCAGTATTTCACGTCGCCAGTGGCCAGGCTGGATCTGGCTTATCAATGTTGCATGATAATAGGTAAACTCCAGAACGAACACGCCGTTGTATAGGTATAACTCTGTGCAACTCACCAGCGCCTATCATCTTTGTGAGATAGCACTGACTATGCCATAACGCTGTGACGTTTGCCAAGTAACGGACATCTAACAAGTCTCGGTAGATGAGAAACAGCTACGGGGCAAAGCGGGGGACAGCCGCCATCACAGCTGCTGTGTCAGCCAAATGCCGCCTGACCTCCACTATGAGCATTCCAATGCTGACCGCGGATCTACGCGCACTAGTGGTGCCAGCACTGAAGCTTCTGCTTAACTCTACAGCTGCACCAGGGAGTCTTCTGGTAACTGTGATGAGAGATACACGCATGTAACGCTGTCAGAAAGACACAGCCATGTACATGCTTTTGCCAGGCTCTGTTGACTCCCCAGGCATGTACTTCTCTCAAAGGGTCCTCCATTGCCATCTGAAAAAGATATTTTTTTTTAAAGTTAGTACTGCTGTTCTCTAGGCTCATGTATGATTCCAAACTGCTGTAGCTTTTTTATATGCCAGGCCATCAAAATGCATTTGCACCTGATAGAGATGGTTGTGGGCTGGCCCAAACAGAAAATAATGAAGTATTTAAAACCCTGAGGAGATGAACAAGTCTTTTCACTCCTTAAACCTACACTAGAGAAGAACCAGGAAAGGATGGGTATAGCAAGCACAGGATGGCTCATATGCAAGTATGCACAGATGCTGCGGTTCATTTCTCATACTTCATGGGCCTGCTCGTTTAATGACTCTGTTTAGAAGCACAAGTATCAATGCAGAGAGAAATCCTTTGCACTAATATTTTTTCACTCAGGAAACATCAAAAGAAAATCTGATCAAAGCAGCACAAATAAATGTCTGTAATAGTACTCTGACTGATCTCCTTCTGAATCGCCAACATACACATTACGTGCTATCTGAGCACACCCTTGTGCCTTGAGAAGATCTAATATATATTAGTACATGCTTTCAGATTGTCAAATTTTATTATTCCCTAGTCTTTTTTTCATTAAATAAATACTTTCCCCCAGCTGATACTGAGGTTGCATTCACTCTTCTGCGAAGATGCCTAAATCAGCAGAGCTAGGGACTGAAGGGAGTGTTGACTTTATGGTCTCAGAAGATCTCACTTGCCCCAGTGTCCACCCTGCACACTCTACAGGACTGGGTTCATCGTTCAATCAGTTAATAAACTCTTAACTGGACTTGCTGTCCAGGATCTTTATATTTTGATGGTGTTTGTGGATGACACATGCATTAACGCATTTTTCTTGTTTTGGATATGAGGCACTGAAGTGGGGTGGATGTGAATCTTCACTCGCAAATGAAGTCGTCATCATCTATTACCAGTGACTCTATACTGCTGATCCCTGTTTTCCCTATTTTCAAACCTTCTTTTAATTTTTAAATGGCAGTCCAGCTCAATTCTCAGTACCGCTTCTGGACGTCCGACTTGTCTATAGGCAACTGGCCATCATTCAGTCCTAGCGGACTCTATGTTTACAGCTCTTCCTTTTTCCCTTTTGTATTAAGTCTGGTGGCACTTATGCTTCAAAGCTGTGGTGGCCATCCAGCATGGGCCTGTGGCCCCAGCTGACTGGGCAGGTGCCGGGGCGCTGGTCTCTCAGTGGGGAGCACAAGCTGTCCCAATTTTCATCCCTCTGTAAGGCTCTAATAAATAAACTTCGGTTGCCAATAGGAACCTCTGTGCAATATTTAGGAGTGGAAACAAACCCAAGCCCAGGCATATGCAGCACGTCTGCTTTCACCCCAGTGATGGGCAGCAGGCTGGAGACAGCCAGGATGCACTCAGCAGGCTCAACACACGAGGGGAAGCTCAGGTTTCTCCTTCATTAGCAGGGTCAGCCCTGGCTTTCCATATCCTCCCTCAGCGTGCGTGTAAATGGCATCTCTTCCCCCCTCCTCCCTGCAGAGAGGTGCCAATGTCTGTGTCCTCGAATCACTGCATCACCCTGCCACCAGCCAAGCTGTGTCAGCAAGCACCACAGCAGGCTCTTCCCCAGCCCAGGGCACTGCTGGGCCCCTTGAACCCCAGATCCCTCCGCAAAGTGGTTAGAAATGTCAGTTGAGCACGTCCTCTGCGTGTGACCCAAGTTTCCTCCTCCACATTTCTGCCCCTACCCATCTCCCTTCATCAAAAAGCGAAATGAGCATCACTGGAAAGGCACTTGCGTTCAGGTGGCTGTATTGGCTGGCTCTGGGATGCACGGGTTGTCAGTCAATGGCCAGTGAGGCTGGTTGGCCCAAACACCCACTATTTAGCCCATTTCTGGGGCTACATTCTCTCACATGGCTGCAGCCCAGCCTGGTGCTGGGCTCTGCCCTCTTTCATTCACCCATACGGGGAGCAGGGACTGCACCTTTTTGCCGGATCAGCGGCAGGCAGGGCTTTGCCTCCTGCCCCCATCCCCAGGGAGCTCTGCCTGCTGGGGACTGCAGAGATTTTGAGCCTGGTCCTCAGCCGAGCATCGCTTTGTGTGGCACCCAGGGGTGCACCAGGCTGTTCTCGCCAGCAGCAGCCTTGTTTCAATTAGAAGATGAACATTAGTTAAAAAAAGCAAAACCTGAACACCCTATCTCCAAAATTTCGCCGTTTACCCTAGGTTTAAATTTCATGTTTTAATCTTCTCCCGCACGAGATAATTTCAGCCAGGCAGAAGCAGTGTCTTTTTATTTCTGTGGGGAAGTTGCTGGAACGCTTTCAGGAGCTGGGAAATAACAGCAGTCGGGGTTAGCCCCGGTGCCAGCAGCCAGCTGGGCAGGCAGCCGTTTGCTGCGGTACCTGCGCTAACGAAGGAGCACAACCCCACGGCCGGGGCCAGGACAAACCTGTGAGTAATACTGCTCAGCTTGCGGCCTGAGTGGGGATCTTTATTTTGCCTTTCTGCCATGGAGTTTTTCCAGCCATAAAATGAGGATAAATGACATTTTTGCAAATGTTTGGCTACACACGCATAAACAGCACCCAGCATTCTAGGCCCTCCCCTGCACTCAATTAACACCTAATTTAATGGCTGCATCAATGCTTGTTCCACTGCCTCGCTCCCACTCTGCAACGCCTTCGTGGACAGTCTTCCCAGGATGACATTTCTCAAAATCACCTTTCCAAAAGAAAACTGCCAGCTTTTGGGGGAGGTGCAGACAGGTTTACAGGTTGCTGTGGTCACTCCCGTCCCCACGTTCCCCGCGCTTGCCCACACCACCAACCGCTTGTTCAAACTGGGCGATACCGACTGAGTGCATTTCTTCAAAACACTATGCTCCCAACGAGGGCTATTTATCAAGCCTACAAGATTCAAAACTGCAAGACCCTGAATTTCATAGTCATTTGCAGCGTCAGAAGCTGCTAATGGCCCATAAAATTTAGCAACTTCTCCATAAGCTGCTGGTTAATGAAAAATCGGTTAAATTGTTCACAGATCAGCTGGCACGGTGCCCTCTGATTCACAGGATGCTTTCCCTGGCAAAGGTTACATTAACTGTGCTGGGGAAGCAGGGAGAGGAGTCGGGGTGTTTTGGCAGGGGCTGCAACATTTCCCGGGCGGGATGAGGGCAGAGGACCCCCGCACCGGTGGGATGGAGGCAGAGGACTCCCACACTGATGGGATGGGGGCAGAGGACCCCTGCACCGGTGGGATGGAGGCAGAGGACTCCCACACTGATGGGATGGGGGCAGAGGACCCCCACTCCGGTAGGATGGCGGCAGAGGACCCCCATGCTGGTGGGATGGAGGCAGAGGACTCCCACGCTGGTGGGACGGGGGCAGAGGACCCCCATGCTGGTGGGATGGAGGCAGAGGACCTCCATGCTGGCGGGGTGTGGGGAGAGGACCCCCATGCTGGTGGGATGGGGGCAGAGGACCTCCATGCTGGCAGGATGCGGGGAGAGGACCCCCATGCTGGTGGGATGGAGGCAGAGGACTCCCATGCTGGTGGGATGGGGGCAGAGGACCTCCATGCTGGCAGGATGCGGGGAGAGGACCCCCATGCTGGTGGGATGGAGGCAGAGGACTCCCATGCTGGTGGGATGGGGGCAGAGGACCTCCATGCTGGCAGGATGCGGGGAGAGGACCCCCATGCTGGTGGGATGGAGGCAGAGGACTCCCATGCTGGTGGGATGGGGGCAGAGGACCTCCATGCTGGCAGGATGCGGGGAGAGGACCCCCATGCTGGTGGGATGGAGGCAGAGGACCCCCGTGCTGGTGGGATGGGGGCAGAGGACCTCCATGCTGGCGGGATGCGGGGAGAGGACCCCCATGCTGGTGGGATGGAGGCAGAGGGCTCCCATGCTGGTGGGATGGAGGCAGAGGACCCCCACACAGGTGCATGGGATGGGACCTTCTCAGCCACGGTGCCGAGCGCTCTCTGGCGCTGCCCTGGTACAGGTGCCCAAGCTGCTGATGCTGCTGCTGGGATTAAAGCCAGGCCGCGTGATAGCGGAGGAGTTCAATTTAGCGAGGCAGTTTGGTTTGCTGAGACGGATGCACACTCAGTGAATCCCTACTCTGATTTTTAATTGAAACAATAAGGCAGAGCCGACTTTCCCCTCTCCGGGAAAGCTGTGCGCTGAGCAACGGGGAGTCCCTGCCTGCACATTCCTGCAGCTCTCTGGGTGATGGAGGCTGAGACGAAAGGACGTCGCAGCACTTAGCTGGCCTCCCGCAGAGCCTATATTTGCTTTTTACTGCCCCTGCTGCTGCTGCTGTTGCCTCTCACAGCAACTGCTGCTGTAACTTGTGACAGCTTTGCACGAAACACACGCTGCCCTGCGTTGGGATGCAATTCTCTCGCTGCAGTACAAAGCCAGGATTTGGCATCCGTGCCGAGGAAATGGTCTGATGTCAGCACAAATTAATGCTGCTCACCACGCTGACATTGCGAGGCCTCAACTGTCAATGCTGGCATTTATGATGCTGTGTATTTTAACTAATTAGACACTCGCAGCCCAGCTGGTGCAACCCATCCATCTTACAAATGCTGGATGTTTTTGCACTGGCATATGCTACAATAATGAGAATCGATGTTGCTAATGATTTTGCGCAGCCCATTTTTCAGTCACCTTTGCAAATCCACATTATGCCGGGAGCGCACAGAGGAGAAAACACTGGCTTTGAAATGCCAAAGGTGCACTTCTGCAGGACGAACTCCAGCCTTGCCGTGCTCTGGCATGGCTGGAGCGCTGTGGCAGAGGAGCTGCTCCCACCGAAGCCGCTGTGCAACTCTGAGAAAGCAATTTCTACTGCCGGCACTAGAACAGATGCGATTTCCAGAGTCAAAGCCCTTAAACAGGTTTCACTGAATTTCCTCAGAGTCAGTCATTCTTTTCCATGGGCAAGCATTCAGGTTTTCTCTGTTGGTGAGTAGCGGTCCCTTTTTCTCACCCCACCTGAAAGTTAAAGCTGTCCTCTTTCACCGGTGCGGGAACCGACATGGGACCAGCCCATCGGGTGGCAAGGATGCTGGCTGCCGGTCCATGTTAGGGACTTGGAAAAGCAGCAGCTGCCTGTAGCAGTCAAGAAAAGAGAATTCCTTCCTTTGCCTTCAAAAGTGCCATCCCCTCCTCAAGAGATTTACCAGATGTTCTGATTAAGGCAGTTCAATTGCAGTGTTTAAAAGCCTCTTCCACCTGCTCCCCGCAAGCTCCTCTCTGTGGGCAAGAGTAGCTCTAATTAAAAATTCCCTCCTGCTGTGAGGGCTCCTCCCTCACCTTTCCAGAAATCAGCATTATACAGACAACCCCCGGGGATGTCTCTGCAGAGGATGACTCCTTTCCCCTTTCTTTTTTTCTCCCCTGCACTGGGAATCAAAATTTAGGGGACTTAAATCTGGGCAGCGTGGGATAAGAAAGCTCCTTCCCAAAGCTCTCCCTGCCGCACTGACCGCCATTCAGAACCCCTCTGCCCAGCCTTGGGTAGAGCCTGCCCTAGGTCTTTCCAGCAGCCACCGCCCCCTGGAAAAGCTCTCAGCTTGTGGGGGGAAGCCTGCAGCCCCAGAACCCTTCACCATCCAAGGTGCAGCCGAACTCGTCAGTGCTGCTTCATGGCAGTGCCCACCTCACAGCAAAGCACCGTGTTCAGGTGGCGGCTCTTCAGAGACCAGGGTCTCGCTCTAGCTGTCCTCTTTTGGGGCTGTCTCTGGAAGGAGGAACTGGACCGTGGAGGGCACCAAAATGCAGAACGAGAGCAAAGGAGGTAAAAAACCCAGGTGCAAAATTTGCTCATACAAAACTCAGGCTGCTCTTGACTTCATTGGGGCTTCCCTGCTCTGGCACTGTCAGGAAGAAAAGCTATAGCCCTTCCCTCCTGAGGAGCCCCAAGGCTCTGACGTATAATAAACAGATATAGAGGGTCCTACCCATCTTGCTGAAATAAATGGGTATTTACCCTGAGTCAGAGCATGCAGGGCGCGCACCCTGTAAAGACATCCATGCTTTACGGTCCTTTTTTTCACATATTCCAACAGAAATCAGACCCGTGTTTGCTCTAGAGGTGCCGTGGAGACCCTGGCTCTTGGCCTCGAGCCCCACCACTGCCACAAGCAACAGCCGGGCAGCCCCTCAAGCCTAGGTCCGTTCGCTGGTGTCTGATCCTTAACTGAGCCTCCATTTTCCCTCCTCTTGGCAGGCAGGCTTCCCCGAGCCGCCCACCAACTGCTGGTGCAGCCTCACCCCTCCGTGAAAAGGCCAAGACAGAAAATCTTCTTAAGCGAATCCTGTGCTGATAAGTGCTACTCAGATGATGGGATTAATATTTTCCCTATTTCGGAGCCGCTGAAGCATGCAGGTAAATATATGCCCATTTAGCATGTTTTTGAGCGGTAACTATGCTTTCCCCCCTCAAAAGGGTTCTCTGCCTTTTAACCCTCCGAGGATCAGTAGGTGCAAGCCCGGGTTTTTCTGCCACAGGACTCTGCGGAGCCAATCCCCATAGTAACGGGGCATCCACCCATGAAGCCAGAACTGCAGCAGGTCCGAGCACTGCAGCAGGTCCGAGCACTGCAGCGTTCAGTCTCGGCACATATTCAGCATTAGGGTATACACGTGCATAACTATATATAAAATTAATCTGTGCTTGCTCAGCAAACACAGCCTGTGCACAAGACAGATAAATGCTGCTAAAAACGCGACCCCCGTCATGTGCAGAGCTCGCGTGCATGCCGTGGCCAGTAACGGTAAAAAAGCCTAAGGAATCGGACACTGCTCCATCAAACGCACCTATCCCTTGCCTTAAAATGATCAGAGGGTGATTTCCCGAGTTGTGTTGTTCAAACATTTTATATTTGCATATTTTCATCAAAGAACGTAACCCTTTCAAAGGGGACCCGCTGGAGCCTTGCCGTTAATTTGCATGGAGGAGCGACAAAGGCGTGCGGCTAGCACCACTTACTGGCAAGGCTACAGACACCGGCCTTAAACAATTTTACTTAGCAAGCAGCTCACACAGGAACTCCGAATACAAATCTCAGCGCTGGCATTTGAATAAAATAAACAAATGTAGGACATCATTTCTCCCCTTCCCCGTTGAAAAAAAGATAATGAAAAAAAAAAAAAAAGGAAGAAACTGAAATTTCCCTCTAAACCAGCCTCCAAATAGCTTCCAGTAACAACTGTCCTAGCAATAAAGAGCTATAAACTTTGGCTCAATACGTTATACCCCGTGTGCCAGTAACGCTTCTCCTTTCAGTCCTACCTTTGCAGCAGGTAGGACACAAATCAATGGTCAGCTTGGGAGCAAGGGAGAGGGCTCTGCGTCTTTTCTCTCAATACATCAAAGGGGTGGTGTGTGTCACCCAGATACGTATGTATTTACATACGTGTGTGTGTGTGGTTTTGTGTGTGTGTGTAAGTTCATCTGCCAGGACCATGGATGGGCAGCTGTGTCCACCATTTTTCAAACCCCAAGAAAAATGAACCCTGTTTTTAAAACCCTAAGAAAATCAACTCAGTTCGGAGACATTCTCCTCCCCTGAACTATTTCTCATGATTGATGAGCTGATGAGTAGACTCACGGTCCCATTTGTGGGGCAGATGCCTTCAAAATTATTCATGTTTCTTTAATAACAGCCATTGGTTTCTGCTTTTTAACAGAGGGTCTTTGCAGCCACCCTCTAAGCTGTCTCTTCCCTCAGGAGCTGTGATTTATTTGGGAAACAAAGCATCAGTTCAGCGGCGCTGTGGTGACTTCAATGTAAAGGTCCCACTGCTGCACTTGGCTGCATCTCTGACTGTGCTTTACTAACACATCCTCTCCCTCCCCGTGCTCTCTCTCTTACGTTCATTTGTTTAAATCACAAAAAACCCAAGGAAATAGACAGGAAAAAGATTTAAGCTTCTTGAAAGCTTCTGCTTAGGACAGAACTTACCCCAGTTGTGTCAGCTTTTAGGCAGCAGCTGTACATACCATTTCGCCCCCAAATCCATAAAGGTGGTCCACAGCCGCCTGCTGCCCAGCCTGGCTGGACCCCTGAGCCCTCTTCATGCCAACCACGCAGGGCATTAGTCACGGTGCAAGTGTCATTTGCTTCCTTCTCTAACTGGAGAGGGGTTTTAGGTGCCCGATCTGCAATGAATATGAAAAAGTCACATTTTAGAGCTTTGTCGATTAGAAGGATCATCTTGAAAAAGAAGATTCATTAATTAGTTACACTGGCAGTCTCTTTAATTAGGCGTTGCTGAGTACCTTCAGTCTTTGTGATCTTTAACATTCTTAGCTTGTTGTACTTTATTTACATATTTTTTGGACACGTACGTAATACCTAATTAACGCTGTAGAGTCTACTCCAGCTATTTCAAGATGTCACGTAGTGTAGATCTTCAGACGCATTTACCGGATGTCTGCTGAATTTAAATTACTCCTTTAATCAGACCAGAAAACCTGCATCCTTTTTTTGGGGTACAAGAACACCCACCAGAGACATCCAGGGGAAGGTAATCCAGTCTCCAGGAGGTTTCGGTATGGGAGCAAATAAGAGACGCTTACAAAATGAAACCTTTCAAAAGGCATTTCTGTCAGGAATTTTAAAAAGAGAATTTGCCTGCAGGGAAATCCTTCTGACAGCAGGCTGTCAAAGGCACATCCCCACCAGGGTGGTCTGCGGGAGAGAGCCGAACAGCGCGGATCGTGTTGGGATTTCAGGAGACTCAGGCTAGCAAGATGTTTCTTAAAGGAAGTGGAAGCTTTGTAACCTAATGGAAGAGCAGACATTCATCTATCAGATGTGAGCCACGGCCCTCGAATGCTAAATCTGAGCAAGGAGGAACCTGAGGAAATAAAGGGTGCTCCTCTAGTTTTGTGGCATTCCCCACTATGGAGCTAAGCAGTCCGTTAAAGAAAGGATCTTCTTTTCTTCAAGCCGTGTCCCCCCTCTGCACCACTTTGGCCACATGCATTTTTGTTAATGCCTCCACCTTGATATCCAGTTTCTCTCTACTCAATTTCTATTTTTAGAGGCAGCAGAGAGGATATTTTGCAGGGGACAATCGCAGAGAGACAGAGAACTGGAAGAGAGGATGGGAATATTAGGTCTCCTCCCAGTCTAGCTTACCTGATCCTAACGAAACTCTGTTTTATCCTTGCTAGCTTACTCTGATCTATCCGCCCCAATGTTATCCATCAATGTAGTACTCTGACCTTTACACTTATTGGTAACAGTGATCAATATACAACAATAATAGCATCTTTCTGAAAAGTCTGTACTCTCTGTTTCTCAAGACTTGCTGCCACTGCTTTCCCCAGATTTAACCTTGTCTTTCACAGGTGCTTATGTCCCCCTGAGATAAGGCTTGAGCTTATACCTTACGCTGGCTGGCTACTTTTTTTACACCAACAGATAATCACATAAATAAAACGGGAGAATATTTCTTCACCACCTCCATAGCTTACAACACCCCGGTTCATAAGTGCATTAATAAAGTCTGATGAACAGTCCCGGCAAAAGCACTTTGCCTTATCCTCAGAGATAAGAGAAAGAAGGAGAATATGAATAAGGTGTGCAAATGATAAACCTTGCCCAGACATTTAAGCAGAACAGAGCTGGAAGGGCTGGAGCTGGTGATCTCCCCATTGTTTAAAGGAACAAGGTCCTGATTAGGGTGGGGAGGTAAGAGACGTGACCCCCCCTCAGGTTACTGGGGTGAGTCAGCACCGCTGGGGCTGCTGTACTCCACAATTAATCATGCTGAGGCAGTTCTCCCTCTGACTCGTTAGCCATAAAATAAAGTTCTTTACTGCAGCAAATCTTTTAAATTCTGTTTTTAAAAAAAAAATAAAATTAAAAAATGCTCAGGCATCTCACATATACACAGAGCTGCACCTGGCAGTCACTTGGCAGAAACTAAATAGTGGCTTAGGATGTGAGTGCTGTAGGGAAGGGACCGTCCTTTTATCTTAGTATTTCTGCGGTGTCCTGCACTGGGAACCCTGGTCTGCGAGTGCAATGATAACGGAAATATGTAAATAATGGCGACAGGAGTAATAAGAATATTTCTTGTCCCTGGTACACAGAGACATGAGGATTTGGCAGCTGACACTGCTGCCTTCAGTGGAGAGCCCTTCGGCTTGGGCTGGCTCTGTGAAGCCAAAGCAAGGTCTTGTTTGAGTCAGATACATCTTTTCTCAGAAACCTCAGAATCTGGGCAGGGAAAGACTGAGTGTTACAGCGGAGCGCTCCGGCTCAGCCATGACCTCTCTTGAGGAGGAGTTATGTGCTAGACTCAACTCGGTTTCAATTTCTTCACTGCAGTGAAAAGACTTCACATGCTGAAAGTCTTTGGATGAAAGCCGTGGAGAGTCGCGTCTCTGCATATTCTTCTCGCTGGAGAAGGGAGCGCTGCATCTCCCGTGCTCTCTGGAGATGTATGTGATATCCTGCAGAGATTTTCCCTGTGCTAAAAGACAAAGAAAAAAGGGCGAATGGCTGCTGACCAGCCTGAGATGGTTGCTGGCCAGCCCGACCGGTTCTGTGCTGCAACGACTAGCTCTGTGGTAGGGGAGGACGATGGGTTTTGTTTACCTTTATTTTAGCAGAACTTTCAACACTCAGTCCCGTGAATGGTAACTTTATAGCCAGGTAAGTGAGACTAGATGGATGGACGAGAAGAGAGGTAAAAACTTGCTCAACTGTTGAGCTTGAAGGACACTGGCTAACATTTCAAATTCCATCCAGGAGTCAGTTGCAGGTGGTGCTCAGTGGGGACCAATACTGGGACTGGTACTCCATGATGCCCCCATCAGTGACCTGGCTGATGGGAAGGAATGCACTCTCAGCAGGGTGGCACTGAATTAGGAGGCAGGAGGGTATGTGAGAGGACAGGGAGGACATTCAGAGGAGACTCAACAAGCTTGAAAAGTATGGATAAACTGTAGGAAATCCAGCACAAGGCCATTGAGATGGTTAAAGGTCTGGAACTTGTGATGTGTGAAAGGAGGATGAGGAAGCAGGGTTGTTTTAGTCTCGAGAAGAGCAGGACAAGGGGAACTGCACTGCTGTCCTCCCCTGCCTGAAGTGGAAGTACTGGCTTCCAGTACCACAGAGGAGACAAATCCAGGGTCTTCCCAGTCATACACAGTCAATTCGCACTGCTTGTGGCACGGGAAATGCCAGATTGACATAAGGAAATGAAAATTTACAGTGAGAATGATTACACACCAGAGGAGGATGCCCAAACTGTTTTTCGGAGGTGTTCAAAGCTCAGCCAGGCAAGACCCTCCGCAACCTGCTCTCCTTTGACACTTGCCCTGCTGTGAGACCTCTGGAGGTCCCTTCCAACCTAAATCATACTGTGAGTATATGATTTTTATGAACTGTTTTCCCCTTTCCATTAGAAATAATTATTTAATCAAATAACAGCACAGGCCTGTAGCATCGGAGTATTGGATGTACTTCACGGGATGACACCAGCCTAACAGGGAATGCAGTGTTCTACTGCCAAGCTTTCACACAACTTCATCTCATGGTAAAGAGTAGCACTCTATCTTAGTCACTAGTAAGAGCCACTAAACATAAACCGGTGTAAAAATGATATATAGCGGTGAATCTTAGAAGACAGCCTCTCCCCATAAAATCCACACATGACACACTGTCACAAGAGTTATATATGAAGCTGATGGTAAACCTTTTTTCAAACTGATAAACTACACAGGTTGTCCTGCAGAGGGGAAGTATTATTCAGTTCGTTATCAGCATCCTACAATCTTGGGAAAACTCAGCCGATACTAAACATGTCATATTGCAGCATATAAAAAGCCCAGCTCCCTAGCTTGTCTTTACATTATAGTGCTCATAATTGTCAATGGAGGAGAAGACCACTGGAAAAATTAACCAGCTGTATCGAGATGACACCCATTACTTTAACATGTAGAGAGTTGCATATTTTAGAGCATACTCTAGCTCACAGAGTGTTGCTAAATGGAAGGGCTTTTCTGACCACAGGAGCCCAGACCTCAGCAAGCAGCGAGGATGCCCAGGCCCTCACTAGCTGGTTCCTTAAGTGACACCCCACTGCCTACTGGTTTTCCTTAAGGAAAAAGAAGTCCGTGATGTAGGGTCAAATAGCTTCAAATGAAGACATGGTTAAACTACAACCATCTTCAGGAATCTCATTTCTCTGACATTTATTTTCTTAGAAGAGTTTCCCTTGATTACTTGGTCAAGTGTAGTGAAAGAAGAGATCTCCCCAGGGAAATGTGGGTTCTCCAGGGGGGGATAGGGTTTTCCTCCACTAATCCTGGCCCAGAGCAAAGTCTTCACACCTCCACAGGCACAAATTTAAGGGCTAATGCTCTGCAGAAAGAGACCTAGTCCGCCCTCCTCAAAGGGCAAGAGGTTCCAGCCACTCTCCCAGAGATTTGTTTAAAGCTACCTGTAAAATAAATATAACTTTAAACTGTCAGCACCATAGGTACTAAATCAAAAAAGAGGACAGCCACTGCTAAGAAAAGCAATTTTATGGTCTGGGAAAATATTGTCTGTAGCGGGAAATAGAATGCGTTGCTTAATTGTTGTGCTCTCTGCTCCGTGCCTGTCCCATCGCAGCTGCCTGTTGCGGCCAGCGTGGTGGCTTGTCCCTGCCGCCACCACCGTGTCTCCTCCACCACCGCCCACAACGTCACCGGGCTTTCAAAATAGGGATGCGGGATGTCAGGGGAGTTGCTCTTGTGCAAATGTTCCAGGATCCCAGTTGTTAGTGGTAGGTGAGAGGGTGAATACGAGTGCGGTTGTTGCCACAGGGGCACAGTGATGAATTCGTGTGCTGCTATAAACGTCTCGGGCACCCGGGGCAACTGGGAGAGGTAGCTCCAAGGGGAGGAATGCATTTACCGTCTGAAATGCAATATGAAGCAATATGGTCAGAGAAGTTAGTGCCCTAATCACATTACTGTGTGCTAGAGCTGCCGGGGAGTTATTTAAAATGACTTGGCATTGCAGCTGAGAAAAGCAGCTCCAGCAGAGTAGCCTGAGGAAGAGACCATGTGTCACGGCTGTCAACCTTCTCCTCTTCTACCAGAAGAAAAATAGAAATAACCCCCTGAAAAAGCACAGCCGCCAGGAGTGTCTGTCTGCAGGACAAATGTGACCCAGGTGCCACCACCTGTGCAGTGACCAGCCACCTTCACCCTCCCCGGCGCCGCGGGGGCTGCGGGGCTGTGAGAGGCAGAGGTTGGCAGGAGCTGCTGATGGCTGGAAACCCCTCCGTCCCCGGTGCCTGAGCAATATAGATACAGAAGGGACAAGTCCCCACTGAGCACTCTACATCACAGCTGCTATCATCACACCATGGAAAAGAAAGAGGTTTCCCAGGTCCCAGTTACTTCTCTCTGGCCTTCTCAAATGCTGTGAAGAATTTTATCAGCAATGCTACTAACCATGAGGAGTTTAACACACCCTCTCCTCTGTCCAGAGAGGGAGGATGTTCTTGAGTTAAGCAAAACTCAGTTCTCACTCTTACATTTTGGATCTATTCAACCTGTGACCCGGGGCAGACTTTCAGCGGTTCCTCTGGGCCCTGGTTTCACTGTTTCTGAGCTAGAGGTGATGGTATTTCTGACATGCGATGCTAAAATTCTATGCAAGTGTAACAGCTTTGAGATATTCAGATGGGAGGGGAAAGAAAGATGTTATTTTTACTAGACTTCAATTTCACTGTAAAGACCTTATAAAACAGGCACCAGGAAAGTAAGACCAAGAATATTTGCTTTCTAGATATTATCTGACAGAGCAGTTTTGCTGCCTACCAATGCTTACACCCACGAATGTTTACTAGCCAAGGATGGCCAACTGGGAGTACCCCAAACCAGTCAGGAGATTTGGATTGCTCCTCATTGTTCCCTTGAACAGCCAAAGGGACATGCAACCCCATGTTTTTTCCTGGGACTTTATCAAATTGGTAAATCAAGTACAGACTATTTAGCTATTATTTTTTACTAATAGAAGTTCAGAGCTTGCCGCCCCCAAAAGAGGGCGTAGCATGGCCTCAGATTGCTCTGGTGTTTAAAAAACAGCATCTGTCTTAACAGAAAACTAAAACGTCCTTTAACATACACCTTAAAAAGTATACCATACCACAGCATAAAAGGATGTGTTACCATCCTTGCTGTTATGGTCTTTCTGGCTCTGCAAGGGCACTGAGATTCGTCCCACCTGGCTGAGCAGGTGACCCTGGGTTACGCCAGTGTAATGTGGTATTTCTAGCAGTGCATTTTTATCCATTTTACAATATTCTCAGTGCATAGCTTACTTCTTTCGGTCTCCGTCAATCCCTGATGGCTGTGAAAACAGCGGAGAGAGTAGAATTATTTATACACAGAGATATTATTAGGATTGAAATTAATGAGAACAACATTACGGGTAGGAAAGCTGTGACTGAAGGAGAGCTTCCTGCCACAGGGACCTGATTTGATTGTTCATCTCCCAGAGGGACTCTCCCGATGCGAGCACTGGCAACTTCATCCCTCGAGACCCTGAAAACTAAACCAGACAGTGAGACGTGCTGGAAAAGTATTTTTTGTACAATATTTCCCTACGGCTGGGCAATGATATCTAAGCCTCCTGGGGACATCTGCCCTATGCCCTGGAGCAGTGGCAGGGATGGCTAACGGCACCCCGTACGCCTGTCCTGTGCCCACCCGTGTCCCTGGGGGGGCACTGGCTGCGGTGGGAGGAAAGTCAGCATTCAAAGATAACTACTGCCATTCAGCACGTTACCAGGCGGGCTGAGATATCAAGTCACCATGGATGCCTTTTTCAGACAGCAAACTGCCCATTGGTTATTTCCCAGGGAAATTGTATCCCCCATAGGATCCCCAGTATTCACAGGACACTTCTCAGTTTGAGAGAGGGTTATTTAAATTCCAGTGTGATGTCTATGTGGCTACTACAAAGCAGGAGGAAATAGAGTATGAAGTACATTTTTCCTAGTAGCTCAGAAATATTGATTAATTAGCTCAAGGTCTGGTGAATCCCAAAGAAAAAGCAACATATTGAAAGACTGACTATTGCTTTTGATGGAAGGTTATATGAAGATATATGTCCCTGCCCATGGCAGGGGGGTTGGAACTAGATGATCTTTAAGGTCCCTTCCAACCTAACAATTCAATGATTCTAAGATGAGTTTGCCACACCCTTAAAAATTGTAAACTGTAAGAAAAAAACTAATCCCAAAGTTATTGTTTTCATACACTTCCATCCAAACTCATGTACTGAGAAAGCATATGTAAAACAAGTCAAATAGCTTATCATGGGTGCAATCCCATAGTCTTCTCCCAATATTCATCGCCAACGTACTCCTAAACAGATTCCTAAGCTTGTCTGCCACAAAATCAGCCTCTGCTCTTCACAGCCAGCAATCATCCCTGTCCTTCAAGTGCTGATTCAGGTGCAGTAAGCAGGAAGGTTATTTCGGCTTGTCTGCGACTGCCGGCAGGACCGCAGGTTTCTGGGAATGGCCACACTCTGAGTTGTGCTGTCGATTGACCTTGATGCCGGGCACCGGTCCCTGCCGCTCAGGGACACGGTGTCCTGTGGGGGACAGGGCATCTGGCCTTGGCACGCTCTGCGTCGGCCAACCTTGGCTTAACATGCAAAGCCTTCCATTTCTGATTAGCGTGTGTGTAGTCATGGGCACACCATCGTTCACACTTCTAAGAAGATGCCATCAAATATCGGGAAGCACTTCTGCAGCTGGGTAATTGAATTCAGTGCAACCCATTCCTGAATGGAAAATTAATAACTTGGCAACCTCAGGCTTTACCTTTATTAACTCTTTCACTAATACTCAGGAAATAGTCCTCTCAACGTTTTTGAAATAAAGGAGCCTCTTAGGATTTGTAAGAATGATGTTGTTTGTGTGTCTTCTCAGCTCATACTCCTACTGCACTCATATCCGTATTTCATATCCAGCATATTTGCCCTAGAAATGTTCTAAAATGCCTGCCTTTAACTTTAAAATGAACAATATCAGTCGCAGCGTGCGCTGTTTGCAGAATGCAGAGACACCATCCATCTAATCTGGATGACCTGAGCAATAGAAATTCATACCAAAACAGTTGTGTTTCATGTTGGTTTGATGGGTGAGGTGGGTGAATACACCCGTGTTGCCATTAACACAGTAACCATGTTGTCAGCGTGTCACTAATGCAGTAGCAGGTAAGTTGCTCTCTGTCAGAACTTCTCTTCAGGGCAGATGAACAACCCACATGTAATAAAAGCCCAGAGCCTCCCGGCTCTTACCTCAGAAGAAAGTTCACAGAAATTTAAGGAGCTTTCTTCCTGGAAAATTGGCTAAGGCTCTTATCTCAGCATTCAGAAAGGTCCTACAATCTTCCTAAGCATCATTTTTGGTCTACTCTGAACAACTAGAGCTGATGCGGTAAAGGTATATGACAAATAAGTAGAAATATGTATAAGGGCAGTAAAAAAGAAATTGCTTGATTAACTCTCTTGGAATTTATTCCCAACATTTATAGCAAACTGAATAATCAAGTGAGTAAAGCTGTACTTCAGACTCAGTATAAATTCAGCACTAATCTGATTATAGAAATAATTCTTTTGCAGGGGGAAGTAATATGTTGACTGAGATATAAAACCTGAATATACTTGGAAACAGAAACGGAGCACAAGAAGGCATATATCTCTGCTACAGATTAATTACAGGGAAGCACATAACACAAAAAAAACACCTCCCCTTTCTGAAAAAACAAACATGTGAACTGAGCATGAAATGGGAGTAATCCTGTTTGTCTGAGACGTATCACAGCAGGAAATCCAGAGAAAATGGTTGATGTGGTTGTCTTCGCTGAGCGACCACGCAGCCAGGGATGCTATGCAGCACCCCGTGCGTGTCACCCCCCCTGCAGCGAGATTGCCCCTTATGGCTTCCACGATGATAAAAGAGAGCTGCACAAAACTCAGCAGTTCTTGTTTATAGGATTTCATCTCCTTTTGATTTGGCATTTTCAATGGATCTTTTCCTGACTGCTGTTTTAAGAAACCTCAGACCTCACAGGAAACTGCCTTCTGGGACATGGGTTTGGGTCAGTCTTAGCTGGGGTGAAGATCCCACAGGGCAGCGGGCTGGTAAGGGGAGAGGTCTCGCTCCTCTCATCTGGGCAACCTCTATCCCAGTGCGAGCAGCGCCCTTCGGCTTAGGGTGCAGAGCCAGACCCCACTGGTGGCCTTCAGCTTAGGATGTGACGCCAGACCCCGTTGGATGCCTTTTCTGCATGTCCTACACTGCCATTTGGGTGAGCATTTCCACCTCCCCCGGAGGATGCCATCCCTCCAGCTGCACACACATGCTTCTTGAAAAATTCCAACTCAGGATTTTTGGCCATCGCCTCAGACTTAGTCTCTGAGCAGCTTTGGGTGGCAGCAGCAGCACCCTCGCAGTTTGAACCTGCCACGGGCACAGGCTGTGCAGTGAAAGAAAGAAAGGGACAGCTTTGAAAATGCCACCGTGGGCGGACCATGCCTTCTGGTCTTGTGGGCAAAAGAGCAAGCCTGTCTGCTGGGACCCTTTATTCAATGCTTCCTTCAATCTTACGCTTGCCATATTTTCTATCAATTTAAGCATATATATATATATATATATATAAACACTCTGTTTGTCCTTAATCACAGTTATTTTCAATCACTCCAGCATGGTGAATCAAAAAAAAGCCCTATTTGTAGGCCAGGAATTGCTACAGTGGTGTGGGGGTTTGTAAGGGAAGTCCAACCCAGGGTAGCTCGGCAAGGCATGGTCTGACCCCAGTACTGCCGTGTCACCTCCGCACGGAGCACAGTTCAGCTCCAACGTATGCTGGAAAACACTCCTCAGACAGCTACCGAGGGCGCGTCGCAGACCAAAGACTGGGAAAGGCGAAAATCAAATCAGAAAGAGGATGGCTCAGATGGCAGGGCTGCCAGCTGACAAGGAGGCAGCGGAGCTGGTGGGAGCCTACGAGCTAAAAACCTCAACCCAGTTAGACGTTGATAGACACGGAGCAATCTCCAGAGAAATCGAAATGGTGAGATGGATGGCAGCATCACTTTGAGACTCCCAGTCTCACTACTGATTTTTCTCAGCCCAGAAAAAGAGGAGAAAGTAAATACAATAGAATAGAATAGAGGAGAGTACAGTCATTAAAGCAATTCTATATCTGCTCTGCATTTTGCAGACCTCAAGGAAATCTCTGTCAGGGAAATCTGAGACTTTCGGAAAGTGTATCTCGTATAATGGTGGAAACAAGGCTGTAATTTCACAGCAAGGCAGTATCTGATGATCTTGCATTAAATGTGATTTAACTTAAATTATCTCATTAAGTGCTCTTCTTATTATTGCCCATTGTCAAACAGCAGCAGATATCTGGGGCAGTGCTGGATGGTTCCCTGGGAAGAACTCAGTGATACAGAAAATCTGTGTATATTTTCAGTGTAATATGTTTTAATGACACATTTGCAGTGGTCCTTGAGCACAGGATAAGAGCACATGAACCAGGCTTGTTTGCCTGCTTGCTTCCTCCCTTCCGTCTCATCCCGTACCTGCCTGGCAGGGATCACGCCTGCTCAGGAACTGACTCTGGTCACAGACCCTCCTCAGAAACATGATCCACAGCTGTCGGGAATCCCTATTACCAAAAATCAGTCATCCACAGCATGACTTTCCAAGGCATTTAGACCTTTCCTTAGCAGTCAAGGAACCAAACTGCAGTTTATCCTAAATTCAAATGCTATCTAAAACTTTGAGAGGCCTCTATATTGAGTAAACACCTATGGGCTTTAATGACACCTAATAGCCAGGACAGGAGTCATCCATTAAGTGTTCTTGCACAACGCTTTCCTACACATTGCTGAATATCCTAAAGGTTATTTAGATTGTGGTTAACTAATTTGCAGTTTTTTGATCTCCCCAATACAAAAGTAGCATCTGTTCATGACTAGGAACTATGTAGGGTTTATTTTAAACTCTCAGAGTTTTCTTATGTCTTTTATATTACTCAGACTATCTCTGTTGTGACTGGGATTAAACTACACCTGAACTGTGCAAGAAAATACGCTGCAACAAAAATAATGAACGTTTCACTGTAAACAAGTTTAAAACCCGTTTGAAGCCAGGTAACATCTGCCCGGGGGCCTGGGTTATCCTGCTGTGTACCCACTCACCCAAAGCGCGGATTAAAAGAGCAAACGGGGAAGCACTGAACTGCTGCGGCGGTGACATTCTGCCCTCGGAAGGGACAGCTGGGCCACCACCCTCCTTAACACAAGCTCCGGTGCACAGCAGGACCTGGTGAATTTGCAGAGCACCTGCTGGAAGGATGCGTATGAAATTTGTGGTTTATATCTGTTGACATTAGTCCTGCTTTGGGCTGGTCCCCTGGGAAAATCCCTGTCCCAGGCTCTGTTCTTCAACCCACTGGGGTGCTCGGCCAGGCGATGGGTGCTCTTTGGCAGCACACGTAGCCCTTGGCAGCTCCCCGATGTGGTCTCCAGGGCAAGAGGGAGACAATCAGCATCGTCATAATCAGCTCGCAAGGGAAGGATGAGGGTATCTCCTCCGTGACCCTCCAAAAGTAGGCACTAACAGAGTCAAAGCCAGACCTCACCTTTAAGGGACGTGGCTGTTTGGTCCTCAAAAATCAGATGCCACTGGAAGCCAAAGAGGAAAAATGAGCTAAGCCCCATCGCGTGTTGGAAAAGAGGCTTTCGGTGTCCTACAGGGACCTGTCTCCCAAACGGAAGGCTTCCTGCATCTGACCTACACAAGTGTTTCAAGCCCTTGCCAAAGCCTGGAGGGCAGCTCTTCTCCCGAGCAGTTGTGTCTTCTCGCCCATCACACCAGCTCACAGGTTCCTGCCCATGCAGGAGATGGAAGGGCTAGCTGGGCAGGACTGTTCGTATTTCTTTGTAAACATGTCAGAAAAGTTAAAAAAACAGAGCTACAAAAAATCCCATGACAGTAAGTGAGCTAAACAATTCATCGCATTATGTTTTAATATTTATACAGCTCTGCCGCACTACCACGAAGAGGAAAGATAAAAAGCAGTTCATATAATTCACATGTTAATAGCTCACATATTCCAGAAAGGAAAACAAAAAAAAAGAGGGGGTGGAGGTAACGTTGCCAGAGCACAGACATGAAAGGTCATGGGAGATCAAGTTGCTGTCAATCACCAAACACAAAAGAAGCAGTTAGAAAATAGTATTTAAAGAAGAATGAAACGACAATAAAGAATTAAAATGAAAAGCAAGTGAGCATTTCATTTCCCTGAATGCTTTTCAAATGTGTTTGTCCTCAGATAAAAAGAGGAGAGAGAGCAGAGAAGTGGTGTCCCAGCAAAACCACGGCAGAGCTCAGAGCGCAGCGCTGGCTCCTGGGGGTGAAGAGGACACCAGGAGGATTTCGCAGGACGGGGGCTGAATCCTTCCGCCTTCCTCACATTTACCTGCAACTTTCGCTCACGTTTCTTTTCCGTATGAGTTACAGAAAACATCAATGGAGAAAACCAGAAGGATGGAGACTTGCTGCTAAGTCGTCAGGACAACCTCTGCCCGTCTCATCTTTTGCAACCTGATTTTGCAGGGCTGTGTCCAAAGTGGCATCATTGCTATTCATCTCACGGCTGCGCCTCAGAACTTTCACCTGCAAATGGGATTACAAATGCAATCATTAGTACAGATTCCCCAAGAAGCTTTCACAGTATTACAATTAGATTTCCCATTCTAGCAGCATCTAAATCAATATGATATGATTAGTTACTCTCGTGGATTACATGCTGCTGTACAAAACCTTCACACACAGAAATCTGGGTAATTTAATCAGGCAGTAATGGATTCTGGGAATGCTCCCACTGTCTAGAAACTTAAAATCATTCTGTCTCTATAATAATTTGCCATTATGCACCTGAAGCGAAATTGCCTGACATACCTGACAGTGGACAGCGGTGATTAAAACAGGTCACATCTCATCAGCCAAAGTGGCAACTCCCGCTGAATTCACTTCGAAAACTGAATTTGAGGGAGGTAAAAAAACCCACCGCCTTTAGTTGTTTTTCCTGCGCCATAACTTAAGTTTGAAGCTGTCTCTTTAAATATGTCCACGGCTGTGTTTGTGTGTGTGTGAGAGAAAGACAGAGTGTAAGTGCTATCCATTTCTCATCATTTTAGTCAAGGCAAGAGGAATATATGAACTAATGCTCCTGAGGAAATGCAGCCGACCAAGGCAGAAATGAGCACATAATTTTATTCCTCTGAAGGTGCTCGGCACTGCTGAGCAAGATATCGGGAAGGAGAAACCTTTCTGGAAGGGTCTTGAAAACAAGGAGTCCTCGGCTGCCGCTGTCAGCAGCTCGGAGGAGGCAGCAACGCCGCAGCTGTTGATAATCTGCTTTTTGGGAAAGGATTTGCACCTCGTGTTTCCCCAGCTTGGGTGAACAGCTCGGCTCCACGCCTCCGTGCTGCAGCAGCGTTCTCCTGCAGCCATCCTGGGACTGCAAACAGCCCCGGAAAACAACCCGCCGTGCTCGGGGCTGCGAGGGGCGGCTCGCGAGGAGCGGGGAAAACACACAAAGCCAGGCACAAAAGAACAGCTAAAGCTTCATTTGAAAAATTAGGCCTGTATTTCTTTAGGCAGACAATACTCAGAAATGCGCTGCTGTTCATCATTTATCCCACCGGCGTGCAGCAGTTTATGCCTAAAAAATACACGTTGCTGTTCAGGACGTTTCTTTTTCTTATAGCACTCTCCCATTGAAATAGTCCTGACCCACGGTGCCAGGGGACTCCTGCTTTTGAGGAGGATTTTTCCTCTGGTAAATTGATATTTCAAGTAGCGGGCTGGCAAGAAGGGAAAGAAAAATAGCTATCCATGGAAACTTTCCTAGGCAATAATTGCAAGCGAACTCTGCCCTCATTATAAAACTCTACATAGCTTGCCATAAAAAAAGCCCCGTGACAGACATACACTTTTCACCTCTATATTCTCCGTAATAGTCTTGGTTATATTACTCTGTTCAGATATGCTAACCAGCGGCAGGGTTAATCTTCACCCGCTTTAGGGTCCGGGGTGGTCTGTGTGCTGCGGGGCTCCCCAGTGCCCGCAGGCACCCACCAGGCACGTTAGTCCTCCTGACAAGCCTCTGTTAGACGAATCTCTTCTTAATTCCCCGTTGGAGTCACTGAAGGAAATCCGTGGAGGTCATTAATCAAAGGAATTGGTGCCGGTGGCGTTCGGGCAGGCGGAGGCGGGCGCTGCCGGGCACCCGGTCGTGGCCACCCACCTGCCGATGCTCTGCAGCCCGCGGCTCGCTGCCGAAGGAAAGGGCTGACATTTAATGCAGGCCAGAGATTGGACCCCGGCATTACTATTAATAAAAAATAAAGCTATTAAGTCATATTAAAGCCTAGCAATGAACTTGTCAAAATGGATGATCTATAAATCAATATAAACAGCAGTGACAGGCAGTAATTGAATTCCAGTGGTCCCTCAGCACATGCTAAATATGAAGGGACATGACACGCTGAAAATAAAGTCGGAAAGCTGAAAAATTGACAGCATTAACATTCTCCTAGCGAAACGTGGCGTCACTTTGGCTCTTAATGGGGGTCAAACTCTGAATACGTATTGACTACTTCTTTTAAAACAAGAAAATAGCTACATAAATCTGAGACTTCCCAAATTAGAAATAGCTGCTCAAAAGTTCACAGCCGCTCCGGATGCGGTCACCACAGAGCGGCAGACACAGCCCTCCTCCGATGGATTCATTAGCAGGGCTTGTTGCTTCACTTGGGTAGCAAGAAGGATGGGTTTTGTGCAATCCAGAAAGCCTCTGAAGTTGATTCATCAGTTTTCATCTTCCGTAAAGGACCAGCAAAAGCCAGTCGGGCAGGAGAAGTTAATGCTAGCACGCTGCCAGGCTCTGGGTGGCTACATATCTTTCAAATTCAGATATAACAAGCCAGGCCTCAAATATCAGCAGAGGATGAGACAATCAGAATGGAAAGAAATTGGTGAAGTCGCAGCGAGCCTTTTAATGGAGATTCAAACGACAGCAAATAAATCATGACAGCTTCTGTGGATGAAATCAGGGCCTCATTTTTGATTTTCTCTTGATGTGCTCCGCTCAGTGAAGGATAATTCAGCCTTTCTTAGCTGATTTTTACAACAGAGCCCTCTGTTACTGGAGTTCAGAAACTGCTGAAATGGAAGGTCCCAACATATTCCTATGGGCTGATTTGTCCGTGCCACCTCGCTCATGGGCGAGGGATGTTTGGGCAAAAATCACAAGGGATATTTGCATCTCACAGGTCTCTCTGTGCACGGAGAGGGAAGGCTAGGAACAAATATATAAATGGTTGACCGCATGTTGAGTGATGACCCACTAATAAGGTCCCAAAAGGCTGAGAGCGGCAGAGCTGGGACAGGGGCTGGTCGCCAGCGCAGAACCAGTGCAATAGCCAAAGAGCAGCCGGCGTGCCTGGCTTGGCTACACCAGCAGGCTACAACTGCTGCTTAACATGGTTAAAGCCCCTGTTTAGCAAGAAATAAAACTTCATTAGGGCCACTCCACACCGTTGTGCCCTGACTATTGTCCAAGTTTGGAAGAGTGAAAGGATGAGAAGGGCACTTTCTGGGAGATACTCTGTTTTGACACCAAATTTAAAATTAAAAGGGAGAAAACCTGTAAGGAACAGATCAAGGAGGCCATTTTCCTCTCCTTTCCAATCCAAAAAGCATTTTCCTTTTAAATATAATTTATGTTTTGAGATCAGCCAAGACTTATCTGACCTATCTGATGTGCAGTTCTGCCTTCAGATTTGCCGAGCATGTACCGACATGAAAGGTAACATGAAAGGTGAAGGGCGCCCGTGACAGAAAGTCAAAAACCTTTACAGAAGATCTGTAGCAACACAAGGTGCCCATCATCCGTACCCTGCGTGGGGATGGGGGTCTGACGAAGCAGGTCTCAAACGATGCTGTTTTGCCTGAGGAGATGCAGAGGGCAGGGGGTACCGGTCTGCAGCATCCCTGACAGCTCCTGCCCACCATCTCCCCCCGTCCCATCTTAAATTGGTCTATCAGAAGCCATGTGCTACCTACCTATGCCTTTAAACTGTCAGGAGCTGGGAAGCATGAGGTACGATAATATTGCTCGCTGTAATCAACAGGACAGCACTGACATATCGCCCACTGAAATAGATGAACTCGCTTTGACTTTTCCCTGCATTTGCATCATTCTTAATTTTTCTTGTGTGGAGTTTTTTCACTGTCATTTAAAAGGTGAGAATTTAGTCAACTGAATGCAGTGCTGATTAGCTCAGTATTATAATTGTGCTTCATGGACACCTACTGCTTGTATGTCACAGCTCTCCAAATTCCCATTATACTATTAATCTAGGTTTTATGGTACTTCAGAACTGAAGTATTAAAAAAATATGATGTAAGTGGAAAAATCGCAGTGGCAATTTACCAAAGAGCTCATACGGGATATTATGAAAACAACAAAATACAAAACAAGGGAGCCTGCTTGCGAGATTTAGAGCGAGTCTGCTGGCCTGCGAGAACAAGGAGGCAGCAGGTACAGCCTGGCAATAGCTGCCTTTCCAACACCGTCTGCAGTGCGTCACCATGCGGGGTTCAGGGATATGCGCTTGTGCTTCAGTGCAGGAGGGAGAAGACAGTGTCCCAAAGATAAATGAACGGAAGGTACATGAGACCACTCAGCCATGATTTAACAAAATCCAGCCCTCTCCGCTCAGATTTCCTTTCCCCAGCATCTGTGGGGGAAGAGAAGCAGCCTGTTGTGATTGTGTTAACACTCTCTCCACGTTTCCATTTGTTGTTTTCTCAGCCACTGCACTCAGAGGAGGGTTTTATACCATCAGAGAAACCCTCGCTCCCCAAAGACTTACACCCCTAGGCATGCTACAACATAAGCATCTCAGTCACTGCTGTGTTGGGAGTATCGTTCTTGTGAGCGCTCAGCCCGGCAAAATCACACCAGCTCTGTTTCGGTCTAGCAAAATAAGAGGCGAACCTGCCCCGCAGAGTCTTGGGGCAGAGAGATGCTCCGCTGACCTTGCACCGCTGTGAACAAGCTCCGCGTCCAGCTGCCCTCTGCCGCTCTCCATGCCTGGGGCCAGGAAAGGGAAAGGGTGGGAAGAAAGAGGGTTTAAGATGAACGTTCAGATGAAGTCTTACAAGGTAGCGTGATAAATCTGTCTCTGCTTCATCTGTGCTTGGAACAAAACCAGGAAGCAAGTTATTTTTTACGGGAATGCACCACCTCATTTTGTTACGAAATTATCATCTCCTTGCAATGGACTAGAAAGGGGTTCCTGTGGGGGATCTCAGGAGCGAGGAAGCCACTGGGAACCGTTCCAAAAGCTGTAGCTCCCTGGGTAAAGAAGAGCTTTCCCTTTCCATCAGCCCTAACCCCAAACCTAACCTTTTTCTAACCCTTACTCTACATCACCCCTAATCCTAAATCCTAACCCCTCTCTAGCCCTATCCCTACAGGAAAAGAAATATATATTTTTTAATTAATTTTGTGTGTGTGTGTGTGCGCGTAATGGAAGTCCGGGAGAACTTCTCAACCCATATTTAGGGTCAGAGTTGAAAGAAAGAAATGCCAGTGCTCCCTTGGCAGGGAAGCTGGAAGGGGGTTGCAAAAGGAAAGCGAGACTGCAGAGATGGTGATTGTGAGAAATATTTCGTCTGGGTAATGGCTGGAGTTTCTGTCAATGGTTCGGCCCCAGCTACATTTAGGGTTAAAAGGATAAAATTTAGGGCTTCATTTGCCCATAGGGCAGGAAAGGAGCAGCACAAAGAAAGCAGAGGCTGCAGCAGGAAAATATTTCAAGTGCATCTGTGGCACCAGCCCTCACCGGCAGCTCGGGAGGTGCCGAGGAAGGAGTGCCTGACGGCTCACTGCATCCCTGCGCCCAGCGATGCCCCCTGCCAGAGCAAAACACCTCCGGCGCGCCAGTGCCCTTCCTCCAGCACCAGCCAACGCACAAAGCACCAAGATTTGGAAATAAGGGTAGTGTCCTTCCAATGCTGTTTAAGGACTGACTGTCCACCAACTATACGCTCTGTAATTCCTGGCCGACAGCCAGCGCCACCTCTGGCTCCTGGGCCAAACACACCGTTGTCTTGAAATGTTCATGACTCGAAAAAGGTGCTTTGCACAAAGTGCCTAAAATGGAGCCTGGCAAAAGAAAAACAGGTGCTACCCAGACACAAACTGCGCTGAAGCGCAGGAATATTTGGTGTCACCAGTCGCCAGGGGCTGTTGAACAAGAGCCTGCGAATTGCTCAAGTACGAGGTGGCCCAGGTGCAGAGAAGTGGTGTAAGGCTGCTTTCGCCATCCGCATGGCTGCTTCTGCATATCAAAGACCTTCTGACAAAAGCAAGATCTTTGATTCCTGCCAGCAGAAAGTAATTGCAATGTTATTGTTCCCCGGATATGGGGACAGATAGCTATTTACTGTGAACCGCAGACTCATTGTAAGAAATTAAATCCTTTCGGTGGTTATGAATGTAAACACACGACTCTTCTTGAGACGAGACCCAGATTCCAGGAATTGTTTCCTGCTTTACCTTTACAGCCGACTCCGAGATTGAAAAACATGCAACTTGAAGCGGAGAGCCCCCTTCCCTGCCTCTCCGTGACTGCCAGGCGAGGGAGGGGGAAAGCAGGCTGGGTCCAACTCCGGCAAAACCCTGGGGAGGATGTGCAAAGCCATCTTTTTGATTACATAACGTCTCTGCCAGCCCTTTGCCATTAAAATATGATTAAAAGCGGTGGCCAGGAGGAGTTCACCTTTAGAGAATGACACTTACAAGAAATCACTTCCCAAACGGATAGTTGCCTGAGTCCCTGAGATGAAGAAGAGGTTTGATGGATGAGAAGGCAGTATTAAAATGTCTCCTCACATAAGAAAACAGAACGAGAGCAATCATCAGAATTTATCAGCCAGAGAGGAGCAGAGTGTTTTCTTGGCACTAAAGGGACCCGATACACTAAATCAAAACCAGAACACAGGCTCACGAAAGAAAGAGACAGATGTCTCCACCATATAAATACCATATAAATGAACTTTCTGGAATGGGGATCTTATTTAAGCACACACCGTAGTGACATCTGAGAAAGACGTAACGAATCAAAGCAGAGCACAAAGTTGGTATCGACACTGGAACCGCAGCAGTTTGTGAGGAATAACGGCCTGTCTGCCAAATGTGCTTGGGAGTTATGGCTTTCTTATTTTCTATCTGCTGCTTTGCAAAACCCCAGCTCCTTGTAACACCTGAATTAACACTCATGTATCTGCACTTCACCCATTTTGAATACGTTCAGCCCAAAAGGTACCTTAAGCTCATCAAAAGCCCCTGTCTTCTGAGGGCAACAGGAGCATCCTGGTGAAAACAGGAGCGAGCGCTGGGTCAGGGCGAGCTGTGTCTCAGGAAGCTACAGCTACATCCACAGCACGCCTTCATGCACGACAACGGTGCATCACCATTGCAGTCCTGGAAAATATGCTCAGAAAAGAAGGGATGCCCTGGGACTGGCAGGCAGCAACACGTGCCTGCTTGGACCGGCCCATGGCTTCCCTGCCACGCGTGGAGGCAGTCGCCATGGGGCAGCCATCACCCCTCTCTTGAATTAGAATACATTGCAGTCCTCACACTGAACTGCTCGGGAAGGCAGCTGGAACATGGTTCTTTGTTAATACACATATTATTCACATCGATGATACATATAAGCCTACACAGATGAGCTTCAAAGGTTGGACACTGAAGCTTGTTGGGGGTAAATATCCACACTATGTTTTCAGGTTCCCTATTTTCTAAGGTGAGTGTCTTTGGACATGGCTCTTCCTGAGAGGTTTAAACACCTCTCTCTTGATTATATGCCAAATAAAAAAGCACAACTGTAAGCTTTCTTTTATGAAGATAAATTGATTTTTAAATCCAATGGGACTCGAGCTCAAACACGACTTTTGCATGGCTGCTGAATATTCACCCATGTGAAGTGTAAAACATGACTTTACTTTCCTAATAGAGAGATACAGCCCATGTGGGTCTCCCCTGGATATGTAGCAGCAGAAAGGAGTAATGCCAGCAGTAAGACTTTGCAACAGCTACCCGGGTGAAATACACAGGGAAAGAATGGATTAGTAGCACTTCATGTGAGATTAAGCTCCGAGAGCATGCAGGCATTGCCGGGAGAAGTCAAATACAAACCTTTGCTTGGGAACAGGAGAGCTGGCACCCACCGTAGCTGTCTACGTTAACCTTAACCCCGGCGCTGATTATCTTTCGCCCCCTCCCTGGAAGAGCAGTCTGCAAATAGCATCAGGCCTGACCTACTTCTGCCTGCTTAGCTGCAAATTTCGAGTTACCGTGATTGGAGCCTTTTCCGCACTGGGTTTCTACCAGCAAAATGTCAGACTGTTCTTCCTTACTCTTCAGAGGTATCAAATAAGTCCAAGGTCTCGAAGCGCGTTCCTCTGAACTGGGGAGGAGGAGGAAGGACCGGGCCGCGGTGCTGGGGGTCACCCAGCACGTCGCAGCTCTTGGTGCCTGGGTGTTCGCCGCATCGAACAAGCGGCACTGGCAGAAAGGAGTGACGTTTGCAAGGCACGACGTACAGGCCTGGGTGAACGCAGCCTGCCCTTCACAGGCAGGGAATGGCTTTGTAAAGAGACATGGGAACTTGAACAACATGCTTGACAGCACATTCATTCAGTGAGAAGTATTGTACAAATACCATGTGTGTTGAACTCATTTTAGTGCATTGAAGGCTGAGAGGAGACGGAGCGAACGGGTAAGGTCATCAGCTAACTCAAGAAACAAACCTTATTGCTGCAGCTCAAAAGCACTATGTATGTTGTTTTTCACTGCTGAGCTCTGCCTTCCGAGCAAAAGCATCCAGGGACAGTTAGCTGAACACAGAAAGTTTTGTCACTCAGCTCTTCCAAGGATACATGTCACCTCTTTGTCCCAGTCATTAGGAATTAGGCTGCAATTAATACCGTCGTTTGGGGAGTTAGGATAGGGTAATGAATTAATTAGTTTTAGAAGTTTGCGTTTCATCTCTGTGACTTGACCATTTGTCATTTCTTAACAGGATTTTTTTTTTTATCCCTCTACAGTCATACAAATTGAACATCAAATTTAAATGGAGCGGTAACATTGTCATCCTAGCCAGAAGTAAGCAAAAAACTCCAGCTGCTTATCTTCATGATATAGAAATAGCTGCATCATGTTAATGTTAGGAATTTTCATATTAATGAATAACACAGAAGAGAAAAAAGACTTGCCTTGAGTGAAATGCCATAACCGAAAAATTCCAGCAAGGTCCAGTTCCTCAGCCCTTTATTGTCACGATTACACTAATGCAAGTGGGAATACAAGTGCAAACCCTTAACAGGATACATTTTTATGGTACGTCATGTACAATTCTATATAGAATGCTCCATCCTCACCAGGAACATGAGGTCGTTTAAGGGTTTTCCCACAGCTAAATTGGTGCCAGGAAAAGCAAGGATGATTCCTCTATGAAGATTATAGGGGATTTCTTTAAAGATTTTGAGATTTCCTTATGTTGCAGCAGAATTTACTAATGTCTGTTTTTTATACAATTCCATTCGAGAAGATTAAGAGATGATGAAGAAATTGCTCATTCAGACAGATGATAGAATTTGTTACTGCCGGGGAGTCTTGTCAAAGCTTTTGCTGAGGCCGCTTCTGCCAAAACAGCAAATTCACGGTGGCCACAGATTTGACAGACAAACTACATCTGAGTAACGAAAGTACATGTTTACTCACTGTTTGCACACAAATCCTTGATTGCATCTTTGAAAATCGGTGGAGCACTTCAACTACTATGGCTGTGTATAAAAGGGCTGAACAATTTTATGGCCGGCAATAATAACATTTTTACTTTTGCAAATAAAAGAAACTTGTGTCAAGCAAAAAGATGATTGCCACAGGCATTAAAAAGAAATGAGCTCACACATATATGTGTAGCACTGTGTGCTTGACCAGGTTCATAATGCTCGGATGAACATATCATGAAATTTTCTGCTGATATTCAATTTGACTTTCATTTCCTTCAGGTGGGATCCACTCTGCTGGATCCCAGAAGCCGGCGAAGGCACTGCCACCCTGAGCAGTTAGACCCCAGCACTGGGTGTGGAAGGTCATGGGCCATTTAAGACACAGATTGTTTGATTTAGACACTTCCCTGTCTCCCCTTGGCTTCTGTAGGGAACAAAGCAACTCCAGAGGGAGATGCAGGACACCTGACACTACCCCTTCTACCAAGAATGTAGGAAACCAATGTGAGGTCTGAGGGACTTCCACCCACCCCTCCAGTCCTCTTCTCAACAGGAGGACACAAAACAAAAGTGATGGTCCTTTTTGGTGTATTAGCCTTGTTCCCTAGAAAGTGGGAGGCTCTGGCTTCTTGGCTCTATCATATCGACAAGGATTGAACCGTTGTTCAGTAATATGTCCTAAATAGCAAATACCTATTATGGGGACTTAGATCACCCAGGGATACTTAGAGAGTCGTTTAATGAGGCATTAGGACACATTAAAAAGTCTTAAACTATCAGCCAGGAATGTCTCAGGTGGACCTGATTGTGCCTTGGCAAGGGAGAAGGGCTGGGTAATGCCTCAGGTGTCAGCCTGGGCTCTGCCCTGTTTCTAAGTGTGGGATTCAGCTCACAGATCACGTCAGGTGAGCACCTGAGTCCTGCCTCCGCACCCTGGACCTTGGCAGAGTCGTCTAACCCTGTATTTTACTTTCCTAACTCCCCTTGGTTGCCTGCCACTGATCTTCTCTAAAGATGTGTTTGAAGGAGCAGCAACATATGTTGTGAGTTACTGCAAGCCGACCTAGAAGACATTGCACTTGGCACACTTTGCAGAGGTGCTAATTTTTCGGTGGTGCTCACACAAGCACGGGCCTCAGAGAGGCTGGAGCATCGTCCCCCCCACAGCAGAGTACCCGGGAGTACAGCACAGGACAGAAACACACCTGAGACGCTCCTCTCCGACAGTATTAACTCTGATAATGATGTCTCCAGCCCAGAGAGAATATACTTCTCTTTCTCAGACTGAAATAAAAAGTTAGCATTTTGAGAGCTTTGCATACATTACAGGAACTAGATATACTACGCCACAAACACTGTCATGCTGCACAGGGCCTCTGCAGCACTTGGGATGTACACGTCTATAAATCAGACGCTCCAGAAAGCAAAAGAGGGTGATCTCTCCATTAATACTAGGCAGCACGGGCGGCACGGCTCCCTGCGTGATGGCAGCGCAGCTGAGAGCTCCTTGTGGGAGCGAGCGCTTGCACAGCACCTGCTGCAATGAGGCCTCAAGGATGTCGCTGTGTCACCCGACATCCAGCAGCAGCTTCTCTAAGTGGCTTTGGCCATTTTGAATGATGTCCCTCCCCAAACAGGCTGTGTCCTTTTTTCCCTGCCGTTCCAGCTGCAACCAGCATGCTCTGGCAAAGCCAATGGAAAAATATATAGTTGTTTCCTCTGCTCTCCTGCGCCTGGAGCTCTGCCAGGACAGGGGAGCAGATCCACGCGCTCCCTTCGCCTGCCCAGGGAGTGCCGTTCCAGAGGACAGGAACTGAACCTTATTAAGGGTTGGTTACACAGGAGCTGAACTTGAAACTGAAAATTTCTTCCCTGGCTTGCTCCAACACCCATGGAAGCTCACAGCAGAGTAGCTGGTGACTCCCTTGGCACAGGGCTAGGTCTCTATAGTGCAGATCATCTATTTCTTTTCCTAAGAGGACAGCGCAAGGCCACTAGTTTAAGTGACTTGACTTAGTTGCTTGCATGCAGAAAGAATTAATTTGCAGTGGCTGTAAAGCAGCAGGACAGCCAGGTGCAATCATGAATCTCGGCAGCTCTTCATATTTATATTAGGCCCTTTGCAGCTGCTCTAGAGGCGCCTCACTAACTCTGAACTTCCTCTGAATACCAAGTGACTGTGGCTACATGCAACGCACTGTCCCTCCTCTCAAGAGAACACACACATAGAGGAAACAGATAAAATCATCAAAGGAAGCCGTTGGAAAGTTTTTCCTTTTGGAGAAAAAGAGGTATAAGGGATCCTTCTCCCATAAGAGCAATGTGAGAGGATGGAACAGTCTAGATCGGGTCTCTTCTGCAGTCATGTCAGGGCTGTCACATATCAGAGATCAGGACAGCCTGGTTTGTAACCCCCCCTGGAGCTGAGAAGCTCCAACATGAAAATTAGATAGCTAAGTATTTACGTCTGCGTACACATATAATGTGTGCAAACGAGACACACCAACAGAAAATCCTGTACGTGGATCCGGGTGTGCTCCTTCAGTGAGCAAGAGCGTGGTGATGGGATATCAGCTGTATCCAGCCTTTCCCCAGAACTTTTCATTTGCTGGATCGCTAACACACGTAAGGCTGCCTGGCTTAGGGGATCCGTGACCCACTACCTGAACAGCTGGCCAAATTTTGTGCCAAGACTTATGTGATTGGGTTTATTGACCACACTTGTGCACCTTCAGCTATGCTTGTGTTTCAGTATCTTCTAGGTACATATGGGCTACAGGTGACTTTAATGCATCCCTGCATCTTTTGATCCCTATTTTGCTTCATCCTTGTGCCACGCGGTGGTGCACGTGGGTGTGAAGGAGTCAGCTACACACTCAGGCACTTTGCCTCCGTTGATCTTTCCCTCGCTTGAAATCCATCTCCTGATTACAAGTCGTTAAAAAGTTTCCACCATAACTTTTTGGCAGCATGTATTGTTTTCCTTAAAATTTTCACAAGGAGATTGGGCAGGAAGGGGACATTTCTTAAAATTAGACACATGTGGGGTTCTGATTTAGTACAGAAGACACCCAGGCTCAAGCCTCTGCTTGGCAGCATCTGCAGTGAAAATCTATGTGCAGAGCAGGGCACTCAGCGTGGACCTCTTCCAGGGGGGAGGACTCCAGTGCCCAGCACACACCAGCACCATGCTACTGTCACTGATACACCCCACATTTTGGTGTGCAGCAGAAACAAAAAAACCTTAAAAAGATGGTGAAAAGGGACAAATGGCCTGTGGTTAAATGTGCGCTGGCAGTGAACTCTCTGCCCTTCCTCATGTTGCAGGATGGGCTCAGGAGGCCTGGTGGGGACGCTGGTCCTACCACACCGGGCTTCAGACCTGGGATCTGACCCATCCCAGACCATTCATGTGGTCCAGTTGCACTTTAAAACATGTCTGAAGGGGTCGTAGAAGAAGCCACAGGCTGTAAGCTGTTATCAGAAAGGGACGGATGCCTGGACACAGGGCTAAGCAGTATGAACCAGCTTGAAGACAATCCATATGTATGAGTTTACCTAAGACTCAGAAAAGCTAAAGAAAAGTGCAGTGTCACAGAGTCAGGGAGAGCAGCAGCCAACATGATTGAAAAGCAAGCAAGCAATAAATAGAGTAGCTACCTATTCTGTGCCCTGGAGACACGCCGCCAGCTTGGCTGGCCTTGGCCAGCAGCCTGCAGACATGCCAGGTGCAAGCTGTATCACTCTCCTTGGCTCTCTGTATCCTCACTTTCAGGACTTAACTAGATGCTCTATATCGACATGACGGTGCATTTTC
This sequence comes from Chroicocephalus ridibundus, assembly GCF_963924245.1. Lineage (NCBI taxonomy): Eukaryota > Metazoa > Chordata > Aves > Charadriiformes > Laridae > Chroicocephalus > Chroicocephalus ridibundus. The sequence continues at coordinate 203,168,435 of NC_086284.1, forward strand.
TCACCCACATACGTTTCTCGGGTGTGCTTTATATCATAAAGATTATACTCCTCTAGAGTATAAGAAAGTCGGATTACATGTTTGTCCCTCCAACATCCAGTATGTGCATCCTCCTCTGTTGCTATAATAATATTCAAATATGACACGGAACTGGAGGACCACTGTTAATTTGCATGAAAGACAGAAGTTCATTACCCTGTAGCCTCAAGGGACCTATGTTCTGCAAGACTATCCCACCCACGTGAGCAGTGTACCCAGCCCTGCTCTCCTCCTCCTTCTAAACCTGTCTATTTTATACAGTGGTTTAGGGCATCTCTGAAACTTTCTGACTAGATTTCCTCAATAAAGGGCAAAATAAGCCTCAACAGCCTGCAGAGATCCGGAATTTCACTAAATGTGAAGAGAAAAGAAAGAGAAGTGTGAGTGTTTAGATGCTTGGCCTCAAATTGTTGCTGCGGCTCAAATCCCCTGCTTAACTAACTTGTGTCATCTGTACTTTTCAGCTCCACCTGTGCAATCATTTGCAGAAACATTATTAGCTGTCTGATTTTTTTCCCCAGTTTGCTTCCATAGCAACATCCATCACGAAGAGAACAGCAGGAGCATATGGGGAAGTTACAAAGCACATTTTCTACAAGAAAAGGAGGCCAAAGCATTTAAGAGACAGCACTTAGGTTTCCCTTAGTAACTGAAAATTCAAAATACCTCTCTTGTTTCAGTGTGTCCTAGTATTAATTAGGCTGCTTAACAATGTACCAGTGCAGGCTGGAGGTAACACTTGGGTTGTCTTTAATTAATCAGGGTGCTGGAACATTTCTTTGAGATTTAAGCTTATTGCCAAAACACAATCTTGTTACATTTTTGTGTGTGCATGTTTTACAAGCAAGGCTCGGAGCTGTTAGACAGCCTTTGACATGCTAAATATTGTGGAAGAATTTTTGCATAAAGTTCCAAAGAGAAATACAAGAGCTGAAAATTATCTGTTTGAATAGTTTGAAATCCATCACCAAGGAATAACTAGAAACTGTCAGGCCAATTTTAGAATAAGTACATAAAAAAATAAAAGTGTATCTCCTGCTTAGTCATTTCTCTCCTTGCCAGTAGCAACCCATATACCATGCACACTGATATTTTATTAATGAAAACTGTACTGGTGTTCCTCTTTAGTTTAAAATACAGCACTTGAAGCTCAATATGAAAATGTGGTTTTGAGGAAAAGGAAAGAACACCTCCCTACTCCCCAGTCTATGAGGGAAAGATGGAAAACAATTTGCAGCATATCAATGTTGGAGAAAGCTAACAGGTGAAATAAAATAACCCAGGCAGCCATCTCTCTACCTCCCTCTGAAACACTAAGGGTTGTTAGGCCTTTTTAGTAAATCAAACACTCCGCTTGTCTCTTAGCTAGATCCATGTTTCTGCCACTGCATGCTTGAAATGGAGCAGCTGATGTTTTGGGGGATGTCGTGTACTGCGTAAGCATAAACCTGACAGGGAGACTGATGGGACTGCAGTATAGGACGTTAGTGATCGAGTTACTGGTGCCTGGACAAACACCCTGGAAGATGTTGCACCGAGCGGAGATGCATCCCGCCGGCAGGCTGCCTTTTGTCCCCACTGTGTCTGCTAGCTCGGAAGCGCAGCCAATGCTGGATGCAGGATGAGACATGCCATAATCCTCCTGGAGCCACTGAGAAACACTGTGAAATGTAGCTACGGTTTCATCTTCTTTCCATCTTTATCCATCAATTCCCTGCTTTCCTTTCTCCCATATCCATATCGTCCCCTGCTTCACACATGCCCCTTCAGCCTTCCCCACCTTTGTCTCCCCATCTCCTGTTGTCTTTCCTCTGCGGCTACTCCTCCACCTGGTCCAATTTTTCACTGCTGTCCATGTCTGCCATCCTTCAGAATCAGCTCTGCTGCCAATGCAACTGCTCTTTCTGCAAGCGGTTTAACAATTCTCTCTACCCCCACCACCTGAAACACTTCTGTCTCTTCCCAGTGCTGCACGTCCTCACTTCCTCCTTCACCTCCTCTTCCCTGGCAGCCGGTCCCCATCCACTGACTTTTCTCCACCACCCCAGTGCCACCTTCTCACCTCCTGCAGCCCTTTCACCACCCAGCCAGCTCTCCCTCCCTCCCTCCACGTGGTAAGAGCAGAGTAGGAAGGAGAGAAGGAGATGTTTCCCACTACGACAGAGGAGAGTAAAACCCGGTCGTTCATTTCCAACATATCTGGAAGCCGCCTGCCACCCATTGCATGCTCAAGGCCGCTTTGCCAAATCTGAACCAGAGCCCACTGCACTGCCCTTCCACCTCCATTATCTCTGCAACCAGAGCAGGCTTCTGCAACCAGAGCAGGCTGCTGCAACGGGACCCTTAAAATCTCACTAAAAATCAAAATTTGCCAAGAATCTCTGGCCTTGGACAGCTATAGTGGAATATCCGTTGCTTGAGGTCTCTGGCTGAACCGAATGAGCTACTCAGAGCTACTCGGGTACCTATAGCTTCAAACCACTAGCCACTGCTGGAGGTTGCTCTTTATTTGTGGTGAAGTTTTGCTCTTTGAAACAGGCAAACATGACTTTGTCCTCTTTCTACTCTCATGTCCCAGGGAGCAAGGGTTTGCTGTACAGCAACAAATTCTGCCATTACGCAGCCATGTAAAAATAACTCACTTGCCAATCCAAAACCACAAATGAAACAATGAGGAAGATGAATAGGTAACTGCGCTGGCTGTAACTCAGCCAGATGCAAATTATTGGCATTTTTGGGGTGGTGTCAGTGTTCCTTTAAAAAATAAATCAATTTACCCCCCTACCCCATCCCCTCATTTTGAAGGAAGAATTAATTTCTTGCCATTTGATCACTTGCCTGGGCTTCTAGCGGGAACCTTTGAGTGACCGTGTATGCAAAGACCAGTCCTGCCTGATAAGCCAGGGGTTAAGGCTGCCTGCAGGACTGGCCCTTCTTTAACACCCGGTCCTCTGATATTACAACAGGTCTCTCAAATCCAGTTTCTATTAAGGATGGCACAGGCAGACTCCATCCACCTAGAAGTTATCAAACACAAAATAAACAGGAAAGCAATATCTCTCCCCCTTTATTTAAAAAGCACCTGCTGCATCAACTAAGTTATAGCACAGATAGAACATGAAAAATAAGAGCTGGCAGAGACGAAATTGGAGAAACAATATTTCAGTTGGTCCTCCTACAGGAGCAACTCTTGTCAGACTAACCGTGAGGACGGACAGAGCCAGCGTCCCCACCCTCCTCAGCTTTCAGAGGCAGCTCTGCTAGTAAATCCCGGCCAAGGAATGCTGTTGGCCAAGGCTTAGCAAAAGCAAAGGCAGCGAAGCACCAAGCAGCTGAGAGCAGGGAGGCTGAGTAGACCAAGGCTGGGGAACGCGGCATTAGGCAGGATTCCTCCGTGTGTCTGAAGGCGCCATGAGGAAGAGAGAAAACAAATTGATCTTGTTCCAAATAAGACCCTGAACTTTCGCTGCTCCAGAGGGGTTGTAGCCAGCATCTTCTAGTTCCTGCCTCTGCTAGTGGGTATTTTTAACTTCTTAATGTATCTAATGTAATTACAGAGAAGCTCTGGAGGGCAAATGAACCCCATGTTTTGTCTACTACAGTCGTAGAAATAGAAGAACCAATAGGACTTCATTATTAGCAAATTAGAATAAGAATAATGACGTTATTACACTTGTATTATTACACTGCCATCATTATTAAGGTTTTTAACTCCTGAAGTGTGCTAAATGCTCTACAGAAAACCACAGAGCCTCAGGCTGTCAGCCCTAAGGATAGGATTCAGCTCCAGAATAAATCAAGGTGCCACCATTTAAGCTGCATGTTTAAGCTCATATCCCACTCAAGGGGAGTCTAGTCAATAGAGCCAGTGGAGCACAAAGAGTGATTCAGCTCACTCTAGCAAAGTCACCTCCAGAGTGATTCAGTTGCAGAAACATAGACATCAAGTACTATTAGAGATGCTGCAGGCACCTTGCTGGCATCCCAGCACTGATCTTACAGGCTTACTGATATATCCGCCAGTCGAAGCAAGTGTCTCAAGTAACTTGGGACCTCTAGAATAATGCAAGAAGCAATTGTCCTCCCTCAATAGCTGGGAGGACAATTTTCCCTCAAGGCTCAACTGACTGTATTCAGTTGCCTAAACCGATGCTTCTAGTGATACTTGAGATGCTCAAGACTCTGCTTCCTCAAATACAGTGGCTGCACCAGAAAGGCACGATGTCACCCTGTGTTGTATCTGCCAGCCTGGTGAAGTTGTCTCAGATACATGCAGAGCATCTCAAATTGCCCTCTCTTAATGCAGGCACATAAATCCCACCTCTCAGTGCCTGTCCTGGGGGTGGGAGTCCCTATCCTCTAGCTGTGGATGGGTATCTCAGAGAGCTCCCTAAACTTAGAGTAATGGAGTCAGATGCTCCAGTGTATCCATCCTCCAGGGCCTGCAGAAGACCCTGTCCTCTTGGACCAGCTTATGCAGGAAAACTGACTCCATCCTGGTGTCAAGACAAATATGTCAGCTGCTGAAGCATCACACTAAAGCTAAAGTGCTTCAGCGTCCAATACTCCTACTCAAGCAGGCCACCTAGAGCCAGTTGTCCAAGGTCCACAATGGGAGATTACTGTAAGGTTGTAATGGAATGGGCCTGAGATTTGTCAGCATGAATATGAGTAAATGAACTGGACAAGTGGAGTCTTTCAGGCATCATTAGCGACCTGAGGCACACCAGTCCCAGATGGCAAAGGAAGGACTGGGAGGAACAAGGGTGCACTTAGAGGGCAAGACTCAACTCCGTCATTGAGTCCAGAGAATGGGGTGTAAGAAGGTGAGGTCAAGAAGCAAGGGAAGACAAGTGTCAGCTTCATGAAGATGGAAAACCAGACCATTGGTTCCACTTTAGGAGGAAAGAGGCAGGGAGGGCAGGAGATTAAGGCTGAGGGAGAATCTGCGAGACACGTGAGTCCTCAGCAGCGGCTGAGCCAGGGTCAGGTAAGTGGGGCTGGGGCTTCTGCAGGGTAAGCACTGGGGCGGGGGAGAGGTTGGGGTTCACCCTCTGGATTTAAAGGACACCAACACTGGTAAGAAGAGCAAGTGGTGTGCATTTTTGTGCCAATTAAAAAAAAAGAGAAAGGATTGTGAAAAAGAAGTAGTTTCTTTATTCCTGCAAATAAGTCCAAAACCCTCAAATGTTCACTTTGTAATTCAGCTCACCCTCTGTAACCAGTCTAAATCCCCTCTGAGATCCACTATTTTTAATATTTTAAATAACTCTGCAAGGATTAAATAAGGATTTAGTGCTTTTATCCTCCTAAAGATAACAACGTGAGGCTCTTTCACCTGTTCGTTGCTGCATTCACTTCCTTTCCTCTTTGTGTATGTGACAGCGATGCTTTCTATTCCTCTGCTCTGAAAATTAGCCTCCCCAAATACTGACACGCTTAACAGCTGTTGTTCCTCAATTTGCACAAAAATGGAGTATTATTCCATAATGCTGCATAATTTGCCAAGTCTTACACCTCCACAGTCCTGAAATCTTTTTCTCCGCATCAGAAGGTATTTGCATACCTCAGGTCATATCTAGCCTCCTTATGAAAATCAAATGCAAACTATGCCTGTTTGTTTCTTAATGTATCAGCAGTTTGAAATTTCTGTTACATCTGAGCTGGTTGTAAACAACCCTCTCAACCACGGACCCTGTCGAAGTGCCTGGGATGGGGCCCTGCCAGAAGCATCACACCCCCAGTGAGAAATTTTGGAATTTGCCCTGGGGAAAAACGCTCAGTGGACGCCATGTGTTCAGATGTCAGAGCAGCACAGCCATGCAAGTGTGCGACACCTGCCACCGTGGTGTCACCACAGGTGTAGGTGCTCAGCTCCAGGCAGTGGTCCGCAGGGCACAGCACCACAACCAGAGGCAATGTCCTCCATCCCCAGCACCTGCAACCCTGGGTGGTGGCCACTGCTTTGTTCACGATGCTGCTGGTGAGAGGACTGAGCTGGGTTGGAGGAGTGCAGCTGCTCCTAGACTTTGGTTGAGGAGTGAGACTGGGCACAAATCCCACCCATCTGGTATTTAGAGGTGTGGACCCCCATTCCTGGCCACATCAAAACTGCCTGTACCTTATGCTACGCCATAATCATACGTTTAAGCTTCACAGGCAGTAAAATGTTGCTAGGAGTCCTTGCTTTGATCTTATCACATCTTAACAATGGGTTTGTTGAAAGACGTGGCTTCAGTGGGCTGCCCAGGGGGAATAAATGTACAGAAATGATCTACCAGGTCATATTCACAGCCAGGAGATGCAGGCAGCAGTTGGCAGGGGCATGAGATGGGAGTTGGGGACACTGCTCGAATGCCACAGCTTAGGGCTGGGGCCCTGCCTGCAGCTCAAAATCTTCCACGCAGCACTAGCGGTCTTTGCATGGTCTTACCATTGGATAAACCAGGCAGGACCTTCTGCTGTCAGAATTTCATCCCCTGTTGTCATGGGGGAGGTCTTGCACGTCCTCCTAGTGTTTTAGGCTGCTACGTCCCTCAGGAAGATGCTTACACCACCTCAAACTCACTTCAGCTCATCCCTGGGCCCCTGTTGATGTGTCTGGCTCCAGCCCTGTCCCTGGATCATTGACAGGACCTGCTGCTGCCACCCTACAGCTCTGGTGGCCTGCTCAGGGGCTGTGGGAATGTGCCCAGTGGTGAGGGCATGGACCACTCCAGGGTCCTGCACGGCTCGATCCCGCACAGAGCAGCCCTCTCAGTCCTCAGAGGCTGGAACTGGTGGTGGTACCCAAAAGCCCATCATCCTCATGACCCAACGTACCTGAACACTTCACACACAGAAGCTATTAGAATGCACTTTTTCTCCCTCTTCTTTCTACAAAAACAGATGAAAATACTGTTTTTTCCCCATAGTTTGTCACAATACTTTGGACTGTGGCCACCTCAGCCACCTCCACTGACGATAACCAGCTGCTTGGTCCAGTCTCTTGCTCCTTCGTGGGGCACCGCAGCACATGCAGAGGCGATGCCCTCCCCTGCAGGGTCACGCTGGATGTGGGGCTGCAAAGGACCAGTCCTCTCCCGATAATCGTGTCGCACCGTGTCACCTCTGGGCTGAGGTGCCTCCCCGTGCTGGGCAGCAGAGCTGAGTGTTGCCTGTCCCACACATAGGAGATATTATGAATGTGACAAGAGGTAAAAAAAGTCTCACATAGTTCAACCCACTTCATTTTTCAGTCTTCGTGAAGTGTCAGAATTGAATTTCCAGATACACCACTCCGCTGTGGATGTGACTGAGAGATTTAATGCTTCAAGAACATATTTTCTTTCTTGTTCAGATGCAGATGAAAGCTCACAAGAACAACTATTCTCATGGGATTTTTGCCCAGAAGTGGTAGAAATCTCAAGCAAACAATCCGTTTTGTAATACCTCTGACTTTCCTGTTCAAAAATCTCATGAGGATATTTTCCAGGACAGTTGAATTTAAAGCTGAGTGTTACCTAGGTTAGGTCTCAAATCCAAGCGAGTCCACATAAATTTATATTTTTTTTCCCCTTCCTTTTTAATAATGACTTGGGCTGCTGAAAGAGAGCAGTGCTCCTTGCTTTAGCTTCGCTGCTTGGTGCTGTGCTGTCAGGAGATTTAGGCACAAATGAAATCCAAGCAGCCACAGGGTAAGCACAGCACAGGGCTGACTCCCCGGTGGCATGCGGCGGGGTAGAGGCAGTCCAGCAGTTGGCTTCTTTTATTCAGTCTTGACTTTTTACAGCTCCACAGCTTCTCCGTGATTACATGTAGTTGCTAAAAAAGCATCAGGCTGGCCCAGCACAGCTCTGCAGCGGGCAGGAGTGCACAGAGAGCCCATAATCTCTGACCGCTTTGACCAGGCTCTGCCTGGCGGACACAAGCCTCTGTCCTTGGCTTTCTGTCTGGGTCTCACTGCAGATCACACATGGCGTTCTTCGAAAGCAAGACCGACAAAAGCATAATCACCAGGTGTTTTAAGTTATCCCACCACTAGATTCACCACCACTACATGGCAGGAGTAAGACGCTGGGATTTGGTTATATTCCCACCTCAGTTTGCAGTGTGGGAGCTTCCTGCAGGATTGGATCATCTCCTCCACCTGCCCATGGCACGAAGGGTGTTGGGGCACACTCACACACACAAAGATGTATAGGCAGGATCTGTAGCTGATGGCACGTATCAGCTCTAATGGTGAAAATTATTTCCCATAAGAATAAAAGAGCTGAGGGTGAGAAAAATGGAAAAGGGAAAGGGAGGCCCTTTGTAGTCCAGTAACAAATGGCTTAGAAAATGTGATGGGTAAAGTGTCCTGGGAAAAAAAAAAAAATTGGAAGGGGAAGACCAGGGTGTAGGAAAGTGCAAGGGAGGGAAAGGGACAGGCTGCAGGAAAAAAGGAGAGCGAACAGATCTGAAAATGAGTGGTCTGTGGCTGAGAAACGCAGCCTGCCCTGGCTCAGTGCCTGGGAAAGTCCTTGCAAGATGGACTAATACATTTGCAAGCAAGAGACAGGGATGAGAGAGGAAGAAGGAATCAGCAGATTTTATAAATTTGGTCTTACAAACTTACTCTAAGGAGAGCTTGATGAGACAGTAAGCAGACCTCTGGGAAGTAACTCTTCCCTGGGCCTCCCACTGCTAAAACAGCATCCAAAAGTGCCTCCTGGAGTCCCAGTGAGCTGCGCGGCAAAACAGCCAGGCACAAACGCAGCTTGGCCCAGCCACAGCTATGAGGAGGAATTTGTGGTTTAGCACTCCAAAATTGGACTCCTTCAGACAGGCTTTCTGCTCGGCAGGGTGCAAAATTCCCCATGTGCACCTCTCCACGCTTTCCCTGTAGAGTATTTAGACTGCTTCTTGGAAGGGGGCGCTCAGTATTATTCAGAACCTCATGTAATAGTGTGGTTACATTAAGGATGAATAATGGTATCACACTTACAGACATCCCCAATCCTATTTAGCTTACAAAACCAATGACTCTCAGTTGGGCAAAGGAGCAGTATCAAATCACTGCTGCTCACTGAGGCAGACTGGCAGGGCATCCCCTCCTTTGGTGCTCCCGAGACCCCAAAGCTTATGGAGAAGTTTCAAAGGTCTGCCTGCAGCCTCCACCTGCAATCAGCACTTTTGTCTCAAAGACAGATCGCGTGTCTGTGCCATTTCCTAGAGCTGTCTGGTAATCACAACTGTTTGTGCTCTCCCAACAGATTTCATGGCTACAAGGCTTCAAAATGAAACACCCAGGCAATGAGGCGTTTCTCTGGAGAAGACATGTGTTGACTAAAGAGTTTAAGATTTTTACTCGCAGTAGAAGCAAAATGGATTGTGTGTACCTGCCCGGTCCAACGCCTGCTCCAGTTCAACAGAAATATAAAACTGCAAAAAGGAAAGGAGACAGAAATCTCACAGAGGGCATGAGAGGTAAAAGTTCAGACCCACCAAAACTTTAGGGCATCAAAGCTGCTGCGAAATCCCATAGAAGAAAGATCCCTACAGTGCAATTTGGAGAAAAGATTTCCCTGGTTCTTCTGTCAGAGCAGGTGGAAAATGCAGAATAACTTCAGTAGACCCCTTCAGCATGGGTCTAATAGGGCAGGTCTGGCCCTGACATCAACTGTGGACAGAAGGTGAGCATGCTGCTCGGTAGCTGTATGAAAACAAGAAGTATGAGATGAGGTCTACTGGCAGTAATGGTTCCTGAAATCTTTTCTTAAATCTCTGAGCAGGTCTAGCTCCTTCCTAACTGCCCTGGCAGGCCAAGCCCTGACCCAGAGAGCTTGACATGGGGAAATATGGAGATCTTCCCTGACCGTTCAAGTCAGAATGTATTGGCTGGAGCTATCAATCAGGTGAGCAGCAAATAGCATCTGATGAACTTTTCTCTAAGGTGCTACACCTCAGATATGATGGAGCCCAGTTTTCAGCTTTCAGGTCCTTAAAAGACAATAATTTCCTGCATGAAGGTAAATGTCAAGAGTGACAATTCGGGAAAAGGGAAAAAAGGGAAACTCATTCATGGGACTGGAGATGCCTGCAGCGTAGAGGGCTGCATCCAAGTTAGTCACACCAAAGCTCCCTTTCTATCGACTGGGAGAAAGAGGCAGGTTTAGGGCAGAGTGGCATTTGGATCTTTCCAGATCTGCCTTACATTTCTGGCCATTCAAGTGTCTGTGTGGTCAGATAATTCATGCCTGGCTTGTCTAAAGCTTTAAGCATTGGTCTGATTTCCTGCTTTCTCCTACAGCTGTAAATCAGGAGTTTCTCCGATGGCCTCTTGGGAGTCCCTTGGCACAGTCGGAGAGGTTAATCAGACCTTGTAGCCAGGATCTTGCTAAATTCGGAACAAGGTGTAAGAAATACAAAACCAGAGCTGTCCTCATCTTTGTCTAGGCAAGATTTGTCTTGACAGGCAAAAACAGGTTTAAAATACAGTAGAAGCAGACCAACTGAAAAACATTTAGGAAAAAACCCTGATGCATTACTTGCACTTGATGTATTTTAAATGTCTGAGAGTAATGAACTGGCACCTCGCTCAAATGGAAACAAAAGAGGAAAAGGTCTCACGGGGGGGGTGGGGGTGAGCGGGGAGGGAATAATCCTGCAGGACATGTTCTCTGAATGTAAACCTACTTCACACTCCTGTAGGTTAACGCACCCTCCATGCAAACATCATTACTCTGAAAGGGGTTTGTTTGTGTATATATAACAGGAAAACTTCTGTTGCCCAGAAAAGATGAAAGAAAATTAAACCAGATCTGACACAGCCTGCTGGAAATAACAAGAACAGAAAACATAAGGCGGTCTCAGTGATAATTCTACCTTTTCATTAGAAGCAGTTACCACCCCCCGCACGCTGCATATGCCCCGTGTTTTCTGGGAATGTCTGGGCATGGCCATGGGTGTGAGGGTAGAATCCTAGAAGTTGGGAAGAAACAAGAGATAACCAATAAAGAAAAAACCCACTTGTTCATCAAAACCTTCAGCTCAAGCTCACTGCTTAGCATTTTTATTTTTATCAGCAAAAAGGGTACGCGCAGCTCGTCCTTACATCGCCTCTGTAACTCAAGAGCAGTGGCAGGGATTGGGGGGGGGGGTGGGGGGGGAAAGAGTAATCCACTAGATAAATGTTTACCACCTTTTCTCTCTCCCAACCCCAGCGGCCCCAGGCAGCGGGGACCCCATGCCGATCTGTAATGTAAATGGTGCGGTCTTGGCTGGCGTGCGCTCCCTGGCCGTGGCAGCTGGGTGAGGCTCGGTGCTATCTGCTCGCGCGGGGAGCAGCCGGTTGGATAGAACTGCTCCCCGCTGAACAGAGCGGCCAGGTGCTGCGACAGCTCGTTGGAGCTCTCCAAGTCGCTCCGGCAGGGTTTTTCTACCATTATCCTCCCACAGCCCCCGGGGATATGATTAATTCATGGAGCGTCACTGAAGGCATCTTTCTGTGGCATATGGAGTTAAAGTGTCCTCTTCACAGAGCTGCCTGGGGACAACTGTGGAATTTGTACAGACAATCCCACTAGGTAGTCAATCTTGTAAAAGCACTGATATTACAAAGTAAATACAAGTGATCTATTTGTTTAAGGTTATTACTGTGACCGACAGGGTATTAAAACAATCTTTCTACTGACAAAAGATACCAGGCCTGCACTCCCATTTGATGTTCCTAGGCATGCTTTTTCTTCTTTCTTTCTCAGCCACTGAGCTTTGGGGTGTTCATCAAATTTGACTGATATGGAGATTGGAGTACACTGCACAACCAGTCCATTGAAATTCAATTCAGATATGGGCTTAAATTATAAAAAGAAACCTTAGCTAGTAATAACACTTTGATGTGCAGATGCATAAAAGTTTTAACTTCTACTTTCTTCTGAAACAAATCAGCTTCCAGTCATGCTATTTGATTCATATTTTATCTTTTAATACATCCAAAGCACGAATATTAAACGTTGCCCTCTGTGGTCAGGAAAATTACAATGGGTGCCGTATGAAGCCTCCCATTTCATCCTTTTATGAAGGTTGTATATGGCCGCTTCCCCACGACACGAATATACTGCCCAATGTTGAGAGAAAAAAGGTCAGTCCCTTTCTATCTGGCCCCTTTTCAAAGGCATGCCATTTCTTTTGGAACTGGAAATTTCAGCTAGTAAAGGACACCAACTTCCTAGTTGCATTTTATATTCTGGCAGCAGACAGACTTAAGGAAGAAGTCAGTGCCGGACACAGAGAGCACCCAGACAGGTTCCCCTCCACCCTGCGCTTTGCAGCCCACGCCTCGCTCTCCTGGCTGCTTTCTATTCTGAAGCATGCTGTCCTATGCAACTCCCTGCTTTGCGTATTTATCTACTTTTACTGTTTATTTATGTTTGTCCTACAGTGGTAAATCTTGCAAAATCCAATAGCCAGCTTTAAACCATACACACAACCTGCAAGAAGGGACACCCCAGGGGAACCAGCCCTCACTCTGACCCATGATGACCTCTAGATGTCACCTCCAGCTCTTTGGTGCTATGGCCCAAACTGTGTAGGTGGTGTCTGAGACAACACACTCCATCCAATGTCCAGCCAGGGACTGCGCTAACAATTAAACAACATGGTCAGTCATATATCCTGATTCTGTTTAGTTTACTTGTAAAGATACAGCCTGAGATACAATAACAAATATGACCCTGCCGGTCCCAAGATCAGCAAGCATGTTCTTCACCCCAATCCATCTCTGTCTTAAGTGTAATGCCATAAACAATAACTTTGCCTGGTACAATAACAAGCTATTCAATCCTCAGGCACCAGTCTTGTTTCTAGTGTGGAGGACTTGGCAGAGTACAATGCAGATAAACAATAAATGATTAATTTCCCAGGTCCCTGATGTATATATTCTTGCTCAAAATTGAGTTCTAGGACTGAAAACATAAAACCAGATAATTGCAGAACAGTTTAGATGAGAAAGGATGTCCAACCAGAGGCCTATGGTCCTACCTCCCGCTCAAAGCAGAGCAGGTAGCCCTGCCAGGCCCTTGCCCAAGATGAGACTCCACAACAGACTTGGCCACCTGGTTCCAGTACATAACCACCGAGCACATCCTTGAAAAATGTTGTTCTTTATTGGTCAGATTGGTGTTTTCCTTGCTGCAGCCTGTGAGAGTCACTTCCTGTCTTCTCATTCTGCGTGTTTGAGAAGCAGTTGGATTTGTCATCCCCTACAACCACTCCACCCTCATAGTCAGCAATTACATCCATCTTCGCCTCCTCTTCTCAAGCGTAAATGAACCCAGCCTCCTCAGCTCTTCCTTGTATGTCATGTGCTTGGATTTCCTATTTTATTTGCTTTCCACAGGACCCCCTCTATCTCTGTGGCAGCAGGTAGGCTGAAAACTGGATGCAGAATCCAGAATTGGCCTCAGAAGTGCTGGTGGAGTCCAGGATGAGGTTGGTCTCCCCAACAGCAAGGGTGCAGTATTTGCTCGGGCATGGCTCGTTACCCACCAGCATCCCCGGGTCCTTTTCTGCCCGCTCTGTTGCCTGCCTGCAAGGTTTCGTGGAGTTGTTTTGTTCCAGGTGCAGGACTTTTCCCTTGTCCGTGCTCAAGTTCCTGAGTTTCCTGTTGGTCCACTCTTCCGTCTTTTCAAAGCTTCTCTGAATGACAGCCCTGTCCTCCAGTCATGAACCACACCTCCCAGTCTGGTGTCACCTGTGTCTGTACCCACTTTGGTAATGAAACCTGAGGAATGCCAATTTTACTTCATTATCAATTAGGCTTTGAACTATTGAACTTCGATCCAGGCAGACCTGGTAGTTTTCCACCCCCTGAGTTGCCGATTCCCTCAATGGTCGAAAAGACCAGATGCCTGCCTGGGACCTGGGCTGCTGCCTGCTGCCTACCCTGCAGCCCTTGGTGTGACCTGGGCATGGGCCTCTGAGGTTTGCTGTAGGCACAGCTTTAGAGCAAGGGCTAATGGTCCAGCTAAATCTAGGGCTAAGGACCCCAGGAGATGGACAGTAGGCTTCCTGGTGGCTTCTGGGGAGGCCATCAGGGCTAAGCTGAAGGCTGCTGTGTGCTGGAATTAACATACACTGGGATTTTTTTGGAGACAATAACCTCACTTTTTGTAACATGGCAAGAGTTAGAGTTAGGATTAAGGTTTGCGCAGCTATGGGTTGGTGGGTTACAATTAAGTACTAGTTAGTAGACTAGGATGAAGGCTAGGCTTTTGGTTCGTGCTAGGAGTGGGGATCTCATGAGTTGATGAATTTAGGTTTTCTCGCCTGCCTCCCACAACACGTGCTGGATTTGGGCTGCAGTAGGCTTCAGTGGACTGTTCAGTGTTTTGTTTATTTGTGGCCTTAACTACACCAAGTGGTTAAACTTTGTGTTAGATTTTTCCACAGAGGAAAATGTCTCCTCTGCAGGCAGAAGGAAACAACTAAACATGTCAGACTGATGTAGGAGCTAAGGGTGGTGAGACAGATGGACTCTGTTTAAGAATAAGGGAGAAGTGGTTCCCTTAGCTTGACTGAAAGCCTGCAGTGACTGCAGGCAGGAATGAAGGCTGGTATGAAATGAGGCCAATCGATCAGAGATATTTCTAAGCTTAGTAGTAGCACAGCATGTTGTGCAGTGATCATAAAAAAAATATATATTTTTCAGCCTCTGAATTCTAAACCGTAGCCCATATCTAGCTATCTCATCCCCTAACAAACAAAGAAATGCAACCAACCCTAAAGCAAATCAGTCATCCCCGTGAACACTGTTCCTCATTTCAGCAAAAGGCCTTGGAGGACACAGCAATGGCACAGGTGTTTCACTCACAGGAATCCCATGTTTGTTACATGGCTCACTATAATGGTCATGATGCCAGTGGCACCAAACTCAAGCAAAGGCTGCATTTTTTTCAGGATTCGTTACTGTACTAGTTTTTCGGCCCTGGATTTCACTGGTCCTAATGCAAACCTAACTGTGAACTGTGTAGCAGCCTCTCTAGCTCAATGAACTGTAAGTCACTTGTTCTGTTGGCACCAGTCCTGAGTCCTCCTCAGATACCCTGATGGCAGAAGGAATTCCTAATTTTTCAACTCCTGGTTTCCCATGCCTCACTGAACCATGCAGCTAGGTGAATTATGTGGTATATGATATGTACCTCAGGATATGACCTTGAGCAACGTGTTCTAACTTCGAAGTTGGCCGTGCTTTGATTGCAGGGTTGAGCCAGATGCCCCCAGACAATCCTACCAGCCTTAAGTCTACGAGCCTGCACGTCAACTCAGCTGGCACAAGCCTCTCACCTGAGTTTTATAATATCAAGAAATCAATTTATGCGGTCCTTTCTCTACCTGACTGTAATGCCAATGCAAGCCTTAGTGAGCGCTGTCTGGCCCAGGCCTGAAGCAGAATTAACCCATACTGTTTTCCCAGGCTGACATTTGAATCCTATGGGCTTCAAAAGATGCTCAGTAAATTTCTATATCCACACAAAGAAGGAAAGAGAAGTCATCATTTGCTTTCATGTCATAACACTCTCATTTACTTTTTCTAGAGCTTTCTGAAAGCTTTGCCTGGATGCTTCTGGTTTTACAGGTGTTCTTTGGCTGTCTCTGTTCAACTTTTCCTCCTGGGCTCAGTCCATCCCCCATATACTTTTGCACTACTAGGAGAGGGAGAGGTACTGATCACCCTCCTCTGTCCACCCTTGTGTGTGATGGGTCCCTGTCCCCTGCCACTGCACATGCCATGTTCCTCTGAGCCACACTGCTACTCTGTACCTCTTCTCCCTCATTCAGGATACAGGAGCATATACTGCTGGCTTTATCCTTGTGCCTATCCTTTTTGAGAAGATCAAGGCTTTAATTTTTTTTCCCGAAGTCCTCATCTTCTTTTCTTGACAACGAGAATAAGGTGAACCTTTGTGGCTTTCTAAAAACAAATATCAATTATAGCATTAACATGGCATTTGAAGAACTAGGTGAAAAACTTGGAAGGTAGAGGTCACGTCTAGTTTAATAATCAAATGAGACTGGGATGTCTCGGATTTAATTTGCTCTCTTGCTGATGCACCTTTTAATGGAGAAAGAGTTTCCCATTCAGAGAAAAAAAAAGCTTCTGCCTCTGCCAAAATTCAGCCTGGCACAGAGCTGGGTCACTGCGTCCTTCTCAGCACCAGGGGAAGGAGGACTTGCACAGAGCCCTCGTTGAGGACCGAGGGATGCAGCACAAGGGAAAGCCCAGGAAGGGTTTGGGGCTCCTGCGGCCCCGGTGTGTCCCCAGGCACAGCCCATTGAAAAGCAGCACATGGGACAGAGGGATCCCAAATGCATCTTGGTCACAGCAGTTCAGGTCCTTCACCGTCTGCAGCGTCATCCCTCGTTTACCCCTGAATGTACGAAATCTAGGTTGTCCAGGTGGATGGTCAGTGGCAGGAACCTAACCCACCAGCCGCTCGTTCCAAGCTGCAGCTGTGGCTCAGGTTAATTTTCCTGCCAAGTCTTAACTGTAATTTAAATTTCCTACACTATTTAAGCTGAGCAATCTGTACTTCAGATCTCTTGAGCATTAATAAAACAGTTATGAGAAGTTTCAGGATAAAAGGTTAAACCCATAAAAATATGCAACTCATTTATAAAAATAACTCCATCAGGTTTTTCACAGACTATAAAGACAAAGGCATTAATTCCCACATTTGTAATAACCTTGGGACTGCCAGTGGTAGAAGTCACAGGAGTAGCCCCTGTTTGGGAATCGTCTGCCCCAAACTTTTCAAAATCTGCAGCTAACCCATGGGCTTCACAGCACTGTGTCAGTGTGCCATTTTTTACTTCACAGCCAGGGAGACCAAGACACATCCTTGGCCACCTCAGGGTGGCTTTTTGGAGCTCACCCCCTCCTGCAAGGCTCATCACATGACCTTCTTCCCAACAAGACGCAGAGCCTGAATCTCCCAACAGGATTGTCCCTCTTAGCAGGATGGGCCTTTTCAAAGATGTCAAGTTCCCCATCACCTGGAGATGCTCTTTGCAGGGTCACAGACACAATCTCCCCGTTTCACCTGACCGTGGCAGTGCCACCTGTGGGAGGTGCACCAGGGCACGTCAGACATCTGAAGCATCCTTAATGTCATCTGTTAGCTGGGATGACTCAGTTTGTGTCCCCTGTGACTGGGGGAACCACTAGGGCCAGTTCAGATGCAGATGCTCGGCATTGCAGACATCCAGAGTAGGGTAGGAAGAGCCTCTTCTTGTCTCTCTCCCCTGTTGGTGAGGAGAATCAAGGCTGCCAGTGTTACCAGGTGAATCCAATTGAGCATGGTTAAAATATTCCACAGGCATTTATTTTAAGAGCAACTTTGTTATTAGCGGTTCCCGATTGGGCTGGGATTGACAAAAAACTGAAGTGTGTTAGCTTCCCAGCAGATACACAAAACCAGTGGGGTCTGGAGACAACTTTCAAACTCTATTAAAAACCCAGATCCTTTGCTATTGCTGTAAAATACTATGAAAAATGTTTATGTAGTTCCTCAGGAGCTCAGAAATTATTTTAAAATAAATCAGCTTAAAATAAACCCAATAATTCCTTGTTATACATGATACCATATTCATCCTCATATAAGCAGCTTTTCTCACTGAGCATTAGCTTGTATTTGCCTATCAATTTTAGAAAGCCTGGTTTCTCTCCATCTAGGCCTTTAAAGCCTTTTCCCCTGCAGCATTTGCTGGGCAGTCAGGTAAATGCAAGGCAAGCATCCTCCTGCCTCATTACTGCTGATTACCCGGCTCTGGCCTGTTTTTCTCCCTGCTTGTTCTGCAGGCCTGGCCTTTTCTGGGAACTGCCATCATTCCTCACAGCAGCACAGCACAGGGAAGCTGTTTAAAAACGCTTTCTTTTGGGGGACGAAAGGATGCTGCGTGGGTATTGTTCGTGGGACATGATGCTACTCCAGAAGCAGTGTGCGGCAGCCCTGAGGTTGCCCTCAAACATGCAGTCCAGGCTCTTTACTAAAAAGTATTCAAATTTACATCGAAACTGTGCAAATCCATGATGCTCTGAGCAGTGTCAACCTCTGCCATAAAACCCAGCAGTGGGAGTTTCTTTTCGGTTTGATGTCTCGGTCACATGCTACGACACCACTAAACTCCAAGCTATTTGTTTAGCTTTACTCTGATATAACTAAGACCTATGTCTGGTCCATTGTCTTATCCAGTCTTCCCGTCACAAACTACACTTTAACACAAATCTCCTCTCAAACCAATAGCTTAATGAAAGGGAAAAGCCTCCCCCTGGGGAGAAGGGGGCAGGTCTCCATTGCCCGCAGCCCCGTGGCTGCTGCCCTGGGGATGCAAGTGAGGAGTCGTCAGATGGGAACAAACTGTGGCTGCTGCCAGCAGGAGCTTGAACAGGTCCCAGGAAAACATCGCCTCATTCAAACAACAATAATTTCATATAAGATAGCTCACCATAGGCTGGCTATGCTCTTAGATGTATTTTTTTCTTCCTATTTGTGTTAAAAATGAGAGCAGAAGCAGGAGAGTACTTCAAGCATATAGTGTGTGAATAGAAGTAGCAATAATAGTACTTAGCCTTTATGTAGTGGCCTTTCATCTGTAGATTTCAAAGCATTTCCACAAAGGTACATTACCGTCATTCTCCATGTTCTCCTGAAAGGAGGAGGGAGATGGCCAAGCTCACCAGCACGTCCCACCACCCTCCCACAGCTGCCAGCTCCCGTGCTGGCCTCCCCACCACTTGTCCTGGTGTGACTGAGCTGCACTGGCTTTCTTCTCACCACCTCCCTTCCCCAGGTGCCTACTGGGGTGGGTACCAGTGCTAAGCGGGTGGGAGCAGTCTCTGGGTAGGAGATGCTGCCAGCGCACCCGACACTGAGTGATGCAGGGAAAGGGCCTTCCAGTAACAGGGGCTACAGGAAAGATGGGGACACACTTTTTAGCAGGGCCTGTTGCAATAGGACAAGGGGTAACAGTTTTAAACTAAAAGAGGGTAGGTTTAGACTAGCTATAAGGAAGAAATGGTTTACAATAGAGGTGGTGAGACACCGGAACAGGTGTCCCAGAGAGGTGGTAGATGCCCCATCCCTGGAAGCAGGCTGGATGGGGCTCCGAGCAACCTGATCTAGTTGAAGACGTCCCTGCTCATGGCAGGGGGGTTGGACTACATGACAGTTAAAAATCCCTTCCAACCCAAACCGTTCTACAATTCTGAGGGGTCTCTCCAGGCAAGGGCATCTTCCCAGCTCTAAATCAGCTTCTCGAGATGGGCAGCCTGAAGACCTGTTTCTTTACCTCCTGCTGGTAAAAAAGGAAGCAGTCAATTAGCGCTGTGTTAATAACACAGACCTCTGGGTTTGTTTGCTTTTTTAAAATAAATGCACAGTACACATATATTAAAAAAAAAGACCTGTACATAGGGGAAAAAGAGTAACCCAACTCTTGCTCAGAGCAAGTACGTGGTTGCTCTTTTCTATGTGAGGAGCAAGGGATGCTCTCAGAGCTCTCCTTTATCAGTCACTTCAGCAACCACGTACACTTGCAGGGTGTGCAAACGCTGCTGGGAGAGGGGCTGGCATGTTGCGGTCAGTTTTGTAACTGCCTGCAGGGCTTTCACATGGACCTGGAATCTGCTGCAAGGTCAGATTCCTTAAAAGTGTTCCGTGACAGAGAAAGGCTGGAGAGCCCAGTTGTTGCTGATGTCGAAAAACGTTTTAATCTGAGCTGCCGTGCTGAACGAGCAAACAGCAGCAGGGAGCCCCTGGCAGCTGCCGGAGGATCTGGGCCTGTTCTCTACAGGGGAAAAATGCATCTTCTGCGTTTCATCCCTGTGCACTGCACACGCTGTACAACACCAGGATTTCCATGGAGATGGAGGCATCGCATATTGTTGAGGTAAGCACGTGAATTTATAACAGAAATATGACTGATCTCGAAATGCTGCTCAGGGGGCAAGGCACTGTTATGCTAAAAAGTGTGTCTCCAGCCCTCTGACACAGCCATGGAGGGCTGCCACTGTTAACTCCTTCAGTGCCAAACCCCATAGGCACCCTGAGAGTGAACAGCCTCCCATAGCTTAAAAACTATACAGAGGTAGCAAGGTACCTGCCTGCCTGGTCCCTTGGCTCCAGCTTTTCTGTGGTATGATCATTTCCATAGCAGCGTGGCCATAAGTGCTCCCCCTGCAAGGTGCTGGAAGCTTCAGTTCCCCTGGGGTTAAGGCCATCAGATTCTGGATTTGCAGAAGAGTTTAACATGAGGAATTAACAAAAATGAGATTTCTTTTTTTTTTTGTGTCAGCCTTCCATCAATTGCCAGGAAATGCAAGGAAAACATATTATTCAAGCCAAATAAGTATTTGGTGCCAATATTTTCTCCTTTTACATCCCCCACCTGCAACTCAACACTTAAACTGCACTTGAAACCAGGAGAAAGTGGAGAGAGACGCAGCAATATGGCTTGGCAGGTGGTTTCAGCTGCTCTTAGCTGTAGAAGCTCTCTCCTGAGATGAAGGTCTTTCAAGCTGTCTTAGGATTGGGCAACCTCAGAAATATGAAAACCAATGTGTATTGTCCAGTTGCGAAAAGAACCTTGGCATATCAGTGCGGAGGCGCAGTCAGCCCTGCAACAGCCCTCGCAGCAACGCACAAGAAGCAGTTAGCTCGGAAAGCATGTGGGTGTGATGCTTGGGAGGGAGACGTGGAGGCAGAGAAGATGGTCACCTCTACAGAAATAAGACAGAAGAGTCCCTGCAAGAAACCACTGAGGGTTTCTGACTCAGCAGGGAGCTAATGCAGCTGCTGAATCTGTCACAAGAAATTTAGCAGGCCCTGCTCCCTGCCCAAGAAAAACAGGCTCTCTTCTTCCCCAGAGGGATGATGGGGAAAGGACCCTCTGCTGCCAGCACCCTGCAGCCCCACAGCCCTGCCTGCCACCCAGGACAGCATCCCCGAGCCCAGGGCTCCAGCAAGGCACCAGCACTGCCATGAACAGGCTACTGCCAGCACCAGGAAAGGCTACAGAGTCTTCGAGTTATTTGCAAAGAGCTGAGGGCCTTGTGAATGTCACTATGAAATTACTTTCTTTCATTTAAGACTAGAGGTAGAGGGAGTGGAAGGGGAAATTAGCAACATAACCCGGTGTGCTTCATTTCCATATGTGAGGAGTAAAGAAACTCAAGCCCAGAGATCTTTGGGGCTCAGTGTCCTTTGGTCCTCTCAGAGTGGCACGCCTGGAGCTCTACCAGCCTTTCCGGATCCTCAGATCACAGCAGCTTTCCCAAGCCATGGTCTCCTGCTCCCCTGGCTCCCCTGGCTGCACAGGTCTGTCCACATTTCTCCTGTCCAGTTGCAGATGGAAGATGTCACACCATTAATTGCGTGTCTCCCACTGCTCTTCAAACTCCGCAGAAAATGAAGCTTTTTACATATTCTTGATTAGACGAATGGCCCACCAAAGGCAATCTTCATTAAAATTCCATATACATAAGCATCATTAGAACTCAGAGCTGGCTTGTCCACACATACAAATTTCCCAGTGTTAAATCATGGAATTATAACATTTAATGATGTTAGAAGCTAAAAGTTAGTCTGGCAACAAACCATCAGAGAAGTACAGCAGGCCTGAAATTCATTGTAAAACTATTGCTTGGTTGTTGGGGTTTATTTTTAACTCTACCCACAATGTCTGGAAATCACAGACTGAAGAGTTCTTATCATCATTGCGAATAAACACAGTGTGTGGGAAGGAGAGAGCAGAAAAATACCAGGGCTGCTGTTCGGCATGAGATTTTTGGGAGGGCAGGGATCAATCTGGACAAGCGGGTCATGCCAGCAAGAAGCACAAGGATGCAAGGGCCTCCCTGCTTGTGGAGTTAGTTCAGCTTTTGCTGTCTCAGCAGTCAAGTAGCATGGCCTTCATAAACTGATCTAGGTCCACCTTAAAGTTATTTAGGTAATGACATTGCCCCAGCTAGGACATTATTCCTGGATCTTATCCTTCTAATAGATTGTGATCCTTCTGGTAATTTCCAGCTTATGTTGATTCAAGACCGGTTTATATCCCATACCTAAGCTGTCCTTCAGATCGAATCTCCCTCAGGGCCATTCCCTGGATAATATATTTGCAGTGAGCATATTCCCTTTCACTCCATGTTTTACCAGGCTAAACACAGACTCTTTTCTGTCATCTTGAATGGCAGCTTCTTTCCGCAGAGAGCCGTAATAACGACTGGGGTTTGGAGGCATCTATTCTGGACACTGGTGATCAGACCTACACATTTGCAGTCCATATTATGGGTATGGATTTGAAGGTGGTCTAGGAGGTCAACGCTGACAGTGTAAAAGTAGCCTTATTGGCTTGAGGGACTTTGATGCTAGAGGTCAGCAGTGATTTACCATCCCAGTCTCTTTGGCAAAAAGTTTTTCAAATGCAGCTGAGGGAATGCTTAAATAGGATGGCCACCTTTGTGAGCGTGGGACAGGGTGGGCTGAAGGCACAAGTCCCATCAGACAGCGTTCTAACGCCGTCCATGGCTGTGGGCTCTTCCATTTCACGCCTCCTGGGCCACTGACTAAGTTGTCCTTCATATGAGCATCCTTATATTCTGTCTCAGTGAAGATTTGGACGTGACAAAAGGATTCAACATAAAATAAGTTTCAGAGCAGTGACAGGGGGATTAAAATACAAGCAGAGCATAAATATACAAGGTTAGCATCATCAAAATGAAATTACTTTCTCCTTATTGTTCTTTATAGACTGCATATTGACCATGAAAGTGAACTGTTTTCTGTAGCATGTTCAATTGACTTAGGGAAACTTCCTTAAATCAAATTGGAAATGTTTTGAGATTTCTCAGGAGAATAAATGAGAAATAAACAGCAAAGCAGCATTTTGCTGAAGTGTCTAGTCACCAGTCATCATTAGACCTGACAGACAGAACAAGATGTTTAGAAAACTTATTGAATATGGTCTGTTATCTAGCTATGTACCAAGGCTTTTATCTGATCTATCTCTGGTTTTCTTTATATAAAAAGAACCCTGTTGTATTGGCAACAAAAATATCTGTTTATCCTAAGGACTTGTTGTCTACAGTACGTTGTTTCTGAGCACTGTACAATTTATTTTATGGCAACATAGTTCTCCCTGTTTTAATATTGCTGTGAAAAATTAGGAACATTGCAGTTTGTCTGGTGAAGGGCAGACAAAAATTTGCTCTTATTTACGCTTGAATAAATCTGAAACAACTGTTGGCTTAAGTTGCTCATCTAGATACCCACTGCTGTACTGGAGGAGAAACTCATCCACAGAATGCTCATTTTTTTCCATCACGGCTGTCCCTGCATGGCTGAGCCCAAGGTCCTGATGGATAATGCACAAACATTCTGAAAAAGTCATTGTCCTCCAGTGTAGATCTTCAGCCTTGCTCTGACCCTAGCTCCAGCTTTTCTTTGCTACCTTACAGAGAGTCAGAAACTTCAGAAGCCTTTTCCCTGGGTAGGGACTTACAGGCCATGACCAAGGCATTTAAGCTTCTTCTGGATAAATTATATTGAGCTCTTGGCATTCTCTAAGCTTTTCGAGACTTCAAGTCACTCTTGCAGTACTTTCCTGAATCCTTTCCAATTTATCAGCATACTCTTTAAACCGGGGATCCAAGAAGTGGTCAGTTTGTTCCAGTAATGCTCTTGCTAATGCCTCACAGAGTGATAATTTCTCTTCCCGCCTCTCATCAGTATTTTCTTCCCATGCAGCCGAGGATTGCTTTAGCACTTTAGCCACTTGGCTAGATTGGGAGCCCATCAGCAGTCAGCTATCCACCGTGAAACCATTTCTTGGCCGTTGCTTGCTGAAGTACAGTCCTGAGTCCTACGGCTGGTACCTGCATAAAAATATTCCAGCGTACGCAGTTCTGTCTCCAGCAATTCAGCCCAACGTCAAAAGGCACATTATTCAAGGAAGCCCAGACTGCTGTGCCATCAGATAGCTCTGAAGGGCTGCTCTTTATCACCTTTCCCCCTGCCCCTGCTTTTTGCAGCCAGGTCCCCTGGCTTGTATTTGCACCCCAGCTGCGGGGGACGTTGATGAGAACGGGACCATGGGCAGGCACTTTGTGAAATCCTGGTGAGCAGACTCCACTGGGAGACCAGTTTCTCAGATATAATTACTTTCTGAAATCTGTCCATTAGCTGATTTCTGAGCCTTTTGATAGGGGTTTGTGTTGCCCTGTGTACAGAAGTGGTGACTTTTTTTAACAGACTGTCCTGCGTTATCAAATGAAATGCCTTACGGTGTCGAGTCTGGCAATGCTGTTACTTTTATCAGTCAAACTGCATCTCAAAGAAAAAGCAATATCAAGTTTGACAGAAATACCACTCTGCACTCATTTGCCTGTGCATACAAAAAAAGCAATCAATCTGCAAAACCTCAGCAAATAAGAAAAATATATTCAGTTATTTAAATTTTCAAAGAAAAAATCTTTAGTTCATCCGCTTTGCAATATTCCTGAAAACAGAAAGGTTTTTACTTCTTCCTGATATGCAGCAACTCCCATAACATCTGAGACAGCTAATTTCACTCTCAAGCCATTTAAAGCAGATGGATTGTAGTCATGCACAAAACTCTCTAATGAATAAGTAAAACTACAGTTACTTATTATATTATATAATAGCCATTTGTAAAGAACCGATCATTGAAGCAGTTGAAGTTTTCAGTTTCTCCCTGCCTCGCTTTATTTAATTGCCTTTGTCTGCCTCGGTTTTGTTGGGCATTTACTGCCATCCAGTGCTTCTGCGAGATATGACTCCACCATCCGCTTAAATTACGAGCTAACCCAAAGCGAGAATATTTGGCTCTTAACGAATTTGCTGACCTCATTTGCAGAAGAAGTGCTACAGGTATTTTACAGCAATAAGCCAGCGCATCGCTTCGCTATAGCAGTGTTTTGAAATGATGCGGCATCTGGCTGTGCTGACAGCTTCATAATGATGGGACGCCAATTTTCAGACCCTGCGGGTAGGGCTCTGTCTGCCCAGCGTTGGAGGGGGGCTGATTTGAGCTGCTGGATTGCAGGTGTGAAAGAGAAGAGGCTTCATGATGAGCACTTTAAATAATGGTTTGCTTTGGTTTTAAGAAATTAATCTTTTGGTTATTTTTCTTTTTTTTTAATTCCCTACACAGGATTTGCTTTTGCATTTGTAGCCTGCAAGCATTCAGAGAGCGTGCTACTTCTGCTTCCCTGAAAGATAAAGCTCCATACTTGAAAAGCATCCATTTTACCTGGAGGATTTCTTTCTTTTTTTTTTTTTTTTCTGGGCAAAAATCACACTTCATAAGAGCTGCACACCTTTATACGATGGCTAAGAAAGTTAAAGTAGTAAATATTTAAATTTTAAAAGATCCAGATTTTTTGTATTTTCATGAAATGTTGGGTGGGGTTGCAAAAAAAAATAATAGTACTCCCACATTTTAATAAGTCTGGATGTCTTTCTTCAGCAAGGAATAAACCATCTGGGTCTTCGGAAAGGCCAAAATTGTTACTTCATATCTCATGAGCAGATGGGTAGAAGATGAATTAAGTAAAATGAGAAGTTTAGGGCTGCGAGCTGTGGAGTCAGGCTCAACCCTGATCCTGGCCAAGTCGTTCAGACCGTGTTTTTGAAGTTCCTTGGTTTAGGCGGGTATGAAATACCTGAATAGGTTTACATACCCAGCCATCTTCTTCGTACTTTCGGGGTTTACCAGTTAGTAGCAGTTTCCTTATTGCAATGATATAATACATCATTGTGCTACAAATTTACTTAAGGAGAAATGCATATTTATGTATTTAAAGTGATGGCTATTTTGTCATTCTATTGTGATTTAAGGAAGACAGAACTTGTAGTATGCAGCACTTAACCACCTTTTTTTAGTGTGTGGGAGGCCAAACACTGGAACAGGCTGCCCAGAGAGGTTGTAGGGTCTCCATCCTTGGAGATATTCAAACCCTGACCGAACATGGTCCTGAGCAACCTGCTGTGAGCAGGGGATTGACTAAAAGGTCTCCAGAAGTGCTTCCAGCCTCAGCAATTTGTGGTTGTGTGGTACAATATATAGATTTTTTCCTGAAACAAAATATTACATACATGCAGGAAAACATTGTCCACCAACCCTAGTCAAAATCATAGCCAAACAGTTTAAACATGCTCATGAGCTAATTGCTTTTCACTTTCTGTTAAGATAATGAACCTCTAATCACACAGCAACTCATAATAGCATTCATAAATATCACATAATTTAACTTCCAACATATTAAAATGTTCAAGCACATGCTTAAGTATCAGAATAATCCTACTGTGATCGATACTCAGATTCAGGCTAAGCACGTGTTGGATGAACACATAAACTTTACCTTTTTTAAAGCATCCACTTCTCTGGTATCTGTATTCCAGACCACAGAGCTGGCTAATAAAGGGCAAAACAAAGGTTTTATGGACACTAGAAGCTGGTGTGTGTCCAGATGAGACAGAAGTGAACTGAGAGACTGAGAGCCCAAAGAAGGGAAAACCTGGCCCAGAAAACCCTTCCTGGTACAACCATAGAGTCCCATGTAAAGCTTTGAGCACATGCAGTTCAACTACTCCATGGACCCCAGGTAAGCTTGGCCTCAGACTTGAAATATAGCGGATTCGTGCTTCTACAGCTCTATTTAACCAGGAAGCCTGGCATATGTGAAGCTCCCCCAACTATCCTGATCCAGTTTTCCTGATCATCTGGTCCTTGCCTGGCACAGCACCCCAAAGGTCACTGCACCTCCAGGAGCACCCAGCCCACCAGACACAGCGCTCCATGAGCACCAAAGCCTTCATCTCCCCTTCCCATGAATCCACCCCCCACCTACACCTTCCCCAGCCTTCCTTTTCTCCTTGAGTAGAAGAAAAAAAAGCCTCCACAGCTCTCACCTGCGTGACACAAACACCCACACCACTGGACGCACCTGAGCAGCAATGCCGTGCTGAATGCTCTTTCCTTGGTTTCTGTCCCATGTTTCAGTATTGGATTTTGTGACAGTGTTATATTTTATTTTAAAGATCACGTTAATTAAAAATCTTTGCCTCAAATAATCTCCGTTGCTTAGAGAATTTCAACTGAACCTTTAAAACAAATTCTTTTTCCCTTTATCGTTGTTTCTAATTTTGTGTTTCTTTCAGAGTGGTGAGTCAAAGAGGTTTAATCTGATTCATTTTGTTTGTTAATTGATTCCAATTCCAGATGGTTTTACATCCTTCAAATGTCTTAAACAGTGATGTCAGGGAAATGCATATCCATTTTAATAACAAAAAAAAATCTGTCCTGAAGACTTTTACCCTGAACTTAAGCAAAAACCAAAAGCACAAAAGTCTCAGACAGGACTTTGCTGAAAACCTGTATAGGAGACCTGAACCCTGGGGAGCAAACTGTAGTTTTCTAATCCTCAGCAGAAAACAAAACAACTTATTACTGGATTTTTTTTTAATTACCTCTCTCTACGGCTTAAAAAATATCATAGACACGTAAAAGAAATAGCTTGAGGTTTGTGATTCGTGGGGGTAGAAGGGTTTGTTGTTGAGGGGTTTTGTTGATCTCACTATTTTTAAACAAAAGGCAGAGTCTGGCCCTATGGCTGGGTCCACCAGCAGCTTTTCCACCCACGGAGGCCCATGTACATCTAAACAATGCTCTTAATTCTAGCCTGGCCCCAGATTGCCCTGACTGGAAGTACTGAGATCTGAATGAGCTTTGATACTGCTCTGCCCATAGCTCTGAATGGAAAACTGATCATTTAAGCCTATTTAAAAATACTAAAAAGAATACGTAACACACTGGACGCTGAAATCACAGTTGAACCACAGAAAATCGGTTTGCCTTTGAAGTGGCAGGAGAAGAATGGGTTTTCTGGTCAATCTTATCTAACCTGTTCCCAGATAGCTGCACTATAGGTGTCTCAGCTCCCTATTTCACCATGGCCTAGTCTGTTATTCATAATGTTAGGCTTGTCACAGTATCTAACCTACCTGTTCTCATGTTTGGTTTCTTCTCCTACAGTCTCTGAAGAACTCTTGACCTCACACATCTGCTGACATGGAAGTATTTACAGACTATGACCCTATCCCAGTGGAGTCCCTTCCTGTACTGCGTCACACCAAGTTTCTTCAGGAGCTCCTCCTCATGTTACCCAGATTTTAAGTTCTCTTTGGTTTGTGCTTTTTCTCTCCGCAATTTTAATTTTATTTCTGGATCTGAAATGAGCGTTGGCAGGTAAACATGTGGTGGACGCTCCAAAGATTTGTCAGAGCTGGGCATTAAAACAAGCGAAGGAAAAGAAACTTACATGATTGCACCCAGAAGTCTCTTCAGTCATTTCATGGTATCCGATTAGACATAAATCCCACCAAACTCAAAAATATTAATTGTGCCCTGTCTAACATGAGAACGAACTGGGAGTCGGCACAGCTTCTGAAAGTAATTGAGAAAACATAGCACAGGTAAATTCATCACATAGAAATGTAGAGGCTTGCACGAGTCTCCTGTTTCAAGTTGGGGGTTTGATGCCATTACCAAACAAGTTTCTAAAGCTCATCAGGAGCTTTCTATCAAAAGCATTTTTTGATTTAGCATGTCTGCAGGTAGTTCCACCAACGAGAAGATCCTCAGCCCTCAGCCCTTCATATGTTCCCAGGAGGCTGACAAGGACCAGCAGAGGTGAATGAGAGAAAGCAAAGTAGGTTGCTGCCTAATTGACATTCCTTCCCCAGGATTTTTGGCTGTGAGGTAGCAAAACCTGAAGTTTAATACCAGGGGGGAAAACGGGAGCAAGGAGGATGTAAACTCATACCCCCGCAGTCTGCATCTTCAGGGACAGGTACGTGCTACAGATCGCAGCTTGAAGCAGAAATGTCTAGATATTTCCAAATTAGGTGGTGGGTTTTGAACAATTTGTTCATATTTTTATGTGCGCTCATGTGAATATTCCAGCCTGCATCAGGACAAAACAACAAATGTTGAAGAACTCATTTTTCCCTTGGGATGAAAAACCTAATTTCTACTTGGCTGTAGAAAATAAACAATCCACAGTAGCTTAGAGGCTTAATTAAAAGCAGACTATACCTGTGGTAAGAACTGGCAAACATCGACTTTTTAATGGCTTCTGTGAGCAATCAGAAAAAAACCCTACTTGACTTTGCAGTGTAAGGAGAAATGCAATTCTGAAGAGCAGCCGGGCTTTGGGACCCTGACCTTTGCTGATGGTACCCTTGGAGATAAACAAGACTAAGGCAAGCACTTAAGTGATACACAGGATAGAAAATATTACCTTAACAAGATGTATTTTATAGAGCTGTGTGTTTTTACTAGCAGACCATGATTAAGACCTAATGAAAAACAGAAACAGAAGTGCTTCTGAGATGGTGGAAACAAAATTTATTACCACCCCTGGTGGAACGGCAGAGGGATCTAAGCCAGTTTCCCAGCACCTGCTGTGCAGACTGGGAGCCGCTGGGAAGCGATGCAGCTGGCCACCTTGTGGAACATGCAGTAACACTCAGCAGAGATTACACGGGCAGGATTTTAAAGAAATTACACTCAAACCTGCGGAGTTTAGTTTTATTATAAAGGATTGTTTATACTGTGAACCTTCTAAGAAAGACCCTCACTTGCTCTAAGGGCTGGCTCACCAGTAAATAGAAAGCCATCACTGCAGAGCCGAATAGGATTCAGCTGTCCTTGATACGCGTTCCCATAAGAAGAAACAATTAATAGGCTTGAACGGGATAGCAGATGAACAGAAAACAGTTCCTATCAAACTCTGATCCTCGTCACTGCTCTAAAACACACTGTAAGACCCATCCCACTCATGAATGCTTTCTAAATGGCCCATTTGTTTAAAAGTCCCTTTTTGCTGTGCTGAATCTCCCTCCTAGAAAGAGAGCTACAGTTCACATTAATAGTAGTGCCGCAGCCAGTAGACCCCCTGCAAGCATCGCGCTCGTCGCTGCTGCGTTCACCGGCTTGCAATGAACTTCATTCCACACTGATTCATTACCAAGGAGAAGTCGCAACAGCAAATTCTTTCAGTCTCCCTGACTTGTTCATCTGTTAGTCAAATAAACAGAGGAGGAAGCCGGTTAATTTGGTAACAGGAAGGCTTTCCTCATTGAAACATCGCAGGCAATAAATAACCATTCAGTGGGTTTTCATTTGTTCTCTTGGTTATTCCATGTCTGTAACAACGAGGAATCATCTGGTGGTGTGTTTAAATGAAGCAAAAATATATATCGTCATTTGTACCGAAGTCATACAGGGGAAACCTAAGATGTTTGCAAAGAAAGATTATAATGGAAACTAAAGCATACCCAATTTATAACGGACTTTAATCCTTTTTTCTTCTTTCTTTCAGACAAGCTCATTACAGAAGGAGAACTGAATTTCTGCAGTAGCTGCCTTCGCTCACAGGCCTCTGATGAGCAATCAGCGCTGTGCACTGAAGCATGAACTTTATATGTGTACTGAAATTCACAGTTCAACAAATTCCCCAGATCAACCTGGAGATGGAATAACAACAGAATTAGATGTGTTATTACAGATAGTGACCCAACACCTTCATTCTTCGTCTTTCATTTACCTTTCCCTGTGCCTGCATCCAAAATGACAAGCTGAGTCTGTCTTCACTCAGACACTTCTGTGATGAAGTGTTTCATGAAATTTCTGCAGGCCAAAAATATTATTGCTTTCTTCTTAATTTTGATATTATTTTTCTTATGTTGCCATTCCAATAGAAGCCACACACAGATGGAAGAGATAAAGGAAAATGTCACATCATACAGGCTTTGAATTAAGATAAAGTTCTTGCATCCCAGATTTTTTCATATAGGAAAACACATGGAAGAACCTGCGTGTCTTACACGTGTCCCTCCCCTCCTCCCCGCAAGCCTGCCACCGTGTCCCTGGTCATCGTGCTTTTGGAACAGCAGCTCCAGCTCCTCTGCGTTGCATGAGCCGCAGTGATGGGCATCTCCATGACACCGACAACGGGGAGCTAAAACGCCAGCATCTCTGGGCTGACCCAACACCTGCAGCCAGCACAGAAGACAACGAACCGGTTCCTGTCAGAGTGGCCAGCAGTCTGCTGGGGTAGGCAGATATTGCTATTACATTACAAGGATTTATCAGGTCCAGCATTTTTAGCGTATCTTGGCTTCCCTTCTTCAAACTAGTCTGCAAGGCTTGCAAAGGCATTAACTTCTTTCCATGGCACTGGGGAGAAGGACACTGGTGCTCTTAGGGTTGTGGAAAGTGAACTTGATATCCATAGGAGCCTTTTTGACAAGATCCATTCATTTAATATATGGCAAAGTATATTATACTTATGTATGTATTCGGAGGCAAAGTAAGGCAAGGGTGTCAGTCTCAATTTTGGATTTACTCAAAGCACTTCAAGCATCTCTCCTACAGAAGATGGACCTAGGAGCAAGTCTTGCATTAGCCAGGCATTGCTGGGCCACCGTGACACCGGAGGGGTTTTCAGGAATGTGCTGCCCGACTCCTGGCTTGGAGAGCCTGTTTTCTAGAGCAGGACACCCCACTACGCATCACACGCTGCCAACCAGGCTGTCAGCGCTACGTCTTCATGAACACGTGAAATGTACAACACGGGTAAAGGGAGGAAGGTCGGGAAAACCATAAAATCAATATCTAGCTTTTTTTATTTTTTGCACCATTTATTACAGCTGTAACCAGCAGCAGACAGACAGACCCTAAAACCAGCTGCTGGGACAAGAGTATTTCGAGTCGTGCTTCCTGCCATGCAAAGGCCGCTGCAGCAGCTGTAAGCAGCAGCCTCCTGTCCCTGAAATTAGAGTTTCCTCACTTGTTGTGTGACCCCGGATGTAAGAAGATCTCCCTTTTGCCAACTGCAGAAGTAAAAAAGAACTTGGCCTTGAATAGCAGGTGATATTTTTATATTTCAGTTCAAGCGTTTTTCTTGGCAAATGAAAGGGGCTTTTAGATTTCAGGTGCCTCATAAAAACACTCATAGTAACTTTACTTTAATAAGCCCTATCATCTGTCATGTCTGGGACTTCAGACTTCTCTCACCTCATACAAGTCTTAAGCAAAAGTAAGACCAGCAACACCAGCAGGACAGAGTGTCTGACACTTCTTTTTTTTTTCTTTTGTTTTTTTTTTTTTTTCTTTTTTTTTTTGTTACGTTAACTCTTCCCCCTCTTCCTCCCTCTCCACAATTGGGTAATATTTCTAAGATTTTTGGTCACAAAACTCTCTTCTTGGAATACATATTCTATTAAATAAGAGTTTTTGGAGCTACATCCTTGACGTATGAGCTTAGTAAGAATGAATTTGTAATGGACCCAGTTTGTAGGGAAACGGCACTGCAGGGTGCACCCATCCCTGGGCCAAGGGGTGGTGGCTGTCACCTGCCTGCACCGACCATGTCTCACTGGTACAGCATCCAGTATCATCTGTCCTCACACAAGGCCTGTCAGCAGTGTGCGAGCATCTTTCCGAATGCTGGAGGGCATCACAACTCCTGCTGGCATCAGTAAACAAAACCACCCTATGCAATGATTTGTACGGATAAGAAACATATTTACTTTACGCACTAAAGGGATAAATACATTATCAGATTTTGAAACAGTCCCCAAAAGACAAAAGAAATGCTGGGGTGTCTGGGCAGCGCCAGCTTCCCCCAGCGGTGCTGCTCGAAGGCTCCTCTCCCGCTTTTGCCCCAGCCCCCTGCGCAGCGGGTCATCCTCTGTGCCCTCCTCCACAGCCATGGGCTCTGTGGGGCTCACCAGGCACTTCACGCACCAGCATTAGTGATGCCTTTCATTCAGTCCCCTAGCAAAGACGTATGTCCTGACAGGCAGAGAAGTGTCCCATGGTGAGTGCCAGGGTTTTCTCCCTGTCTGTTCCCCTTTCGAGCCCTGCGGCTGAGGTCTCCTTCAGCCCGCCCTTCAGGTTCTCCAATTAGTTTCCTAATTCAAAGCTACTGGCTCACGAGCACAGCATCACCCCCGCAGTTCTTCAGTCAAAGAGCCAAGGATGGTGGCATGCGGAGTCCCATCACTCAGCTTTATGACCAAAAGGACTTGAGTGTCCAAAAAGTTTAGGAGCCAGGTTAACACCTTCAGAGGTTTCCCCTCCCTGGTACCACCACAGCAGGGGCAGATTCCTCACAGAGCACACGTTTGATGTCGCACCAGTGATGGAAAATGTCCCCGAAGGTATTTTAATTAGTTCGAGCTGGCTTATTCTACCATAGGGGATCACAAAGGTCCCATAGCTTTATCATCACAGAGCTCTGAGCTGATGTGTCTGATAGCAGCCTGCATCAGATCTGTTTGCCATTAAATCATTAGCAGTCCATAAAAACTGAAAATAAATCAGGCTATTATTCACCAGACTTTGGCCATTTCCTAATCTCGTGAAACACACGAAAATAGCTATGCTAATGACACTGTTATGAATCCGGTTTTCTTGCTCATCATTACCATTTTAAAGTGGCTTAAATGGACTAGTAATCACCATAGCAACAAAGCAGCAGTCAGGAGGACTACTATCAAGAGAATTTGTTGTCTTAAAAGGGAATGTGGGGTTTTTACATCTTTTTAGTGAAACCTGGGTTTCTTCTGATTTTGAACACGGTAACAGACCTGAAAGAAACAGGAAGAAAATAAGAACATTCTCATGAAAACTCTGAATATCCCCAAATCTGCACTTCTTATTTATTGATGCAA
Organism: Chroicocephalus ridibundus; assembly: GCF_963924245.1. NCBI lineage: Eukaryota > Metazoa > Chordata > Aves > Charadriiformes > Laridae > Chroicocephalus > Chroicocephalus ridibundus. The sequence goes on from NC_086284.1 coordinate 203,202,256, forward strand.
AATTTAAGGGGCATAAACAGAGAAGCAAGTAGGAATTAGTACACCGGGAAGGATCTAAGCATGCATTGGGGTAAATCATGCATTCCAGTATCAAAAAGGCAATGTTGCACCTGGGAAAGCACACAAGCAAGGTTTGGAAGAAAACCAGAGTGTCTTGTTATACCTCAGGCTTCAGGGTTTTTTTTTAGAATGACTTTTCCTGCTTCTGCTGCCTCCTTCCATTGATAAACACTCACAGACCCTTAAAATGACTTGTCATGGTATACATCACAGTCTAACATCATTATTTTAGTTGTTCCTCAGACATTGGCAATCACAGCTAATTATATTAGAAATGAGATATAAAAATAATAAGAAAAGAAAAGTGTGTGCTACTGCCTGGCTTAAAAAGTTTAAATCTGTCTACAAAAAACAACAACATTGAAATAGCTATCATTGCTATTGACTCTTTTCTAGCTTTCCCTGCTTCTGGAAGACTTGATAGGTCACAAGAAGAAGCAAACTGAGTCAAAAAGATGTAACAAAACTGCTTAAAAGCCTCTCTCTCTCTCTCTTTTTTTTTTTTTTTAAATATTGAATCACATCGGTACATATACCAGACAATCTCTCTTGATAAAAACTCTTCCTGTGAAAACTGAGGCAGCTGCAGCTGAGGTCAGAGTGCTGGGATGTTCCTCTGCCACGAGCCCCTCACCAGTGCGTGGCAGCAGGGCTGGAGGCTCTGGGTGCTGGGCTGAGAAGCTGGGGGGAAGCCAGAGGCCAGTTTCTCATCGACCAGATCCTACCCCTTGCCTACCTTATCTTGCCCAGCCACCAACCACAGCAGGGCTCTGGGTTTCCCAAAAAGGAAGATAGCTCTTCCTCCCCAAAATGCCTGACAGCAGTTGTTCTATTTAGGCACTAAATAGGCAAAACAGACAGCGGGTACAGGCAAGATGCCCGCCCGCATGCAGGCATCGTTTGGCAGCCTTAGAGGACAGGGTTTTGCAGCGCACAGTCCCTTCCGTGAAAAGGCAGCAGTGAGTACTTTCTGCTCTGGAGGGGCTGCCCCTTGGTGTCCCGCAGTGCCACACAGCACGGGGACCATGCCCCGACAGCCAGGGCACAAGGGGGCAAACCCTATGGGGTTTGGAGCCCAGGGGTGAGCAGTAGAAAGCTACCCCCAGCCATACTGGCCAGCCCTGGTCTGTTCAAGTTACCGATTAAACACGACAGACAGCGCACCCTCAAAGGCAAAGACATTTTCCCAGCTATTTCCAGTCTGTTTGCCTTGCTGGAGCCTGAGGAAGCCACATACATCCTGCCGGAGATGAGGCCCCTCCATCCCTCCCCACCCCGCCTCCAGCTGCCAGACTTCTGCCTCGGGAGGTGCAAGAAATTATATTACTTGAGCTTTTAGCCTCCACCTTGGTACAAAAGCATCTCAGTATTACAGAGCACCTGGATTAACTGCATTGCTTCTCTTCTTGGAACGCACAAACATAGTTTTCTTCTCATAAGGGGATTGGGTGCATGTCAAAAACTTGCATCCCGATGCCACTGTAATCACTAGGTATGGAGACCTTTTCCAAGACCTGCATGTTGATCTGTAGCCAGATGCTATTTTCACCTCGCTGCTGCTGAGCGTGCAGAAACTGCCGATGAGCAGCTCTGAAGAAATACACTTCCTTCAAATTCCTGCCCTTCATTATTAAATACCAGCAGACAGACTCAGCTTCAGGTTGTACCCAGCTGTGCCCAGGGCTCGAGGAGGACGCAGGTCGTCTTTAACAGTGAGCTGAAGGCAGCGGGGCACACCAGGTGAGAGCTCAAAGGAAGACACATCCATTAAAATACCCACCCCAGAGGTCTCAGGGGTGGCCAGCTGAGCCATGCTGTGGGTGATGGAGACTTCCAGCACCAGCACAGCGCAGCAATCCTTGTACCCCATGGGGAAGAGTGGGTCTTCCCCATGCTTTCCAGGGGAGCACACCACTCTCACAGCTCCACAGGCTCCTGCGTGTTACCCACCGCAGCAGCTGACAGTCAAGTGCTGGTAGCAAAGGTGACTGCTGCTCATTAAAAACGTATAAAATTAGACAGATTACAGTGTAGGTCTTCGTAAAGAGAGCTTCAAAACCAACGTCTGATAAACGCACTTCAAATTCATCCCCTGCAAGGGCTTCCCTTTAAAATGGTGAAGTGCCTCACTCATCAGCTGAATTTCAGCAACAAATTACCAGAGGGAAATGGTTTTTAGGTCACCTCAGCCTCATCAATAGCAAAGTGAAAGGGAAAAGGTCCCCCGGGCCCAGGCTGGCCCAGCACAGCGCAGTGCCCCTGGCTCTGCTGGCCGTGCTTCTGGTCTCCAGACTGGGCCTCCCAAAAGGAGAGACCGGGCAGTTCCTGCGCTTCAGGAGCTGCACCAAACAGTATAAAACCAGACAGAAACACTCACCCTAAGAAAAAAGGATAAATGCTACAGGACAGGCGAGACTCTCCTCTGTACCGGTGCCCCTCTCTCCTCATCATGGCTGCTCTCTGCCCCGGCACAAGGCGCAGTGCGAGCAGCGCAGTCTGTCCCACACCGAGCCGGCACTTTTAAAACATAACAGACAAGATAAAATATGGAACAGGGTGGAAACAGGGGTAACAACCTCAACAAGAACTCTGTTTTGGTAAGACAACAGTTCAGTTTTTGACTGAAACCTTTCTGGCTGTAGCTGTGGGAGGGAAGAGCAGGACCCCTTCCACCTTGGCCCACCCACCAGTGGCTCAGGGACGGCGTTGGCCCAACACGCCAGAGGCACAAAGCCTGGGCCTTTCTGTCACTTGTCCCATCCAGGACAAGCTCAAGCGCGAGGGGGTGACGACTCTCCTGGTCAAAAGGAGCAGCAGTGACTTGTACCCAGCCGGGAGCTGCAGAGGGACAGCACCTCACTCCGACCCCTCTCTGTGCTGGGGGGACATGAGCTGCTCCGTCCCACCCCCGTGTACAGCCATGTAGGGGCCTGGAGTTCGGTGCAGGCAACCAACCCATTGCTAAAGCCAGCAGAGAAGCACAAGCTGGGCTTCAAGCCCGTGGGCACTGTGAGGGTCCTCTGGGCCGACAAGCTTCAGCAGCTCTGTCTCTTTGGACAACTGCAGGGATGGGCGCCCACCACAGGAGCTTTAAAGCACCTACATTTGGGATTTAATCCCTCTTGGGGACCCAACTTTGCCAGAAATCACAAGTCCGAGCGAGTTTGTCACCATCGTGCCCCCCCGTCACAGTGTGTGGCATCTCCCACCACGTGCTGTCAGTACCAGGAACAGCGTGGCCAGCAGCACCGGGGAAGCGATCGTCCCCCTGTACGCGGCACTGGTGAGACCCCACCTCGAGCGCTGTGTCCAGTTTTGGGCCCATCACTACAAGAAAGACATCGAGGTGCTGGAGCGAGTCCAGAGAAGGGCAACGAAGCTGGTGAGGGGTCTGGAGAACAAGTCTTATGAGGAGCGGCTGAGGGAGCTGGGGGTGTTTAGCCTGGAGAAAAGGAGGCTGAGGGGAGACCTTATGGCTCTCCACAACTCCCTGAAAGGAGGGTGCAGTGAGGAGGGGGTCGGTCTCTTCTTTCAAGTAATAAGCGATGGGACAAGAGAAAACGGCCTCAAGTCGCAGCATGTGAGGTTTAGATTGCATATTAGGAAAAAATTCTTCAACGAGAGGGTTATCAATCATTGGAAGAGGCTGCCCAGGCAAGTGGTGGAGTCACCATCCCTGGAGGTATTTAAAAGACAGGTAGACGTGGTGCTTAGGGATGTGGTTTAGTGGTGGTTTTGGCAGTGTTAGGTTAACGGCTGGACTCAATGATCTTAAAGGTCCCTTCCAACCTAGATGATTTTATGTGTTCAGATCTTCTCTCATCACCTGATCTGCCCTGAGCCACCCGATGCCATTGCCAAAATGACACTGCTGAAAGCGGGGAAAAGCGTCTCTCATCAGGGCTTTCTTGACATTAATGAAAAAAAAATCTAATTCTAAAAACAAGAACTAAGACTTAGAAGTAACTGAAACTGAGCACTTCTATTTTGATTTTATATTCTCCAGCAAAAATGTTACCAGCAAGGAGGATTATAATGCAGAGTTATAAAGTATCTTAGCCATAGAATAAACATATATAGCTTATAAAGGACGTTGTGTGAAGCATTTTCACATGGAGCTTACAGGTCAGGCTCCCAGAGCTGCCATGGAAACCTCTCACCACCAGCAGTGCCAAGGGCTGAGCCGTGGCCAAACCGTCCCCTCTACAGCTTGGTGCTGGTGAGCCCCACGGCTCGGACAGCTGGCGCTTTCGAAAAGCAGAAAGGCAGAGGTAAATACAGCAAAGGTTGGAACTGTTGGCTCCAGTGCAAGGACACAGATCTTGATGTGTTCAACAGCGAGACAGTATTTTCTTTGCAGACTAAGGGTACAAGGGCATAACATGAGCAGGACGTACCCCATCTAGATTTTAAAAGTGTAAGAAACTTTATATGCCTGAGAAAAATACTCATGCAGGCCTGTGCTGACAGGGATCTGGGAAGCCTGAGCTTTTTCCTGGCAACCGCTGCTGCTGGTACAACCTGTGGCACCTCTGCACGCAGCTTACGAGTCAAGGATGAGATTTTTTGCAAAGGTTCAGGACACCGGCACCACCAGCAACTTCCTTTTCACACAGGCTCACAACCCGATCCGGTAACTACCTGCATTTCATACCAACCCACATCTGATCCTCTGAAGCTGGGTCAAGTACAGGTCTGCCAAGCATCACTTAAAGAGATGATGAGCACTGGGGATAGGGGGAAAACAGGGAGAGCCTTGTGCTTCCTTAACGGGGCTGCAAGAAATAACACAAAAACCATTTCTGCCAGTTATTCTCCCCACCCGCTTTTGCTCAAGGAGGTACCACAGCTTCCCTCTGCCAAAAGCTCATTCCGGACCCAACCCTCTGGAAACCAAATTTCCCACCAGATTTAACTGAAAAGTGATTAACCAGCTAAAGCGGTTAATCACTCCCGGCCTTGCGATATTGCAGGTTCAAGGTGATGCCAGAGACATCCCCCAGCAATGGGAGCACCAGAGCGATGCCACCAGCTCCTGAGGCACGCGGTGGCCCTTGGTCCCTGCAGGAGCACAGGGCGGCTGGAGGCAGCTGCGGGGACAGAGATGGGGAAAGCTGCAGGAGTGTGACGGCTGGGCACAGGGGCTACGGGGCTGGAAAAAGAAGGGCAACCTTCACATGAATGCATCTGCTGTGCCCTGAAAGGTCAGGTTTTGGCCCATTTTTCAGTTCACACTGCTATGTGCCCACAGGCACAGAAAGGAAACAGTAAATCTGGAGAGTAACATAGGTTAAAAAAACCCAACACAAGAAATAAATCCCTTTTTATTTCAATTTAACATCCAAGATCCTTACTTGCGATTTTTAGGAGGAGAATGCACTGCCCCACAGATGACAAGTCTTCTGCTCCTCCTGCATGGATGCTCCGAGAGAACCATCCCCACCTGCCCCAGCTTCCCGGAGGGACCAGCTGGACCCACTGCAGTGCTGGGACCTGCACCAGTGCCCGAGACAACATCCTCAAACAAAAATCCCCCACAACCTCTCCTGAACATGCTCCCTGATCCCCTCCAACCATCCCTGCTCTGATTGCAACGGCCCCAAAAATTAGATGACCAACTACCACTCCTCTCCTCACCTTCTTTTTGCCAGCTCTGGTTGAAGCTTTGAGAGAAGGAGCAGGGAAAAAGTCGGTGCTTGAAGGAATCGGATTTAGCAGATTAAATGTAGCTCTAACAGCAGCATATGGACTCTGTAAATATCTGCACAATCAGGTTTTGTGCAGAGTCAACTTGCACACATAGATGTTAGTTTTAGCTCAGTTTTTTTGCATTATTCTTTAATATTATAAACTCGGGACCAGCCTTTAACGTGTATCCAATTCATATTCAAAAGTTACCTCTGAAGTCTGATGGACATTGCAAAACTGGAAAGGGGAACGGAGGCAATTCTATGTATCAGCTCTATTACAGACACCAAAACCATACCTGCAGCTGCAGATCCAAGGGCCGCTAAGAGAGCCTGTAGCAGCTTGGCTGAGCTGGAAAGGGAGACATACATTGCTCTTCTCACTGCTCTCAGGTCCCCTGCTGGCCTCCTGCCATTTTAGGAAGGTCTGGCGATACCTAGCGCTGGCATAAGGCAGGTGGCAGGCAGCTCTTAGTTTGGCGTGAAACCATTGTCAGCTTAAAATATTTGCTTAAGCAGAAGCCAGAGTTTGGGCTTTTCAAGAAGGTGTTTACCCAGCTGGAGCTGGAGCCTGGCACACCTGTAGAAGGAGGCGTTAAAGGGCTCCCGTCATCTCCAAGTGAGGAGAAAGCTGTACGGTGCACATTAAGTCTTCACTAAGCAGTCCGGCTTGTCAGGAATATAAAACAATAAACCTACTCAAACAGGAGGAATAAATTTAAGCATGAGTTAGCAGAGCAGTAAGTCCAAGGTGTTTGCTGAGGCCATACGTGATTTTTTTTGTGTGTGTTTATTTTCACAGAGAATCACAGAATGGTAGGGGTTGGAAGGGACCTCTGGAGATCACCTAGTCCAATCCCTTAAAAAGCCCCAAATGCAAGTGATACTCACCACACAGTGACCTCGCATGGAGACCATCATGGTCATATTTGAAAATGGCTGTTAGGGCAATACAATAAATCCACATTCTTCATATAAACATTCTTTATACACTTTTTGCTATATTTAAAAGCAGAGTCTCAACATATTTACATCTCTTTGAATACAGCATCTCCCCTCCTTCTCCAAAAGCCTTTCTGAACTCTGCTCAGCCACAGATGGTGGGGGGAGCACCCACAGCCATCACAAGTCCAGTTTTGGACTCAAAGCTGCCTGTCCCCCACATCCCATCTGTCCTCCTTTCCAGCAGACACCATTTCAGTCCTGCATCACTCAGAACAAATCCCAGGCTTAACTCCCCTCCCCTCCGCTGTGCTTTGCTTTCCTTGGAAAGCACCCAGAGCCCCTCATCTTGAAGAAGGATTTGAGCACAGCTGCCACCACTCCATGAGCCATGCTTATTTTGGGAAGTCGTAGGGGTTAACGCACCATGAGGAACGACCTGAAGCTCCATCTGTGAGCAGCAAGATGGTTTTCTGAGGCATTGTCCCTGCCAGGTGAGCACTGTGAGCAGTGATGATGCCCCGTGTACCTCTGGAAGCTTTCCTAGAGCATGCCCACTAACCAACACCATTCACGCGTTTCCTGCAGGCATCCAAAACATAAGGTATTGCAAGAAAAACACATCTGAATACAGGAAAGCCCGGCACTAATATACTAAACCCAACCCCCAAGAGTAAAGAAAGGTAAATACTACTGTTATATACATACTCCATGAAGAAATGTCCATTTCATCATTTCCCCCCCCAACCTTTTTTGCAGAGTTTCTTTTGTTCCCAAACGCTCCGCAGACAGCACCTCTGCAGATTTATAGACTTGCATGATATTTTTAGGGATTATTTGGTTTAGAAACAGCTCATGTGAGTTTTATTCCCTGTTCTTGTTGTGTGGCTGGTTAATGTTTGGCAGTGGCTAATGACGGTCAGAGGAGGTGATTTTTCAAAACGCAAAAATAACACCGAATATAGTTATTTGATTTACAGACTTAACACTAGGAGCACTCCTTCCCAAATACTTATCTGACCTGAAAAAAATAGGGAGAGGATTTTCAGAAGTTCTTACTGACTTAGCCGTGAGAGGTTAAGACCTCACCCCTGGGCACGGAGTAGCATGGAGATGCCTGAGCAAATACTGGCTCAGGTCCCGTCCTTCCCAAACACCATTTTGCAGCAGGCAGCTACTTCTACGTTTATTCCTCTACAGACAGGTTTTGTCTGACATAGGCTTGCACCAGGAAGAAAAGTGGTTTTGTGAAGAAGAGATTGTCCGCTTTGAAGAGCTCGCTCAGCGGTTCCAAGCAGCATCCTCTCCCTTCAGTTGCGCGGGTCATCGGGTAGCAAAGATGTGACACATCAGCATGAGAAAATGGAAGCCACCAAGTAATCCAAACCAGCAGAGGCAGCAATTTAGCTCCAATTTACAAAATGGAAGATGTAAGTGGTGGAGGCAGCTTTAGTGAACTTGTGGCATGTTCATCAGGACATGGTCAGTCAGTTATTGCTAAATAATCAGGACTGAAAGTATGAGGTTATTTTTGTCAGAGGAAGAAAACTAGAACAATGCTGAAGCAGAAAAACCCAGGCAAGAGGAAAGCGAGGTAAAATTCTCAATTCAAAACTTGAGCAGTCACGGAGACAGCAAACCAGAAATTTGGTCAATTTAGGAATGAAAAAAGAGCAACTTCTCTTCGGACATAATTCAGCTTGAACTTTCAGCTAGACTGTAAAGTAAAAGTCAGCCACAAAACACCAAATGAAGTGAGGATGAAGAGAAGTTTCTGGTCTAGGCACACACGTGCCAGTAGGATTTTATCCATTTGCACGAGATGATCCAGAGATGAACTAAAGAGCAGGGGATAAAGAAAAGGGCTGCAGTAGGTCAAATGGGCCAAGTGGGTTTGGAGGAATGTTTGTATATGCATTTGAAGAAAGACAAGAAAAAAACATAAAGGAAAACAAATATAGAGAATTAGGGGAGGGTGAAGCATAAGGCAGAAGCCATAGAATAAACAAATCCAGTATTTAATAGAAAAGCATAGTGAAAAAGGAAGACTGAGGGAACTCACGCTCAACATACAACTATTTTCCATGGAAACTGGCAAAGATGGAGCTTCAGTAGAGGATGCAAAAGCAGAGATTTTGCCTAATTCACATCTGAAATAGGCCGTGAAACTCACAAGGTAGAGAGAAGAGCCAGCTATTTCAACACAGAAACAGGTATTTTACCTTCCCCTCATCTTCCCTCTCTGTCTCCCAACCAAATCCAACCTGGCCAAACACAGCAGGCAGCAGTTCAGGCTAAATATGGTACCAAAGACACGTTCACAACAACCACATCCCTGAGGCACTGCGTTAAGCCCACTCAACTCCTAGAGCATCCACAGCCCAGTGAGGACTCTTGCTGCAAGGGAGTGTTCCCTTTGCAATGCCCAGACTTCTCTAACACAGAAAAGGAACGCTGCATCTCTTTCGTACTTTTTACTCACAATGTAGGAAAAATATTTGAAGGTCCGAGGTGAGCTAATAATCTGTGGGTAAAACACTTAGCTTATCCTAAAACTGTCTAAACAGAGGAATTCAGTGAATCCAGCGATTCAATAGAGGAACTCAGATTTAAAGATTACTTAAAAGTAACAGCAAAGAACCCCATCTGCTTCTGCAAGCTGAGTGCTGTAACTGTCCTCTACCGGTAATGCAGATACTGCACAAGGCCGTGCTTTTATCTGCTCGTCCGTGTTAAGCCTGCCTGTGCTGGTGACACCCTGTGGACCACCGCCAGCACTCCTCCTCTGCCTGCACAGGCATTACAGGGACACAGACAGCAGGTAAAGGGCTCATTTCAATTCAATTCTATTATTTCCAGGGGCTGCTAAAGTGAGCTTGAGAAAGCAAGTGCCACTTTCAGGATGACCGTCCCCTCCTCCCAAGTGCCATGCCGTCTACAGCCAAAATGAGACTTCCAGGCTCCACACCCTCCTTCCACGAGGCTTCAGGCAGGTGGGGTTGGATCCAATTGCTGCATGCACTGCTGTAGAGGCAACTTATCTTGTACAGATATTTAATGAAAAATGCATTAAAGCGGTACAAGAGGGAAGTTAAGTATTGTCAGAACAAGTTAAGTATTGTCAGAACACATAACATACCAGTTTAAAAGCACCATTACATCACCAGACGCATTGTTGCCACCATGAGAAACCAAAATGAATGGAGCAGCACACATTCACGACCGGAGGATCCGTCCCAGACCGATCTATTTCAGCTGAGCAAAACATAGAAAGGAGTATTGTAGAGGCAAACAAATAGGTCTGGATTAGATGGCCAGGCAGCTCACTGCCCGTATTATGTTCCTAACCACAGACAAAGGCCCCTGTACCCAGTGACCGCCAGCACTGTGCAGCAAGCCTCCCTGGCACGGAGCATGGATAAAGAAGCCCTGCCATTTATCCCCAGCGGGGTTAGAGGTTACACAGAAACACAGCCAAAAGCTCGGCAATTAGGTACGTGTCGGCGCGACCCATGAGGTGAAGCGACCGCAGATGCTGCGGAAGAACAGCCATAGCTGGATGTGAAACGCTCCTGCTGAGCACACCTCCTACAGACCTCTGGGGTGGCAAAGGGTGTATCCTCACCTCCAGTGCCCACCTCAAGCACAGGCTGCAGCCATTTGTTTCGTGGAGGAGCTCTGGAGACAGGAGTTTGTGATCCTATGCACAGCCTCGGGTCACCCACACCCTCTGGCAGTGGCAGCATCTCAGAAATCACCAGTTGCTTTTTCATCCCTTAAATTAACCGTATGATTACAAAGTGACAGATGTACTTACAGACAAAGATCTTACCAAAAATATATATATACACTTTCCAACACAGTAACAGGATTATTTAAAATAAAAGCATGTTCCTTCAAAAGCAGTGAGAAACAAAACCCACCCGCCCTCCCCCCCAGTGATGGACTCGAGGGGGCTACGAATCTGCCAAAAAGCACCAACTCACCTCGTTTCAAGAAATCCGACATAGTTTTGAAAGATAAGTTATTAAAGTTTGTAAAAAGTGTTAGCACAAAGCATTTTTAGGTTTATTTAAATAAAAATTATAATTTATACAAGACTTTTTAAACAAACAAGATTTTCTTAAAAAATGTACAGGGCAAATCATTTCATTATTTCAATTCTTCATACAGTATAAGTCTTTTGTCAAACAAAAGTTACACTGATAATGAATTATTTACAACTTCAAAATATAGACTCAAACTTCAGACATAAAAATTTTAACATCCATTATATTTCAATGATTAGTAGAAATTAAACATCTGCCAAAATGTACAGAATTCAATAAAAACTACCAGTGTTTTTAATACAAGTTTAAGTAGCCAAAAAAAAGTACATCCTTTCATCTCTTCACGATCGGGTAAAATCTCTTTTCTCTTTGTCTGCAGGAACACGGGTAGGGATTTGCTGCTGGCGTCCTGTGTGATGTTGCTACTAATTAAGAGCTTGTTTCATTCAATCTTGCCTCACAAAAGCTACAGTGCACAGAAAGGCATGATTTCATATTTCAGCTTTTTTTTTCCTTTTGAATTTAAATGGTCACCGATAAAGAATTAAAGCAGTCAGTTTTCATCTCCCTTTTTTTTTTCCTCTTTAAAAAGGGACTCAAACTAACCAATGCACTTCTAAAGAAGTTAAATCCAATTACACGTGAATGATCCAGCAATGAACCACAGACATCAACAGAATTGCAAATATAAACAGCAAACAGACAGACAGAATGACAAGAACATCACTTTCTGCTATTAGAAAGTAGCACTTTACATTAAGTGGTACGAGCCAGCCTGTTACTGAAGTACAGCAGACTACACTGCAAAACTACGTAAGAAGATTGGAATTTAAGGTGAACTTCAGTGTAATTATACAAGTCAAGTATGTATTTACTCCCTGCCCATCGCCTCCCGCGAGGGTGCAGCAGGAGGACGAGCACAGGGTTATCTTCTAGTGTCTCCGATGTTACGTACACCACAGGAGCAGTCAATGGAGCAGGAACCTGGACAACCCAACGTAAAGTGCACTTTGCAAAATATGTACATAGATGTTTGTCAGTTATATTACAACTCTATTTAAAAAAAAAAAAAATCCAGTCTGTTTCCTATATATTAGAATGAAACAACATTGCATTGCAGTTTGCACCAGGTTTACTGCTTTAAGAATTGTTAATTTTTATGTTCGCACTCTTAAAAGTGTGGATTAATTTCAAACGTCAACACATCAGATTTTGTAAGAAGTTTCCAATTTCTTTCTCCAGAAAAAAAATTTTAAGAGCATATTGTACGCATGAGGCATTCCAGTCTGGGAAAAGGGTAATGATCTCTTTTCTCTGTCTCCAAAGGTACGGTTAATGGTCCTGGCACCGCCAGCATAGGACTTACAGCTCCTCCAGGAACCAGAAATCCAGGACAACCCTATGTGCCAGGACTAACCAGTGAAGGGTGGGAGCAGGAGGAGGTAATAAGTGCAAGTCAACTGATTTCCTACTGAAACTGCTGTCATGATCAGAGTGAAGGTATAAATTACACTTGAAAAATGATACAAAAATAAGAAAAAGAGCATGCTCTTTGTAAAAAATATAGTTTTGTGTTTCTTCAAAAAAAAGGATAACCTTAAACACACCCAAGGGATTTTGTTCTTAAGACAAAATGAATGAATCTGATTAAGATTTATATAACATTAAGCGATTTTAATGCCTATTTGTTAGCCACACTTACTATTCAAGGAAGCTTCTGGAAAGGAAAGCCAAATGATAATACACAGCAATTAAAAAAAAAAAAAAAGAGATTAATTGATTTTAAAGTAGGTTTGATGAGAAAAATTTAAGATGGAGGATTTTTACTTAAACATAAAACCTGCACGTGTAAAGTGAAGAAACTGTCAAGCCACATCCATATTAGATGGTGGTAAAATGGATTTCACACCAGCTTCACTTACGTTTTACGTTTTCAGGCCCTGAGTTACACCAACCTAAGGAGGTGTTAGAAAAGCACCCCTTTTTCAGGTCACGTAAAGACACGGTCAAGTGCTACTCTAAAGGGAGAACTCAAAAATAGCATTTTAGCCATTCTGGTGGATTCTCCCCCATTCGTGTTCACATTTCCACCCAGGGCACAGAGTTTTACCCCGGTAGCGTTTCACTTTACAACACACAACCAAGTCATAATATTCAACAGTGTTTCTTCATTTCAGGTTCATATCACGCCTCTTCACGGCCAGACTGAAATAAGGTTTGTACAGTTTGACTGCCACCTTCTTCATCACTGCTGCATTTGGTGAGAGATAGTTTTTAATTAAACTGTGCTAAGTGTTAAAGACCTTTTGGTGTTTGTCTCCCCTCTCCCTCCTTCATTTTACCCCTTTCCCTATAAAGAAAGAAAATTCTTGTTTAAAAAAGAGAAAAAATATCCATGAAATTAAGTCTCATTTTTACATAAGAATTTGCATCTCCATTGCCTTTTTTGGGGACGTTCATATAATGTCTGGAGTCATCCACACAACTCAAAAGACACAGCAAAGGAAAAGACATATTGGAAGGCTTGGCATAACTCCTACTGTGCTTTCATGAAAATGCAAATAAGATTCTAAACCTCTCAGATGGGTGCTATTATATAGAGTATAAAAGCTTTCTTATATTAAAGACAAAGGTCAATATGTGCTTTGCTGCTAAAAAGGCCTGAGAGAGTTTAGAGAAGGAGCACAGCCTTCCTGTTTTACCTGGCAGTTGGGTTCGATTGTTACTAAAATTTAATTTTGCAAGGGGAGAGACAGCAATATACCAATGCCCCTCAAATTACGCTTTGAAAAGGAACTAGTGCTTTCAGCTGCTCTCTTCTAGTGTTATTGTATTACAAGGTAACTCCAGACAAAAGCCAATTTAAAAAGAAAAGAAGAATCATGTCTCAGTTTAGTTTCATTATTCCCACCTCCCCTAAGACAAAAAGCCTGCAAGTCTTTAATGCATTAACATACAAACACTTTGTACATACAACATGTACAGTAGTTGAGCCCTTCCATGGCAAGTATCTACAGAAATACAAATATACGATGCCTAACATTTTAGGAACATTTTGGTGCCCTCTTTTATAAAAAGTATCTGCCTGCCTTCCTTCCTCTTACTTTGGTTTATCAGGAAAGGAAGATATAGTTACAAACTTTCTCTCCAATTCATTGTACAAGCAATTTAAATGTCTATGCAGGAAAAACTGAACGTAAGCAAACCGGTAAAATACCCTTCTGCAATGCAAGAATTAGCAAGAAGGAGTTATTTTAAGTGCAGTTATAAATATGGAAATACTAAGGATGATAATACTTCCTTGGTGTCGCCGTCAGTTTTAATAAAGAACCCAATTAAAAACTCTGAGCTGTAGAAAGAGACTTCAGGCTGCTGCAGTCATCATTCTTACATCTCGGGGAAAAATAACTAAGACAAAGGGACAAACATATCCCTCGTGATATCAGTAGCGTTAAAGGGATCAATCTGTTTCACTTTGTTATTTAGTTAGCTCTCCAAGTATCTTCCAAGCTTTTAATGTCAGTAAATAAACATTAAAAGTGCTTAATGTGCAAGGCTAATAGTGATGATAGCACTTTCACCGTTTTGTTTCATTTTGTTTTTTCTTTTTTTTTTTTACAAAAACCTTAAAAACAAACATGAAGGCATATATAAAATACACTTGATTTATGTAACAGATAGAATATAAACCACCAGACAAGAAAAATTATTGCAAAATAGATGAGGATGTTCATTTTTTTTCACTACCAAGTTGTAAAATAAGAAAGTTTCCTTTAGATCTTCTAAGGTAAGATACTAGCTCTCACTGCTTGATGATGCAGAGGTTATTTTCACATACTGGTTGAAAATTGTCTCAAAAGCTTCATCTCTGTGTACCATGGCACCAAACACCAGAGGCTGAATGACAGAAAAAAAAGATCACGTCAGTCTGGAAAAGAAAAATCTTCCTCTAAGTATAGTTTTGGCCAAATCAATAGGAACAGGTGATGAACTGTACTCAAAGTCCATTAACAAAGACATAAGAATCTTTTTTGCTACTAAATCCTTGGATATATGGCAGATTTTCTAAGATTTTTTCACTTCTCCATCTTCTTCTTAAAACAACTATGGCATAAAATGAGCATTAGCAGCGGAGAACACTTCAACCCTCTTTCCTCTCCATCTGCTCAGTGCATGATTGACCTCTGCCTTCACTAAAGATTTTTTGAAGTCTTTATCAGTGTCTCTGTTGCGGCTCATAGAATATTTATTTAGGTAGATGAATACTTTCAACCTTGTAATTAAGAAGTAGTTCTCAATATTACACAACAGGCAGAAAGCCTGGTACCACGGTCCTGTGACTTGGAGAAAAGTTATTTATAGGTGATTAGTTTAAAATAAGGTTCAGTCATATGTTAAGAAAAGCTTCAGTCGCCCAAAGGGTATTTGAGGCTTAGAGAAGCTTAAATCTTTAGCACCACAAGACTGAAACAAGACAACTGCATCTGAGTGTCAGGCCCTTCCATCCCAAAGCCTCCTCACCCGCAGATACTCTCAAACCACCAAGCTTTTCGTTCCAGACTGCACGGCAGAGCAGTCACCGTGCTCCTGATGAACGACGCTGGGGAACAGTCAATGGAGGATGTGAAATAATGAAGCAAATCTTTCTGAAGTGTTACAGTAAAATAGTCCAGATCCAGTGGAACAAGCTAATAGTTTAAATTAAAATTCCGAAGACAAATATACAGAACAATAGACAACTGAATTTAAAAACCAAACAAACAAAAAACCAAAAACAAAAACCAAGAACAAAACCCCACTGGCATAAGGCAAAAAAACCCCCTTTATGTTGGTGCTAGCCAGAGAAGGAAGACAAAAAGGACATAAAGTCAAGCACAGCAATACAGATACAGCCAGCTACTTACTTTTTGTGTAGATGGTGTTGATACAGCAATACCCATCCCTGATCCCGGGAGAACAGAGAGCACTTTATACTAAAAAGGAAAAACAGAGAGCAAAGATACCTTATGTCCTGAACAACTGCAAAAGGTGCTAAGAAGGTTACTCAACTCGTCACCAGTGTGTGTATCCTCCCAGTCACAACTAACAGACCTCTGTTAAAAACAAGAGGAGGACAGACGCTGTTCTTTGACCCCGGAGTCAATGGGTACAGCATCGCCCGTACAGCGAGAACCTGACCCTCCTCTTCCTCCCATGCTCCGCGGTGGCACCCAATCTGCCTGCCTGAACCGTCCCCATCCCTGAACCGAGCACACCGGTACCACCACGGCGCATGTGAGCTGGCCCAGCCACGACGGCAGGGACCATGCCTGCAGCTGGATGGTGAGGGCAGACAGTACGGCCCGGCCCCACCTGTATATACCTATGTGAGAGTGTGCCTGTGACCATCACCTACGGGTTTCCCTAGAAGTAACATTCATCCACTGTTTAAAGGAGCAGCAAGCAGACCAGAAAAAAGCTTCTTTTTCAAAATTAAATAGACAAACAGGGTATGTATAGGCTGTTTGTGTTTTTTTTTTTTTTTTTCTTTTTCTTAAGAAAGTCTGTGATGCTAAGAAGGAATATAGTTGGCTGAACTGGGGAACATCCCCAAGGGGGAAGAGACCCCAAGTCTGGCCTGTGTTTCCCACCCCCAAATAAACTCAGGCATAGTATTTTTTTATGCTTGGCTGGATGATCTCTGTCTCATCTTCAGTAAAAAAGCTACGCAGATGCCAAAGGACCTGTATGGCAGTAAAGACCTACTAAACAACGAGCCAGCATTACTTCGACTATGATGTTGAAAACCCATCAATATGAATTATGAATTCCAACGGGAATGTTCAAGTTTTGCATAAGTTGTCTGCTTTATAGACGTGATATAAATAGAAGGAACTCATTTGAAAATCTGGAGGTATTTAAGCAGCAGACATCGGGCTGAGGTGTTTCTTTGCACAGCATGATTTAGTTTGTGGCACTCCTAGACACACGGCATAGTAGAAAGCAGGGGAATCTGCATTTAAGAGTACAACAAGTTCAGAGAGAGTAACAAAAAATGACATTAAACACCACAGACAGTGGTGCAAGGCACCAATAGAGCCACTGGTGACTGCAGGCTGATAAAACTCGACCAGAGGAAGGATCACATTGTACTTGCCATGCTTCTAACCATCTACTTCTTGACTCTGTTAGTGACGGGACCCCAACTAGATGAAACTCCAGCCCGATCCAGTCTCGCTATTCCAATGATTTACCTTCCTCCACTGACAATAATCCCTCATCTCTCCGAGGCATCTACTTTTAAGATGGGGCATCTACCAATATCAACACCCAAACTGAAGTTAGTATTTACACAATTCCTGCTAACAATAAATCTTAAAGCCTACACAGCTCTAGTCAATGCAGAGGTTAAGAAACAACACTATTTTTAAAATAATTCAGGAGTGTAAGGGTTTAGTAAACTACTTTGTTTTCATAGTCATAGTGAGTTTGCTTGTGCTGAGTCCAAATGGCTAAACAAGCAGTTCTGGGAAACATACTTGATCAAAAAATTACATTTTACTTATAAAAATTATCAATGGTATGCTTTTTCAAAATAACATAAGCAGAAGAGCAAAATACGACCAGCTGAACAGAAAACCAGCTTTCTCCCCTATCTGCAGACATACCTTTTGAATATCCGTTATATCCGTTAGCTTTATAACTTTATTTCTTTTAGATGAGCCGGATTTGGAGCTTTCAAAGCATAAGTAACTGGAGACAAGGAAAGAAAATGCTCATTTTGATACAGTATTCTAAAATAAAGCTCTTAATATCCCTCCTGCCACTTACGAAGTTTAAAATCTCACAGGTTAAACTCAGCTTCAAAAAAAAGAAAGAGTCACGCAACACGCAATTCAGCTATGGCTTCTAATTTAGAGCAAACATTTGTAAACTCTAGCAACTGGCTAATGTGTCTGAAAGCCCAGAAAATACAGCACGCGGACACAGAGAAAATCCTGTATTTATATTACTGCACCGAATGGTTAAACTTGACAAGCATTTTAAAGACATGGGAAGCATGTATATCCTTAAACAGTTGAAATACCAAATCTCAAAAGGCTTATAAATCTTTTACCATCCTAAAAGAAGATTAATGGAAAACGCTGCATTAGTTTCATGTTTATTGTGATGCAGACAAAAGCTCAGATTTCTGAACGCTGGAGAGTGCTCTCCATCACTAGGTGACATTGCATACAGATGAGTTTTACTTCCATTCATTACACTCCAAAGGAATTTCAGTGCAAGACGCAAACAGCAGTGATGATAGTTATCCAGCCCTGGGAGGCTGGGGGGTAAGTAAGGATTAAAAAAAAAATGGAAATCAAGTACTAGTTTTGAAACCAAGGCTTGAATTCCTATTTTCTTTTTGTTGCGCATTGTTTCAAGGAAGATATACATTCAATTTGACTTAAAAAAAAAAAAAGAAACTAAGAATATTTGCCAAATAACCATTGATCACAACTCTCCAAACACACTTAGCTTTTAGGCTTCTTCTTTAGTATATATTTAGTGTGTTATCCACATCAAGAACTGCAGCTACTAACAACTGACTACTCTCCATTCCTACACAAGCCTTTCCAAGGCAAAATCACATTTGTTAAGCATTACCACGCCCCAGATTCAGCTCTCCCTCTCCTACAGTGCTTTCTTCAGGTTTTATAGCACCATGAAAAGGCATTTTTGTTTCAAAATATTGTTAAAGGATTACTTTTAGATTCATGGGGTTTTAATGTCTGTTGCATTTCCCTCTTAACATATGTGTAGAGTGCAATAACTCACTTTTCTGTGACATATAGAACTCCATTTCTGATGTAGTCTGTAGGCATCTTCCTATCTCTGTTAATCAAGCAACAGCGCCAGCCATTTTCACACACTGAAAAAGTCATAACAAGAAATCTTACATTAAGAAAAAGAAAGAGACAGGCATAATCCCCAACAGTTTCCTTATAAAACAGCAGAAAACACTGAAAATTAAACTTCAGCTACCTAAACCTAAAAGTGTTTAGAAAGAAAAGCCTAAATAAGGTGGTTTTAGGCATCATAACATTTGTTTTAACACTAGTTTTTAAGAAACTCAAAACAAAAACCACACACAAAATCATTCCCTTTAACTTGACTATTCCATTTGTATTACCACAAAAGGCACAGCAGGCTGTGCATTCTCTTAAAGAGCGGCAAGGATGTGGAATGAAAGACACTGTCTCCATTCATCCTAATTTAAAGCAAGCCTTTTTAATCAAATGCTTATACCTGTACATTGCACAGAAAGGGAATTCGACTTTAAACTGTTCTTGGCTTTTTAGAAAATATTCTACCAATGTAGCCTTCCTGTTGCATAATACCTGCCAAAGGACGCTCGTTTTCCGACAGGTTAAAAACTTCATGGAAATTCCCCCTCTTGGTGGTATGAAAACGACTTGTGTCTTCATCTTTGCTTATTCCAGTTGGGGTGCTTGAGCCCACGTAACTTCTGGATGCTGCTGTTTGAAGCTGCAGAAAAAGAAACACAATTCCAAAATCTGAACAGCAACATTGAAGCTGCGCTCTTAAAAATCACTTCGCTAACTATTCTTCCTAAAAAAATCTGTAATGCAACAATTTTCACTAATTACTTCAATAAAGTTAACTTAGGACTATTGCACTATACTATTGCTATAGCTCAAATCTCTAATATGCTATCTGAAGATCACCTTTCAAAGTGCTGCCCTTTGATGGACGCCCTTTGCAGGGGTGAAAGCACATGGTGCTAGATGTACCTATCCTAAAATACCATTTTTCTACAGTAAAGGGTATATCTGAGTAGACACAGCTAAGTCACTGCACACAACTCCAATTACTATACTAGTGAGACTAGTAACAGTTAGTATATTATCAATACTTGGCTTGTCTTCAAGAGACAGACCAAGCCCAAAATATTATTGCACAAGAGCAAACAAAGAAAAAGCCACACAAAACTGCATCAGCTCATTAGTAACACAGATGCTGAAATTGAAAGGAAGTTTTCCACGCTACGATCCATACCTTTTCATGCCCTGACAGCTAGCAGGAAAAGAAACAAACAACACAAATGTGACAGTGACAAAAGAAAAAAAGTGAAGTCTATTTAACAGTATAATATATAGAATAAAACATGAACTGAGTGAAGCTGCAAGATCTTGCTCACAAACCAAGAGACTACACACAATGAATGCAATTAAAAAAAGAAGAGTTATCAGTGGTTAGAGCACACCAGTTCAGTTTATTCAGGTTGCGTTAGAGCCATTGATCTTTCCTTTGCTTTGAAGTTGCACTGAATTTTGAGTGTGTTGACACGTGAAATAAAATTGGAATGGTTGTCAGCATCCTTTGGGGTGGGGGTGGATAAGATAGCATGGAGTTCTTACAACCAAAGTACTTGAGTAAAATCTACTTTTAAGCAGAGCTCCTGAACCACAGGAGACTGCCCTGGCAAAGAAGCCTTGCTTCTGGAAGGATGGTGGGCAGTTGCTTTTGGAAAGCTTGCCTGCACTTGGCTTCTTCATCTTGGTGGGGCACCACACGATTCCAAAGGCTGGCTTTTGTCATCGAAGCATAAACAGCTCCGTTCTTACACATGCAGTTAAACAATTGGCAAACTGACAACATGCAAGCTCAGGACTAAGCCCTTCTTCTGTAAAGGCCTGATGCTGTTGGAGGCCAACCGGCCTCTGCTGCGTTTTTTTTGCTTGTAAGTTGGCAGCACTCAACACTTTGCAGGATTTAGCGCTAACAAAAGCCATCCAAAGCAAATGAAAAAATGCGCACTGCGATCGCTGACTAGAAACCAGACTGACAAAACAGGCAGAGCAGAGGGTATTTACCATCCAGCTTTTAGGGTAACTGTAATACAACGATGCCTCGGGGGAAAAGAATAAAGAAAGTTGACATGGAAAGCAAATGGTTGGTGATAACTGTACTATTGCTTCAGTTACTACCCTTTTGTGGAGCCCTTAGCAATGACTGAGCCCCTGGAACCAAGAAAAATAATTGCTTCTCCAGCAATTTGTGTACAAGTAGAGATCAGATGAATTTTTTGGAAGGCTTTTTTGGACAAGTTATTTGGCTTCATATGCACATAACCAGGTGAAGCTCCATGGCGCAAAACATACAAAAGGTCAAGGCAAGAGGTCTAAAACTTTTTGGGTTGGAATGAGGATTATTCTTGCTCTCTGCTATACTGCTTCGTACCTATCCATTATATAAAGAGATTAAAAACAGGTGTTTAAACTTCAGTATACCACATGCCATACGGTGGCTGAAGATTTGAGAATGTTTGGCCCTTACTTCTAGTCCTTCCTAACACAGGCAAATGTTTCCTCTGCCCTTAAAAAAGCAGCTAATTTACCCGTAACCACCCAGGCTTGACACAACCTATGGTTGATTACTACAAAAAAGCATTGCATCCAATTCTGATAAGCCTTAAATGTAACTGGAAATGACTGGATTTGTAATGCTGGAAGAGCCCTGACTGTCTAAAAACGTCACCAACAACCTGGAGGTGGGAATACCTGGAGGTATTCCTTTTCACTTGATCTGTCACCAGCTTTTGACATACAACCTTTACCCATCTGATACTGTTGTCAGGATTGTTCTCTAAGGACACGGGGTCAGAGTGGTGGTATAGGCAATGAATATTGCATTGTGTCTAGGTTTACGGTGTCTTGTATGCTGTTTAATGATAAGAAGTCAAAGCAAAAGCACGTGTGCTGGAACTACATGTTTTTGAACTCTGCCTTTTCTATGAAAAAAATCTGAAACCTATTTGGTTTTTACATTTTTGTAGAAAAATCTACTTTTTAGACTGTGAAGCTCCCAGAAATCTCTCAAGGGGTAAGAAAGTGTGTCTGAAATTATTGAGACCAAGTTAATGTTTTCAAAGACATTTGGAAGCAGATAATGCAGCTGCACATCCTTTCCAGGCAGACAAGCCAAGCCCGTCAAGTCAGACACAGTAGAACCAAAACCCTGGTCTACTTTGTCAAAACTTAAGCCATAAAGAAAAGCCAGAAGGCATAATTAGTCTTTAAGTTTATGGATTCAAGTTCAGCAATTCAGAGCCCTTCCACCTCTAAGGCAGATTAGTGAGACCCAGCAAGAAGCTGCCGCCACCACCACAGCGTGAGAATGATAACCTGTAAACTCAAGAGGCACAGAAACTTTTAAGCCCATCTTCTGCAAGCAAGAGAAATACAGGCTACGGATGGTTCTGTCCAAGCGCTCATTCACCTCTCTCGTCCCTTAGAAAACAGGAGCAAAAGACTCACATTCAGTAAGAGATTGTATTTGTCTTCTATTTCCTTCTGAAATACTCAAATTATGCTGCAGTTATCATTTTACCACCAACTGCATCATCTCCCCCAGAACTCTGTATTTCTTCTTTTTCTTCTTTTTGACAGGTTAACAACCGAGGGTTCAAGTGTTTAACCCTCCTGCTCTCCAGTTGTGCATCCAGGCCGAATTATCGCTGTCTTGCACATTTTAGTCACGGAGTTTATGACAGTGCTCAGATACCCCACGAATGCAACTAGATATTGTGATTGGAGGCATTAAGCAAATGCTAAAATGGGATTAGACTGAATTTTTATTACTGGCATTTTTTTAACTAATCAACATTGACAAATGCAGGGATATGGAAAAGCGTGACTTGCTTTTCAGCGATCATGTCAAGCCCCAAAATAATTTGCAAAGATGCACAAAACACAACACTTACAGATTTAACTATGAGATTTTAAGAACAGAAGAATTTACTGTTGGAATACCAGCATGGTGAAAAGTCATTTATGACAACCTGCTAAAAGGTCACCTAATACAAATAACCATAAGACATAATGCCTACAACTATAAACTTATTTATTACCTCTGTTAAGGCTTATCCCCTTAGTAAGCTGCATATTATACTCACGCCTTTTTTATTTATTTTTTTTAACTAACTGTTCTTCAATCTCAACAAGCATCTGAATTTCCACTGAAAAAAAATGTCTGAGAATAGAGAAGGGGAATACAAAAAGAGTAAATTTTGACAATAAAATCACACAGAATGTATGCTACAGAAGTTGATATGAATATGGATGGTGTTATTTTTGTGTGTTTAGCTTCATATGATTTCCAGTATATGTATATATATTGATAGACACATTTTGATAATAGATTCCTTTCATATAAGAAACAGAATCCATATAAAAATTCTGTGGATCTTGAAAATAATAAAAAAATAGAACTAACATTGACTGTTAGGATTTAATTAACCTTCCCTTTAATGTGCTCTAGTCACTGGGGAAAAGGGAAAGGGAGAAAGGGATCTGATTTTCAGATGTTGAGAACAGAGGGACAAAAAGATTTATTACCCTTACCCGTCTCGACACTGTAGCATTAGACCTTTCTTTGAGCTGAGGATCTGTTGGGAGACTTGTCCAGATGATATAAGGAGTATCATACTTAGCTCTTAGTCTGGGGCATCGTTTGAAGATAAAATCAATAAGGAAAAACTTGATTCCAGCATAGAGTCCTGAAAAAAAGGTCACTTTAGTAGGCACGTTGAAGGAGCATAAAGAACATCACTGTTTTGATCATGTTTTATCAAATTCACGAATGGAACCAAATTCTATATCTTTGGTCATAGTGCTAAACCATTCTCTTGGTTTTAATATTTTAATATTCTGATTCTTCTTCCAAAGACAGGAAATTATTTTTCTTTTCGTCTCCTGCCCAGATTCCTTCCCCCCCATCCCCAGTTCTTTTAAACCACTTAGGTAGCTTCTCATTATTCAGAAGAACATTAAAATAATTCAAACATACATTCCTTATTACCAGAAGCATTCTGAAAACATGATATACTTCCAAAACAGAAAACATGCCAGAGCACTCAACTCTGCAGCGCCTTGCAAGAATTTAAATGGCAACAGAGGGCTCTCATGTACTACATTAAACTCTATCTTCCAGTAGTACAGTATGTCTTCTTATCATATCCAAGATATTTCCTTGCATTCTGCCAGATTAAAAAGGGCTTGAAATACTCTCTCAAAACTTCACTGAATGCAATTCAGATCTCTTTCTAAGAGTCAGAGTAAAAAGATAATTCCTCACGCATCTAATTCAATTGCCACATCAAGCACACCTGCATTTATGTTCAAGCTAACACAAATTGAAGTTCAGTGCCGATAAAAGTAATATTCATTTGATTGTATCATTACTTTAATAAAAAAAAAAAAAAAAAAGAGAGAATTCTTGGTTCACAGGATGTGGCTTCACATCTTAGAGAAAAGATACTGTCATCCTGTAGTGAGAAAACCCTCTTTTCCCAATTCCTAGCTGAGACTTTAAGTACCTGCAGCTTCACTCACAGTAATCTGTTCATTTTGTCCAGTCTATCCTCCAAGTTTTACAAGTCGTCCCATTAACCCTTCCATTTTTTTCCAGCCCTGTCATCTTCATGCCTGTTATGTGATCCCACATATTTAATTTGCAGGAACAGTTGAGCAAAAAAAAACCCCAAAATACAGGATTTCCCAGAAGCCTTACAGCCGACAGTCTGAAGAGCTCTGCTAATAGCTCGTCATAAACTTCCCCTCTTCAAGAAGTGAATGCATTATCCAGTCTTTTTCTATTATATTATGCATCCATTGATGTTTTTCCAAATGAACGTGACAAACAATACCCATCACAATGAAAATACTTCGAAATGCTGCATTATTTATTAATGCAGGCTTTTCTTAAACTCTAAAATTCTCCCTCTAAAGATCATGTTAAGTTTTAACACATTAAGTCTAGACTGTAACAGGTCAATTATTTATTGTGTTTACCCATTGCAAGTCCAATAATCCTGTAGGGCAAAAAGCAGGATGCGATAAAAGCTGCCCATAGAGTAATGTAGAGCTTCTGTGTTATTTCTGGCTGGACCCACATGAACAAGCTGAAAACAAAAAAAGAAACAAAATTTTATTACTAGACATTGGTCAAGTCTTGTTTTAACAGGAAAAAAAGACTCACGTCAGATAACTTACTTTTTAATTTTTTCCAGTATGTCTGCCATCTTGCCAAAAAGGTTCTGCATAAGAAGCAAGAGAATTAAAACCAAGTCCTGCACTATTTTGGTTTTTTTTTCCACATAACAGAAACCAACAGAGTTATCTTACAGAATAAGCAATTCCCAGAAGTGATTTTTTAACTAATTTTTATCCATTTATGTACTTCACAATTGAGTAAATACAGAAAAGGATAGGAATACTCTACGACTTCCATCTAATTTAACATCTTGTTCTGTAACTCATGATTGATTGTTAGAAGTGAAGCAGCTATTTGACCCCACTGTCATGAGTGGAAAGTGTTTACATCACTGCAAAAATTTTAAATTAACCTGTCAATCTAAAGTTACGAGCTTCTGTCAGTAGGCAACAAAATGGGAAGTTTCTTCACACGTTTTGAGCACTGAAATTTCAGGAAATGGTTACTGAGTTCATCAAGTGTTGGACTGTTAGCTTCTTTGGAAACACACCACTATCAGGTTTTTGTAATACAACCGTGGAGTTGCTAGATTCCACGTCATTCCAACAACTGTTGATGCAAACCGACCCCTACTCAGGACTAAGAGGGTTATTCTAAGAGCCATCTTCTCTAACCCATTCTTGCTGTCACAGCACCTGTAAATTTCACCTTCCCCATAAATTTCCAAAGGTATTCATATAAACACATGCACCACCACCACCAGCAGGAGGGAGATGAACATAGAGAAAGATTGGCAAGAAAAAGATAAGCTACTTCAGCAGCAGCACGTCATTAGACATGGCACAAGCTGCAGTTCAACGGGATGGTGGAGTCCCTCAGCTGCTGGGATAGCTCATCAAACTGATGGAGGTGGGAGAAAACCTTCCTTCACCCTCTCCCAACAACCAGTAGATTTCAGGGCTGGGGGTGGTGTTTAAAAGAGGCTATTTCAGAGATGCTGTACAAGCTGTTGAATTAACACACCTAAACAGACAGCAGCCTTCAGCTAAATCTTGAAGGAATAAGGTCTCCCACACCAGTTTTGTGACTAGCAGATTTGGTATATGGATCCACACTCCATTACATCGGCGTAAGATTCGCCACCTGATCTACATTATCAGAAGCTCATATGCATATATTAGGGGAAAAACTATCAGAAGCTGCTTCTGTTCCCCTCCAGGTCTCGCTCAGAGCCACGACCGGAGAACCTCAACCAGTTCTCTGAAGCATCGTGCCATTTCAGAAGCTCCAGGAATCTTACTGAGATCTCTACTGCTTGTAGGTATAAAGACCCCTATGCAAGAGAGGTATTGCTTGTTTGAGTGTTTGTTTTCACATGCTGCATAACAACGTTCTTTGACCACTTGGACTATGAACCTCCTTGTTTCTTAAGGAAGCAGATGGAGAGATCCGAGAGCAGCACAGTACCTGCGCCTTCTGAGCCACATCTAGAACAAGCTGAAACTTTTCAGACACGGTCAGGTCCTCTTTCGGGGGTTCCTTTGGCAAGAAAGAGACAACCCATTAATTTTCACCTCAGCTGAAACTGTTATTTTACAAAACTCCTCATGACAAGGCAACACCTCAAACTTCTTGGCAATAGACCTCTCACTTTAAACAGTCTCTAAATTTGCCAAGTTCCTCCCTTGTTTCAGATCTACTGTTCATGCTTTCATTGCTGGTTATCTTTAGTTCTCGAGGCTTTTGCCTCATGGTATATACAAACAGATTAATATGAGGCTGTGAAAGACACAGCAAGTCTTTGGAGCAGCATGGTTACAATGATTTTCGGTCTATGACCACATGCTTAAACTGACCTATTTCTGGTCTAGCACAGAAATGTCATTTTTGTTAGACGTTTTACATCTAGAACGTTTTAATTTATTTATTTAAATAGATTATTGACCTTTTAAGAGTAACAAAATTATCCTGGAAACAAGGCCTCAGTAAGTCTTAGTGAAAGGTCTGAAATTCAAAGAGCTCCATCTTACATTAATGTGTAAAATCCTTCCTGCTTAAAGCAGGGTATGCAAACATTAATTTCAAAATGTTACAAAGAAAACAGAATGCAAGGCTTCTTGAAGATCCCAGAAGATCTAATTTGTCCCAAGCTGGCATATTAACATTGATTCCAGAAATGGGATTCAAGTTTGGAACATTTTAGGGTGAAACATCCAAACCTAAGAGCGTTGTCAGTGAAGATTTCTAAATTGCAAGAGAAAGGAAAAAGTTGTAGTGTTTTTGCACTTCACTCTTCCTTCCTTTCACAAGCACCCACATGAACGCAGAGGAAGGTCTTAAAGGTGCAACTTTGAACGCAGGCATACAGGCCAGGCCGGTCAAACACCTACCACGGGTTCAGAAACTTCAGGCACAATGCTCCACTGTATTCTCCAACCCCTAGAAGTTATGGAAATAGTTAAAGAGAGCAAGTACTTCTTCTCCACCTGCCAACATGGATTATTTGTAAGAGGTTAAAGAGTAGGTTTCTGCAAGAAGTACTTATGGCTTAAAAAATAATAAAATAATACCCAAATCAACGA
Source organism: Chroicocephalus ridibundus (assembly GCF_963924245.1). Classification (NCBI taxonomy): domain Eukaryota; kingdom Metazoa; phylum Chordata; class Aves; order Charadriiformes; family Laridae; genus Chroicocephalus; species Chroicocephalus ridibundus. Next base: position 203,229,556 of record NC_086284.1, read on the forward strand.
AGGAGCCACAACATAACAAAAGCACAAGTGGACAACCACAGACAACTTTAAAGGTATATATATTTAAGAAAAAATAAATATTAGCTAGGTAGACACTACACAATCACTGCTTGTGGGTTTTACAACATAAGTGAACTGTGTACACAGAGTAAATAATTAAGAAGATATTTTTTCCTATTTTTATTGCAAACAAAATTAGATCAACTTATTCAGGAGCCTATTTAATTCTAGCAACTTTCAGAGAATAGAGTGCCAGAGAGTAAGTACCAATGAAAAAGTCAGAAAATTATTTTAAAATATGCACATTAAGGTTCCCTCCACCATTTTAAGGGAAACCATGAGCCTAAAATAGCATTTTAAAAACATCCTCTCAGTACAGAAAACGTACATTTTAAAAAAAGTCTTAATTTTTAATAGAGACTGAAGTTACAAATGGAAGATATGTTGGATAAAGTATGCCAAGAGCTACTGAAAAAGGCAAAACTGCAATTCTAGGCCTAGGTGAAAATTCTCCCCAGGGAAAAGCAGCAGGCTTCAACATTTAAGGTGACATCCTCCAACCACTCTGAATGATGCAGGATTTTATTTTAGAATTTTAACGTGCTGAGGGATTTGTATGAGGACATGCAGCATCATTTGTGATGATCCAAGTCACAGGATACAAAGATAATTTGTTAGACTACTCAAAAATTAGAGAAATTGAGTAATAAAATTAACGATATTAGAGTTTGAATTTCACTTTGTTAGACTTAACTCACAACATTAGAAAAGGCAACAGTTTACAACTCAATGCAAGAATAATAAAACATCTTTCAAGCAAAGCGTTACAAGAGAATAATCTAGTATTTAAGTAAATACCTGGCTATGAGGTAATTTAGGGACAACCTCAAAATTGCTAAAAATAAGAACATAGGAATGGCCCAGCCATGCCATACAGCATTCATGTAAATCTGCAGATTAAGAAGAAGAAAAAAAAAAAAAGGAAAAAAAAAAAGAGAGATGTGGATTACAAACTGGGGTACAGTGAGCTGCACGAAATACCATTGCCCACTGTACTGTTGGTTCGGAATCATGCAAATCAGATCACAAAACCTAATAAATTTTAGCCACCCTGTGACTGACAACAGCACTGCATTCATTAATGTAATATTGAAACTAAGATTTAACCAAATCTCTAGATGACACTTAACTAGTTCTCAGCTGCTTGAGAGAGATTATTGAGTATTTCCAACACTGCGATTACATGAAGGGGTGGGGGAAGTAAACCCTAAGGTCTGTGAATTTGCTTTGTGACCATGATATGGTCTAACCTCACCTAAGGCAGTTGAAGCAATGGTATAGTAGAAGAGTTATAACAACTAGCCCCATACAGGGCAACAGGATAAACTCTCGCTCTATTATTTCAGGTCAATTAAACCACAAAATTTTAACCAACCTTAAAAAGATTGCAGAAAAACAGGTTTTATTTTACCTAACAAGTACAAACACAAAGTGCTTCAAAAGGTATTCTGTCCCTACCCCAGCTTCGAAAAATACAGAGACTACAGCCTCCCTGCCAAGGCTTTTTACTGATAACCCCCGAATGAAGCACTGCTCTGTCTCCAACGTCCCAGAGCGTTCTGAGCAACAGCTGAAATTCCTTCGTTCAGCTTTTATCTGAAGAATGGGTTTGTCAGGAGAGGCGAGAGAAAAATCAGTAGATTAGGAGAAGGGACAGACACAGGGCACAGGGAGGGGGAAGTCTCGCCCTCAATATTCCTTCAGCTGTGTCATGCAAAGTAGCATTAAATAAGGCTCTATAACTTACAGGGAGGGATCGTTTAACGAAAAGGTCTGTGATATTTCTACCAAACAGGTTCATTCAGCTACAACTACTGGTAATAATTTCCTTCAATATCAAAGTGTTTCACATACACTGTGACCAAAAGAATTTAGATCATTTAATTAACAATTAGAAGGAAAAAAAAACAAATCAAAACTCCACTAAATAGTTATGTGGCATGCAAACCTCCTTACATAGCTTGAATGCTTGAATTTAGCTCACAGAGCCAGTGTTTGCACATGAAATGACACCCAAGTCAAGGCATTTTGTCTCTCATCAGTAAGTATGACCCTAACGAATGGCACGGAGCACGGATGGTGAATGATAGCTTGTCAAACATAGCCCCTATCATCACTTCAGCCCTAGACAACACGAGATTTTGCAGAGGCTGAAGTAACCACGAAATTACAGGACTGGAAGGCAGGAAACAAGAATCCAGATAACAATGCCCAGATCATTCTAAATTATTTTAACAGTTACAAAACTATGCTACAATAAACCCAGAATACACAATTTAAGTAGCTTTGAAATATAACTGAAGTGACAGCTACTGGTATTTTGCGTTAAATGAAATTACAGTATTTGGTTTGACTTAAACTGCAGCATAACCCCTGCTCAGTTATGGTAGTTTCAATGAATTTCAGTTAATAGTACATTTTAAAAGTCCTTACTACTCCTGGAGGAATAGAATAACTTACAATAAAGGCAATAGCAGAAGTGTAGATAGAATACCAGTCTGATAAGGCAGAAAGATTCTTCACAAAATTAGTAACAGGTTTGGCACCTCTCTCTAAACAGAAGCAGAGAAAAACACAACCGTTAGAAATAGCTGGCAGTGGTTAAATCTCTCGTAAATGACAAACAACCAAATTAGAAAATTAATAGGAATATTCAAGACATGTAAAGATAAAAAGGCTTATCCAAATTAAGAAAAATGAAACCCATCGATGAAACTGAACAACTTGGCCTCGGCCCATTGATCCAGCCTGTCCAGGTCCCTGTGTAGAGCCTTCCAACCTTCAAGCTGACTAACACTTCCACCCAATTTGGCACTGTCTGCAAACTTACTGAGGGTGCACTCAATCCCCTCATCCAGATCATTGATGAAGATATTAAAGAGAACCAGCCCCAGTACTGAGCCCTGGAGAACACCACTTGTGACCGGCCGCCAACTGGATTGAACTCCATTCACCACCGCCTCAAAGCTTTTTTACCACTTGGGCAAACTAGCAAGGCGACACAGGAAAACAGGAGAGGGGCTGCTGCAAGACCTTTGCTTTCTCTGTTGGAACACGTGGGTTTTGCCTTCCCTGCCAAGAAGCGACACAGCTTCGGTTGTGCAGGGGGCCCCAGGAGTACCCACCCTCATTTGCGGTACAGCTCACAACGCTCAAAGGCTTTCCCCTCAAGAGAGCCTGCGACTTGCTGTCCTACTTTGTTTGGCTTGAAATTCAGCTATCCTTGATATAATCCCTGTGGCAAGTGATTAAACAACTAGGACTAGATTTCCTTGAGTATCAGCAGCACAACCAAAGCAGCGGAGGAAGTAAGTGGAAGGGCATGTTCGAGGCACTGGAGGAGGTCACGGACTCGAGCATTGCTCCACCATCCTAGACCCAACCTGCAGGGAAGGTCAACACCTGGAAACCGCTGGTGACAACAGGGGTCTTAAGAGCAACCAAGGGTCTTGAGAGCTCTGGGTGGTTGTCAGGCACAGCTGGACAACAGGGATGTAGATTTTGTGGCTCACCGAGTGGAAGTTAAGAACCACCCAAAGCCCAAGCTTGATAGCGCTTTTTTTTTTTAAAAGCTATTCTGAAGGCAATGCACATCCACCACGGAGAACAGGTCACAAGTATTCTCCCAAATGAAACTAGAATGAATAGCAATATTAGAATAAGGAGAACAAAACTGACCTTACATGGAGATTACAGACCCTTATTTCAACTTTACCTTCCCCCCCTACAATAACTTAACAATTTGGAGCATCAGCCATTTTTTTTTTTCTGGCTGCGCAGAACTTTTCGAGGGCTTAACTACTTTGTTTAATCCACCATCTTCCATCCTCCACCTTCCAAAATAATTTACCAGCTTTCCAAGAGAAAGAAACGTGAGACATACTCGGGGAACACATCATCCAACACCTCCTTCTTAGAAAGCATAAGCTAATAGACTAGCAAACAAACTACAAGCAGCTCAGGCACCGGTGTATGAACACTCTTACTTTTGCCATTGGAAAAATACCCTGTTCTCATTCGTTACATGCTTACACATTTTAATTAACATTACATTTTTAGTTCAGAGATACCCTATGTAATTCAAGATTAAAGGCAAGCTTCTACCACTGTTCCTCTAAGTTCCTTTGCACTCCAAACACTAATTCAGGATTTAAGGATCATTTCCTCTTGTGAACTGGCAGAAGTATTTCAAAACACTGCAGCAATCCTCCCAATAGGGTTACTAAGAACTATTTTTACTTCCTCAAAATAAAACACTTACTTAATCTTCTCATATTTTCAGTCAACCTGAAAAATAATGGATAAAAACAACCTGTTAAATAGGCAAGTAGTGCACAGTTGTGTACATTTGGTCCCTGAAATACTGTTTAAAGTTACAAATTAGATGTTTGTGCTTAAAGCTTCATTCTTGGCTGTTATGAACAGTTTCTAGTAACTAATACAGCCTACTTTGCATCAGACCAAAAATTGAAATGTAAAAGCTCTCCAGCCTAACTAAGACTATGGCCACAGTTTTCAAGAGGCATATGATGGAACGTGGTAAATAATATAACTCTTATTCTACCTTAGACAGCAGATAAACTTCAGATTTCATGTTTTGGCCAAAGCATTCACAAACCTTTTGAGATGGTTTTGTACTTTCCGTTTTATTACTTCTAATGCAAACACTTGCTCAAACCATGTAAAAGGTTGCTAAAAAAAAATAGAAAAGAGGGGGAAAAAAAAGCAACTTGTAAAGAAGCCAACAATTTCTCGTAGTCACGTTACATATTTACCTTCTAGCACTAAGTGGCTCTTCTGTTTCCACTGTATTCTCTTCTGGCTGAAATCTGAAGTCCTCAACATACTCCCCAAATTTGTCACAAAACCACTTCTGGAGTCTCGAACAGACTGTGTGACTACGCTTATCTATAAAAAAGAAGCACTGAGTATCAGGGTAATACTAGAAGACAACTTCATACAAAGCCTGCCCCTGTTCCCGCACGCTATGCTTCATTGGGAAGCAGATTTGTACAGCTTTCCTGTCCTTCACCAACAGTCTTCATGGTAAAACTCACTATGCAGTTTCCTTCTGTCACTGCACTAAGTCTGGTAAAATAAAAAGGTGACTCCTGCTTTGCTGTAAGTACAGCACATGGAAGTATCTTATTACCAGAAGTACAGAGATTACTTAAACATCCTAACAAACGAGAATTTTTAGCAAACACTGTAAAAACATTTTCTGGTCAAGAAGTTCCTGTAAACAAGAGTGATGTAAATCTCTGCGCTCCTATTGTGCTGAAGGGTCACTTTGAGAAAAGCAAGTGGAAAGCAAAACACTCCTGAGCAGAGAGCAGGACAATCAACTTGCAGCCATGCGAATTTGACAGGAAAGGGAGGGGGAAACTTAAGCAAGATTCTGCAGGAGGTATTTTTATTACCACTTTCCATCCATTTACCCACTGTAAAGACTGTGTGTGTGTATATACATAAAAACCACACACGTTCTTTTTTCTAAAGTCAGGCTACAGAAGTTATGCTGTATGTGCCACTTTATATATACGGAATATATAGTCGTAGCAGTGTCTGGAAAGTCTTATATGGCAAAGTGACAGAGCACTGGAACAGGCTGCCCAGGGAGGCTGTGGAGTCCCCTTCTCTGGAGACTTTCAAGACTTGCCTGGATGCAGTCCTGAGAAATGTGCTCTAGGCAATCCTGCTCTAGCAGGGGAGTTGGACTACATGATCTCTAGAGGTCCCTTCCAACTCTGATGATTCTGTGATTCTGTGAAAGTAATGGCACACTTTCTCTCCTTCAGTTTCAATGGAAAAACATAACATAAATATATGGCTATGTGGAAATAATATGAGGATAAAAGCCTTAAGGTAGCACAAGTGAGAACAAAACAATCCCCTTTTGCTCTACCTGTAACTCAGAAAATAGACAGATCGTTCTTTGGAAAAGGAGGCCAACACAGCAAGGTCACAAAGAGGACGCTGGTCACAACTATTCCAGGACCAAACTTAGTACAGAACTCCATAAAATTAAGATATGATTAAAAAGAGGCATGAAAGATTTATCATCCAACTACAACAGCTGAAATTATACTTTTAAGCATGTGTGAAAAAGCAACCAGTGCACAGAAAATAAAATCAAACTATTTATTAATGAATGAGTGATACCTAGAAAAAACAAGGAATTTAGTGGTAGTTCACAGCTGAGAGAACACTTCCACTTGAAAATAAAAAAAATATGAAGTAGCTTCACACATGCTAATACTTCAGATAGCACTGAGAAAGAAATTTTGAGTGTACAAGACAGAAAAAAATGGCAGGTTGTAGTTCACATAACAGAAAGTATTGATATTATGGAGTACAGGAGGAGCAACTTCAAACTTTATCTGCAGATTTAAAAGCCTAAGTCTCAATCAAGAGGTGTGGTGAGGAAAACTTGAGCGTACTGAAAGATTGAGAATCTGCCTGTTGCCTTAATTCTTTCAGAAATCACCATATTATTGAATTCATAACAAGCAGCAGCTTGAGCAATGTAGACGCACATGTAAGAGTCCAAAAAATGAGTAACTCTTAAGCTTATTCCTTCTCCAGAATGTCTTTTCTTTTAGAAAACAGAAGCAGTAATATGATTAATCGCATAAAAGAGCTTTTGCAGTTGAGAACAAGATAGAACAGCTTTTCTTTGTAATACACCTGTTTTCTGCTAAGTCAAGGATCAGCAAGGCATGCAAGAACGATGAAGTCAGGGAACAGCTTTCATTACATTCCTAAAAGCTTTAAAACACACAATCAATTCCTTGCTGAGGTGTGCAAATTCAGCTACAAAAAGTAAATGCAAAATCACGTATAGAGAGAGAAGCAGCAGCTGCTCAGGTGGTCTTTCAGATTCGGCTTCTTCAGAAGCCTGCTTAAGGGATCCAGCGAGTTCTTTAGCAAGGTTTGATCTTCTAAGAATCAGAAGAAAGGGGTGAAAGAAATCCGACTGAATCAAACTGCTAGTAGACATCTGACCAAGATTACCTGTTCCGTTGGCTTGCGTCTGTGGCTTTGCAGGTTGCTGAGCTGCAGGCACCTCTTCCGTCCTACAAAGAAAATGGAAACAATGGGAAATGCTACAGATGAAGAATTTTTTCCCTTTTAGGTAAAAGAAGCACTGGAACCTCCAGGGTTTCCATAGCTGAGATAATACAAGAAAACAAGGAAAAAACCCAAACTTATGCTCTTTTGCAAGATTCAGAATATTCATTGCACTTAGGATCCAGGGAAACACCATCCGCTGGAAGGAGAGGTGTGGTTTAGTCATTTCCTGTCACCAGCAGCTCAATTTCGTCTTACAACTACTAAATAATTTAGTATCAAATCTGTTGCATCACTTATGCCTTTTTGTTGTATATTCATTGCAATGCCTGCCAGGAGAACTCTTCAGAGCCCCGACTCTTCCCACAGTAATAAATGAAAAGGGATTCCACATCGCGAGTTGATAACCACGGTACTAAAACAAAACCACAGTTTAACGCGTGAACCTTGAATTCTGCCATCGCTACCGGAGCCAAACACCACTCATCTTCACAGTGAGAGGAACAGGTGTCAAGAATTACTTAAAATGTTATGTTGTGAGCTCTTGAAATGCACAGATACCAACCGATTTCAAAAGTATCTTTTTAAAAACTTGCAAAATTGAAATAACTGTCTGAAAAACTGGGACAAAAACGTTCTGAAAATACATGGCAAGTAGCAGGCATCACTGGTCTCATCTTTCAAAATGAGTCAAGAATAACATTCTTGTCCATTAAAAGCGAACAGATTTTGGAAAACACAAATGCCTTTGCCATTCTGCACATGTGCACGGTTCCAAATTACATTTGCGTTATCCACAGCCTCCAACTGCCAACCTGTCTTGAGAATGCTTCAGGCTTCAGTCCAAAAGTCTTCAGCCATCCGTGTAGATATCCTACAGAAAGATTTTTTCTAATGAAGCAGCAGCTTTGACAACAGAACACCAGACACAGCAAGCTTTGCTTGACAGGGAGTTGTACGATTGAAAAGATTACCGCTTGAAACAAAAACATGCCAGGGGTGCAATTTCATTATCACTCATTTATCAGACAATATAGGTGCTTTCAAATGTTCCCTTCATCTTTTGCTCCTCGGGAAGGGATCCAAGCGAGACACCGATCAGTAAATGCACAGCAAGAAGAGGGATCCCATTGTACTGGGCAGATTGCAGCAACATAGATGGATATAGAGTTCTCTCTCCTGCTGTTCCTCTAAGAAGTACATTAGGGAAAGATCTCAATGCACTGTCCGCGCATGGAAAAGGTCATTACTAATGTGTGCTGTCTCAACATCAGCATACATCAACGACTAGCATGGAGAAATTACAGAATTAATTACCTCCCTTCGTTCCTAAGCACTCCCCATATTTAATGAGCTTTCCACATCCTTGTTCTTTTCTAAAAGGACATTTAGAACTAATTTAATGATTTCTAAATTATAACTGGACATCTGTGTGGGAAAGCTGAATTCAATGGTTTCTGCTTTCAAAGCCATTTGTTCTCACACCTCCTCACCTCAGGACTTTTCCACATGACCTCTGCATTTGAAGCAACTCTTCTTTTCAAAAGCCACCTGAAATTACACCAGTTTATTTTTTCTAGCTAAACTTTAACTGTGGTTTCTGTGCCATCCTTCCAAAGTTTCTACACAAACCATGGGTTCCCCACCTAAATCCTCGTCTCCTTGCTCTCTCCCCTACGTCCTTTCATTTCCTCCATTTCCAGCTCCATCTCTCTAAAGACAGAGCCATTAATGTAATTAAATTTGCACAAACTATTATTCAGCAGTGTCTTGTTTTCCTCTATTGGCTCATCAGATGGTTACACCATATAGGTGGGCATTTTCATCTGCAATCTGTCACTGTTTCATTGAAGCTGAAGACACATTTAAGTAGAAAGGAGATAGTAACTCACAAGCAGGTTCACACAGGCAGGAGCCAGTTACTCAACCCGCTCCAGTTGCGCAAAGGCACTGGGAGGGTGTCACACCTGAATGGCTTCAGTGACAGAGCCAAGATGGGATCCCACCACCACCGGCACCCTTCAGGCTGGGTCTTCCTTTGACATGCTGGGATATATTTTCAGAAGTAGCACAGCGTCATTACTCCCCATGTTTCTTGGGAAAATAATCCAAAAAAATCTCATCAAGAAGCAGTTCTCGATAGCAGCCTCACGGGGCTCCATAAGGAGCACATGATGGTTTGGCTTTGGCCCTTCTTGGTGCTTTTTTATTTCCTTTTTTTTGGCAATGTCTCACTTGCCATCTGCCTGTTACTCCTTCCCTGTGAAGGGCCTGACCTTTACGAATCACCAGGTTAATGACAGCTCATTACTGCACCTGTGAATCAGGTTATAATTAGCCACTTTAGATAGATTTGGGCCAGGAAGCTCAGAATTCATTGTTTAGGCTTGCACACCCACTGGGAAGCTCAATCCCAAAACCAGGTCATGTTGAACCAGACAGCACATCGAGACCACTGACAGAGGGGAGGAATTATTTTTCCTACAGTTTGTGAACCTCTCTTCATGCCAGAGATCAGCTAAAAGGCTGGAAAACATAAATGGTCGCCGGAACAATGCAAAAGGCTCTGTTTCTGTGTTGGCTTCCTAACTGCAGCCTGTACCAAAGAAAACAAGCTGCGTGAACTCCTCTGGGACCACGCTTTCCACCGAGAAAAAAGGGTGTGATTGGTAACACCAGCAGATCCCCATCCTGCGCCTAGGTTGTGTTTGTGCAACTAGAGATTGCACCCATTTGAAAGCACAGGCTGATTAAAACAGAAAAGAAGCAACTGCAGCCAGTGGAGAAGACAAACACAAATGTGCCGAATTTAATTTTTTATTTTTTTAATATATACTGAAGTCAGGGAAGCACGACTGTTAGAGCCGTTCATGACTAGCAGACGGTCAGCATTCAAAAATGACCAGCACACACTGATGCGGCGTCCACTCGATGCTGCCCCACAGAATGGCGCCAAGGGATTATTTCTGTAGCTGCAAGTGTGACACAAAAGTTAAGGCAGCCTTGACACCAAAGGCCATTTACCTTAACTAAACATTTTGGTTTTGTGCACCTTTGGCCTTGAACATGGTTGCAAGTTGAGGCGTATGTGAATCAACAGACTCTCCCCAACAACTCTGTGAAGTCCAGACCCGCTGCACACAAATGGGTCCCGTCGCTGCTGGGATGTTCTCCGACATACTGAAAGCAGTTTTCCTGCAGGCTGGCTTGAGTACTGAGTTCACAAGCAACCCATCACTCTCTTGACAGCTGAGCTGGAAGCCAGTCAAGGCTGTTATATCTTTCTTACTGCTCAAAGCAACATAAATGTGTACACACTTCTATCACAAGCACTTTACAACCTCAGAAATACAAAAATAAGCATAAAGGAGATATTTTCACAGCCCAGTTTAAAGACTAATCATTCAATTATACATGTTTTCTTAGCCTGAGGAGCTGTGACAAAACTGAGTTAAAACACTTTCATAGGTTTTGCATCTTCTTCCCATTAAAACACACCAAACATTTCAGAAGCCTTTGTCCTCCCCACCAGATACTCCCACATTTTACCTGGCTAGTGTCCTAAACTGGTAGTTTCAGAAACAAAAGAAAAGGTTTCAGAAGAAATATCATCAACCTAAAGTTGTACAAGGTCCAAATGTTCATAGGCAGGAAAAAAAAAAAAAAAGTTTAAACTCTTGACAGGAGCTACTTTACAAAAGCAGCAGCCTGTCACCAAATCTACTAATTTAAAAATAAAGGCGGGCACCAAGTTCAGCCCACAGGGTATGTCAGCAATCCCGTATGGATGTCAGCAATCGCAGCACGACACAGCAGCCAGGTGAGAAACTTTTGACCCAGGTTCTTGCTACCTGCGTGGAGTCCCAGCCTGACGGGGATCCCTCCAGGTGGGAACGCTTCCTGCGCCCAGAGCAACCTCAAGCTGAGGCACCTTCTCAATGGACAAAGTCAGCCATAGCCAAAACATCGCTTGTCTAGAAGATGACACCATTTAACAAGAGGCCAGGAAGAGTTAACCAAGGTAAGTAGTACAGAAGGAATACTGGCTTATGCAGAAGCATCGTCTATTTTCTCCTCTTAAAAATAGCTCGCAATGATACTAATAAAAAGGTTTGCATAAGCCACAGCTTGTTGGTAGGTGTTGTTGCAAAGCTTCTTTTTTTGTTTTGGGTTAGGTTTTTTTCCCTGTGTGATGGATGTGATGGAGATAGCTCACAATTTGTAAAATAAGGCAGCAACAAGCCCACAAGTTACACCAAACAAGCATTGCTCACACAGACTATTCCGAATTATTTATGCATTGTTCCATTAGCAAAATGTCATAAGCTTCAGCTGTTGTACCAAATGCTGAGCCGTCCCAAAGTGTGTCTGTGGAAAACTTCAACTGAGGCCACTGTATTTCTGAATAGTCAGATATACAGAAAATGAACACCATGACAAATCAAACCACTAAACACCCTCTTCTTCCACTCCTCCCTCCAAACAATTCAATGAAAGAAGCCCATGGTCTTCACTGAAAAAAAAAAATTAAAAAAAATTAAAAATCTACATTGTTAGCTCATTGTTTTCTCCTTGCTGAACACTTTGCAGCATGTATTTCTATAGCTACATGTATTGATCTATTGCACAAATACTTTTGAATACTGCAACTATTAAAATAATTTCTTCCCTCTTACACCACAGCATGGTTTGTTTTTCATTAGTAGTTCACTTCTGTAAACAAAAAGAAGACTACATGCACACGTGTTTATATGCATATCTATTTAAAGACTATATGAAAAACTACCTAACTGAAAAGCCAGGCAAATTTGGTTTTGTTGACATAAGCAGAGATGACTTCCTGCAGTTACTTCGCTTAATAAAATTGAGTTTCTATGAGGCGTACATTTGACCTATTACATATTTGATTGTGCCAGCCAACACTTTGCCTGTTGTCTTAACAAAAGTATTTTAAAATGCATACAGTGAAGTGCAAGAAGATAAAAAGCAGTGTAGAAGAATTTCACACAACGGAGCACAGGTTAAGGAAAAAACATGGGCAACCTGATTTTTCTCGTTCAGGGTAGAAACTGAAAATTTTTCATAGTCTTATTTTGTTGTCATCTTACATATACCTGCCTGTCGCAAAAAGGTTGGAATATTAGCAAGACTAGTTAGAAAAAGATTTGGATAAAGGGGATAATTGGCTGAATGTAATCCCCAAGTGCAATACCCAAGCTAAAAGGGCTACCGTAATCCTTAGGATATCTAAATGGGAATACAGTGTTGAAGCAGACAGGTCATGCTACCTTAATTTAGCAACGGCACGCCTGCTAGAGATTTGCTGTTGTCCACAAACCAACAAGACACAGATGTTGACACTAATATTGATAAAGACAGACCTTCAAACTCTTTTTTTCTGTAAAACACATGTACCTCTTAAGTCACAGTGAAAACCAAGCATGAAATTTGGCAGCCCAGGTCAAGACTGCACGTGAACCAACCTTGCACGGAACCAGTGATTTTGGAAAAGCATCGGTGTGAAACATCAGCCAAAAATACCCCATGGTACTGGGTACTGAGGATAAGAGGGAAGGCCTAATTTATCATCTATATAATGCCTTGGCAAACCCACATTTTGAATACTGCACGAATTCAGCCTCTTCTCCTTAAGACATAAGAGTTAAAGAATGGCAACTGAAGTGATGAAAGGAGCACTCTTAAGGAGACACTGGAAAAGCTGGAACTCTTCACTGGAAAGGAGAAGAGTAAGAGAGGAAAGGACTGACCAAGGGTGGTAAATAAGTTGAATGCTGAATAGTTATTCACCAAATCTCACAATTCTGTAACTATGGGGCACTTCTTGAAACCACTAAGAAATCTGTTAAAAAGGAAAGAAAATAAATTTTTTTTTATTTACAGAGCCTCCATAGCTCCCAGTGGCAGATAGCATCGGCACTTTCAAGAGGGGGTTAAACAAATGCACGGATAACATGTCTGCAAACAGATACCGAAGTGAGAAGGCAGCAGTGTGCCTTCTGATACCCCTAATACAGCATTTTTGGATGCTATAGGCGTAGGAAGTAAACAGACCACATAAAGCAACCAAGCTCACACGTTTCCTATAAATAGCTCCTATTCCCATTGCTACAGAACAGCAGGAGACATGGACCGCTGGTCTGACCAGAAAGGCATTTTTATGCTCAGGATGAGTACAGAAGGAAGTGGCAGGCTGGGTAGAGTTTGTATGGCATTGGGAAACCTCATATCCAAGCAAAAAACTTTCCTTGTTTGTTCCTGCTTGTCAACTCTAAGTAACTGGCCGTGCTTATTGCACACAATTACCAACTCAGCCTGCGCTATCTATCTCTCAGTGACAGTAGTTGACGGTGAACCACAGATACTACTGTTCAGCCAAGCAATCTTAGCTACTGCTGAGGAAGATAATGCAGGCAGCTACGTATGCAAGTGGTCTAGACCAACAAGGCCATCAAGCACCTGCTATGGTCTTCAAATCTGAAGTCCACACAGCTAGGCAGACTAAGGAGAGACAACATCAAATGTGATGCTTGGCATCATCAAGGTGGGTGTCCTCAAGGCTGAAAGGACTTAGGGGTACTGGAAGGCATGTTTCCATTTGTCACGGCAGTGGTAAGGAAGGCTCAAACTCCAGTCACTCCCTCACATTTAAGGGTTGTGCTGTGGTACTGGGATGTCCTTGCTGATGCTAGAAAAGGAGTAACAAGGACTGGGCAGTCTGGACGTGACATAGGTTTTGAAGAGGCAAAGCACGTGCAATAGCATGGCAAAGGCTCTGGCATTCAGTAGCACACAGTGCACACCAATAGCTCCAAGTAGGTGAGATCCCAGAGGGAGGGCATCAGAGAAGGTGAAATGAAGAATATCCCAACTAGACAAGTGTCAGGACACCTCTGTAGCTAGGGCAGTATGTATGGCCAAGTAACTCAGGTGTACATGGGTGTACAAGATGCACTTTTATAGGAAAACACAGACAGTTTCAGTGAGCTACTAATTTATTTTAAGAGCCCCTAGGCTGGAAATGGATGCTTTCACCAGAATTCCTCAGAGACAGTCAAAGATCTCAAGTGGCTTTCAGCTTTACAGCGAAGATATTTATCTTACCTTGCTTTAGATATTTCTCTTACCTTGCTTTAAGTACTTCATTGACTTTTTGTTCTAGTTCTAATCTCCTCTGCCGTTCCTTTTCTAGCTCCTGCCTTAACGTTTCAGCATTTGTTTCTTCTCTCAGCTTCCTGAGCTCCTCCTCTGTAAATTAAGGAAGAAGAAAAAGATTTAGTTACCCTGAAGTATTTCTATAAGGAAATTAAAACCTAATTATGACAGATCAGGTGGTGGTTGTTGTTTTTTAATCTGTGCTATACCAAACATATTCACCAGAAAAAACGATTAACCAAGGGCTAGAAAGACTTAATAAAAAACACACAACTACATTATGTACAAAATGTTTAGTTAAAATTGTTAAAGCAAGGAGAAAAACAACTTCAAAGTTTTCTTTTCAAGGTGCAATGTATCAAAAATAAGGCCTTGGTACAAGCTACGTTTATCTAAATAAAATGTGACATACCCTTCATTCCCCAAAGAAAGGATCAGCAGGAAAGGCTGTCTATTGCTAAATCCAGTGGTTGTAACAAGAGAAAAAAAAAAAAAGTATGTTTTCTTCCCCCATGTCTATGAGTAGAAAAATCCCCAACACATACTCACATAAAGTCATACGATGCCGTATAACCTGTCAATGGAATCTGTCAATTTCTGGCACCTCTGCATTTTTATACAAGTCAGATGGCCCCACTATGGACCTGAATATCTCACATTTTTAAGAAGGGGTTATGAGATAAGGAACTAAGTTCAGATTTTTACCCTGTTCTGAGGTTAGAGTGTGCCCTACTAACCTCCATATAATAATTTATACATAAATATATATATATGTACATATACTTACTTATACAAACACTCTCACAACTTTTTTCACGAGAACTTAGTGTCAACTACGCATAAGGCTCTTTTTGTGTCTAACTAGCCTTGTTTTTTTGTCACTGGCAGCATCCCTGTCCATGCCCTTACTTTACTCTAGAGCTGCAATGCTCAAGCTACTATCACTGATCACTCTTCCCAGACAGGTATACAAGAGACATGACGACAAAAAGGAGATTGTGAATCTCTTTTTTTTTTTTTTCTTTTTCTTTTTTTCAACAGAAAATGACACTCTGTTTTGCTCTTTGGGTTTGTTTTTAAGCTCCACCTCAACAATAAAATACTCACTAATTCCACTATCAACACAGACACAGGGGTTCAGGCTTTATGTCATTTTACAAGATTTGTATATTATGTTATACCCTCCAGCAACCTCTTCTGTTTCTTTTTACATATTGCCTTGTAAATCTTTGATAAGCAGATAATTTTGATATCTGAGCCCCTCTGACACCAATCATTATGTGTTTTGAGAAGGTCTGAAGCCCTAGTGCAAATATTCAGAAGAGCTGATAAACTCTCCCCCTGCCCACAGGAGCCCCTTGTGCAGTATCTCCGATCATTTTATCCACTGTGCAAGTTAGGTGGTGGTAGATTAACTATATTCCTACAGCGCTAAGAGATTTAGGGCACAGAAGAGAGAGGGGAAAAAGCTACACAAATCGAGAGGACAGTACAATGTGATGGCTTCCACCATGAAGCTACAGATTGAACTCCACCAAACTGAAAGGAGTGCTGTCATCTCACCACTGATGCTTTCTCTGACCAGAGGAAGAAGAGCTGGAACACAGAAACCAAGTTATCCTCCAGCAACTAAAACTGAAATGTATTCCCAAGGGCAGGGTAGGGAATTTTCACGGTTGCAGCAGGTATTGTCTCTCCTGTAAATAAATGGAAAGATATGGACATAAGGGCATACCTATGGTGCTGTTCCTAATTATGCGTCCACAAGGAATTTTAAATCCAACAAGAAAACTATGTTTATAAGTAGCTTATCCTACTTTCATGGGCTCGCCTTGTTCCAGAACAAGAGCACGCACACAGCTGAGGGGAAACATCTGTTGCACTTCAAATGCACTGGAGCTTGAGCAATATCATGAAGATATCACAAAAAGTTCCAAAGCTTGATAGGGATGTTATCTTCTCAAGGCCATTAAAGGGAAAAAATTCTTCATTAAGTATTTTTTTTTTTTTTTTAAAGAGGAAGTGACTATGCATTGTGTATACATAAGAAAACCGCAAGCAGTGTGGTTTTCTTGAAACTTCTTCAAGTGCCCTTGAAAATCTACTCAGATCTTCCGGCTTCCTTAATCCTAGTTGTTCTGATTGCGCTACATCTTGTTCCACTAAAAACAAAACAAAACCCCCAGAAACTTGACCACTAGGAGGACAAACAGTGCCGGAGCTGCAGAATTTCTTTATGCAAAGAGGCAGAGTTAAAGGGTACACAACAAACGAGGTAGAACTCCTATAAAACATAACAAAAAATACAGCATCTCATCATTAAGGATTGTCACGGCTTCACATTTCATGGCATTTCCTAACTTTCAAGTACATGACTTTGCAATTTAAATCCACTCCACTACAACTGCTCTGGCCCCTCCAACTCTTTAAAGCAGCGTTTGTTGCTGCTTTGGCAGCACTGCAGTCTGGCATTGTAAAACCTCCGTGTTTGGTTAGTTAAATACTTTACATTTGCTAAGCAACAGAAACCACAGGGTGGGGGGGGAGGAGGGGGAAGAGAAGCGTTCTTCCTTGCCCTCTTCCCTGAAATAATCTACAGTTTGGCCAAGCTGAACTGAACTTATAAAGGACATTTTTTTCTAGCCCTGAGGGCTCCTCCTGTAGAACGAGTGAAGCTGGCTACAAAGACCAGAGGTCATGGACCCTTGAGAAGAGCCTGTAAGAACATTTCACCATGGTATCTATCTATTGAGCTTTACAGATGAGTATCCTCCTTGACGATGAGAACAGAGTGCTCCTTGGACTTCGTCTTCAGGCAGTTAAAATTCAAAGATCCTCCCCCCTCCACACACACACAAAAAGGTAAAACATAAAAGGACACACTTCGGGTCCAAGATTAATCATCTTCCATAATTTCTCTCCCAGGTACATCAATCTCAGCTCCCTATCTTCCGCTGGGCAAAAAAACTTTAAAATATTACAAGAGGCTCAGCGCACATTTTAAGTGGACATGCAGGTGATGTGAGCAGCCATAAAGGTGACTCGGTGAGAAGGGGAAAATTACTGAACAGAAGAAAACGTCTGCTGAAATGCTGACAGAGAAAATGCCTGCCAGCCTGGGAAGCAGAAGCATCCTTGCGAAGTGCAGCTGGCCTCTTAGAAGTACCCAGCTGGGTACCTAGAAACCAGAGGCATCCTGAGATACCATCGACAAGAGCAAAACCAAGGAACTGTGGCAGCAACTTATCATCTGAAAAGGTGAAAAACAGTCTGGAAAAAGGGGAAGACATCTTGAGAAAGTAAGAATTGGTACCTGCCATTGGCTGTTCTATCTGCAATAACAGGACAATGGTCTAGAAAAATAAAAATTGGCCCAAGAGAACAGAAAACATCAACATCTATTGGCCACGCAGGGTAAAAAAGAGAAGTTAATAGCATCTATTGGTTGCTGTAGTGGTGGCGTCCTACACCTCCTTATTTCTCTACAATACAAAAATGACTTAATTTTTATCCAAAATGGAGTTTCTCTGTTTGAGAGCTTCCCGTGCTGCACGTACTTTTCCTTTCCTAAATAGGTTGAACTCTCTGCACAAATTTTCTAAGTGATCTTGGATCTGGGGAGGGTTTGGCTTGTCCTCCCACTTCTGGGATGGTTGGGTCCCCCCCGGGATGATTTGGCACCTTCTGAGATCCGTCTAATAAGTTTGCTACTGGTATTACTGTGAACATACAGATATATGTGTACATAAATAATCCATCATAAGTACTTCTGCTGCTATATTATTGATATGTTTGCTTCACTAGTGATAAGTTTGTAGTAAACTGTAATAATATACATGTACTTGGTTGCTGCCATGCTACTGAATGCTGCCAATAATTTATAGCAGCTTTATATATACACATGCACATATATATTTTCATTCATATATATATTCACTTTATCACAGGTATAGTTGCTAGTGGTGATTTTTGTGGTATCTGTGGAAATCTGTAATAGAGAAATTTAGACTAAAACACCTATGTATTACAGAATCCTACCAACCCACAGTCACAATCTCTATATACCTCCAGGCTGGGTAACCCTTTAGGTCGTGACAGCACGTATGACCCTGAAAAAATGCTTCAAAATCTCTCTAACAAAGTCAACTTGTGTAAAAAAAGCAGAACAATACCTGGGTAATACTGCACTTTTAAAAATGAGAGAAAAATGTGAGGAAATGCAACAATAGTGTTTCAACTACATTAACTTTCATATTTTTGCACTGTAAACCCTAGGAGAGTTGACCCCGTAGGAAAGACCACCATCAGCAATGCATCTCACAAGTTACCAAAAAAAAATGTATCCATGTCAGGTTTTCTACAGTATTTTATCTTCTATTAGGTGTAACACAACTGTCGCACCTGCACTCTAAGGATTTGATCATTTAAATTTGAAGACTTAACAATTCAAAAAATTTAGTTGATATCACGTAATTTTTAAAAGATAAGCTACGCAGCATTTTGTTCCATCATTGTATGTCATCAGCCACCAGAGCAACTGAAAAATTTCAGTTTACTCCCCAGAATACACAAGCTTGTAAGAAATATTTTGATAAAAAGCTCTTAAATAACGAAGTATTTAGTTCAGGTGAGACTGAAGAGTATCTGAGAAGTATTTAGAAAAGAAGGATGATACATCAGGCTGGGAAGGCGTGGCAGCAGGTTGGATTTCTAATTCAATACTGCATGTGCAGTAAAGCGGATGTCTCCCTTAATACGGGGATTGGAGGTGGATTAGGGAGTCTCCTAGTAGCTATTTTACATAATAGTATCCCTTTGTAGGCCTACAGGTATGCTGCAAAATCCCCCTCTGGCACAAAGTGATAAAAAAAAAAAGAAATAAATCAAAATAGAAACAGTGGTCTGCAGTCTGTAGCTAGCTACCAAATTAGTTTAGTGTTAAATCTAAGGAGTGAGAGTTAAAAACTAGAAATGCCAAAAAGCGTACAGGCACTCAGTTATATTTACGTGGGGAAACACCAGTACTCAACAAGACAGAAATAACCCTTCTGCGTCTATGTTAACTATGGCAAATCTCCCTACAACCCTTTGAACATTACCAGAGTTCAAGTATGCTGTTTAATTGGTACCGAACGCACTAAATCCCAAGCCACACCGATGGAGCCACACAATGGGAGTTTTCTCCAGCACAGGCAGCTTCTGCCCTTGCCAGACGTCCATCTCCTACAGAAAGCTAATATTTTAACTTGGTCCCCACTAAACCAACCATACGACGTTACTAACAAGATGTTAGGAGTCTGAAAACATGCCTATTTTCATCATCATAGACATCGAAGAGCTTTTAGTCTTCATCTTAAACACCAGCAGCAAATATCAGTGCTGTGAAAGACGTGGAACGGCTCCACCACTTGTGAGAAAGCAAAAGACATACAAAGAGCATTGTCTGACCAACAAGTAGCGATGGAAGAAGGACCCACAAAAGACATCCCTAACCCGTTTTCTACCAGTTTACAGTTATTTTGTAATTCATATACTCCTCTGGAGACAAGTTCACAGTTCATAGCTATAACTGGATACAGCTTAATTGTGTACTGTTTGTTACCTGTTCTTCTTCTAACCTCTGACTTTCCTTCCCCAGGGCTTACGTCCTTTCCACCAGAACCACAGAGACCACCAAAGACTTACCACAAATCTACCCAAAAGACTTCAGATAAAACATTAGCCTTTGATCCCAGACATTGCAAGACATTCTGCTTCTTTGCATGCCAGATGCTCGGAAAAGAAAAGGGCTTCTTTAAGCCATTGGTCTAGCAGCTCCATTTCATTATCCA
This sequence comes from Chroicocephalus ridibundus, assembly GCF_963924245.1. Lineage (NCBI taxonomy): Eukaryota > Metazoa > Chordata > Aves > Charadriiformes > Laridae > Chroicocephalus > Chroicocephalus ridibundus. The sequence goes on from NC_086284.1 coordinate 203,249,691, forward strand.
TCCTTTCTTCTTTAAGTCACATCTTAAATTCACGTCCTCTTTCATGCTTAGACTTCTACACTTCATTCAGGAAGCACAAAGCTCACCTGTTTAGGAGGACTACTCAGCATTTTAAGAAGGAAGAACCTAAAAACCTACTGTTCCTGCTCTAGATTTTTATTTTTCTTTTCCCTTTAATTCCGAAAAGCCATGAATGAACTTGGTGAGGCATAATGATGGGTTTCAGCATCACTGATCCCTCTTTTGCCAAGTGCTTCCTCAGAATTTGTTTTGGTAACTATGTTTTTCGTGGACTCCATATTACATCATTTAGTTTTAAAAAAAGAAGTAGATTAAGGGGAGGTCCTGTTAAACTGAAGGCAGAAGCTCTCAGACTTTGTCTAGCTCGGAGGTGGTTCTTTATGACAACCGAGGCACAAAGGTGAGAATAATGTAAATTGTTTTTCTCTGTATCTTGCCATAGGTATTTTGCAAAGCAACATTGAGAAGGCTAAGCCTCATATACGAACATTTAGTAGCTACATCAAGTGAAATGAAAGAGTTACTGAGCCCAGCACCCTGTTTGGTGATGGTCAGGACAAGGAACTCTTCCACCGGCACAACAAGAGGGACTTGCAGCAGTACTCTCTGAACCACCACTGACCTGCAGCGCAGGGACTTCCTCCGCCAGGCATGCTGCACAGTGCTAAGGAGGGGAACAGCAGCCAACGTTACAGCATCACACAGAGTGCTACACAAAAACTACTCCCAATACATTGCGATTATGATTTCCTCTTTGTAAGACCACAGTTTAAGGTGCCAGTGAGTGAGAGCATTAGCTACTTAGAAGGAACAGAGCCACCTACAAGCCCTGATTCACCTCCATAACCTTCAGCAGCGACTGTCACAATGAAATTCCACACAGCAAGGGTGAACTTTTGTCATATTTTTTGGTATCATTCAACCACTTATTTATTCAGTGGTGAGTACTTCTAGATGAGCAAAGCAACCATTGTATGGAAAAAGTAATTCAAGAGTGAGCGCAAAAAAAAAAACAAACCAACCAAACCACCCCAAATCCAACACCTCATATGATCTACTGCTATCTAGGGATCAAAGCGTGTTGTCCACCCATTGAGCTACACAACTAATCCTCTATGAAGTCTCATTCCTCCTTCCACAAAAACTTACTTTCCTGTTATTCCAAAAGACTCATCCTGAGCCACTTTATCTTCAGCTAAACTGTGTAGAAGAAAATAATGCTAAAAACACATGAAGGTGTTTTTTTTTTTAACCCAACCTGTCTATGAATGGGGACAAAAAGTAAGACACCCAAATGCTAATCAGATAAGGGAAAAAACACCAAAACAAAAGAAAAAAAAAAACCCAACCAAAATGAACTCAGCAAAGAAGGAAAACTGAAGAAAGAACTATTTGGGGTTTTTTGCATTTGAGAACATGACCTTGCTTTGTCAAATTAATGGTTTTCCCTTGTGGTCAGGCCTTTTGATTGTTTGCATGAGTCTTTCATACAGAAAAAAGTGGGAAAAAAGATTTTCTAAAAGGAATATTGGTGTCATAAAAAAAAAAAAACAACAAAAAAACCCAAAAAAGCAGACAGATACATTAAAGATGAACTACATTTTTTGAGTGCATATCCTTGCCTCCCCTACCCCATTTTATACAGGGATGTTGGTAGAATGGAGAAAGAAACGGTTAAATATAAAAACCACATTTTCACTATAACCTTTCTCCAGCTTAGTCTGGTTTACCTACACACATCAAAACGAAGAAGTGACCTGTCATATTCAGAAAGTCATGCCAATTTGCCTTAAAAAAATCCTAACAGAGGTTTGGCAGTTAAACAATCCCTGTTTGGCAATTAAACAATCCCTCTTTTTACTTTGTTTCCGTCATTCTGTTGTGCCTCTGCTCTTTCAAAGGTAGAGGAGCTGCTGCTCCAGTACTTACAACAAGCACAGTTTTTGAGGACCGATTTTTGAGTCTCTTTGCATACGCCTACAGGGCAGGGAGCAGCGTGGGCTCTCTCTGCGCTGATAAGAAATAAGCCAACTCTGATCCAGAAGCAGTGGAGGGAAGGCTGAGTCTGAACCGTCATCCTCCTTCTCAGTGTCATTAATATTCCCCTGGTACTATTTTCTTCACCCCGATAGCACCATTTCATGTGAAGTGTTCTACTTCATGTGATGAGGGAGAGTGATTTCCAAAGCACATTATATTTGACAAGATCATCTTCCTCTGTGCAAGCTGGTCTAGTCTCCTCTCTCACCATTCCTGTTATGTCCCACTTCAAGTGGGCGAGGTTAGAAAGAATTAAGAGGTCATTACTATGTACAAAATAGTTATGCTAACAACCAATTAGTAACTTTACATACAGTGTTTTCAGTGGAGCTTTATTGTATTATAACACATACAGGATCATTTTCCCTTCATTACAGAAGGATTTTAAATATAAGCTTCCTGAAAATATGCAAACTATCTTAAAATTCAATAGCTGAGACAGATCCCCTTCTCAAAACATCAAGCGGGAAGTTTTCTGTTGCTAGTTACACTTTTGCCAGCTTGGAAGTCATGAAGAGTACTGCTGCTCTATGAATTTTCAGAAATTTCCGAAACTAAAAATGCCAGAAAAGTTGCAGAATCCATCTAAAATGAAGGGAAATGCTAAAATTTTGTTATTACTGCAGAAACTGTTTTCACTCCCTGGTTTTGGCAGAAGTGAAACCATCTATAAATGTTGAAATAACATCTGGCTCAGGAATAGCAGCAGGCTCTCCCAAGGCTTTTGTGTGACTAAGCCGAGCGGGGAAGGGCAGGTTCCACACAGGGCTCCCAAAATCTCCAGCCCAGTTAGACAAAAGGGACAGGCACAGCAGCGCTGACCGTGACCCTGCCTGAGCTTTCACAATGACTCTGCAGTTCATGAAGCCAAGTTGGGCAAGCAAAAAAGGGCAGAAGCAAGCGCACACCCCACCAACATAACGCGATGCGTAGGCAGCATCTGTTTGAGCTGGTGGAGGAGCTAAAACAATACATCTCTGTCAGCAGAGTGCTGCACTTTGGGTAACCAGCCCCGCAAAAAGGCGGTGTGACGACATGCTGGGTTGGGCCCTCCACCATTCTGGCATCTTCATGCCACCACCATTCACGCACTTTGGACAACGACATGCATAGATTGCACAAGCCAGATCCAGAACAAGGACCGGCCCAGGACTCTGGCCTGCTGCCATGCTGGGTTGGAGCCACATCCTTTCCCTCTCCCCTGGTCTCAGGAACTTTATGCTCTTGGAATCCAAGTTGAGAGCGAGCGTGAGCACAACCCAGCCTCCATCAGTCAGAGCAGAGTCCTCACAGATGAGAAACAGAGGTCTGAATCCTCTTTAGTCTGCACTCTGACCTCTTAAAACAGCAGGCAAGGGCTATAACCTGCTTAGAATTGCCTCTTCCAACAACGTGTCCAGGAAAATGAAGCCAGAATTTTGGAGGGTTTTTTTGTCCAGGAAGGCTAGACATGAACTCAGTACACATGGTGCATCATGTAACCATCTCTGGGTATAATGAAAACCCTTCCCACACCTCTTAAGAAACTTTCTGTTGTTTTTGAGAAGTCTCCCAGTCAGAAGTCAGACTTGGAAAAACTTAAATTTGTTAGTACAAAGCAAGCGAGAGCAGCTCTGGTGAACAAACCGCTCTGTGGCAAAGCCTGGACTCAGTCTTTTCACTGTGGCTTCTCTGGCTGCCCAAAGAAAACGTTCGGGAAGATTCCCCACCAGTCACCATACGCAAACCACAGTCCTCATTCAGAGGGACTCCACAAGTTCAAGGGATGCATGCAGGTGTCTCAGGAACACCCTGTTAGTGTCTTGGAGTCCAGGATTTTAAGCCGAAAAAAGAAGACTCCAGGGGAGGAGTAAGGGGTGAGAGAAGCCCTGGGTAAGCTCCACTGCCACAGCAGCCTCGGTGCTCACCAGCGTCAGCAGGATTTGGGATGCCATGCTGCAGCGCCAGGATCTGTTGGCCAGGGTTGACCATCTAGCAAGGAATGGCTACTATGGCCCAAAACTGGTATGTGGGGGCCTCAGATATACACAGTAGCTACTTACTCTCTTACCAGGGTCTTCGCCTGCTATGTAAAGCAATGTTTTATTCTGCTTCAAGATTTCTGAACCAAAGGTGACTACAGGCTGCCGTGTCAGTGAGAAGACAGCAAAACCAATGAATGCAGCGAATCCGTTCCTCTGCTCTTCTCCAGCTCCGCTACTGAGGGTGTTTGACCCTCACGTCAAGAGAAATTACACCCAGGGTGTTCTGACATAGCTGGTAATTGGACTCTGACTCAGCTTCATAGTCAATTTGTTACATACAATTACTATGGGTGTCTGAGGAGGTATTAGCATTTCTGTACAGAATAGGACTTTGTAGTACAGGTCTTTTGCTGGTCACAACCACCACCACACACGTCACCTCTAAGGTTTATCACTTTCTAACACCCCAGGTCTCTCTAAAGACCACATATGGTTTTCTAGAGCTCCACTTTCATGAGGTCTACGTTCTGCTAGGTCACTCTTCTTACAAAGAATCATTGGGTCATTTATACCAAAAAGTAGAAGCCAGAGAAAACAGTTAGTCACATAAAAGGTCTAAAAAGGCACATGAGAATGAAGAGAGTGGGGAAGAAGAAATTACAATGCGAAAGCAGCATAATCCCAACTTCTTTTGTAATGTTGGTATGAAAATCATAGACTGAAACCATCAGTTTCGTTAAGTCCCCAGGGACTCCTGCCACAGCCTGCAGTACAGAGTGGAATGTAAAACCCTTGTGGCAGAGGACTTTATTTCCTCCTAAAGCTTTTCATCCTCACACGGCGTTTCTTCCATTTACCAGTTTATGACTAACTCTCTTCCCTAACAGTCACCTGGCTTGTTTACTTTTAGCTGCTGCTACCACCAACTCCTCTTCCCTGAGCTGCTAAAATTAGCATTGCAAAAGGTTTGACACCCTTGAATGGGAATCAGCTAATGCTTCACAGGATGCACATGTGCTTACAAAACACCTTGTAGCACCAGCACCAGAGTGCTGATATCTGCAGAACTGCCCTCCATAAGCAGGCACAAACAGTAATGGGAAGAAAAACAGAATGTTTACCCCAACGAGATGCAAACCTAGAAAGATATTGCCTATCGTTTTGTCTTTCAAATGCAAGAGCAGCAAGCACGTTTTTATTTCTTGTTTAGATACAACTAGATTTTGAAATGGAAGCACTAAATCCACTACTAACCTCAGCATATCAACCTTGCTGCCCCAGTTCAGTCAGTAGTTACCTTCCCAACCTGAACCCTCAGCTAGCATCAGGGCAGTGTTCACGTGCGTTAAAACCAAGGTTATAGTAATACACAAAGTCCTTTAGAAATGGATGATTCTGATGGCAACAGCTCCAAGACAAAGCTTTCTCCATCCATGTGCACTCGGAGGTCCAGCAGACGAAGCTCTTTGCACTTTCCCTTCAGCAGGCGTTCAAGTCAGCAGGAACCCACCCCGACGCCGCAGTCTCACCAGACCCAACACGCATGTTTTCAGCATTCCTGTAATAAGGCTCAGAAGGAGCCATTAGATTACAGAGATTAAGACCATTCCCGCACAGACAGGAAAAGCAACTTTAGCCCTTTTGGCTGGAAGAGTCAGCTGATCCCTCCCTTGCTTAAGATGTCATTATCCAAGATCCCTTCCTCCACGTGCCTCATCCTCCTGTCACTCTGCAGCTTAAACCCCTCGCATTTCCAGTCACATTTTATTTGCATTTACAGCTATGCAACACAGCTAAGCAGTTCCTCTCCATCGTCACTTCTCCAGATGTTTAGATTATCTCTGCGCTAAGGAAGAGATTCATCTGGCATCTTAGATGAAGATATTTTCCCTTTACAGACAACTGTTTGTCTCCAGTAACTACTTGCTCCAGATTTCCTCTGCAGCTTTTAGAGGCTACAGATAGGTCTGGGATATGTTTCACTGAAAACACTGCTCAGCCAAACTGCACCTTTCATTTGTGCCTGCTAATGGCTGAATGGAGTTTCCAGAAGACAGCACTTTGCTCTTGCTTTAGCCAAGCACTCTCAACTACAAACCCACACTGACCTGTAGCTGTGTGGACTATGTGTACATTATACATAATATATAACTAGGAGGAAATTTGTCCTCCTTAAAACCTCCTGGCTAATAACACACCTATAGAAATAAGAGGTATAGAAGAGGCAAAAATAAAGTGAGGATCAGGCTGATAATGGTTAGAAATGCAACACATTAAAAAGAAAATCCATGGAACTTTAAATATTTCCCCCACATATTAACAATTGCTTTGATTTCTGCACACCTAGCTGGAGGAAATGGGAGTAGGAGGAAATGACAAACAGTTTATGTAAAAATACAATTCTAGAAAGGTGTCCTTAAGGAATGCCATTATTAAAAAAGTATGCAAATACAGCTGAGTGACTAGCCTTCTTAAAAAAAATAATCTATTGCAGCGATAGGATTAAAAAAGGAAAAATAAAAATCAGGCTTTCTTCCAAGGCAAATTAAAGTAAACAAACTGCACATTTCCAGAATGTTTGTTTGCTCACCATCAGTTCACTTTTGTGAAGAAAAAAAAAATACTGAATCGTTTCCAGTACCAAAAAAAATTAACTCAAAAAGAAGAAGGCAGAAAAGAAAAGAATACACGAACCATATGCAAAAAGTGAGGTCCTACTTCTCTCCAACCGACAAAAATTTTTTACAATGAGATTGACGAAATACTGGCACAGGTTGCCCAGAGAGGTGGCAGATGCCCCATCCCTGGAAACATTCAAGGTCAGGCTGGACGGGGCTTTGAGCAACCTGATGTAGTTGAAGATGTCCCTGCACACTGCAGGGGGGTTGGACCAGATGACCTTTAAAGGTCCCTTCCAACCCAAACTACTCTATGATACTATGTACGTCAGCCCAAAATTCTGAAGGGGGTGGGTGTGTAAGGGATGAGTGTTAATGTGTTTATTTCTCTACCAATTTATTATTCTTTCTCTTGTTTTTACACACAGAGTTGCAACCAATTTGCCAAGACAAGACTGTAATTGCAGCTAAAGCAAACCCAAGGCTTTGGTAAAGAGCTCTTGACCTAACAGTAATGGCTGGAGTCCCCTAGGACTGACCCACATCACTCAGCCGAACTACCCCATAGGCCTGAGCCTCCAACCATCTGCTCAAAGTTTACATGAAAGGGTGAGCTTCATTACCCTCTACCCTGGAGTTTGCCACAAAAGTGAACAGATTCAAAAGAAACAGATTTAGCTAAAAGTGGCAACGCGGTTGATCAAAAGGTTTTCAAACTACAGCATGAACCTGAAGAGCAAAAACGTTCACAAAAATGAGCGTCCCACATGGTTACTGTAACCACATACTAAGGACTGAAAACAGATTCACCAGCCATGGAAGCGTTTGGGAAACATACGGTGTTTTTAAAGCAAAATATATGTCCTAGTTCAAACCAGAAATCAGTTCTGGGAAGTCCTGCTGTTTCTGTTACACAACAGATTACATCAGGAAGTCACAAGTGTCCCATCTAGTTTAAAAAACAATTTGATAACAGCAGCTTAAGCAATATGTCTTTGGGGATGGAAGGAGTACATGGTAACTCTCTACTGCACAGTCAAGTAAGAATTCAAAGAAATCACTGAAACCAACAAGGCGAGTCAAACAGAGCTTTCAGTTTTTGCTTGCTATTCCAATCATGATACCTCTTCCAGATACCAGTGGAAGGTGATAGCAGATCGCTATAAACTCTTGCCCAGTCTCCTTTATCGTGCCTCCCTCTCATACACAAGGGGAAAAAAAAATAATCAAAGCAATCTTGCCAAATGATAAAAAAGTCACAGAAAATTAATTCCAAATTCTTAAGAATATGCTGAAGATAAAACACAAGTCTTGTTGTTAGATTATAATCTAGAAATTTAATAGAAACTCTAACCTTGTTATTTCTACCTCTTATGAAATATCTGACAAGCTTCAAACACATAAAAACACCCCCATACTCTGAAGTTCAAAAATAATCCATTAAAATGACCATTTTGTGAAGCACCTGAGCAAGAACTCTCATTGATTTATTACAGAGATCTCTACTTCTATCAAATGAACAGAATGCTTGTCTCCTGTTTTTTTCAGTTTTAACTATCCTGTCTTACAAGTCGGCAGTTCAGAGCTGCTGAGGTAAAAATTCCAAAAGTCTTACCAATGCCTCTAGCCATGAATGACAATGTTGTCTCATATATACATATATATACACCCACAAAACCAAACAACTAACGCTTGAAATCTACAGATACTCTTATCTTTATTTCTTATACTACTTACCAGTAATTCATATACTGTTCAGAGAGGTGTTTTAAGACCTATTACTTGTTGAAGCAGCTGCCAAGGAAATGGTCACCCCTTCAGAAATCTTTCTCCTTACAATTACTACTAGACAAAAAACACCTGTTGCAACCACATTAAGGTTAATTCTAAGATAACGTGAAGGTGTCAATACCAGGACCTCGACTAAGCAGCTTTTGTCATGTAGTGAGGTATGTTGTGAGGAATGCAATGAGGAAAAAAAATATCCAAGTGACACAGAAACCTTGGGAATGTTTTTAAGTTCCTCCTAGAGAAGTGTCAGCCCACGTGCTATCTGCACTTCAGCCCACATGCCATCAGCCCACCTCAGAATTCTGATGCCAGCTTCTGTGGTTTAGAGAGGCCTTATTTCAGCAGGCTTAAGCCATTCTTTTCCACACAGCATTAATTTTATACTTACGTAAAAAGTGTTTTTCCAGTAAGGCTATTTCCAGGTGACCTTTGATCTCATTCAGTCTGTCAGATTCCGTTCTGTTAAAATCCTGGACTCCTGAAGCCATGATGATGGTCCCTGGACCAGCCTATAAGAAAACAAGAACACACTGACAGCTCAGAGGCACATTTGGGTTTTTTTTTGTCATTTAAATACATGAACTTTCTTCTGGGCCAGTAAAGAAACAGCCACGTTTCGCTCGTGCAAGTATTGACAACTCTGTATGCCTCTTATTCAGCATTAAATTACCACAATAAGTGAATGAAAGCTAATAAAATGCATAGCATCTCCCATGTGAGTTTACAGAATGCACTTCTGCAGACCTTGGGGAGTTACAGAAAACAAAGATTTTTAATTTCCCCCCCCCCGCCCTTACCAGTTCTGCTGCGTCACCATTTAGCCTTTCTTCTGCTGATTTAAAAAGTATTTTTATATTATCCCTCTCCTCCCACTCAATGAATGGTCATTGCAACGTACTTGACATGTAAAATTGTGATGCTAACAAAAGTAATACTTTTCTAGATATTCACACAGTTTTGAAAACACATACTGTATGTTTTAATATCCATTTATTGAATGTGAAATTCTGACGGCTGCAGTCTCTCCGCAAGGAAGATCAGCGCAGGGATCCCCTGCTCCTCCAGCACAGCCCAGTTACTGCTGAAGGATGTGGTTGGTGCCCAGAGGCTCATCCTGGCAGACCAGGAGAGCGGGGAGTCAGGAGATTGTGTGTCTCCTGGAGACTCTCTCAGTTTTCTAAAACTCCTCTCACAGCAGACTGTGTTTCTGATTCACCAGCACCCCTCAAACGAAATAAGCACTAGAAATACTGCAGAATGCAAGAATTAAAGTGCAACTTGATTAGTTAAGAACAGAATTGACCGCTGCCACCTCCACAAATGGAGCACAGAAAAAGCCCATGCAGCAGAAGGCAGGTGATGCTGTCCTCCTCTCATGAGGTGGGCCCTTTCAGACAGCAAGAGAAAGGGTGGGCATCTCCCTAAGGGCATCTCCTGGGTCATGGCTGTCCAGGCACTATGTGCAGTCCCCAACAGGTGCAAAAAGTCTGCCAACGAGAATGACAGGAGCTTCCCCAACAGCTTACACTCAGCCGTGCTAGATTACAGAAGCCTACATCTAAAAAATGATCTCAAGACAAAAAGGGATTTATTTACCTAACCATTTCCCCGCCCCTTGTTTGAGCTCTGAAAACACACAAGAACTGTATTGTTTTCAAAAGTCAGCTTGCATACGTTTAACCATGACAGTTTAAATTACATACATATATAAACTCAACTGATCTACAAGAGAGTTAATTAAAAGACATTTTCTATGTTTTAGGAAAGACGTGCAGAAAGCTCACTGATGGCAAAGTACTTTCACTGTTGGGAATGACATGCACTTTTAAAATAAAACAGTGTGGAGATACCTATTAAACATCTGTTTTCTTGCTTGAGCTGAACAGATGCTGAGTTTAAGCCTCAGAATTTGTCTATACAGGCAAATTAGCGCTCTGTAGGCATTTACTGCATGGCATTTACCTGGCACCAAGTCCCCACCTGGGCTTGCTCAATTCAGCGCCAGGCAGAGATGCTATTTCCAGTCCTGAAAGCAGCACAGTTACACCCACACCACCCTCCGCCAACGCTACTGGCCCCGATGCGGAGCAGAAGCCGGCAGCTCAGCAGCAGCTTGTGCTACTTCCTACTTTGGAGCCAGGATGAACCAAAAGGCACGGCAGAGATGGACAGACCCCAGGGCAGCCCTCAGGCAGGGACCTGCACCGCAGCATCCTCCATCCTCCTCCTCATGCTCCAGATTTCCCATTCACACCTGCCTTTATCCAGGGAGGTGCAGTACAACGTGCCACTTGCAACCACTCCAAGGCACTGCTGAAGAGTAACAGACATCTGTTCTCAGATGAGCATGGGATGGCAATTAACCTCTGCGTTGATTTCTTATCTATAGAGATAACTCGTATTTATTTACGCTGGAACATTTAGTGTTATCACTTGCCAGACACTTGGGAGAGCCCCAAGGAGGAAGATGTGGCTGAAGTGGAACAGCAGGGGACCCCTACAACACACTCTACAGGCAGGCAAAAGGAAGGCATTATGAAAATACAGATTGCTGCCCAGGCGTTAAAGCATGGCTTTCTATATTGTATATCCACATCTGGTACAAAGGGAAAGTCTCTGCTCCGACCACTCAGGAGTTCATACAGAACTGTCTAAAGAAACAGTGCCACTGCTTAAAAGTAAACAAACAGATAAATAAGTAAAGTCACGTACAGGTCAAAGAGCAAGATGCTGTATTCATCAAGAATGCTCCTGGGCTCTGTGCATGGGTTTGCATCACAAGGTTTTGGTCGTGGAGGGGCTACAGGGGTGGCTTCTGTGAGAAGCTGCTAGAAGCTTCCCCCATGTCCCACACAGCCAATGCCAGTCAGTGGCAAGATGGACCTGCTGCTGGATAAGGCTGAGCCCATCAGCCAATGGTGGCAGCACCGCTGGGATAACATATTTAAGAAGGGGGGGGGGAACCTGCTGCGCAACAGCAGCCAGAAGAGAGGAGTGAGAATACATGAAAGAAACAGCCCTGCAGACACCAAGGTCAGTGGAGAAGGAGGGGGAGGAGGTGCTCCAGGCATCAGAGCAGAGATTCCCCTGCAGCCCACAGGGAAGACCATGGTGAGGCAGGCTGTCCCTCTGCAGTCCATGGAGGTCCATGGTGGAGCAGAGATCCACCTGCAGCCTGCGGAGGATCCCACACCAGAGCAGGCAGATGCCTGAAGGAGGGTGTGACCCCATAGAGAGCCCATGCTGGAGCAGGCTCCTGGCAGGACCTCTGGACTCGTGGAGAGAGGAGCCCACACTGGAGTAGGTTTGCTGTCAGGACTTGAGACCCTATGGGGGACATGCACTTGGAGCAGTCTGTTCCTGAAGGACTGCACCCCATGGAAAGGGCCCACGCTGGAGCAGTTCATAAAGAACTGCAGCCCGTGGGAAGGACCCACATTGGAGAAGTTGGTGGAGGACTGTCTGCCATGGGAGGGACCCCACACCGGAGCAGGGGAAGAGCGTGAGGAGGAAAGAGCGTCAGAGACAACATGTGATGAGCTGGCCACAAACCAAGACAGCACCTGGCTCCTGCCCAACCAGTCCCTCTCCCCAACCCCATGTACTGTGGTGGGGACAGGAACATAGAGACTGAGGTGGGGACAGGAACATAGAGAGAGGAAGGAGAGGAAGAAGAAAGGGGCTAGCAAATATCCAAGCATATTAAAGTTTTCATCCTCATTGAAGATACTCAAGATATTTCACCAAGAGATGAGCTACATTTCAGAAATCCATCTAGAAAAACAGCTCCACTTTTGCCTCTTCAGAAATGTTAAGTCATTAATTAAAGCCCAGGATACCTTGACAGTGCCTCTTAGGAAGGAGGAAAAAGCAAAAGTTACCTAGGACGAGGGAATGAGTGATATGGGCGAACAGAACTCTTTCTGAAAGTTTTCAAATGTGTGCTTCTGCTAAAGCATTGGACCCAAGAAGTCTGACATAGGTTAATGGGTTAAAAATCTGCAGGTAAACATCATTAAACTAACCCCAAAAGGTTACAATGACCTCCTAAGTAAGAGGAAAAAAAGGAAAAAACATCCACTAAGTTAAAACAATAACTATTGCTAACAATACTAGGAGCAAGATCATGCAATTATCATATAGTAAAATAGTTTAACCAGAGTAGTAAGATACAGTGATACGAGTTTGCTGCAAAACAAAGCATGCAGCTTCAAAAATTAGTGACAACATAACGTATTAATGAATGTAAGTTAGAAGCGTTCAGAAAACTGAGCATGTCCAGGACAGTGGTATGGGAGACATTTAAGCCGATGCTTGTTCCAGAAGATTTTTTTTCCCCACACACCTATACACCTCATTTTGTCAAGAGGTGTTAACGGGCTAAAAGGATAAGAAATAAGGTTTATACGTTTCCTGGAGGTCAGCTGCCTGCCTCTGGATTCAAAAAGTACCTCTGCCTGAAGTTACCATAACCGACTCAACTCATAAGTTAACAAAAAAATTATCTTGTATTAATTCCAGCGTTAACTGGGTAGTTTTTCTTTCTTCTGCTGCCTCTGCAGGCTAGTGCTGGGACTCTGGCTGGATTAACTACATTTTTAACATAACTACAGATGCCCCTTCTTGCTTCTGACTCACAGTAAAAGCCTTGAAGGCTTCCATAGATTTCTGCTTTTCCTTCAGCCTCTCCAGCTTTGACAGTATTTGACACAGGAGCCCTCTTAAAACGTTGGCAGTCACTATTACTTAGCAAAGACCGTGCAGAAGGCTTGGCGGTGCCTAGGAAGCCTGCAAAATGCCAGAGTTGAGCGTAGAAAGTCAGAGCCAGAGGGGTTAAAGGAAGATCTGTGATGACAATAGACTGCCTCTAACCCACCGTCAAGAGTTCAGAGTTGCTGCTCCAAGCCACATCCAGCTCCGGATCTGAAAAACCACAGCTACCCACAGATGTGTTTTTCAAGCCATCTGTAGTTCAGGCTTTTCATAGCAGCACCTGCCAATCTGAGAGCTCTCTGCTTCCCTCCCCAAACCCCCTTCATCCTTCGAGCCCTGGGATTCGCTTTGTGGACCGAGCACCGACACCAGCTTCACCGTACAGCCACAGAAAAGGTCTAAGTCACTTAAAAGAAAGCGTCTGCATGAATAATACTTAATCCTTAGTAGCAATTCTGGGAAGCATACCCCTGTTGGCAAGCTCCTAAAACACAGCTCTATTTTACATAAATTAAAAAAAAAAAATCTAGTGCTAGCCAGGTTTAGAGACTTCAGTATCTCAACTGTAATGTTTGCATGCTTTATACCTTCCAAGCATCATGCTTTATAGCTTCCAATCATTATAAATGAGGTGACAGATACAGAATTGTTTAAGGTTTTAATTGACATGTTTTAGGAAAAGCCAAACTGTACTGGAACAGCAATTAAATTAATGTTTTCTGTGACACAATAACTCAGATTTAATCCTAGCACGCTGGCAGGGAACTTGCATAAGTAGATTAGGCTGCTTTCAGTACACCATGCCAGGTACGAGAGCACTTCGATTTGCAATGCTCACTGCCAGGTTAGTGTAGAACCTCCATGGGTTTAAACACAAATTTGTTTTTCCCCCCTCTGCTGAAGGGGCCTCTGCACTGAGTTCATTCATGTACCTGTATGTAGTACTGAACATTTTCTCCCTTTTATAAAAATGGAACACTTGTCACATTAAGAGTACATAAATTCATGAGATGAATTAAAATGAGGCAAATCGAGCCAGAACTAGCAAATACAAGGGCAATCTATGATTTTCAGTGCACAGTCCCTATCCCTGAACTTTTGCATCTTAGCAAACCAAGGTGCTGGAACAATGTTTTAAATCCTTTTTACATGCAGAATCGTGATGTAGCAGGAAGGAACCCACGTTCCATCTACGGAATCAGAAACCACGATGACCCTGAATAAAGGGGACTTTAATTACCAAGCCAGCAACATTACCTGAATTTCCAATGTCACAACAAGACAAATGCTAATTGGGAAGTAGGAATGGACCAGGTTACCCCCTCTACCTATTTTGTGAGTGTGGTGGTTTTACGAAACAATGCAGAAATAACAGTGCTGCATACAGTGATGAATGTCCTTGCTTTAAAAAAACAAAACAAAACCAACCAAACAAAAAAACCACCAACAAAAACCAGCCAGACACTTACAGTGAAGAAGGAAGGGAGGAAGAAATCTGGGAAGCCAGTCAGGAACACAGAGATGCTTAGAAAAGAGTTAATTTGTTAGCCAACGTGGCTGTCTTGGTAATGATCTGATCACAGTGTCCAAGTACCCACAGACCTAAGGAAATACCTGCTACCCGAGATATAACTGGCAGTCAGGGCACTTAAATGAGAGCGGGAAAAGTACCCACACAAGCAAACAGCCAGCCTGTACGTTGAGAACAAACTAGTTCAAATTAAGACACCTCCTGAACAAAACATCTCAGAAACCACCGAGGACAAATTCAAAGGAAAATAACAAATCCTTCCAACCCCAGGGCTCTCCTACCAGGAGGAAGGAAGCTGTGTGCTTTACCCAAACACGAGTCAGGATTCACCGCTTGGATGTGCACAAGTCTATGGGAACGGATGGGTTACATCCAAGAGTGCTGAAAGAGTTGGCAGACGTGCTCGCCAAGCCACTTCCCATTATCTACCTGAAGTCATGGCTAACTGGGGAGGTCCCAATGGACCGGAGGATAGCAAATGTAGCACCCATCTACAAAAAAGGCAGAAAGGAGGATCCAGGAAACTATGGGCCTGTCAGTCTGACCTCGGTAGCAGGGAAGGTCATGGAGTGGATCATCTTGAGTACTATTACAACTCATATAATGGACAAGCAGGGGATGAGGCCTAGTCAGCATGGGTTTAGGAAAGGCAGGTCCTGCCTGACGAACCTGATCTCCTTCTATGACAAAATGACACGATTATTGGATGAGGGAAAGGCTGTGGACATTGTCTACCTAGACTTTAGACTTTCGAAAAGCATTTGACACTGTGCCCCACAGAATTCTCATGGAAAAACTGGCGGCTCATGGCCTGGATGAGCATATGATCTGCTGGATCAAACACTGGCTGGATGGGCGGTCCCAAAGAGTGGTGGTCAATGGAGTTAAATCCAGCTGGCGGCTGGTCACAAGTGGTGTCCCTCAGGGCTCGGCGTTGGGACTATTTCTGTTTAACATCTTTATTGATGACCTTGATAAGGACATAGAGTGTATCATCAGCAAGTTTGCAGATGACATGAAGCTAAGCAGGAGTGTTGATCTACATGAGGATAGGGAGGCTCTACAGAGAGACTTGGATAGATTGGACCGATGGGCCAATGCTAATGGAATGTGCTTCAAAAAGGCCAAGTGCCGGGTCCTGCAGTTCGGCCACAACAACCCCATGCATTGCTACAGGCTTGGGGAAGTGTGGCTGGAGAGCTGCCTGGCAGAAAAGGACCTGGGGGTTCTAATTGACAAGCGGCTGAACATGAGCCAGCAGTGTGCCTAGGTAGCCAAGAAAGCCAATGGCATCCTGGCTTGTATTAGAAATAGCGTGACCAGCAGAAGGAGGGAGGTGATTGTCCCCCTGTACTCAGCACTGGTGAGGCCACGCCTTGAGTGTTGTGTCCAGTTCTGGGCACCTCAATATGAGAGAGATATCGAGGTGCTGGAGCGAGTGCAGAGGAGGGCAACGAAGCTGGTGAAGGGCCTGGAGAATAAATCTTATGAGGAGCGATTGAAGGAGCTGGGACTGTTTAGTTTGAGGAAGAGGAGGCTGAGGGGAGACCTCATCGCTCTCTACAACTACTTGAAAGGACATTGTAGAGAGGCTGGTGCTGGTGTCTTCTCACAGGTAATTAGCAATAGAACAAGAGGGAATGGGTTCAAGCTGCAGCAGGGTAGGTTTAAGCTGGACATTAGGAAAAAATTCTTCACAGAAAGAGTGGTTAGACACTGGAATAGGCTGCCCAGGGAGGTTGTGGAATCACCATCCCTGGATGTGTTTAAGACTCGTTTAGATGTGGTGTTAAGGGATATGGTGCAGGGGAGAACTTTGTAGAGTGGAGTTGATGGTTGGACTCGATGATCCCAAGGGTCTTTTCCAACCTAAATGATTCTATGATTCTATGTTTATTATTGAACTAAACAGGTAAAGTTCACAGTTTTAAAGTTTTGAGATACAGAACAGAAGATGACCTCATCTGGCCATCCTTTCTGTCCTTCCAGAGGGTGTAAACTTTGAATGTGCTACTTCAGTAAGACACATGAAGTGTTGGGCCCAAGTCCCACCGTTGTATCTGTGGCCCAGGACTGAACATTCACATCCCTTGTTGGAGGTGTGTAACGGAGGATGCTCTTTGCAGATGGTTGGGGCTCTGCAATCACAAGCTTTTATGACAAGGCTTTTTACTCCAAAACCTCCATTTGTGGCAAGTTTTTGCATATGCTTGTCAAGTTCAGACACATACATAAAGAAGAGGCACCTAATGCACACATGTCTAAGTGCACTACGTACCCTTGAGGCACAGTACAGAAGGGCCTTTCATTCACGTGACTGTGCTGTACTGCTCTAATAGACAGAGATAATTTTTTAATGCTTCCATAATGACTAATACAGCAGACTAAAGGGGGGGGGGAAGAGAAAAAAAAAAAAGGAGAAAAGGGCAGAGACGAAGCCTTTTTCAAGGGAATGGCTGACAGAGGAGTCAGAGACATCTGTGTATTGAAGATGCAGATAAGGGGACCAGGACTCAAATTTTGCATGCCTATGCTCATTTCCAAGCCACCAATATTGCTCTTTCAAGCCCATCGGTTCTGTACTCAGATTTTAATAGAAACAGCGCAGCAACAGCAGTGGAAGCACAGTACAGCTCACACCTATCTGAAAAGACAGGAAGCCTCAGTTAATGCACAAGAGTTGCATTGACTTCTGTATGCTTTCAACAGTTCCACAAAGGTATAAAACAGGAAGAAATCAACAAGATTTGGTGTTCTCACAATGAGTGTAATAAAAGTATAATGCTCGGTTGCTTACAGAGCCTATAAAAGAAAAATAGCCTGTATAAGCAATTTAAGATTTGAGTTTTAGTTACTGAATAAAAATAATTCAGGTACAACTCAAGCATCTGATCTCAGTAACAAATGGAGACATAAGTCAGAATTCCTCTGTTCACGTGATCTCAGCCACTATTTTAATATTGACTTAAATATACAAGCATCAATTTCTTTACCCCCAGCACCTCTGCAGCACAGGGGATTATTTCTTTCTTCCTTTCATTTTATGGACGGGCAGCAGTGCTTAATGGGACAGATGCCTGTGAGGACCAGGTGTTAATCCCCCAAACTTCCCATCTGAAATTTATCCCTGACATGTGAGACCACTTTCTTCACAGAAGTTTGCTTATTTTGCTAGCATCTGTAACACAGCTGCTGCTCTTAGGCTGTTCCAGCATCACACTGGCTTTGTAACTCCCAAACATCAGGAGCAAAGCAAAACAAGTCATCTGATCTTGTTGCTGTTTCCTCCCCCTCCCCCTTCCCCTCTTCTGTTTTTAAACTATACTCAACTGTATCCCAAGACCGAGACCACGACAGGCTACTTAAGGCTGTACCACGACAGGCTTATACTTATGTGATAAGCCAACAGTGAAGTGTTTCTCTCCAAACTACCCTTCTCAGCACACAGGGCTGAACAATTTGAGAAAATGGAGACAATCACCGCAGATGTGTAGCTGTAAGGCTTTATAACTAGTCAAAACTGTAAGTTTACCTTGCTATTGCCTCAGCCGTACCATCTTGGAACTACTACCCTGCTAAGGAAATACAGAAAATAGTATCTAGGGTTTAAGACAGATCTCTCTGTAGCCTCTAGCTCTGCCATCCAGATCCTTCTGATTAGGTACGGAGGGTATTCCCTTTAAATAAATACAATGCCTTAAGTTTAATGAAAACAAGCCAGTATTTACCTAAAACAAACTCAGACAATATCACGTTGGAACAGCAGAAGCACAGATTAGTCCCAGTATACACAGTATCTACTGTCTTAAACACACGACAGATGCCTTCAATAGAACAAGAGCAAAGGAAAGGCATTTAACAGACCTTCCTTGTCTAAGGAGCTTGAGGATTTGCATACAATAGACTTTTTGTGAGAGAAAAATGCTCTGTCATTACCACTTGTTTGTTCCATGATCATAAGAAAAAAAAATCTGGCAAAAGAGCTCCACATAAGCAGGACTGGATGTGGTAACATACAAGCTCACCTTAATTCAAAAAAAACTAATAGCTACAGAACAGGATACAAGCTGTCAACCCCAAAGGAGATGCTTAAGCGTATACAGTTTGAAGTCTTTTAGTCTAGGACTTGTGGTGAGCAAGCCCTGTGCTGTGCTGCTAGAAATGAGCTTTCAGACACCAGCCTGACCAGATTTTGTGGGTAAAAAAAATGCACATTGAGTTTCCAAATAGAGTGGTAAAAATTCTGACTTCCAAGTCACATTCTAGAGAACACTTAAATGGAGAAATTATAATTTAGATTGTGGCACTCCACGCTCAAGGATCCGCAGGCATTTTTTAGCAGTTAGAACAGTATTATTTTTTCTTTTAACCAATATTTAACTTTTCCTGAAATGGTGTCTTTTAATATGGTAGCTCTGTTTGAGTGCTTCTGCTTAAAAGCACCAAAAAGTTTTAACACCTGAAGAGTCTCGCTCACCTCCTGCATAGAAGCATTACTGGATAAAACAATGCAGTGAAGAACAAGATGGTGTTTTACTCTAATGAAGTCACCAGAAGTCTTATCCCTACAGTCCTGGCTAATGACATTTGAGCAGATCTGAGCTCCTCACACTGAAAAGAAGTCATTCCTTCACATCTGTTCATTAGTAATTCAACTAAACAAATAAAAACCAGACAGCATTCAGAAGCACATCCAAGGTTAACAAACTCGTCAACCCACAACATCTAAAATCAATAGTAAGGACAGGGAACCCTAATATAAGAAATTAATTTGATCCTTCCACAAAATGGAAACCTATTACTGGAAACTTACTTCCTAGTCCACAAGTGTTCAAGCTTTAAATCCAAAATATAGGGACAAGAAATTATTAATTTCTGTTATTTTTCTGCCTGACAACTATATAACATAATCTAATGAAAAACAAATCAAGTACTTACAGGGTCTCTCAGCTCTTCATTTTCTCGAGTTGACGTTCGAGGTATTTTCACCGGGATTTCATCTCCACATTCAGTGTCTGAAGCATTTGGAGACTCTGCTAAATCAAGGAACTCATCTCTCTTGTGACCTCTGAACCTTATTTTGTCCAACTTCTTTAGCATGTTCAGCACTGCACTTTTCTGCTTTACCTTAACATGACGGTTGGAGTCTCTGCAAGAAACAAGACATCAAGAGTACTTCAGAAAGCTTGCAATAAGCCTAAATATATGCATTCTAATACATACAGCACAAAAAGGACATGGACTTGTTGGAACGGGTCCAGCAGAGGGCCACAAAGATGGTCAGAGGGCTGGAGCACCTATGCTATGAGGAAAGGCTGAGAGAGTCGGGGTTCTTCAGCCTGGAGAAGGCTCCGAGGAGACCTGATAGCGGCCTTCCAGTACCTGAAGGGGGCCTACAGGAAGGATGGGGAGGGACTCTTTATCAGGGAGTGTAGTGATAGGACATGGGGCAACAGTTTCAAACTGAAAGAGGGTAGATTTAGATTGGATATCAGGAAGAAATTCTTTACTGTGAGGGTGGTGAGACACTGGAACAGGCTGCCCAGGGAAGCTGTGGATTCCCCATCCCTGGAACTGTTCAAGGCCAGGCTGGATGGGGCTTTGAGCAACCTGGTCTAATGGGAGGTGTCCCTGCCCATGGCAGGGGGGTGGGAACTAGATGATATTTAAGGTCCCTTCCAACCCGAACCATTCTGTGATTCTGTAATACATGCACTATGTGCAGCCTAGAAGGCCAATCACATCCTGGGCTGCACCAAAAGAACCGTGGCCAGCAGATTGAGAGAGGTGATTCTCCCCTACTCTGCTCTCGTGAGACCCCACCTGGAGAACTGCGTCCAGCTCTGGAACCTTCAGCACAAGAGGGACATGGACCTGCTGGATTGGGTCCAGAGGAGGGCCACGAAGTTGATCAAAGGGCTAGAGCACCTCTCCTATGAAGACAAGCTGAGAGAGTTGGGGTTGTTCAGCCTGGAGAAGAGAAGGTTCCGGGCAGACCTTATAGCAGCCTTCCAGTACCTGAAAGGGGCCTGTAAGAAAGCTGGGGAGGGGCTGTTTGCAAGGGCATGTAGCGATAAGACAAGGGGCAATGGTTTTAAGCTAGAGCAGGGTAGGTTTAGATTAGACATTAGGAAGAAGTTCTTTACAATGAGGGTGGTGAGACACTGGAACAGGTTGCCCAGAGAGGTGGTGGAGGCCCCATCCCTGGAGACATTCAAGGCCAGGCTTGATGAGGCTCTGAGCAATCTGATCTAGTTGAAGATGTCCCTGCTTACTGCAGGGGGTTGGACTAGATGGCCTTTAAAGGTACCTTCCAACCCAACACATTCTACAATTCTATGATTCTATAATCACTAACTACTTCTAACCACCTTTCAAGGGCCCTCCTGACAATGGGGGGAAAATATGCTGCAGCTTAGCTTTTTAGCAGGCATTTTTTTCCCCACAGTGTAACAGATGCATGGTTTGGTTTTCAGTAGTTGATGATTTACCATCTTCCCACACTATTACGGCCTCTTTCTCATGGCTATTTTTAAAGCAAGTCAGAACGGGCACAAGCTAACAACCTGCACTGCAAAGAAAGATTTGCAAGTCAATTCCTAACAGGTTACTTGAAACAAAAAAAAGTTTAACTGATAAGTCCACATTTTTCAACTTGCTGATACTCCTAATCAAAGACATGAAAATCCACTAAGCTTCACAACCATCCTTTAAATTCCCAGAAAAATCAGAGCAAGAGAGTAGCGAGGCTGTCTTAGCCCTACTGCTTCGGGCTAAGAAAACAGGAAGTACTGAGGGTTTATTGAAGAAAGCCACCAGACACATCCATGCAGAACATGCCACCAAAAACTAGAGACTGTTGAAATCGACCATAAACCGCATTCAAATACACTGCCAAGATCCTTAAAATTACCACTACTGATAACCTTGTATACCCTGTGCTAGATTTCTGTTACTGCCTTTGAGACCAAAGGAGGAACACTTTATTAGTGATACTTTCACGTTTGTTTTTTTTTTTAAAACTAGCACGACCAAAACTTTACTATAAGAGAAAAAGCACAGCCAGTATTTTTGCAGAACGTGCAGGTGTCACGGTATCAGGAGGAATGAGGAATGCCCAGGACATTTCACTTCCAGAGACAGTATTTGACATGAGCTATACTTAAATTATAAATCATACTAGGAGAAGCAGTTTGCTTTTTAAAGATAATAGAAGAAAGCTTAATTAATGTATGTAAACTTATTGTAATGGTAGCTTTCCAAGACACTGCACTGTATCATTTCTGATTTAAACCAGACCTGCCGAATCTGTCCGATTCAATGCTCTACACGTATCACACTCTGTACCAAAACATCCCAAGCTCCATCTTTTAAAAAAAAAAAAAAAAAGTTAGTTCCTTGATCCTACCACTCCAGCAAGCTACTGCTCTGGCATTTTATAATAAACCAGCCACAATTTTCTCTCCTACAAACTTTGTGCGGTGCCGCAACATTCTCCAAAATGGACTTTTGCAGTGCTAACAATTTATTCTGAGGCACTTCTTCCTGTTACTATGCTTTTTTCCCCTACAGTCAACATTGTCTTCCTCTTCATTAAAAAACACGCTTAGCTTTATAGCACACCATCCCCAGCACTGGTGTGAGATGAAAAAACAAAGGCACATCTAGACATGTGTCACTTCAGGCGTATAAATAAAGAACAAGAAAGAAGAGCCTTTTGCCACTGGCGCCCACAGCCTTTGCACTTGAGGCAGTTCTCACCTCCTAACACAAACTTCTTTTCAACAGAGCTCTTTGCCTTTCCCTACGGATTCTCCGCTTATCCTAACACTTTCCCAGTGACTATTCACACCGAGTTCAAACCAGATCGTTCCCTTCAAAATCTGCTTTAGTTTGCACCTCTGTCAAGGTTTATTAGCACCCTTCACTTAAACACAGAAGTTTGAAACTAATACAAATCCTCTATAGTGCAGCTGGCAAAAAAAAACCCCACAAAACTCTTCCTTTATCAGAGATGCTTAAAGTTGCAACCCTGTGTTCAATATTTCGCTTAAAGAGAATCGCTTGTGGTAACTCACACCAAGGTTATTTTCTATGAACAGCTTTTCTTTGAAGTTCTATTACTTGTCAAAGCTAAGTTTAAAATAGAAACACTTCTTGCTCATTCATTGACTATTTGATGAAGAAACTTGTCAGCTATCACATCCAGAAATATCTCTAGGCCTACTATTAATAGCAGCTAGAGAACAAATGCCATCAGGGAAGTTTAAACCTCTGATAAGGACTGACACAGTTGTATCAGTCTCCCTCCCATCCGAAAGATCTCCATCTATGTTCAACCAGTTTTACATACCATGTAAATCAGACCTACAGCAAAGCAGTTGTAAACCGAACCCCCTTTGTTCATCATCCATACTGTCACTGCTAACGATACAGCTATATGAAGAAATAATAAGGTAGAGTGCTATCCCCTTTTC
This sequence comes from Chroicocephalus ridibundus, assembly GCF_963924245.1. Taxonomy (NCBI): domain Eukaryota; kingdom Metazoa; phylum Chordata; class Aves; order Charadriiformes; family Laridae; genus Chroicocephalus; species Chroicocephalus ridibundus. The sequence goes on from NC_086284.1 coordinate 203,272,846, forward strand.
TGGTCGGCACTTATCAGCCCACACCAGTGGAGGACAAGCATGCATCCCAAGTCTTCTCCATCCCTCTTACGGAAGGAGCAGTTAACTCAAGGCTGCAGACCAGCATTGCTGTCCTGGGCAAAATCAGGAGTCCTCAGCACTCTCCTGTTAGAGCCACATTTGTCCACTGCTCCCCAAAGACCAGGGCTGGATCCGGACCTCTTTTTTATAGCCTGGCATATACCGTACTTTAATGGACAATGATCGGAGATCAGTTTTCCCCTTACAGTGGATTCACATTCACTTACCTCACCAAGAGAAGGGAGAAGCAACAAAAATATCTCAAGACAAAGCAAACTTCAACTTTACTCTTCAAGCTTTGCCTTCAGGCAACGAAGAATGAAAAACCCAGGAGGCCGGTGAGAAGGCCCAGCAGTGTAGCTGCTTGGGCTGGGACACCAGCTGGGAACACCAAGCCCTGAACTCCAGCCTCCTCCTAAGACAGTTCATGCATTTCAGCCCTAGTCGAATGATAACCTGGCCAAGAGATGCACCCATGAACACATAGATCAGTTTTACTAGTAAAAATACCATCAATCTACTCTTAAGTGTGTTACCACCTGGTCTTTTAAAAATGCAAGGCTTTCTTTAAAACACCAACAGATCACTCCGCTGAACAGAGTCAGCTTAAAAACTCTAACACAGAAACAAGCAAAAAGGTGTCATTGGTGCCAATACTTTTTATTCAGCAGGTTCACCATTAAAGAGGAAATAGTAAAGAATCGTGTTCCTAGGCATTTTTAAGTGCTCTAAGTACAAGAAGCTGTTATATAAAAATATCTTCTCAGTTATAATTTAAAAATAATAAGATCATTTTGTCTAAAAATTGGTTTTGAGTGCACCAGGCTCCCAGATTACTTACAGTTACATTAGATTAACCTTAGCAAAAACCTGAGCTTGCCAACAAGCTCCTATAGAAACTCATTATCTGGCCTCCAGCCAAATGCACAATCTAAGACAGGCTTTTTATGTCAGCAGCCTGTTCTTGCAACCAGCAACTTTTTTTTTTTTTTTAGATAAAGATCAATAAATATGGTGACATTTCAGCAGTTTCAGGTTCACTAAACAAAAAAAAAAAAAAAAAGGCTCCTTGGGAGACTTTGCATTCCAAGTGGCTCTGGTCAAATTTAGATGAGCTTGAGGAAACCTTTGTAAAACATACGACCCAAATCTTACCTTTATTGTAAAATACAGTTATTAAATATCAAAAACACTTGCTTCACCATCACTGCTACTCATCCCCTCACCCTCTCCCATCTACCCATCGACATCCTGGCCTCAGCTGGTTTGGCCTCAAGCTTCAGGCTGTTTCTAGTAACTCCCCATACCAGCGACACCAAAGCCAACAGAGACCAAAGCACACGCAGAGCTCAGAGAGTGAATGTAAACCAGCATCTCCTTCTGCTTTCAAACTAACCGCAAACAAATATTGTGAAATTATAATAAAAATACAACTATTTTAACCCCACGCCTTGTAAATGCTTTCGTACACGTGACAATAATTGTTCTCACTACCATACAACAAAAAAAGCTATAAATAAGAATTAAGACCGGTATCATGTTTGCAAATTATTAACTTGAGCAAAATAAAATCAAATCCATCCTTCCCAATCAAGTTTATTTCTCCATTCAAACACCCCACCATTAACGCAAGCAACAGGAGGTCGTTCCCACACATGATGCTGTAACAGAAAGTGCTTCAGAGCACAGCAAGGCAGACGCTGACTCTGCAAAACCGATTTAGGTCCAACTTTGTTGCACCTCAGCCAGATCTAATAATATTATGACAGAGGGCCTGCTAATATAGTAAGGATATCTTACATTAACATGCTTACAAACAAGGCTATTCAGGCACCCAGGTTTTTAAGAAGGTAGCTTTTATTTCTCTTGTTGCAGTAGCAGAGGTTAAACTAGCAAAATTATCCTGAAGTCCCAAACCATCTAGTAAAAGACTAGGCAACAGTTTATGTACACAGGGCTTGATTAGTGAAAAAGGCCTATTATTTTCCACACTTAAAAAAAATCCCCAAACTAAAATCATCTTTATAGAGTTTGGTGTCCTGGTTTGGTTTTGGTTTTTTTTGTTGTTGGTTTTTTTGTTTGGTTTGTTTTGGGGTTTTTTTGTGGGTTTGTTTTTTTTTTAATTGCCATTAATATCTAGTTGCTAAAGCAATTCATTCAAGGCTGAAGGATCCTTTTACAGAGGGACAGAGAAGAGGTAACTTTATTTGGACCTAATATGAAAACCCTCAATTAATCCCCAAATAACTATCAGACATTCAGTTGAAATGAATATATCAAGGCCCCAAACCAACATATGCGCACTTTCCAAACTTATATGAAGTAGAGAAAAATCAAGTTTGGGATGCAGAAGGGAGGAGGGAACTCGTGTAAGGGCAGCACTCAGTGCATCGCTGCTGTCTGAAATCTGCCTTAACTCCCCCCAGTCTCCTACAAGTGGTTTATAGCTTTTGGTTTTCTGTTGTTGCACCCAGTTTTTATACAAGAATATGCTGAATTGAAGTGTGTCCTGGTCGACCAGGCAGAAATTGAACAACTTCTAAAATCTTCATGTGTCCGTTGTCAGAGAAAGGACTCTGCTTCACAGCACGGCGATTCAGTTTTCCTTAGTTGTTAACAAAATGCAAACCCAACACACAAAGTCAAAGAGCATCACCCCAGCAAGTGTTCATCTGGAGCCCAGGGGGAAAAAAACAACAAAAAAAACCACTAAAACATCATGGATGAATTTCATCCCAGGTCAAAAAGGCCATACGAGACTATGACACATCAAAGTAACCTCTAAAGCGCATGTGTTCCTTTTGCTAGAAAAATGGCATTTCAGAAAGCTGAAGACAACATTGGAGCTGAAGCAAATCTAGTATACCTCGAGTTCTCATCTTTACACCCCATCTCCTTCACATTCTCCTTTCAATCTCAAAATGTCTTTCTGCAGAAGTTTGAGGTAAGAGCTCTGGTATCGAAGAAAAGCCAGGCTGCGTGTGGATGAACAAATACAGACACGGTGTCAACACCGGGACATTTCGGTCTTATCGTGCGGGAGGGACGTGGAAATTGAGGGAGTGGAAAGTATCAGGATTACGTTAGGTATTCATTACTTCTTCACTGAAATGCTCCTGCGTACTATCCTAAAGGAGTTGACAGAAGAGCAGGAACACAACAAGATACACTCAGGCCATCCGCATACCAACTGATACTGACAACAAAGCTTGGTATGGTGTTTTCTGTTTCCAACTAGAACAGGAAACCTCAGCGAGTACATCTAAGCCTGCAACAGATTCATGGTCCAGCTCTGCATACTGCTCTGTGCAAAAAGTTCCCTCTTACTACGTAATTTTCTCCCCAGTTTCTCATTTTAATGGGCAAAATCTCATCTCAAGTCACTGTCTGAACATTTTGTACTTATTAATATTTAAGAAACTAGGCAGAGAAAGATCAACTGACTGCACTTGAGAGCTCCTTGCCTGCTCAGCTTTTGTTTCCCCTGCGCACACACTTCTCCCAGTTCGCTCTCCAGAAGGCTCACATCTGCAAAGAAAACCAAACCTTACCCACAGTGTCTCTTCTTGAGCAACAAGGAGTGGTTTTGTATAGATGAAGTTGGCACTTTTCCAAAAAACCTCATGTTAAGCTCAACTCAACAAGACACTTAAGCATACAGAAGGGACACACACCTCACTCAACACAGCCCTGCCATGAACACTGTCCATGTGAGTCTCACATCACCCAGGACTACGCAATGTGTTAAGTTCTATGGATAGAACAATGTCATCATTTCCCACTGGAGACCAAGAAACAGCAATATTTCGGGCCAAACACCCAGTTCGACTGGCCAAGAGCAGCTTACACACACTCTCCAAGAGTTACGAGCATTGCACAAGTGCCCTCCATTTCCGACATCAACAACCACACCACGCAGACCTTGACCTTCAAAGCTGAGCTCTCCCCACGTTCAACCCGCCACAGGTTCATCCTGAAATTAGTCACCGCCTTCGCGTCACAGTCTGCTAAAGTCTTCCTCAAATTACGTCACCCGTGGCCCCAGGGTCATAACGCAATGTAATGCATAAACACAGCAAACTGCTTTCTGGTTTTGAGTAACACCTGCTGAAAGCTCCCAACCTCCCAACCCTTTCAGGGTCAGGGGTCCTTAAAACTCTAGGGATGGACTAGACTAGATGGGGGTAGACTTTGTTGGGTTTTTTTGCATGAGAGATGAAGTTATCAGTTAGGCTACCTATGGTGTGGAGAAATATTATACTTAGTAATTCAGGTTCATTTTTCCTTTGCGCTAAAGGGAGATGAACAAAGAAAATCCCACCAGAATGATTTCCTCTGTGTTACAGACTGCTGCCAGAAGCAACACTTGATTAACATGGGTCGGAAACTAGCAGGAAGTTGTGCTTCTGTGTTGCAGGCTTAATTAGATGCAGCTATTAATTAAGCATCAACTCTGAAACGATTTAAATTGTCCACTGACGGGGGGAAGAGGGAAGGGGAAAAAAAAGTGGAAAGCTGTGTAACATGCGCTACGGTACAACACGGGAGACAGAAGTTCAACATACCGATCCTGACTGCCGGTGGTGAGGTTGTCACAGCAACCATAATGCAGCTTCATGAATATGCATTACACTAAAATCTATTTTTTTCCCCAAGAAGAGACTAACATGTCATTCAGCTCACAACATGAAGCTGCCTGGAAGACAAATCGGGGTTGTACAATAGAAGTGACTTGTCTTCAAACCCTTCAGCTCGGCTGCTGCAGGCAGGAGGGGCTCGGGGAAGAGGGGAGATGCAGAACATGGCTGCATGGGGCTGCAGGACTCTTCTGTACCTGCCTCGGACAGAGGGTACTTCAGACATATTTGGCAGAAATTTTAAGGCAGAGGTTCTCAAAATGAGCTGCTCAGTTCCTACAAAATTCCCAACCTGTGCAAGGTCTTAATCCCTCAACCACCTGGGAACAGGCCCTTCAGCCAGCCAGAGGAGATGGCACCTCCAGCGACCCTCCACGGAAGGATGGAGAAGGGGGAGCTGCTGCTCCCACTACTGGGGACGCAGTGCCCAAGCCAGATGAAACTGGGAGGCCTTGGCTTGATCATCACTGGAAAATTGTGGGTGGAGGGGTTCACAAAAAAAGAAAAAAACAACCCAACCCCAAACCACACACGTGTGCCTACACAGGTCACACACCGGTGTGCCAAGAAAGAAACCGAGGGCAGTGACTGTGGGACTTGTACTTAATCCCCCTCTTAACATCCCACCTCCAAAAACACACCCCGTCCACAAACACGTTTACACCCTACACACCTCTGTCTCTCTTTCATCATGAAACCTAAAATTACCAAGCTGTGTTAAATTAATTCCTCTGTAAACTGGTAAACTGGAAATTTTAACTCCCAAAGCAGGAAGATAAAGCTCATTTTTTCCTCAAGACACCTGTGTAGGAAAAAAAAAAAGTTAAGCATTTCCTATGCCATCTGAAGAGCAGCACCAAAAGAAACCCTGCAGGAAGATGACTTTGCCTGCAGTGAGGAGCTCGAGCAGCATGCAGGGACTGGAGGGGCCACCAGTTCAAGCCATGGGGCAGCGAGGGGCTGCTCAGCACTGGTGTTTGACAGCTGCTCCGCCTGGCAGATATCCTGTGAAAGGGGTAGCATACTGTGATAGCAATAAAAGCCTATCTAGGTGACACCCTCCCTTCCTGGTCACCCACTGGGTCCCCTCTCGCCATCCCCACCCTCCCTGCTGCGTACCCATCCCGATCCCAGACGGGGCCTGAAGGTCAGCCAGGCCTGAAGCCCACTTGATTGCAGGCTGACACCAAAGGGAGCAACCCCGTTCATTTCTTCCCATTTCATTTATGTCACTTGACCACTCATGCAGTTTATCAGCTCGGTGCTGACACACTAATTTTTGTGTTTGTTTCCTGGCAAGGGCAGCCTGATCAGAGCAGACAGCTACTGAGCCTCACTCATGGTTGCACAAGCTATTGGAGCTGTCGTGCCTCCCGCATAGAAAATGTTTCTGGTGGCGGGCAGAGGGAGAAAGCATCCTTTTACAGCAGCCACCTGCACTTAAATCAGGTTAAATGACTGCAAAGCCTCACCCTAAAGACAGTGTTTATGAAACTGCCATGAGGCACATTTCAGAAATCAGTCGCATGCCAGAGCTTCAGTCCCTCCTCTGAGGGACGGGGGAAGAGCTTGTCACAGCTTAGCATTGACGAAAGGCTTTTTTCTGCTTCCTCACTCTGAATTTTGTTGACTAGTCAGGGGAGCTGAGGGTGAAGAGGGAAAGAACATCGACAGCTCAGCAAGAGCCTCCCGAGTCCAGACGGCTCAGGCAGCTCAGGTCTGGCTGGTCTTCAACCAAGTAAGAAACCAAGGCAGAGGGGAAGCACTGCCGTAAGCAAACACCACAACTTCTGCCTATAAAAACAAAGAGACATGGGGATGACAGGTGGGGGTGGGGGGGTAAAGGACGGGACACGACTAACACAGGGTAAAATTAGGCTATCACTGCATATATCTCCTCTCTGTTCAAATGGAAGTGTAAGAAGCCCAGCTTGACATAGCACTCAGAATAAAGTTGGACTTTTACCATCTGCTTTAAAATAAACATTTGAAGTCAAAAGTACACGTACTAGCATGGAACATCTTATTCAGACTAATAAGTGTATTATGGAAGGCGATCACTAAACTGTTTAAAAAGTGTGAGCCCTGCCAGCCCTGAAGAAGAATTTTAATTCTATCCTTTCACGTACAAAAAGCACAAGTTATTGAGACCAATGCAGTTATACCTGTTTGATGCTGACTGCATTTTTTGTAATATCAACTGCATGTTCATCATCTTCAGATGATAAATACAGATAAATCAGAGAATGGGGGTACTACTAAAAAAAAGACACTGTGGAAACAAACCCTAATCTAAGCTTAGAGAAAGACACTTTGAGAACAGCCTTCTAAGGTTTATGCAGAATGGCTTGGACCCAGCAGGTATTTCTTGAAGAGGTCTCTCAGCAGCAGGCAAGCACGTCATTTGCTCGGGATGACTGCTCACAGATCATCCAGCAATCTTCAGAAACATAATAAAGGTATAAAACATGGTCTAGTTTTGAAGAACGACTACATATTCCTTTTTTGAGAAACAAAGATTTCATCTTGCTATCCATTGAATAAAAGAGAAGTAAGAGGTACGCATTTGAAGCGGGACACAACTCACCGCTAACAACTGTAGCCTAACTAACCTCTGCTGACCTACACGCAGTGCATGGACCTCCACTGAGCACAGCAACCATGCAACCTGTCACTGAAAGAGAAGTCCTTACCAACAAACATCCACGGCTCTTAACAACAAACATCTGCACTTCACACATAGAATCATAGAATCACAGGGTTGGAAGGGACCTCTGGAGATCATCTAGTCCAACCCCCCTGCCAGAGCAGGGTCACCTAGAGCAGGTTGCACAGAAACACGTCTAGGCGGGTTTTGAATGTCTCCAGAGTTGGAGACTCCACCACCTCTCTGGGCAGCCTGTGCCAGGGCTCTGCCACCCTTGGCATAAAGAAGTTCCTCGTCATGTTTAGGTGGAACTTCCTATGTTCAAGTTTGTGCCCATTACCTCTTGTCCTCTCGCTGTGCACCACTGAAAAGAGCCTGGCCCCATCCACATGCAGCGGTGCCAACCTACCAATGCATCAGTTTCGCTTACGGCAAGGCCATATAGAAGGCCTCGTCCCTGGAAGTGTCCAAGGCCAGGCTGGATGGGGCTTTGAGCAACCTGGTCTAGTGAGAGGTGTCCCTGCCCACGGCGGGGGGGTTGGAACTAGATAATCTTTAAGGTCCCTTCCAACCTAAACCATTCCATGATTCTATAGGGAGTTACTAAAGCTATCAGGCAAAAGACCACAGACCTACAACTGCTGTGTTACACACGCAATGATAAAATGAACTCCCCTTTTTTGTTCACAAAGCAACCACACACAGGTCCACGTGCATAGTCCCCAAATTCAGCTGTCAAGGCACCTCACTGAGGGCAAGGCTAATAGCCAGAGTACAGCACAATGGTCTAGCTCAAGGGGCTTCCCTCAGTTTAGGGAGACAATTCAGCAGAAGCCAATGTTAACAGCTCTGTGAGCAAGTAAAAAAGTTTTCCAGATGCGAGTTTACAGAGGAAGATTCCCAGGATTCAGTGATTTTGTGTACAGCCCTTCATAACTTGCTTCTGCAAGCTTTAACTATTCTACTGCTGATTTGAGAATCCATTACGGCTCCAAATTTCCTATGTCGCAAAAATAAACCACATTAAAAACAAAAAAAAAACAACAGGTAAATGTTTGAGACATCCCTCATCGATTTCTGTAGTCAGCACACAGCCGATGGAAGGAACTGAGTCTTTTACCAAACATCAGCAGCTCTCCAACCACCACACAGTCATAAAAATAATTTTAATAAATGAAATTTTTTTTTAACTTTTCCCCTCATGAGTAAAGAAGCTCAACATTTCTGGTCCATGAAGAACAACTACAAAGACATAGCTAGTACATACCAAATTACAACCACCACTATAATTAAGAACCTTTAATTTCCTCCCTATATACTGGCCTTGAGCTTATAAAGAATGTCTATAATCCCCAAATCCCACACATTTCCATGTGAGAAGCAGCGCTGCTGCTTATTCTGCTCCTTCTCCCTTCCTCCCAACAAAAACCTGAAAACACTCCTGAAGTTGGTGCTATGGGCACAGAAGGTATAGGGCAGAAAAAAAAAAAAAAAAAAAGAACTATAAAATTACTATGTGGATTACGCAAGTTTGTAGTGTTGTAACTCCTCATCATGTCAGCTTCTAAATGAAGGGGCGTGGAGGATTGCGTAAAAATTTGCATGGAAAATACGTAAAAGGATACTGTGTGAAAGACTGTGATGCTGCACAACACACCAAGGAGGGATTTAGCCAAATTACACGAAGGAGTAATGGAGAAACTGCAAGTTTCATACAGTAAATCTGGCTTCAGGCATCAGCTTCATTTCTGGCACCATCTGTACTACACAGCCACTTGTAAAAGCCATGTAAACTATTCCTTGAAATTTTATCACAGAGTGAAAAACCCAAGGTCAAGCTCCCACCAGACGGACAGAAATGTGAACAGCAGCTCTGCTGGAAAGCGGCACTTTGGAAAAGAGCCTCCTCCATTCCCACCCACACAGCTCGTCAAAGGATGCGAGGGATATCTTTCTCTACATAGCAGAGTTTGGAAATAGCAGAGGAAGTTGTGTGACACAGGAAAGCACCGAACTTGTCCTCTGGGTATCGCGGACCTCTCCTCCATTTCTTCAGAGTGCTGCTCTTTACGTAAGTCCGTCTGCACTGTTGGCACACTTGCAATAAACAGGACTGAATCACAGTACCCAAAAGACAGCTTTGATTTCTGCACAGTAATTATGTGTTTAAATAATTTGGCTATTTAACTAACTTCCCTTAACCGAGTGAAATGGCAGGCTTTAGGTTGAAAGGCCCTGCTGTTCAAGGTAATCTCCCTTAGAGGAACAAACCTCTGCTCCCTCACATTTCAAACTGCATCATTTCCTCAGTTGGCAGAGTATTTGATCTTTGTCCCCACGCTTACAACAGGAATCCTGAATTAAAAAAAAAAAACCAAACAACAAATAAACAAAAAAACCAAACACCCACAACAAAATAACCCAGCCACCAAACCTAACCCCCAGGTCTAGGTTGTAAGAAGCTGGTATAGCCACACCAAGCAGCAGAGTAACCAACCCTGTGAGAAACTGGAGGGGCCATAAGGAATATAATCACCATCCTGCACATTAATTCTTCTGTTGAGTAAAGTGCCTTAAATTCTGCTATAACTTCAGACCTTTTATTTCACGTGTTGATTTTAACATGCTTTGTACAGCAAAAATACATGGAAATCTTTGCTGTTAAGCCTGATTCCCGCAAGAGGCATGCGTAGTCTGGGCATCTGCTCCATGCTCTTTCCAAATAATACTATCAACTGCTATTTAAAAAACCAATTTAGGTGATACCTCTAACTGCTCTAAGTAGAGGATCCAAGATGGAAACCAGTGCAGAAAAAGGCTGCCACACACGTTCAGCAGCTGTGACTGGTTAAATAAGCAACTGGTGGAAGAGTATAAATGTGAGGCAGAGCAGGGGTTGTCCTATCAGCCCACCAGCAGTTGCAGATGGGGGACGACAGTGTGGGCCTATGCTGGGAAGTGGAATAACCTCAGAAAGAATGGTGGAGTCAGACACTTACAGGGAAATACATGGGAGGGAAAGAACAGGAAAAATAAAAAAGGATGTTACTTCAGTTAAGTTTCCCATGCATTCTTGTGTTTTCTCCCAAGTTTTATTAGCTGGTGAAATCAGTTTCATTTTGCAAACAAAACCAAAATAACTCATCACTGCCACAAATGAGCTCCAGCCAGCAATCATAACCCACTCGTCTCCAGACAGACGCCGAGCAGCTCAGCTGCCCACCTTCATCAGCCTGGCGTGCCCGGCTGCATGCGCGATGGACTGGGGGGAAAGATGGAGATAGGCAGCTACATTCTATGAGCAATTTTGAGGCTTCCTTAAAGCATGTGTGGAATTGAAGAAAGTTAAACAAAGAATTGCATAGTTATAAGAAAACACAGAAATGATACATTACCCAAGTCTGTAAGGAAGATACAAATCCTCTTCCTAACAAGTAAACGGCCAGCCAAGGCTATTACCATAAACTAGCGCAGTTCTTACTAATTTGGCCATATTTGTAGGAAATTAACATTTTAATGGTGCTTGTTATATCCTAGTGCCTCATAACCGCAGATGGCAAAAAAAAAAAATTATACACAGGAGTTAACAACCACATTTTTGAATCTGCTTGAAACTCGAACAAGGTATCTTAGAGCAAGTTTTTAAATAAAGCTGAGCACATCAACATACCCAGCTCCCCTCCTCTACTGAGCATCACCAAAGCACAGTTATGTGCTAAGTGGCATTTCTCCCAAGAGAAGCCAGCTCCTCTCTCAAGGATTTCCACACGGTTTCCACTGTGTTTCAACACAAGATGTACCAGACACAAGGAAGAGGCAGAAAAAAAATCTCTGCAAGTTTGCGTTTTTGATCCCAAACATGGGGTAACCTATGAATCCAAATGGTGTTCATGCTTAATGGATCAGCTCTTCGGTTTATTAACCAAGCTTGTACAAGCACTCTGATCTGCCATACTTTTTGCATGCTCTATTTCAAAACAAAGTATTTTCTTATCTCAAAATGTCGTAAATAAACCACGAAGCCTGTCAGGCTGCTAAAATGATACAAACCCAATGACAGTAAATAGCAACCTGGCACATCACTGAGCCTTCAAACTTGAAATAGATTTAAATTAAGACAACGATAGCAAGATGGAGACTTTAGTAACGAAGTGAAGAAACCAAGGGAGAAGAAACAAGATTATTTCAGTCATCATCTCAATCAGACCAAGCAACTTAAAAGCCAGCTACAGGATGGCATTTATGTCTGCCTCTAAGACTGGGATGAGGGCCAGAATTACACTACTTGAGCTGACGGGTTTATTTATGCCATAATGACACTTCAGTTAGCAATGATAAAGGTCCAAAGGTCAAACAATTTTAAGAAGTGCCACATACACAGAGTATAGCTTTCTGAGCAGTTATGGTTGGGGTGGGGAAGGAAGGGGCAGGGAGCGTTACTCCTTGCACGCAACCACCTGCCCCACAAGCCACCATAAAACTACCTCAGCTCTGCCCATTTCAAAGCTTCGGAAGTTCAAAAAGGAGATTTCTGTAGAGATCCCACCTTTCTTCGTCCAGCCACTCCCAAGAAACGGTTTGTTTTTCCAAGTCAAAGCCAGAGAGAAACCAGTGGTGCCTCATGGTAAAACTGAGAGGCCGCGTCACCAGCTGAAGCCCAGAGACCACCCACAGACCTCCAAAAGACCTCCTGTAAACTCCCTGAAAAATCTGGGGGAAGGAGTAGAAACAAAGGCAGAGCGCAACACTTTTGACATTTCTGTCCGTCTCTTAACCAGGACTTCTTCCAGCTCTAACTTATCACCAATTACTTCACTCATATTCACATATTTAAATCTTGGAATTTTAAAAACTAAACTATGGATTTCACTTTACAAGAAGGATCCTAAAAATTTAATTACCAATCAGGATCCAATCCTGGTTTGGGGATATTAAGCCTTTTGTTTACACTACACAAATGTTTTAACAGATAGATCTCTCTCAGTCATGGAAACTTGGAATTCTGAGACATTTTGCACAATGACAGAGGCATGCCATCAAAGACGGCAGGACATGATTGAACTACCAGCTAGCACTAATCTCCAATTTGCTTGTATAATTGCCATTTATGTTAAAAAAATTAGAAAACCCCCAAACTCATTATTCTTGGGATTCCAAGAGGCTCCCATCCATGCCGAAACACAAACTACAGAGCATCAACTATGCTGAAGGGGGGTGGGGGGGATGGACGACAAAATCAAAAGAAAGATGACATCTTTGGATTTCGTTGTGGTAGGCATCTGAGGCCGTCATCCAGCTGCAGGACCTAGGCAGGCTGACTAAACTTGAGCAGGGACTTGGGTGTCTGTAAATGGGAGTCTGTTCTAACCAAGAGCTAAGTCATGGAAGATGAGATGACAAGAAACAGGAACAGGCTGTCTTTAGGGTGAAAAGAAAAGCTGTAAATACACAATAAAGGGGTAGTTCATATCCACCGATACTCCTGCCAAACCCTTATATTCATGGGATAGTACAAAATCTTCAGAAACTAAACAGCACTTTAACCAAGGACTGTTCTGGCTTTTCATTGCTGCACTCAGCTTTGATGCTCCGCAGCATACCAGAGGCATACAAAAGCTGTACTGCAACAAGCAGAATAAAAAACATGCCCTGCTACCACCTCTGCTTTGGAAGAGGCAGCCACAGAACCCAGAAGGCAGGAAAGCAAGTTTTTTTGAACTACAAGACTGTTTTCCAGTAAATGGAAAGGTTTCTGGGCGCCCAGGAATCACGACAAACAGTAAGATGGGAAAGCTGGGCCCAATTCGTACATAACCAGCCCCAAGACCTTTGACTAAGAGCTCACACATGTACGGAAAAAAGTCTCTGGATTCAGTATAAAAGTTAACATGACTACAGAAGAGATCAGACCTCTTCATGCTGGTGTTCCTACACAAGGATGCGTACAAGAGCACACGGGGCACGGAAGAAGCCGTCTCCTTTCAGGAATGACAGGACTACTGAACCTCACGCAATTGAATACCTTTATTTAAAGGTGTTTTCTTTAGCAGACTGGCTAACAGGCAACCTTTCCTTTCCACCTGCCAGGCAGAGCGCTTTGCTCTCCCCTGCGTCACAGCGAAAATACTCACATAACTCGTAACAACTGTATTTTGCAAAAAAACTTTAAGAGTTGAATCTACTGGTTAATCTTTATTTAAAAAGAAAAAGAAGTTATTTCAAAAGCTTACCAACTTGTAAGAAAGAAAATCTGCATGCTTGCAGCTAATCTACTTCAAGAGTTGGCGTCTGGCATTTCCTCCGCAGTTCGGAAACACCAGCGATGCATCTGTTTCCTAAACACAGTTTCTCATCTCCCATTTCAGATAACCAGCAACCTGTGGTCAGACAGTCATCTTCAAGGTCCAACCCCTTCTTAGTGTTTCCAGTAAGTATATCTGCCTTTAACTACTTTTTTTCTGACTTTTACAAGAATTAACTTCATAGCAATTAAATTGCTGAATTAAAAAAAGCTCTAGAAAACACCAGTCTATGTAACTACCAACACTAGGTTCAGCCGGAGCTTTTGAAAAGGGAGGATAAAGTAAAAAAAGCAAATCACCGCCTTTAAAGCAAACAGACACTCTGTTTTGTGTCAGTCATGTAGTGTTTCCAAAACTCATCTGACACAATTGTTCAACAGTTAAATACACACACGAAATTTTCTATGCAATGGAGCAAGGTCTGTTGTTCTTTCATATTAGCTCTCAGATATTATGAAAACTTCTAGCCAGCTAAGAAGAAAGCCACCTTCAGGGTAAAATAAACAGATGTAGTTTGCTTTGGACAATAAGGAATACAAACTGCATGGAAAGATTTTTCCATTATTTAACAAAGACAATAATTTGTCACCAACAGTAGACTAATGAGTCACAGACAAGAGCTTAATGCTTAAAGCTTATCTCTAAAGAAAAAAAATATTTACGCAATTTCAAAGTATTAGCAACAAAACAGTGAATGAGTTTTGAATAGAGCCCATAGTCTCCAAGCAGGATAGCTGTATGCATCCAAGTGAAATCCGAAGCGGAGACTGCACACAGCCAGGCTTGCATTCCACCAGGAAAACCAGACTGAAAAATGCCGGTCATTGTTTCTCATTCAAAAAGCATATGCTGTCCCTGCTCTGCTCTAGCAGAGGGCTGCCCAGGGCCAGAGAGCTTTGCCAGGCAAACTCAAACTGCTAAGCAAAGCGAGCTCCACATTCCTGCTGTAAAATATCCCAAGAAATGGTATTTGTGCCTCGCTTGTTTTCAATGTGCTGTTGTAGAGGGCTAAGTGACCCAGCATTAAGAGGAAATCGTTGTTGGCAGAGTGCTCAAACTGGGGAAAGGTTGATACTGGAAGAAACGGGAAAGAAGCAAAAGTAGCTTTAGGAAAGGTGTATTTGCTGTAAAAATGTTTCCTAATACAGTTTTCTGGGGACGTCCAAACTATCACACTTTGACTGGTTATTCCCATAACTGAAAGTAAAAACAAGAGCTCCTGAATGTGCGTACATTCATCAGTCCCACAAGCAGCTCTGCTGGGGAGGGAAGGCAAAATCCTTCCAAATAGGCCCAGACCCTTTTATAAGCATCAAAAGCTTTATATTCAGAACATTTCTCTGAAACATAACAGGGCTAGTTCCAGATAACTGGAAGACACCACATTTCTGCAGAGCTTTGCAAACTCCTGACGTTAGTTTTAATTACTGCAAGTTTCCAGGAAGCTCCCACAGCTGAAGAAAACCCTGGGAGCTCAGCACCCTGTAGCAGCTGGCAGTTCTCTTAAAGGATCAGTGTGTCCAGCCAGATACTCCATAGCTTGTTGGGAAGGACATTCCTCACTGCAGGATCCCAGGTGATCCCACAGAGCTGCTAAGACCATGCAGGTTTTACACAAAACCAAGACGCATTACATTTTCACACAAAAGGTGATCTCAGACACTCTGCAATACCTTTTGGGTTGCTTGGTAGATTAGCCTTTAAGAGGAGAGTGACGGTTTTGGATAAAAGCACTGCAGAAATGCAAAGAATTACAAAGTTAACCAAACTGGAATAATGCACACAAGTGGTTTAATGCTCTGAAAAGTCAGACAACAGAAAGAACATAGCTACACAGGCTCCACTTATTCCTACTCCTTCTGATGACATGATCCTTGCAAGCTGACGCAAGACTTAGTACTGTCTGTGGAGCTGGTTTCTGCTATTATCCGATGATCACCGTCCAAAGTCACCCTGATATTAGTCACACAAGGATGCTTTGGACCTTTTGCTACTCTCAGGTTCCACGCTTCACACCTACCTTTGCCCCATGCAAAGAGGATGGCAGCTCCTGGGAACTGAACCTCTCGGCTATGTGCAGCAAGAGGAAGAAGCCAGGATCTTCAAGAATGGTACGTGCAGGCAACTCCGTCGGCATTACTCCCTGTCTCACAAGGGAAAAGGTGAGGAAGACGGAAGATGAATAAAGCCCCGAACCCAAAAGTGAGTTCAGGTATAGGAACCCAGACTACAGATCATCTTGCAGCTTGATTTTGAACCAGGCAGCCAAAGTCATGTTCACCGAGGGCCACGTAAGCACAAGGAACATCACACCGATGGTACACTGCATTTCATCTTCAGGTGCTGAACATGCAATTTTTTTCCTGTTGCAATGTCGTACCTTGTTGCAACAGTTGTGCATCTTACAAAACGCTCAGATCCCTGTTCCCTTCACTCCCAGAATGGGGTTATGGATATTTTCCGAACAGTCTCTTTTCTACTGCTCGATCTCTAAGGATCAAATTGGGCATGCCACTCTCTCCAGCCAACACAGAAAGCATAAACTCACCCAGTTTCTGGCAGTATGTTGTCCCTGGAATGAAACCTACTACTGGTAGTGGCCCAAAAGTTACTACTGGTGGTAGTTCCACTACTACAGGAGTGTCTGGGGAAGTAGCTTGTGCCCGACACACACAACTGTACAACTCCCTAGACTCAGATCTGGAGTAAATTACAGTAAATTATAGGGTTTAGAGACCCATGTCAGTCCTAACATAACTAGGAGGGACCCGGAAGCTGTACAGCTACAGACATCAGCTGGCTCTACTGAAACCAAGATGGGAAAAAGAGATACCCTTGTCAGGCTCATAACACAGTATCATGGACTACACATGGCCTTCAAACTACGTTTTAAGAGCTCCTTCTCTAGAGGCTGCACATTTCCCCAGCCCTATGGCTGCAACACTGTAAATACTGCTGACGGTTATAAATCCACACGCCTCTCTGTAGCCCTGCTACATTTCCCCAGGAATTACAACATGCTGTTAACCTTGAAAAGTGCATCAAGTTATTTTAAAATGCAGTTACTGTGCGCACCTGGGAACGCAGAGATGAGATCCAGAGAGAGGGGAAGTAAAACACGCAAACTATTTCCTGAATGTAAAAGAAACGCGGAGTCTCAGGTAGTAACATCAGCGGTGAGAGGCTGGAGGACTTTTTTCCGAAGGTAGCTCTAGAGCTAAAACTCTTTTAAGAGGTTCTCTTCTGCATACACATTTCTCACTTGAAGAGGCCACTTTTCAAAATTTAAGCTAATGATAAACTTCAGGTTATGAAATAAACTCTATTTTGAGCTAAAGATGTTTGTGTATCCTTCACTGAAAAACCTGGTACTAATTTTCAGTCTCCAAGAATTGCTTGGTTTCCGAACCAGGGAATTTGAAGTGTTCTATATATAAGTAACCTGATACGTGAAATTAATATTGAAGGAACAAGTGGCTTTTATAACATGGTAAAAAATGCCAAGCATTAGTAATGCCAGATACTAATACAAACTGCTGACAGTCCTATCGAGAGCTCTGATAAGACAGTTTTAGCAGTTGGAAACTAATTGCACTCAGTCGCTAATTGCATACATCAGGCCAGCATGGAGTGCATGGCTTTGTTCTCTTTAATTAAGATAAGTATAGACCGCTCATGTTGTGCAGTTACTTTCAGGGGAGTACTGTGGAAATCTAAAATGCATCTATTAACCATTTTATTTGGACATAGAGAAGGCAAGCAACTGCTAACTAATTTTTCCACGTGATTTTGCCATGTTCTTTGAGAACCTTACAAAAACACCTTAACCAACCACACACACCTAGATATACAGGAGGGGACACTCAATGGTCAAGAAACAAGAGTGTCCCCTCCCACAGAGTTTCATGAGAATCCCAAGGACAAAGTGATATTTCATGCTTTATTTCCTTTTTCTTGTTCTCCTCTTTCCCTCCTGTCCATGAGCAGCATTACCGGTAGACATTACATTAGCAGTTTTAGTCTGCACCTGAAGCGTTGACCTAAAAATGAAAACCCTGTTTACAAATTCTATATTTAACTTTGACCACGGAGTTACAGATGTGGCAGAACAGGGAAGCATCCGAACTTCCCTCGGTTTAGTTTATAGGACAGATGCTCACCTTCAGGCATGTCACAAGGGAAAGGCAGTGTAATATAGAAAGTGCCCATGGCGCAGGCAGTTCAGCCCCGATGGAGTACAACGCAGCATGGGATGGCTGCTGGAGAACGAACCCAGCCCACAGCAAGGATGGTTCCTCACAAACATAAGGAAGAACTCACTCAAAACTGAAAGGAGCCGTTTCAGACAGCAGTCCATACAAACACACCCCAAGAAACACACATACCCCTGTGACTCAGCATCTAATGATGACACTTATTAGGCAAGTGTAGCCAGCAAACCTAGTCATAAATCCCTTAATCACAGGTCAAAAGAGCTGTCAAAGCCTGCATTGATGGGATCAGGAAAACGATGAAGCATTTGGGGTTTTTTTAACAAGGATCATCAGCTCCTATGGAAGAACAAAAGTACTCAGAGAAGCTGCATCAGTGACTTACAGCACCGAAGTGACCTCTCGGACCTGTCTCCTAAAAAAAACACACTCAAAATTTACTTTAGAAGTGTCTTATTTTTACAGCATACTGGGAAATGTGAGGCCACAGCTGGAGTCCTGTGTCCAGTTCTGGGCTAACCAGTACAAGAGAGACATGGACATACTGGAGAGAGTCCAACAAAGGGCCACGAAGGGACTGGAGATTCTCTGACTGAGAGCTGGGACTGTTCAGCCTGGAGAAGAGCACGCTCAGGGGCATCTTGTCAACATATATAAACACCTAAAGGGAGGATGCAAAGAGGATGGAGCCAGGCTCTTCTCAGTGGTGCCCAGTGACTGGACCAGAGCCAACAGGCACAAACGAAAACACAGGAGGTTGCCTCTGAACATCAGGAAACACTTTTTTACTGTGAGGGTAACCAAGCACTGGACCAGGTTGCCCAGAGAGATGGAGTCTCCACCCATGGAGATACTCAAGAGTCATCTGGACTTGGCCCAGGGCAACCCCCCCAAGCAAACAACTGCATCTTCAATCATTCAGGCACCTCTGAAGATCTGGTCTTGTAAATCATGGAATTAAATTTACTGTTACCCGAGTATGCACCAGGAGAAAAGATTGGGTGTTACAGAGAAGAGGGGAAAACCAGCAAGAGCGCTTCTAACCACAAATATGGTAATTTTGGTTTGCATCCGATAACCGATCTTTCAGTTTAGTCAAGGCAAGAAGATTTCCTGTGCAAAGAAACGGTACTATTAAGGTGAAAAAAAACATCCAGAACTTACTCTCTGTGAAGACTGCAGAGCCTGTTAATATTTATGAAGTCTGAAGTGGCTTCAAAGACTCCTTACTTCACTTTCTTCTGTCATAACAAAAAGCAGCACTAACTCATTAAATTTTAAAGTGAGTTCACTACAAACTATAACTGTTTTAATAAATTCTGACCTCCTAGGAAAAGACCTAACTTCTTTATTTTGCGTGTGTTTGTGTCCCCCATATCAATTACAGTGACTAGATGAAAAAAGAGAACATGCATCTGCTCAGGAACTTGAAAGATCAAAACACATAAACCTGGAAGCACCCAACATTATGACCCAAAACCTACGTTTGACGGCTGTATTTCTGTGCACAGATTATGTCATGGATTAACCTGCCACCGTGCAAGGCCAGGGCAGTGGGCAGAGAGAGAATCTCTTTTGGAAGACCCTGATTAAGCACTTAGCGTCAAAAGCTTTCCCTCTGATCAAACTCTGTGTCATAAAAATAACACATTAGAGGAAGTCTTCTCTCCTCCTAACATAGACGCTGCCATGCAGATAATATTTAGCTGAGAAAAATCTATGTAGGAAAGAAAAGGAAACAACGTTACAGGATATAAAGCTAGAAAATCATGTGCTTTATTTGGGCCGGACACAGTCAGGTTTGGACAAGAGAGCCTCCAATCTGGGATGGCAGGTTTTTCTGCACATAATACTGGAATATTTCTGGTAATAGCCAGGGCTTCGGGGACTTCAAAGTTAGAGAGTATCACTGCTAAACCTGATAAATACTGGGGGTAAGGAGAGGGAGAAAGACACCAGGACAAGCCATTGAACAGCTACATAGCTTTAACCCCAAAAATTCAGCTAGGTACATGTTGCCCTTGACTCAAGTATTCCGGAATTTATTTTCCAGACCTATAAGAAATAAAACATCAGGAAATGTGATCTATTACTGCTTAAATAAAAAGATATTCACCATAGAACTGTTACTGGGACCATACATTACACAAACACTTTGTGTAATCTTCGTATCTTTAAGAATCCCTATGGATTTGGTGGTGACTGAGTCAAAAAACAAAGCATGACCTTTCAGCAGACAAACTGATGTGAAATGGGGTCGTTATTAATCTTCCAACAGATTTGTCATCACTTTGGGGGTTAAACAGTTAATGTTCCTCCTTAGCTTTGAAATCTCTGTATGAAGGAGTGAATATTCAAGTATCAGAATGATGCTGAAGACACAACACATATATGTAGTATCACACGTACATATGACATATGTGTCCACAGACAATGTTCCACACCCCAGAAGTATACCTGACCTTTAACAGCAGCACTAATCACTTCTCAGACACTGCAGAAGTTCCCTTACCAAAATACTACACTAAAAGTTGAGAGGGCTTTTCCCCCCAGGTCTCAAACCATATTGAATCTCTTTGGCATCCAATATTGCCCCAGCCATTCACTCTCATAATGAACTTCAGTTCCTACAAGCTTTGAATATCACACACCGGGAGGAGACGGGGTGGGGCCAGGGAGCAGCCTCTGCGTTGGCTACCTGCTCTAAATCACCAGGAATTAGTTTCCAGCTGGGAACACAGCAGGGCTGCATGTCAGCCCCCTGATCTTGCCTCCTCAATCAGGATCACCCCTCTGCCAGTCTCTCTGAAACCGGGTCCCACCAAGGACAGGCTTTTCCCAGCTGCTGCCCTTAATTCCTTTCCCCCACCACCAGGCACTGACATCAGCTCACCAGGCCACAGCCACGCTGACAAGGTGGGCCAGGAGGGAGGTCAAAGGCTGGGTGATACCTTCACCCAGAGCAGAACATGCACCGTGCCAAGGAACGGCACACATACCTTCAAGCAGCAACAGCCTCCCCCACTCTGCTTGACTGTCACCCCCCTGAGCCAGGACACAATGAGGAGACCAGGTCTCACTAGTGCCACAGTTAAGATAGGAAAAAAAACTCAAACCCACCAGTCTGACACTTTAGTCCCACCTGCCACCGGCCAAAACCGTCTCCGAGACCTTACCTGCAGAGCTGGAAACACGACATGGCTCATCTTCAATTCAGTCTGGCATCTCAGCCCCAAACCACCTTTATTACGGCAGAGGGATGAGCCAAACATACTTGTGGCCACCATATGAAAAACAGTGAAACATAACTCAGGCTTTCAGGGATTTTTGCACAATTCGGTATCACGACCCCATAAATTAATTTTATATTTTATCAGTTTTACAGCTAGAAGCTTAAATGTCAGCTTCAGTAGAACACAGACCAGGACTAAAAAAAGCCCTCTCTTTTTGAATAACTAGCTAACTAGATATGACATTTGATACCTAGATATGGCATTTAAAAAAAAAAAAAAAGGTTTATGACAGCTCACATCTCTAATTCTGAGGAATTAAACTACTTATCACACGTTAAAACCTTTATTACGGCAGGATACTGTCAGATAACGCAGAGCGCAGGTACCTGGAATCCCGAGTCTATTG
The DNA here is from genome assembly GCF_963924245.1 of Chroicocephalus ridibundus. Taxonomy (NCBI): domain Eukaryota; kingdom Metazoa; phylum Chordata; class Aves; order Charadriiformes; family Laridae; genus Chroicocephalus; species Chroicocephalus ridibundus. Next base: position 203,294,342 of record NC_086284.1, read on the forward strand.
AATATTTCCTCTCCCACCCACATCTCAACCACCACTGGAAATGCAATACCCGAGAACCTGTCCATCATCCATTCCACGTTCACACAAGCTTCACAGTACGACATCTACTCAGCCTAAAACTCTGCAGCTGCAGTAACGAAGTGCAACGTGAAAACACGATGAGAACCTGTTATTTTCTCCTGTTTGCCCCACGTGCGTGTTTAAGCCCAGCGACAAAAGCGCGCAGGAGGCTCACGACCTACGTGCACACCTACCGGACCTTCTCTGAAGGAGTCTGAGTTGATAGCTTGGACTGTAAACCAGCCATTTACCCAGCCATCCTCTCGGTCTCCTTGAAAGCAAGCTCTCCGGCAGCATTTCTGTGCTCCTACTCCTCCAACACTCCAGTGCCCCGTCGCTCCACATCAAGATGCATCCAGACACTGCGTGCTTGGAGGGATCAGTACACCGCTGGCTACTATTTAATACGAGGATGTGGCCAGCCCCTAGTTCAACCAGGCTCAGCTAAAGCCCAAGAAGCAAAAACACAAACGACGTTACCAGGTCTTATTTCCAAATCGGATGCCACCTCGGCCGGGGGGGCTGGAGGAAGTAAGGGAGCGAACGGCTGCAGCTCCAACTGCATTCCCCTCGCCAAGGGAGATCCCTGCCAGCAGCCGTAGGAAATCCCGCCGTGATCAAAGCCAACTGCGGGGCGGCGTGAGGACGAGGAGCAGGTCGGGCAGGGAGAGCGTACCAGCAGCCACCACACGGCCCCCAAGACAACAACAACCGGGGACACCAGCTGGGACGAGCCGCCTGTGCACACGCAGAGGTGACCTTTACCAGCCTCACCGGCACACGCTGTGTTTACTACAGCCGGTGACCCCCGGCTCCGGGGCAGTGGCGGTGATGCCACCTGTCCCCCCGGCCCAGGACGGCGCGGGGGGAGCGGAGCTCCTCCGCCCCGGGGGCCGCCAGACACCCCCAGCGCCCAACGGGGACAGCCTGCCGTTTGCCGCTAACGCACGAAGAAGGCCCAGGAAGACCGAAGCACCAGCCGACCCCCCGGTGGCTCCCCGCGCAGCCCCCGCTCCGCCCCCTTCCCCCTCAGCCGGGGTTCCCGGAGGGTTCCCGGCCCGGGGGGGCCCGGCGCGGCCCGGCGGGAGGCACCGCGTCCGCGGCCCGGCCGCGGGGTGAGGGTCGCGCCTGTCCCCCAGCCCACGGGGCCAGCGGGTCACCGCCGACCCGGCCCGGGGAGGCCGGCGCGGGGCTGCGGGTGGAAAGGCTCGGATTAAAATAAATAAATAAATACATAAATTAAATAAATAAATAAATAAATTATTATTATTATTTCCCCCCGGAGGCGGCCCAGCGGTGCACTCACCCTGCTCGTAAATCGGAGCAAACTCTCATTCACGCTCCCCGCGGTGCCCAGGCCGCCGGAGCCAGGCGACGCCCCGCAGAGCCGCCGGTCGCTGGGCTGCGCCGGGCCGGGGCCGGGCGCCGCCGGGGCCGGGCGCGGCCGCTCAGCCCCGGACAAAGCGCGGCGGCCCTGCCCGCTGCGGGCGAAGGCGGCAGCAGGTGCCCGTCCGCCGCCGCCGCCGCCGCCGAGGCCGTACCGAGCACCCTGCGCAGCCGCCGCCGCCGCAGCGCCCAAGCCGCTCGCCGGGGCCGCGCTGCGCGCCCGCCCCGCCCCCGGCGGCCCCGCGGCGGGAGCCCGCAGAGGCGGGGGCGGGCGGGGCCGGCGGGGCGGCCTATGGGCGGCGCGGCCCGGCCCGCAGGAGCGCGGCGGCGGCGTAGAGGGAGGTGCCCCACCGGCCGCAGCCCGGCCCCTGCTCCGGCGGCGGAGGCGGGTCGGGCCGGCCCGGCGTCCGCAGGGCTGTGGCGTGGAGCGGCAATCGGCGGCCCTCGCCGACCCGCACCTGCCCGGCGCCGGCAGAGGAGTCCCGACGCCTAGCAGGCAAGATCCTCCATCCTGCGCTGGCCCTTGGCGGCGCTGCCCTCTGCCGCAGGCGTTGCACGGCGGAACGGCCCGCAGCGGGGACCGCGCTGCCCAAGTATGCTATTCGCTATAGAGCCGATGCCATGGCGGCGTGTGTGGGGAGCGGTAGGGCGCATGGTGGCCCGGCAGCATGAGGGCTCCGTCGCGCTCCGGGCTTGGCGAGCACCCAGCCCCGCGGGTGCTTTGCTGGGATCCCAGCGCTAACGGGGCTCCGGTGAACCGGGGGGACGAAGGCGAAGCAGGTGCCCCATCGCGGGCGAGGCGGCCGCAGGGCCGGGGGCTGCAGGCCAGGCCCGGGAGCCCGCGCTGGACCACTCTGGGCCAGTGGTGGCCATGGGCAAGGCTGGCCGTCTGCAGCCTGGCCACGCGCCCCCTGAGGAGCCCAGGCCTGCGGGGAAGGGGTCGTCCCTGTGTATAGACACCTGTGCCAACGCTATGGATGTTAGTTGCTTAGTAAGCATATAGGGCTGCACACCGTTGGTCATGCACCGTTTGTCGTGTTTTGCGCCGCTTTGTTGTTAACCCTGATCTCTTTTTTATAGCTTAAGAAATACAGGGAGTATACATGCCATAAGAAAGCCTTTTATTTCTCATTTCTTTCATGTCCTGTCTCCTGGCTCTGGCGATGCAGGGACTGCCTAACGGAGCGGCTGCAGTGCAGTGTAAGCGATATACAAAATTATACAATTTGGGGAATAGATGCGCGGACCTCGGCGCGTGCCTCTTGCGCAGCGGAGACAAGCCGTGGTCTGCTGGGTGGTGTCACCCGGAGGGGATGGCCCTGGCCCCGCTGCTCCGCTCCGTTGGCAGATTTGTCCATTTGCAGGCCGGTGGCTGATGATGGCACATTCTGCACTCGCCAGCATCCTCGTCTTTCACATCATCTCGTGCCCTTTGCATGCTGGCTTTGTGACTCTTTTTTTTTTTTTTTTTTTTTTTCCATCAAGAATTTATGAATCAAAAGATGGGGGAGTGGAGCCATGTGGAGGCTGAGTCAGATTGTGAAAAAGAAAACCCAAGCGAGAGTGTGCAATTGCATATCACATTTACAAACACGGTTTCATTCATCTCCATATGTTTCTCCTGTTACTACTAATAAAGCTCTGGTTTCTCAGACTGGTGCTACCCTGGGAACACTGTTTGATCTTCCTGGGGTTTTTACTCTATAGCCTCCATAGTATTTGTGTTATAGTGTATTATTTTCCCAATTATATTTTTATTACATTGAACACATGTTAATAACAGAAAGAATCTGATAATATGAATGTACTTCCACACCCTCCTCTTTTGTTCCTATTATTCGATGTGCAAAGAAGTGACAGCTTCTTTACCAGCAGCAATTTTTTCCCTCTATACTGGTAAGATTTCCTTATTATAAAAACAAAAAAAGCCTTTTGCCTGAGTGTGCTCCCCTGTTTGCTTCCTCTTTCTTTCTTCATCCTGCTAACAATACCCAACTCTTCCCCATAATTTTGGAGCTGCAGGAAATCTAGCTTTGTCTACTGAAATATTGCTACAGAAGCCTCCATAGGCAAAAGGAGCCAGAGAGCAAGGTCTGCTTTAGGCGTAATGGTGTCTGGGGTTTTCTTCCCTGGCAGGGAGGTATAACTGTGGAATGTACAGTAATTAATTTAATCCAACATGGGGAGAGAAGAAGGAGGAAGAAGGATTGTATTGGAAAAAATAAGGTTTTTTTTAAAGTTGCAAATGTAAGGTCTAAGTGGCAATTTCAGTGACCTTCATGATTTCTATTTTAGGCAAAAGGCAGCAACCTAGTACAAGGGTATCGTTTGTCTTCTCCTGGCCCCGTTCATTGTTCTCCTTGGGTTTAGCTTGTCCCTTCCCAGGGCTTGACTGTCCCTTGTCGGGGCAGCAGCACCTCTCACTCGTGACTCTCAGAAGTGCTGTTCTGGCAGGTGATTTTTTTTCTCCAGCTGCTTGTTTCACATCTTCTCTGTTGTGCAAGGTCTTTCGTTCTTATGACCCCCCATCTGTCTCTCCTCTGTGTCTCATTTATGCTTTAGTATTTCTGTCTTACCAAATGTTGTGCTGGTTACTTTACCTTCCCCCTTCTCTCCCCTTTTTGTCCACTCATGCCTTTTTCTCTCATTTTTGTCCCTTTTCATGTATATTCTCCTCCTTCCCTCTTGTTTGGTTTTTTTTTTCCTTGTTTTCTGTCCTGGTTTTTATACCTTGTCTTGCTCTCTCCTTTCTGACATCTCACTTCAGTCCACTACCTTGCTGTATCTTCCTCTTGAGAATTTTTTCCCCGTGCTTTTCCTTTGCTCATTGTCCTCCCCCATCCTTTCTCCTGACTTCCATTCACATACATATATGTGTATACATGTGTCTCTGCTCCACTCCAGATCTTGCATTCTCCGGCTGAAACAAAGAAATGACTCATGCTGATAGCCCGATCCTATTGCATCTCTTTCTCAGCACCTGAATTACGCCGCTCCTGCCCATCCTCAAACACACATATCGGGTAGACTGAAGAATTAATTATGTGGGAAATGTTCCTAAATTCAGAAGTGGGAAAGCAGCTCTCTAAGCTGCACTGTGAACAGAGCAGTCATTGTGCTCCCACTGACAGTACCAGAGGAGGAGTGTAAGCCCCCTGAGCCCAAGGAACTAATGGCATTTTCTTCGCGTTTCTAAATTTCTGATTCTTGGTAATGAAAAGTCTATAATTTTAGGTAAAGCGCACTACCATGTATTTGAATTATCCCTTGAATCTTGAACTGATCCAAAATAAGACCCCACAAAATGTGCTTTTTTTTTTTCCCCCAATTGTTTTGTTTTATACATTTGTTAAGCCACTTTTGTGCAGCTATTGGGAGAGAAATGCTTTTCTCCTCGTCAGAGCTAAGCTCTGCCTCTGAAAAGGGCTCTGTGTGGGGTGAAACTGGGATCTCAGCTTGTCAGCTTCCCTTTTTTTCTGAAGCCAGAGGGAGAGGAGAGAGCTGTGACTGCAGGATCATATGGATTGGGTGGGAGATGGAAGAATAGATGCCTAACCAAAAAATGCTACATTAACCTCAGGGGGTGGAGTTGTTTAATAATATTTCCCCTTGACTATTACTGACTACAAACAGCATCACTGGGGATCAAGGGCAAATGTTAGATTTTGCTATTTAAAGAAGACTCTTAGTTTAAAAAAAAAAACAACATGATTTAATAATTAAACTATTTTTTTGTCTTTCAAAAAGCATACTAATAGCTGGCTGGAATGAAAACAGCTCCATCCCACGGATTGCACCTCCGCTTTCTGGCATCTTACCTGACTCATAAAGAGACTGGGGGATTTTATATGCCACCTACATCAACTCAACATTTTCCTTTGTGGTGAGAGTTAATCACCATCCTTGTCGTATTATTTCACCGACCCTCTTGAAGATACGATCTGTCGGGGGGATTGTTTATCTTTAAACCATCCTTGAAACTTCTTGTAGAATAGGTGGCTTTTTATCCGAATTTGGGGAAAACACACAGGCGGTCCATTGCAATAAGGTCTTCTTTGTTATTTGTTAAAAACTGGCATTTACCTCAGGATCAGGGAAGAGAGAGTTTCCATTTGCAGAGGTCTCATCTGCGACATGAGATGTGCCACCTGGGGAGCTGAAACGCATCAGCTGAAGGTAGAGGACCATCACCGCGGGAGGTGTGTGCTCAGGAAGAAACCGTGGGGTTGTAGTCACGATGATCAAGGATTTAAGAGGGCAAAGTTTTGTCAGCAGAGGCAACAGAGTCCGGAAAAATGGACATGCTTTGGGGCACATAAAATCTCTCCTTATAAACTGTTTGTATAACCTTTGTGACCCTGTCTCCTGTGAGGATTGTATGTAGCAGACTGATATTTGTCAAGCAGAAAATACTACACAAAAAAAGACAGCGAAATAGGAATGAGAACAAAAGACAAAGGTGGCAATACAATAAATACAGCGTGTGCAGGAGGCGAAGGAAGAATGGGTAGGAGGAAATGAAAGTGCACCTCCAGGAAGGTTATTGGGAGTTACCCTGGAAAGTGACAGGAAGCTTTAGCAGAAAAACGTGTGACATTTTTGCAGAAGAAATTACTGAAATGAGGTACAGGGAGGGCAGGGAGGAAGGAACAGCTGAGATCACTCTCGAGCTCAGTGCTTAAAGAGAAATCTTTGTGTGAAGGAGGGCCAGGGGAAGAATTTAGTAAGAGTCTCCTCATTTCTCTGTTCCAAGGTCAGGCAGAATCAAGGAAGGGGAAGGAAAGGGGAAAACCAAAGGAACCGAAGTGAGCCGTTGACAAATGTGGATGAAGGAAGGGTAGAAAAGCTGCTGCCTTGTTGACAGAAAGGGAGAAGACCTCTTTGGGTCCTCTGTGGGACCTGGAAAATGAGTGAGTAACACATAGGGTGCTACAAGACAGGAGGCAGGGAGCATCCTATCAGGAATGATCTCTCTGACTGTACCCAGTATAAATATGTCTTATTTCCATTCTCGATGTGTATAAGCCTTAAAATGCAGTACGGATACAGCAGCTCTGCCCTGAAGATACGGATGCTGCAGCTGTCTCCTTGTCACACCTCCCTTTTTCTCCCACACCAGAATTAATCCCCATATTCTCTCTTCTCCTGCACTGTGGGTCCTCAGCCCAGCTCCGATCATCCTTCTTATCGATCGCGCCTGCCTGATAACTGGGGCACAACTCAAGATAAGGACTCGGGAATCACCCACAAAGATGTGCTTCTTGAGGCAGAGGCACTAATGAGCTCTGCGGAGGGCGAGTGCTGCCAGAGGCACCAGCGGGGAGGAGAAGAGCAAAGGGTGAGCGGTTCATCTGAGGAAGAAACAGGTTGGGGGGCCGTAGCAGTGGGGAAACTAAAGGTGTGGAAGCCTCAGGAGGAAAGTGAGCGTAGGAGGATGTAGCCACAGATGGTTAAAAATAACATTATGGTACAGATAATGTGGCACTCCACTGACATTTTAAACCTGCCGCCTTTGAAAACCCTTCTATGTTTTGAAAAGCGAGCCTTACATTTAATTCTTCTAATTGCTGCTGAGCAGCCAGGACCGCTGGCATTTTGGGGCTGTCACTTTGTCCCGCAACGCCCATTTTCTTCAATGCTGTCTAGTGATTGCAACCGAGTCTTCAGCAGAGAGCTCTTTGCACCCCTGCCTGGTGTAAATACCGATGTGTCCCTAATTATGCTTTGATTTCTCTGGAAGGGAGATGGACTTTTTTAGCTTATGTCAGTATAGTGACTAGCACACTAAGTCCGTGTGATAATGATGCTATCACAAATCAGAGCTAAACTAAAACACCGTTCACAGGCAGTTTGTGCAGTGTGGAGTTTGGGCACGGGCTAACCTGTCCTGAAATATTTTTTTCGATGTTTCTGGAGAACTGCAAGCTTTTTAACCCCATGGCTAGTCATTCAAAGTAACGTATCAGTCTTTGTACAAATACCACGTGTTGGACAGGACCAAGCGGCAGCAGACCTCCTGGAGCTTTGAACCTCCTGGCACTTGTAATGGGTGTGAGAGAAAGAAGGAAGGAACAATAAAGAAAAGCATAAAGGAAAGAGAAATGCAAAGTGAAGGACATCTGTGTTTTGATAACAATTCTTCAGTAGCACGGCAACATAAACAGAAAGGCGTTGTCTGGTTAATGTAGAGCAGTTACTTGCTATTGCCAGACCCAAATGGTAGAAATCTTAAAAAAAAAAAAAAAATCAGATTTTGTCTTGGAACTATGGAAGATATGGGTTTCTTCGTCTTTCTCCCCTCCTCTGTTGCCCTCATCCTCCCACTTCCAAGTAAGAATGTAAGTGATGTTCCTTCTTCTCATCTCCAGCAGAAATTTATCCATGAACATTTCTAAATGGTTTATTGTCAATTCTTGTGCCAGAGTTTACTTTTACCTTCAATAACTCTTGTGTCCTTAGTGCTCACCCCTCATCTGTTTCGGGAGTGTGGCCAGCTGCCCTCTTTGGTGGAGCTTTGCCGTGCTGTCCCAGCGATGCTTTTCTCCTCTCCTTCCATATAACGGGCTCTCCATTTTCCTGCTTGGTACAGAAGATGACCTCTAACACTCAGAGGACTCTCCGCCTGTGGTAATGTGATCTAGTGGCTGCAGCAGAGAAAGGTGTCAGCAGTCCTGGGTTGTATTCCCCATCCAGTTATTGGATGATGTGAGATCTGGAGAAGGCCATTTGTCTTTGTTTCCCTGCAGGCTCCAGTAATGGTCACGCATCACCATTTTACAGTAAAATTGCTATTACCATGCCCATCCATTAATTATTAATACACACATTACAATATTTTCAGTATCTTGTAGCAATGAAATGTGACTCTGTGCCACTCACTGCCCTTTAGCTTGTGGCATGGTTTGCGGATCTTTTGGATGTACCTGTGTGGTACACGCGGCTCCTGCATTTGCACTCTGCATTCCCAGGCACCCGTGTGTTGCAGCCGGGATAATGCAGCTTTCACATATTCCTGACTTCTTCATTTATTGGATGCTTTCCGCTCATTTTTTTTAGTCGTTTTCAGGACTTGCTGAAATGTGGGTAATGTAACTGGGAAATGATGATTGAAGTCAGAGACTCTCGTTTAGAAGGCGTGTCAGTCCTGATTGATTACAGCTGCACACATCATGCCCTCGCCGGGCTCTTTCTGCCCACGTAAGGGGAGGGTCGGTGGCAGTCGCTGCCCAGGTCTGTTGAGTATACGTGCGTTAGACCCATATACACGGCATGAAGGTTGTTAAAAAGTTTTGCTGGGCTTGTTTCACCCCTGTCATTGAGGACACAGTAATACGTTGTGATGCACCCATCACATCACTCTTAAAAGCCTTAATGACCTTGGTATGATCTTCAGTCTAATTTAGGAACATACTTTCCACTTCGGCATGTTTTTCTAATCATACGTATTATTCCCAGTCAACATGGTATGTCCAGAGTAAACATTTTGGAGCACAATCCCTGCTTTTGTTTTTTTTTTTTGCTATGCATATTATCTGTAGCGCTGGAAAAGGTCACAGAAACCCACTGAAGCCTGGGGGTGGAGCCTGTGGGAGGAAGAGGTGCCACACGTGTCTGTGTTGGTTCCCACCTAACTCCTGCCTGAACTCAGAAGCAGCTCTCATCTCCGGGGGCGGCTGCTTCTCCCTCTCCCACCCACTTTCCCCTCGTGGCCTGCAGGTGTTGGGCTGTAGCTTTTCATATTTTTGGCTATGGCTGAATTAGCACATTTTTAATGTATGCCTTTTTCAGCACCGATGAAAACAGTCTAGAAATTTGATTAATTCTCCATTACTCCATAAAATCCATAAAAATAGTTTGCTTAAATGGCATAGCAGTTCTTTAGGCTTATTATCATTACTAGTTTAGAGGCCGTAGTTCCATTGTAGAAGGGTTATTTAGATACAGCAGACTAAGTAAGTATATGGTCTTCTGCTTTTATGGAGAAACTGAGATGTTGAGGTCAAAGATCAAGTGATTTTCATTTTTTTTAGGCACAGAGCAATTTATTTTGAATCCATGTTTTTTATTTTCAGTACCATAGGATGTCCTGGAATAAGTAAAGCATCTTTCTGACGTGTAATGGGTCGTTAGTATTACAGCCCCCGGTCACCTATGATTTTTGTTCTCATACCCATCTTCAATTATTTGTACTTTGCAAATCACCAAGATTTGTAGAGCTTGTGATGCCGCCAACTGGCTGAGCTGCTGTGGTGCCTTGCTGCCTTCTCCCGCCCAGCACGTTTGCTCCAGGTCAGTTGGAGATCCTCCGGCTGTAAGTCGTACCATGGTCTGACCTCTCCCTGCCTCCAGAGCAACTTTGCTGAATCAGTCTAAGGACAGGAGGCAAGGCACAGGGTTGCTGCTGAGAGGTTGACCCCCAGTTGGGCCCAGCTGAGTTGAAGTGGGACATGAAGGGAGTAGAAGCCCGTTGCTCGAGGAAAGGATTCGTAGCAGAAGCAGTGAATCCCGATGACTGTGAAACTTAGAGGCGAAGCTTGTGCTGAAGTTTATGTTGTGTTAAGGTTTTGACTTTTTGGTAAAACCCCAGGAAGGGAGCGAGCCTGGTTGTGTTCCCCATTGGACTATGTTAGTACTGAGGGCTTTCCCAGGGTGGTTGGGGTAATACCGGTTTCTCTTAGCTACTGGCACTCTTTGTGGGAAAGCTGACTGGAGTGTGATTGTAGCAGATGCTGGTATGGGGTGTACTCTCTTAAACATTTAACGGGTATCGATCTACAGAAAACAACATTTCTCCTTTTTGCATTTATTAGGTCCTATTGGTCAAGCGTGTAGCTCAGAGAGATTCCAAAGCAGGTAGCTAATGAGTGCTGTTATAAAGAGCTGATAAAAGTCACGCTAAAGCTTCCTCAAGTACTCAGTTATTTATTCACAGCAAAAAAAACCCTGATAAAATGTGGAGTCTGATTTTTATAAAGTGCTGAGCCTCCTGGATTCCAGTGGAAATCAATGTCGGCTGTTGGTGCTAAGCATCTCTAAACATCATACTTGTGGTTTCAGAGCCGGATTAACACCCCACCACCATTGACTTCAGGCACTCCTTTAATCAGAGTAAGGACAGCAGTATTTAGCTTCCTGACAGTCGTCATTCTTGCAGTACTGTCCCCCTTTGTCGCCCTGCTTGGCTCATGAATAAGATATTGTTTGCTTTAAAAAATAGGTGTATATTTTCTGCAGAGAGCTCTGATTCAGGGTGCTGCTCCTTTATATATATGATGCTAACCCTGAGAAGTGCTTGCAGCTTGAGCAGAAGCTGCACAAGTTGCAATTGTCGGTGATTAAAAATGTGTTTTCTAAAATCATAAGTGGAAACGCTCGAAAAGAGAAAAGAAAATATTGCTGTAAGGAGTATCCTGTACTGAACTCCCAGAAAATGTGTTTATACAAGCAAAGCTGAGGATCGGTCAAAGAGTTAGCAAGCCAGCATATCTCAGTGCTCTCTTCTGCTCGTATTTCTTCTAAAGCTGCACTTTGAACATCACGTACCTGTGTCAGGGAGTGAGTTTGTAGCATTTCTTTATACTCTAATGAGGAGGGGGCATCTTCAATTTTAAGGTATTTTCATGGTCCGATATGCAAGCATAAATCTCTTCACTAGAAGAATTGCGTGTGTGCATCCAAGGTTGAAAGTTAGCCATTTAAATGGTAACTTTACAGGAGCAATCATATAAAATGCAGCAGAGCCCACAGGATTGGGGATGGGGCCTTGCTATTGATACTGGATTACCTGGGAGGAGACCTGGCATCCCGAAACTGATCTCTGTGCCCCTCCACCATGGGAAGGGATCAGGCATTTCAGACTAGTTTACTGTATTCTAGGAAATTCTTCTCCTTGTTACTTCAGAAGAAAGCAAATATTACCTCATCATCACATGCCAGACAACATACCAAGAGAAAAACTCTTTCCAGTCCAAAATATGACTATCAGTTTTTGCACATGAGGCAGCATCACCGATGTCTCATGGTGACTCATCACGCTCTGGTCTGCTTTGCTACCTAGGCAGAGATTGCTACCAAATAAATGTAAATATCTGCTTGTTTTCTCAGTTATTACTATTTAATGGCACCTGTTGGATGAGCAAATTCTTGTTTAACAACTTCCAGGTAGATCGCCGTACATTATAAAAGGGAAGGGATTTGCAGTTTGCAGAAATATGCTGTTCCAACGACAGTCATTTGCCGACATCTGGTAATTTGTAAACTGTATTTACCAGATCTGCTGTCTGTGCTCTTACGAGGATTTTGGAGCAGATGAAGCCAGTAGAAAGCCTTTTCCTTTCAGTGGAAAAGGTCCTTAATTTGTTGCCCTTCTTTATGTTTCAGAGAGAGTAAAACAAAAAGCAGCAGCTAATTTAACTTTACATTTCTTGATGTGTAGAATTAAAGCCAAGTTTTCTTTATTTTATATGGCAAGAGAATCTAAGGAAAGGGACAATAATTGGACAGAACTAACAGGACATTCATATTTAAGGGGCAGCAAGATCGCATCAGCTCTCATTTACTGTAGCAAGGATTAAAATAGATCATCAGAAGGTTAGCAAATAAATTTCAGAACATCAGATGTCTGAAAGATGAGAGCTTGAATTTTCCTACAAATGTTTTAATTTTTCACCAAAACAACCTAAGAACAAAGTGCCACTTGTAGAAATGTAACTTTTATGGCTGATTAGGAGATTACAGCAAGGGAGAAGCCCAGCAGCCATGGGGATTTACAGTGGATGCCGCAGAGCTCATCACAGCCAGGACACCTTTTAATAGGAAAAAGAAGGAAAAAATCCAAGTGCTGTTTCCACCCCTGCATGAGGAGAGGTCCAAAAGGCCAGCTAATAATCCACCGATGGTCAGCCATGCACACTGCTGGCTCCAATTTGGCACTGGTCCTACAGACTCAGCAGCAAAGCCAAAAATGAACAAAACTGCTGCGGGAGCTTCCCTGCCTGTCTCTCTCTCCATCAATAAATCAGGCCTAGGGAAAACAGAGGCAGCATCAGGCTTCACGTGGGATTTCTCAGCAGGGCGCCTCTCCCATCTCGGATCGGAGAGACTGTGGTGATTTGTATCTTTGAATATGTTTTCAGTTCATTTTCCTTTTAATGGTGCTGAAGAAAGGGGTGTCAACACAAAGGAAGATGTATCTGTCACTCCGCGCCGCTCTGCTTTCTAGCAGCATGCAGGCTGCTGCTTGGAGCTGGTGAGAAAAAGTGCTGTGGTTGGTTTTGTTGTTGGTTTTCTGAGGAAGGAAAAAAATGCCAGCACTAATAACTCATTGACTCTGAGCATACAAAGCTGTAAAGAAAAAAATGTGCCCAAAGATTTTCCTCAAAAACCTGAAACCTTCCAAATGTCACCGTGATGCTTCAGAGCGCCTCCTCTTGCACGGACATGCCCTGTGTCCCAGGATGGCTTGGACCTGGAGACGAGCACCATGTCCCCTCCTTAGGGGTTCCTGTGGGAGCCTCTGGCTGCAATATCTCATAGGAAGTGTCCATCAGGGGAACACAGCTCATAAAGCATGTCGTAGGCAAGAGGTACCCAGCTTCAGTCTCCAAGAGTCACGGAATGGCTGAGGCTGGAGGTGCCTCTGGAGACCATCTAGTCTAGACCATGCTCAGAGCGCGGTTGGACTTGGGTTGCTCAGAGCCACATCTGTCTGGGTTTTGAGTACCTCCAAGGGCAGAGACCTTACAGCTTCTCTGAGCAACCTGTGCCCGTGCTTGCTCACCCTCACAGTAGAAATGTCAGTCATGATGGCAACACTTCCAAACGCAAAACACAATAATTATTAACCTCTTTGGCTTTTCTCTTTAATTTTTTTTTTAAAAAGGACAAAAGAAAGAAATGCAACTGTTTTCATTTAAAAAAAAAACCACAAAAACTTTTTTTAAAAAATGTTTTCCCTCAACGAACTCTCCTCATGGACACTTTGGTAATAATCCCACTACTTTTATCTTCATACCAGAGCAACACCTGCCTGTGGACTGCATTGCACTGTTGACAGAAGGGTTTCTGATACTGTTGACCATTATTATCATTATTTATTTAGCACCTGGCAAACGCAATTGGGCCCTTTGTGCTAGGCGCTGCCCAAACAAACTGGAAGGAAGACAACCTGTTCCCAAAGAAGGTGTTATTTGCCTGTTAAACAGTAGGCTGCAAAGAAATGGGTGGAGGGAAGCAAGGACACCGAAGCTTTTGTGCTAGTCTCTGAACTTTAGCATCGTGGCTTCCCTCATCACAGCCGTACCAGGGAGAAGAGCGAGGTCCTGGCTGCGCTACCCGAGAGCATTAGTTGGTCAAATGGACGGAGATGTCCTGTAGGTGTGGCCTTTTTCTGGAGACATGTGAAATCACTCTGGTGCCTTTTGGATGCTGTATTCATTTTTTAAGAGCTGCAGTATGAGTGCACTTAACAATTAATACATATTTTAGAAGGACACACTTTTTAAAAAGCCTAAGAAATAGGCATTTACATTTTTCAGCTGCAATGTTTTTTTCAGTCAGGAAATTAGCTCAAGAGAAAAAGAAGCAAGTGCATAATTATTTCTTCTCTTGGAAAAATGCCTTTCCATTGAAAAGACATATTTTCGAGTCTGCAAACAAGAGCGGTAGGAGATTTCTCTTCCTAATGTTGCCTCCCAAGTAGAGGAAGAAAAATTGTGGTTTCACCAAAGGAAGAAAATGTGGTGGTTAAGGGGGCAGGCGTCAAGAGTAGTTTTGAAGGGTGTCCAGGACTTTAGGGGCAGTCCAGCACTTGCCTTTCCAAATGCCTCCACTTGGAAGAACTTCCCGAAAAAAATAAGAAAGGGGATGAGGTGGCAGAGTCAAGCAGTTAGTTCGGTGAAAATCATGGTTTTGGAGATTTTAAAGAAAAGGTAAGAAACTGATGTAGGAGGGCACACCTAGGTACCCTAAAAGCAAAGCATCTTTGCCCGTGGTTTTCCACCTACCTCAGCCCACTTGGCCATGAAGCTTTGCCAGGGCGTGAGTTCACCTGAAGGAGAACCAATCTCACAATGTGCCCATCTCCTTCCTCTTTCTATGAGACTGCTTCTCCTTTATCTTCAAAGAGTCAGCAAAATACATTAGTTTATGATTGCCAGGTGGTATAACCACATATATTACAACTACAGGTTTCCTGAAATAAGGAAAGGACAGTAATGCTCATAAACCAAAGCCAACTAGAAGAAAGCATCAACAGCTTTTAATGCACTTTTTTTCTTTTTCTTTTTTTTTCCTTCCTATTCTCCATACCTTGGTGTTAGGTTGCGAGTTGCTCCAGGGATTTGAGAGGGTTTTATATGTATTTACCCAGTTTTGGTGAGGGGTTGTTTTAATATTTGTGTGCATTAGTCGTGAGCAGTTTGAGGTTCTGGTGCAGCAAGGAGTCGGTGGTGTGCTTGCAGCCTCTTACACGAAGTTTTCCCGTACGCTGGCCTTTTCCACCTAGTTAGACAGTATCCCATTTTGGAATGACAAAATACTTTTTGCAAGTTGAAGCAATAGAAACTTGAACGGGTCTCTCAGACCTCACAAAGGCAAAACTCCCATTAATGGCAAGGAAGAAACTGTTTTGCTTGAGCAAAACCTCAGCACTAAGGACATTGGTGCCAACTTTTGTTTCTATCCAGGCGGGCGTTTTGGAGGGCTGTGGTGGAGACGTTGTCCCCCCGCTCCCTAGCATCCCAAGCAGTGCCAGCTTGCCCTTGCAGCCGGACGTACCCCGACTTGAAATGCTCCACGTTGCCCTTTGCCCATCACCTGCCAGACCATGCGGCTGCCAGAGCCCAGCATCGGTGCCTCGTAGGGTAAAGTACCTCACGTACTGAGGATTTACAGCCATGGAGGTTTCTCTCATGGTTTGGAAGCAGGAGCTGGTGTCCACCAAGACGTGGGCATGTAAATCCAGCCTCAGCATTGAAGATGTTTGCTCCCACAGCTGCTGTGTCTGGCTTTGATTGCAGATGTGGACAACAGTGGAGCAACGAGGCCAGAAAGGAGAGTGGCATCTCCTTCCTTCCCAAGGAGGAGAGGCAGGGCTGAGCATGCAGCCGTTGCTTTGGCACAGGCACCGTTTTTAGGTCCCTCTCTGATGCTCTGTGTGTGCAGACCATATGTTACATCCCAGCTTTCTCTCTCCTGTTTACTTCTATCCGTTTTCCCATGTGCCAGCAGCCCTGGAGCTCTTTTTTCTCTTCTAGTCTCTCTTGGCCATCACACTGTAATTCCTAGGTCATCTTCAAAGGAGGCACAGAGCAGTGAAAGCCCAAGCCCTGGGGTGATGCTGGAAGCTGATCCTCCAGCAAAGCCTGGAAAAGTCTTGCCTTTCAAGGGAGTGCTCAAAGTACCCTCTGAAACACAAAACCCTTTACCAGGTTACAACAGAGTTATTCCCACGCAGTAAAACACGTGTAAATTTGCAGTGTAGAGGAGGCACCCAGTGTTATGACCGTCTTTCTGTTACCGCACTTACGGATGACGGCAGTCAGCTGTCTATTGGATCCAAAAGTCAGAGTCTATTGGAGATTGTAATAAACATACAAAATAATTTTGACCAGTTTGATATGAAGGTGGCTTCAGTAATAACTTGCAACAGTCTCCAGCCCATTCCAGCAAGATTTAGTGTAATCTGTGCTGCAGTTAGTGTTTTCTTTGGAACAGCAATGTTCTTCTCAGAAATATGTTCTCCCCCAGCCCATATTTACTAAGTAGATGCCAAGTAGGCCTGGGTTCAGCGACGTTTACAAGGCCGGTGTTATGAGGATTTAAACAGAAAACAACACAAAAGCATACACAAACTAGAGCAGTTCTCACTGGCAGTTCAACAATGCTTCCATGGGGTCATGGGGTGTTTGTCTCAGATTCAGAGATGTTACTTGTCTGTGTCTCAGACTCTCTCAGCTTTCAGTAAAACTATACTGTAGAAGAACAAAAAAGAACTTGATTTTTTTGTTTTCTCTCCAAGCAGCTCCAAGAACGAGAGAAGGAGCTCTCAGGATGCCGGAGCCAGCAAAGTCCACCTCTGCCCCCAAAAAGGGCTCCAAGAAAGCTGTGACGAAGACCCAGAAGAAGGGTGACAAGAAGCGACACAAGAGCAGGAAAGAGAGCTACTCCATCTACGTCTACAAGGTGCTGAAGCAGGTCCACCCCGACACCGGCATCTCCTCCAAGGCCATGGGCATCATGAACTCCTTCGTCAATGACATCTTTGAGCGCATCGCTGGAGAAGCCTCCCGCCTGGCCCATTACAACAAGCGCTCCACCATCACCTCCCGGGAGATTCAGACGGCCGTGCGCCTGCTGCTCCCGGGAGAGCTGGCCAAGCACGCCGTCTCGGAGGGCACCAAGGCTGTCACCAAGTACACAAGCTCCAAGTAGCCGGACACCACCTCTCCAACGGGACCATCAAGCACCTCTGTGCAAGCACAGGTAGGCAGCCACGGTCCGGATAAACGTCACAGCTATTATCCACAGCAATTCACAGCCTTGGGATGGGCATGGGAAGCTGTCTAGTGGAAGAGGAGACAGTGATCTGGATGTCGGCTGATTTTCATAGTCTGTTTGGGACATGTGACGGGTTCTGCGGGGCTGGTGGAGGAGGCCTCTGCTTTCACATCTCATCCGAAGGACTGACCGACTGCAGTATATCCAAACTCTCCTCTGTGCTTGGCAAACATGCATGTTTAGCGCTGGCGGGGGAGACTGGCAGCTGCAACACAGAGGGGCCATCTCTGAAGTCTTCCTGTTTGGCTGCTTTCTCACAGTCGTTCGAGACGGGCACCGAGGAGTCAGCGCTGGTGTCCTCTCCCTCGTAGCCCGGATCCATCCTGGTGCACAGCAGCACAGCCCACCCCATGCCGGCAGAAGTGGCATCGACAGCTATCTGTGCTTGCCAGCCTGTTTCACAGAGCAAGCCTGGCAGGCAGGCAGATGCCCGGGCGGATACCAAGCACTGTTACTCCTCGTCTCTCCCGACGGATGAGCCATCGAGCAGGCTGAGGGTGCCGGCGCTGGAGCCGCCTGCTGCCTCCCACCTTGTGCCAAGGCAGATGGACGGACAAGGGGGGATGTTGGGAATGGGTCGCTGCCTTCCCTGGCTGCTGCTTTGCCTGCTTTAGGACTTGCTTTGATGTGCAAGACATTGCTAATTCTGCTGCTTTTCAGAGACTTTACTGCCTCGACACTGCCTGGGTGCTCCCTTCTGCCATAAACGTGGGCGAGATGGGGTGGTCCCCAAGGGGGTCCCTTCTGCGAGCGCTGGGGTGGTGCAGGACAAACAGCACAGACGTGTCGGGAGGGGACTGAGGATTTGGGAAGGCGTCTGGAGTGGGAGCAGGGGTGGTTAATGCAGTCTGGGGAGAGGCAGGCTCCCCGCAGAGATGCCTGCAGGCCCTGCCTTCCCTGCTTTATTCACCCATTAGAAAGCAAAAGCAGGAACCGGGGCCAGGTGGATATATAGGGATACTTGCCTGGATCCCAGTGATATTTTAAATATTTCTAACTACTTCAGATACTCCCCATGTCTTCTCAAAGTCCATAGTTAAGGTGAGCAATAATAAAATCCTGATAAAAGCCATAGAGATTAGTGGAGGGGCGTCTCGGTTGCAGGTTTATCTTGCACAAACTGCTGGTTAGCAGAAGAGCACGGGTAGAAGTGGTGTGAAGTTGAGGCTTCCTACTCAAAACACAAAATTAGCCAACATTTAAAAAAAAAAATCAAAATCTCGGGTAGGCAGTAGTGCTCAGATAAAAAATATTCATGTCTAAAATAACAACTGCTTTCTGCAGTTTATTCTGTCAATAAAAAGGGCAGCAAAGACACAGAATCCAGAACTAACTGCAGGTTCTCCCCAAACTCCAAGACCCCCAAACTCCAAAAGCCTCCAAGGCTTTTAATTGAAAAGTAACTTCATACCCTGAAATAGCAACCTTGCAGTACATCTCTTGCTTTCCCCTATGTTTATTTCTATCCTGTTTCTTTACGCTTTGAGAGTGATGGGGACCCTTGACAAATTTGTGTTGCTTTTGGAGCTGAAGGACTCTGCAGCTCCAGAAGATTCAGTTATTTCTTGTTTTTCTAAGTGTTGCAGTCATTTTCCAGTTGGTCTGAGGAAAGGACCGCCTAGACCTGCTCAACCAAGGGCACCTCAGAAACCCAAGAGCAGCATGGGGTCTCCTGTGGGCTCTGTGCAAGAGCGAAGGTCAAGTTGCTTACGGGCTGCTCCTGTCCTCCTGCTTTGGGTTTGAACACCCCACACCCGAAAACGGGCTTTCCTCCCATGCTTTGCTCGGTGCTAGCACACAGCCATGGTTTGTACCCTAAAGGTGGCAGGAATCCCTAGCGATATCTTTCAGAAAGAGCCAAAGCCGGCTCCCCAGGTGTCAGCACCCACAACTTGCAGCTCCCAGCAGCAGTACCTGTGCATTGGTAACCTGGACCACTTGGCCAGGACACCTGGGAGGTGATAGCTTAGCGCTTCCTTTTGTTTTCCAATCAAATACTCAAAATCAGATACCAAAGATGAGAATGTACCTGCAATGGGCCTAGAGCCACCCCTCCCACCAGAAATCAGACAGCGGATGATGCTGAAGGGGAATCATAGAATCATAGAATGTGTTGGGTTGGAAGGGACCTTTAAAGGCCATCTAGTCCAACCCCCTGCAGTAAGCAGGGACATCTTCAACTAGATCAGGTTGCTCAGAGCCTCATCAAGCCTGGCCTTGAGTGTCTCCAATATAGGGAGTGAAGGGCTGGCTGGCAGCGCTGGAGCTTTCTCCTCCTGTCCCTGTGAGCTGCAGGTCAGAATTTTTCCCCTTGGGAAGTCCTCCTGAAGGTAGGAATTCAGACGAATAAATCTGCTCCCGTCCAAGCGGTGTGTGCGAACCGGGACACACGTCTCCCAGGATTACCCAGCACAGCCTCTAAATCCTCGCTGTCTCGAGCAGAGCAGAGTCCCCCTCCAGTTTCCGCAAGCTGCAAGAACTCAGGAAAACAAAATGAGACGTTGTCCCTCCAGGGTGTCCTGGGCAGCTCGGGGAGCTGGGGACAAGGCTGGGCGCTTGGACGAGAGCCGCTGGCCCCATACACATACTCACAGAACTGGTTTCCTTTTCTTCTGCAGCTGTTGTCACTCCATTTTTGGAGGTTGTGTCAGAGAGAGGAGAAAAGGCAATTTAAGGCTATAAAAATACTTGAAGGCTTAAAGAGGATTTTTATATTGTCTAAAGCCAAGGGACTGACTGTCGTGTCCACCCATTTATGGTTTAGGCTGTCGTTTCACACGTCATTTGCTCTTCACTCTCCCTTTGTACCGTTTCTTTACTTGCCCCTGACAATGTAGAGCACGGGATTAGGAACTGATCCAGGTTAAAATGAGCCTTTTTTTTCTTTTTTTTTTTTTGTCTTTTCTTGCAAGCTTTGTTTTAACCCAGTTCTGGTGGCTGCTCTGATCTGTCACTGTCATGCAGACACTTGTGCCAGCCAAGGGAAGGGCTGATCCAGGAAAAGCAAGGCTGGCATAAACTAGGACTGCCACAGAAAGCAGTTGGGAAATTAATGGCCTTTGTGTCAA
Organism: Chroicocephalus ridibundus; assembly: GCF_963924245.1. Lineage (NCBI taxonomy): Eukaryota > Metazoa > Chordata > Aves > Charadriiformes > Laridae > Chroicocephalus > Chroicocephalus ridibundus. The sequence goes on from NC_086284.1 coordinate 203,314,414, forward strand.
GGAAAAACAAAGAAAGGAAATCTGTGTCTCCTGCAGCGGTCTAGTTAGCAGAACAGACGTAGCTTTTCAATACGCCGCTATGGCTGGTACCCTTGCAGTGTCCCACAAGCAGTTTCTCCGACACTGGAAATCAGACACATCCCAATTCTGTAGATCTCAAGTGTCACGCAAAGGACAGGGAGGAGGTTGGGAAGGGGACTCTGCTCCCATGCAGCCCCCCGGCTGTAGGGGTTGGAGGCTCCTTGTTCAGCCGGCAAACGGCATGCGAGGCGGCCGGCCTGCCCTTCCCGCAGCTGCCTGCTGCAGGAGCACGATCACAGCAGTTTAATGGGAATATTTTGACTGTGATGAGGTTGGGCTAAGCCTTAATAGTAGAGGCGATAGAAAATGGTCTAAAAGCTTAAGCATCAGTTGTCCACTCAGTAATCTGAGGTGTGACGTATTCCACAGTTCCCTGGTAAGGGGATTTCCTGCAGAAGAGGATTTCTGCACTTCAGGATCTGTGCTTTTAAAAAATACAAATTTCCAGCTCTGGAATTGATAAAACATTTTAAAAATGAGGATAATATACCAAGCCCCACTGTCCCTACTTGATACCTACTGCAATCCCAGAGGCATCTCGGGGCCATTCCTGTGTTTTGCCAATTAAAAAATATTCAACTGCGGGTTGAAAGTTGGAAAAGGAAGCTGAAAAAGAGGAATACAGCCTTGATATTAACCTCATATTAACCCCGTGGACATCACTGCACTGAGTTATTTGTTTTCATGTACAATTTAAGAGATAAAATTAGCTGCTATTAAAATTAACTTCTGATTTTCTACCCTGCTTCCCTAGAAGGGCTTAAAGCCCATCCGCCCTTCACAGCACAGCTCAACCTACAGAAGAACCGAGTGGCCACATGCACGGAGGTCTGCTCCTGCTCGGGACAGAGAGGTCTTTAGTCAAGCACAGGGGAAACGAGTGGAAACAAATGTGGAGGACGAGCGCCTGTCCCGGGCACCGCTGCGTGTCCCTGGAAGGGATGCCTGAGCTGAAACCGCCGAGGAGCCCTGCCAGAGGAGCCGCGTGGCTGTGTGCCCTGGCGACAGGCAGCCGCGCGGAGGTAGCCCCAAGTCCTGGCCACCCCTGGAGTCAAGCTTGGCATGGCCTCTGCACAGCCCTGAGCGTTTGTCCCATCGTTGCATTTCCTGAGGGTTTACATCCAGACCAAATTGTTTACAGGGAAAGGAAGAATGTGAACTAAATCATAAAAATCACTTGCTGCCAGAATTTCGGAAGCTTCCTGGGACCAGCACCTGGGGAGCAATCTCTCGTGCTTCCTCTCCATGCATGGTATCTTGTGGGCTTACGTACACAGAGTTTTTCTGACAGTAAGTGTTACATCGAGTATGATCTATGTCATATTACAGCTGGTCTATGACCTATCTTGCTGCTGATTACCTGTTTTCGGTTAAATGTATAAATAAAATGTAAATGCCAACCTGTTGAAAGTCAGGTGAGACCCAGCTGTCAGGATGTCTTTGCTTCTGCCATACCACCAGGGCCCCCCCAAGCCCTGCATTTCTCTTTCTCCATCGTATTTCCTGCAGAGCCCGGGTGACAGCAGCCACCCTTCCAGCAGAGGTGGAGCCTGGCTGGTCCTGGCAGGGGGTCAGTCAAAAACCAGAGCCACCCCTCACTGAGGGGGTGTCATGGGCTGCCACCGTGTGTCCTCACGGGGTGTCACTCAGCCCAAACGTCGTCACAAGGTGAGCATCTGTGTGTTTTCAAGTCCTTCCAGTGACCTTGGCCCGGGCAGAGCTGAGCCTGCACCCTGTCCTTGGGGTGCTCTCTGCCTGGCACCCATCCTTTCACCCCCAAGGGACAACACTTTTGACTTGCACAGGCTGAGCGCCCTGCGATTCTGTGCTTGGAGAAGTGTTTTATACACATTCACAATTACCGTTTATCTGAATTAACAATTGCTGACACTAGAAACATCTTTTCTTGGACTGTGAGAAGATACAGGCAACAAACGTGGAACAAGACGTAGCATCTGAAAACCCCAGGAAGAAAAAGATCTTCCTTTTAAAGAATGGGTAGACATGTAGTGTCGAGGCAGACTTTACATGATTTTACGCAACCTGGATCAACCCTTTGGTGCATCCAGCCCAAAATCTTGTTTCCAGCAGTGGCCATGCGAGAACAGGCAAGGAATAGGGCAGACACACATAGTAATGTCCTCCTCCTATTCTCCCAGCTTCTAATAATTTTCAACATAGTTTATATGTGTTTAGCAGCTCTCAAGGGGTTTCTCTTCCATTAATTTGTTCTCAAACCAAACTGTAACACCTCCAACATCCATTCAAATGGATGTAAATCCACTCAAGTGAAACACTTACCTGCTGGACGTCTGCATCATAATGCACTCGCTGGAGAGGGAAATGCGTGTGCCGTCAGGGATCCTGTGGGCAACAGAAACAAGCTAAGACTTCAGATACGGCAGTAACAGAAATCAGAGACAAAAAGAGTGAGAGTCTCTAAAGACAGACTCATAAACTTCACATAACTGGGGGAAAGCAGTATTTGGAGAGAAAAAAAAACCTTATAACTAACTCATCTGAAGTATTTCTTTCCAAATAAATAGATCATGTTACTTTTAATGCTGATTTCCATTTAGATACCCCCTTGCAGAGCAGCGCCCACCATGCACTTCCATAACAGACCTGACGCCTGGCCATCGGGAAGACCCAAACCAGGTTACAAAAGGTACAGCATAACATATGGTCATGCTTCTTCAGGATGTTGGGAGAGAAGTATTTATTTTTTTTAGTTATTCAGTTATTATTTAGTTATTGACTGGTTATTCAAAGACCATTAGCTGGACTCAGGTGCCACATGGCTACGGCTGTTGGCAGAACCAGATATAAGAACTCAGGAGCATCAAAAGAAACTATGAGAGAACAAGGTTTAAAAATAAGTAAAAAGGAGCATGCAACAAGCAATGCACCCATTGAGCCCTTTGCCGATGGATGTTGGAGGTGTTACAGTTTCGTTCAAGAACAAATTAATGGAAGAGAAATCCACTGAGAGTTGCTATACACATATAAACTATGTTGAAAATTATTAGAAGCTGGGAGAATAGGAGGAGGACATTGCTATGTGTGTCTGCCCTGTTCCTACAGTCTTCCTTGCCTGTTCTCGCATGGCCACTGCTGGAAACAAGACTTTGGGTTGGATGCACCAAAGGGTTGATCCAGGTTGCATAAATTCATGTAAAGTCTGCCTCGACACTCCATGTCTGCCTATGAACTGTGGAGGGTTTCAGGCAGTTTTCTTAGGCCTCTGGCACTTAAAAGAAAGCATAAAAAAAAGCTTTTTATCTTCCTTTCCTACATGGCGCCTGCACTCGCCTTGATGTTTATGTGGATTGTGTTAGCCTGGCTTACATGAAAGACGTGAGAGATGTTTTGTTTCTAAAATAGTTAGAGTTAATAAACACAGATGGTGTGAGAAAGAGAGAGGAATGGAGCTTCTGCTTTCTCATATAAAGGAAAGCTGTTCTCAAAAACATTTCTCATTTTCTCCCTTGAAGCAGTCGATTTTTTAAAAAAATACACAATTTCCTGCCTTTTAATGTCCATAATGCTAATTCCCCCCACCCCAAAAAAAAAATCTCTTACAGAATTCATTCAGAAAAAAATTCTTACAGATTTAACTGCCTTCTAAAGACAGAAGAAGATTGTAATAGTAATAGAAATGGGAAGATTGGTAAGAATGGGGAAGGGCTGGCAGTGGCTGGGTGTGAGGCACCAGAAGGGACCAAAGGCAGGAGACTGTAAGTGACTGCTGCAAGAGTGGCAGGTGCTGATGGGACCTCAATGAGGAGCCCACCAAGATGCCAGCACACACCGCAAGCAGCTGCTAGGGACACAGTCAGGAAGCAAAGGGCAGGGAGTAAATCCTGGTAACTCCCAGGGGTGGAGCAGGATGGACAATGTGGTTGCTGCCAGCAGCTAAAGGGCTCAAAAGTGTCATGGTTTGGGCCGGACTGGCCAATGACGAGATGACAGATGCTCTCCTGCCACCTCTCACTCCGAGGAGACGAGGGAGAGAGATAAAAAGGTTTATGAGTTTAGAAGGAACATATCCAGAGCCAGCACACGGTCACCAGTCTAAGAGGAACCCAAAGTCATTGCAAAGATGGGACGCACGCATCCTGATGCCTGCATGCTGGTCAGACGGCCCGGATACACCCACCTCCTGAGTACCTGGGCATGAGAATATGAGCGTGACTGACTCAAATCAGTACTGCTTTAAAATAAATTCACCTGCCTATAAGGTGATAAAGTCACCCTCCTATAGGGACTTCATAGAATAGAATCATAGAATCATAGAATGTGTTGGGTTGGAAGGGACCTTTAAAGGTCATCTAGTCCCACCCCCTGCAGTAAGCAGGGACATCTTCAACTAGATCAGGTTGCTCAGAGCCTCATCAAGCCTGGCCTTGAATGTCTCTATTGAATGTCTCCATGACTTGCATTGAGTTGGCTACATTGTAGTTGCTCACTGATAATTCACTTACATCCAGCTTCTGTGCACCTCACCAATTTACTGCCCATCAAACCTCCTCCTGTGCAGCTGTGGGAGAGCATTCTTTATACAAATTTGCCGACACTGGAGCAAGTGCCCAGCACAACTTTTTAAATAAACCAGGAGATGCTTCTGACCTAACCTGCCCCATGGGCTTGGACATGTCCTGGTGAGTACCAGGCGGCCTCTGAACAGGAGGCCATGAGTGCTGTTGATAGAGGCACTGTCTCCTCTCTTCACCTGAGGCTGTCTGGGAAGACCAACAAAAGGAGGGAACATAAGTGCACCACATCCAATTTCTCTAAAGTGAAGGAAATGTGAGGCTCCTGTGGCCATTTACCACCTTCTCTTTGTAGGCTTTGTGTTTCTTTGGAGTGCTGCAGTACTCAAGGGTTCTCAGGAAGCCTGGTCTTGCAGGCACTGTTGGAAACAGGCTATTGAATTGCTCCATCTCAATAAAACCTGCCCTTGCGGGAAGCTTTTCTGAGCTCAGTTCAAGAAAAGTGGGAAGCCTGTGATGGCAGGGGTTGCTGGTAGATGGTTTGTTGGGATGACCGATTTTTTATCCCACAGCTACTTCCTCTTGACCTGTCATCAAGGTAATAAAAAGTTGCATCCAAGCACTGACTTCGGAGATGCAGCATCCTCCCCTCTCTTCTCACAAACTCCCTACAAGGCCACGTCCGTATGGTCACATCCGCGTGAACTCACGTTAAGCCCACAATGCTCCCACGCTGACTTGCCCTCTGGCCCAAACTGCAGCTTGAAGCGGAAAACTCGGTGGGAGAGCAATATAAGAGAACACGAATCTATTCCCCCCACCCCTTTCACAGCTGGCGTTATGGCGAGAGGACCCAGACACCTCTCACCGCAGCTGGTCTTTTGGCTAACAAAAGCTGCCTCGGTGGGGTCCACCAGCCCCCGGCCACTTAGCAGGAGAGAGCCAGAGCTCTTTTTAGCCTGGATGATTCAGCACAAAGAAGCTTTTATAGCTCAGCAGCAGGCATCTCGCGCCTCTTCTCATCACGCCTCTTCTCAAGTTTTAGATACAAGGGGACACAAGTTCTTACAAACCCCTGATTCTGTCAATTCCCCAAACATACGCCTGTAATGCCGTTTCTGGCATTTAAGTATCTTTAAATGGAAAAGATAGAGCTCTTCAGAATCACAGGACACCGCACGCACCACCTCTCTTTCAGAGCCAGCATCTTCCCTGGCATCAGCTAATCACCAATATTCTGTCACATTCTGCGTTCGTAGGGCAGGATACTGAACAACGCCCAGGAGCCGCGGCAGAAGGTTCGATGGAAGCAGCTGCGCGCCGTGGAGGATGAACAGGAGGTCCTCCGTGCCAAAGGGTATCACAGCAACCGGGAGCTCAGCCATATTTTAAAGGGATTAGAAGCGCATAGATGGCAAGAAGAATTTTAATAACAAAAGACTAAATAGATGCAATCTTGCAAGCAACCGTAGCTCTCTGCTTTATAGGAAAGTTACACTAGGTACAAAGGAACAGCAGGAAGAAGCCTGATCCCAGCCTGCCAGCTGCCGTGGGGCTTGCAGCATCCTCAGAAACAGCCCGTACCTGTCAGCCCTGGCCAGGAGCCTCCACTAGGCAGAAGCAGAACAGAAATTCGTGCCCTAAGTGCCCTATTCACATGAATGCATAGACAGTTTGGGCTGTTCAGAAAGGAATACTCAATTTTTGGAAGTTTTCCCTCTTTTTTTTTTTTTTATTTGTTTGGAATTTACAATTTGTATTACATTTTTCATGTTTTCTTCAGGGCTGTGGATAACTTTGACACCCAGGTACACACCTGCCAAAGCTTGAGCAGGCAACAGCTCTGGAAGTGACCTGCAAAAATGTGAAGTCAACCTAAATACCTGCAGTTTTCCTTCTGGGCACAAAGATGCCAAAGCATCTGTGCCTGGTACAAGGCTGAACAACTTTGTACTGATACTTAACCCTGATGTTCTTCCAGTTTCTCTCTAGCAAGCTGTCTTAGGAAAAGCAGGAGCACGGAGCCACTGCTTACTCACTTAATGTTATAGCTCAGGAAAAAAACAACTCCCTGATTGCTTTCCGCCCCCTGTTTGGATGAGTGGGAAAGGGGGCTTGGCATAAGACCTCTAGCTGTTAGGAGGAGCACAGGAATTGCCAGCCGTAGCCACCTACTTCCCAGCTCACAACCCCTAGCCCTGCAATTGCCCCGATTCCTAACCTGGGACATGCCTTCCTAACCCTCCTGGGCCACTATTCAGAAAAAATAATTCAGGGAAAATATATGAAGAAAGAAGCGTTTCTGAAGTAAAGGCTAACAGATCAGTACCCTAGAGAACTGCTTTTATCCCTTAAATTATTAATGAGAAAAGCACACGTGACTTGGAGCAGGAGTCCATTCCCCAGCAAGTGCCATCTCCTCCAGGCTCGGCATCAGGTGCACTTTCACTTTCTATTATTTTTGGACAAGGGGTCAATTTAGGAAGGGGCCAAGGGTAAGGACTCCTTGGAAATTAGGCACAACAGTGTTATTACTTAAACCTCCCACACATCTCTCCAACACAGCTAAGTGCCTGCACACGGGTGGGAATCCAACCTCCGCTTCCCATCCTAGCTTCAAAACAGAAGTCGTCTTCTTAGCTGGGTCTGAAGATCCGAGCACTAGTAGTACTGTCACCTATTGTTGTTGTTATCAACCTCCACAAAAGCTCTTTTGCCTGTCCCTGAAGGCAGTTTAACAGTGAAACCCTTCGTATTATTTCAGCACTGAAAATAGTGTCCTCTTCGTACCTTGGTTTTGCCACGTTCCTACACTTGTCAGATGAAGACCCAGAAGAGGTAGAAGCCATATCAGACAGTCTTCTCGGTCCCCTAGAGCCAGCCAGGTATGAGGTTTGACTGGGTATTATAAAAGATTTATCAGAGGACATGTGGTTGAGGTGACATCTCTGATCACTTGTGGGATTTCACAGCACAGCACGCGTCAGGTTGTGTTTCGCTGTGCAGGGCTGCTGTTCTCCTCTACTGGCATCTCCCTGGCTCTGTCACTGAGCACTCACAATCGAGATTTAAGATGTGGATGTGTATTGTCTAAACCATACCAAGTATAATATCCTGTGTGTCTTGCTAGAGGCCCAGTCGCTGTGTCAGTAAGCTCCAGTATGAGTTCCTACTTAGATTCTCAGGTTATAATTAAGTGAGATTTCACTAAGAATTCAACTTATTTTTAGCAAGGTGGAAAAAGTCCTTTTTCATCTTCTGATACTCATTTCTCTCCTTCAACTCAGCCAGGGTGCTGAGTCACACAACCTAAGATGGTAGCACCTTGTCCTTACAGAAATGGGTGTGATATCATCTGGGTTTTGAACCCTGAGCTGAAACGCAGTGCCCGTGCCATACTGAAGCGCTGAGTCACCAAGACAGGCACAGGGAGAGAGGCCTCGGGCACAGCAAGAACACTCATCTGCTACACAGTCCAAAGCCCTGACCCTGGAGGACAACACACACAGAGCTCCTTCCAGCAGCTCCTGTAGGAGCTGGCTTAAACCTGCTGCTGACAGTTGTTTTCATTCTTAGAATCATAGAATCACAGAATGGTTCGGGTTGGAAGGGACCTTAAAGATCACCTAGTTCCACCCCCCTGCCATGGGCAGGGACACCTCCCACTAGACCAGGCTGCTCAAAGCCCCATCCAGCCTGGCCTTGAACACTTCCAGGGATGGGGCATCCTCAGCTTCCCTGGGCAACCTGTTCCAGTGCCTCACCACCCTGACAGTAAAGAATTTCTTCCTGATATCCAATCTAAATCTCCCCTCTTTCAGTTTGAAACCGTTACCCCTTATCCTTAAAGATAAGCTGTGGGTATGGCAGAGCAGTGTTTGATATAAATCAGTTCGCTGAAACTCAGCCAGCTTGTGTCAGGGCTGAAACAAAACTGAAAAGAAAAAGTCACCCATCCCAATTATTTTATTTTTATTTCAGCCGTGCTAAAATAATTCAAATGAGAGCAGATCTCAACAGCAAAAAAAACCAGCTTCTGTGCCAGAGGGCCTGCTTGCAGGCACTGGGAGGGGCTGGCAGGATGGCGAGGGCACAGGGAGGAGGAGCAGCCGGGGGACCCTGCCAGGTGCCTGGTCCCCAGCTCCGCTGCCTCTTGCCAACACGTTGCAACCTGCACAGTCTCCGGCAGGTCCCAGTGCTGCCCGTGGATGAGGTACAGCCTACGTGTGCGCCGGGCTCGCGGTGAGAGGCTGTGACACCACCACCTGCAGCCGTGGCCGGAGCGGAACGAAGCTGGGAAAATTCAGCCCACAGCTCCCTGGGGACTTGGTTGACACCTAGCGCCGGTGGTCATGGAGTGACCCACGCACCCCCTTTCATCTTCTGGTTAGCAATAAAACAGGAAAATCACCCCTCCTCTCACCCTGCCTCCTGTAAGAAACGGGATAAGGAAAGCAAAGATCCCTGAAGCTTATGGAGGGCAATTAAATATTGCCACAGACTGATCAAACATTGTACTCAGCCATCCCCACTCTCCCTCCAGGGTCTCTTCTGCCTAACTGCACTGGTCAAACCCACGGTGCCAACGTGGGCGAGCTCCCGGGGGCGTACTCTGCAGCAGAATTTATATTCCATTGCACGGTGGGTGTGAGCTTCACCCAGCACCATCATTTTGAAGGCGGGAGCGCAGGTTCTCTCCTCTACTGATGTCTTGGAGATGCCCTGAGGCAGACAAATCTGTGCTCTTGCACAGAGGCAGCGGGAGGATTAGGGACAGTTATTTGAAGCCTGTGTTGCTCCTCCTGATGCTGAAGGGCTCATGCCCATGGCACCAGTGTGGTGGGGCAGAAAATGGCTCCATTTGAGTTTGGGTTCCCTGAGCTAGCAAAGCACGGTGCTTTCCTCAGGCAGAGGAGGCTGTGTTCCTTCTTCTGTCTTTAAACCCCAGAGATCTGGGTTACTTTGATTCTTCTTGCAAGTCGTATCCCATACTTGGCAACTTATATCATAAGGTATTTGCCGGAAGAGAGTCTGACATGCCACATCTCTCCCTAAAACTAACATGATCCTACTACAGCGGGAGTTTGGGGGATTAGTAGCACTTAATTACACAGTTCTTTGAGTAGCATGAATCTTCCTCATACGCAGGCTGAAAGAGTCACAAGCTAATGACAAATATTTGTTCTCTTTAATTATGTGTAGCAAGGGAGGACAGCCCAGCTCCCTCCAGCTTTCCTCCTCCATCACTCTGACAGCTTCAACACCACCTGCTCTTGGAGCAAAGCAGATGCAGAAATATCCACACTGATTTTTGGACCGAGCATCACAAGCTTGCAATGTGAGAGCGTGCACTTTATTTATAAGTACCAGTAAGGAACTTGAGCACACCTGAGACATCACTGACCTTCCTGATCATAGAATCACAGAATGATTTAGGTTGGAAAAGACCCTTAAGATCCTCGAGTCCACCCATCAACCTAACACTGCCAAGTCCACCACAAAGCCATGTCCCTCAGCACCACATCTACACATCTTTTAAATACCTCCAGGGATGGTGACTCAACCACTTCCCTGAGCAGCCTCTTCCAATGCTGGATAACCCTTTCAGTGTAGAAATTTTTCCTAATATCCAATCTAAACATCTCCTGGAGCAACTTGAGGCTGTTTCTTCTCGTCCTATGACTTGTCACTTGGCAGAAGAGACCAGTCCCCTCCTCACTGCAACCTCCTTTCAGGTAGTTGTAGAGAGCGATAAGGTCTGCCCTCAACCTCCTTTTCTCCAGGCTAAACACCCCCAGCTCCCTCAGCTGCTCCTCATAAGACTTGTTCTCCAGACCCCTCACCAGCTTCATTGCCCTTCTCTGGCCACACTCCAGTGCCTCAACGTCTTCTTGTAGTGAGGGGCCCAAAACTGGACACAGTATTTGAGGTGGGACCTCACCAGTGCTGAGTACAGGGGGACAATCACTTCCCTAGTCCTGCTGGCCACACTATTCCTGATACAGGCCAGGATGCTGTTGGCCTTCTTGGCCACCTGGGCACACTGCTGGCTTACATTCAGCCGGCTGTCAACCAACACCCCCGGGTCTTTTTCCACCAGGCAGCTCTCCAGCCACTCTTCCCCAATCCTGTAGCATTGCATGGGGTTGTTGTGACGCAAGTGCAGGACCCGGCATTTGTCCTTGTTGAACCTCATACCATTGGCCTTGGCCCATCGATCCAGCCTGTCCAGATCCCTCTGTAGAGCCTTCTGACCCTCAAGCAGACCAACACTCCTGCCCAACTTAGTGTCATCTGCAAACTTACTGAGGGTGCACTCGATCCCCTCATCCAGATCATTGATAAAGATATTAAAGAGAACTGGCCTCAGTACTGAGCCCTGGGGAACACCACTTGTGACCGGCCACCAACTGGATTGAACTCCATTCACCACAGCTCTTTGGACTCAGCCATCCAGCCAGTTTTTTACCCAGCGAAATAACCTTTCTTGCCTTCTTACCTTCACTTGCCTTTTAGAAAGTCCACGCCTAGCAAACGGTTCAGGTGAAGCAGGGAAGGAATGTGTTATTTCTCATCACCAAAGGATTTCTAGATGTTGTGGAGCTCAGAGGCATCACTACAGTTCTTCCAAAGTCAGGCAGAAAGGAAGGGAGCAGGGCTGTAGCTACTGTCAGCTGTGAAATACTCTATGAGCTGAAGGCAAAGCCATACTTGACAGCTGCAGAATAAACACCTGGTCAATCTATCTGACTCATTTGGGCATCTATGGAAAGAATTTTGATGTAGCTACGCATGAAAAAAGCTTACCAGCAGGGTCCTTCTCTTGTTCATTCCCATTAAGTAATCAGACGAAAAAAAAATTTCTGCTCTTCTTGTCTAGCTCTCACGTGATGAAAAAACAGGTTAAATGCATTACATTATTGTTGGAAACACATTGCAGTGAGGAGACTGGAAGGGCTGACCCGGCAGGCTGGTCTCACCCTGCAAGACATGGTTGGGTTTCTGGGTGATTACCAGCAAACGGAATGAAATGCAATTAAAGGCCAAGTCTTGGGGCTTCGGACTGAAGCCCCACACTGCACTGCAGAGAGGTGACGAGGCACCAGTAAGTGCCAGACCCCAGGCTTTCAGGGATCTATGGTGGCAGGAGGACAGATTGAAAAGAAACCCAGAGGCTGCTCTTCCATAGGAGTGTCGGCCTGCTGAGTGCCACCAGCGTGCTGCCGAGCCATGCATCTCCCAGCGCTGCCCACCGTGCTTGGATGGCAGAGACAGTGTCGTGCAGCCACACTGGGACCTCCCACAGCAGCATCTGACTGGTGTAGACACATCTCCATGACCCGTGTCTTACAGGGTGGGGTGTAGGTCATGGAGACCTGAGTGTCCTACAGCACGCTCCAGATGTGGGACTGGTCTCGGCATTTACACCTTCTGCTCTGTGGGGCTCAGAGATGATATTTTCAGGCAAAAGCTTGCCAACTGATATATTTTCTTTCTGGACTGATTCTGGGAAAAGGGAAGGAGTGAATCAAAGAGTGTCTAGACTTTGAATTTGGGGTTGCTGAGAGAAGTTTCCTAGCACCTATAGCCAAAATCCATCCTGATGTAGTTGGATGTCTTTTGAGTTTTTTACATGGCAAAATCAGCAAATACTTCAGGTGAGATGAAATCTTTACAATAAAATGCTGTCAGTGGGGAGAAATCCAGCATCTCCTGTACCATCAGCAGCGGGGTGAGCGGTGTCCTCCCTTCTTGAGGCCCGGTAGTGCTGCAAGGGGAGGCAGGGAAATTCTCCACCCCAGTGCCAGGGGACACTGGGAGGTGCGTACCACTGCTCCCCTTCCAGCACCCTCTGCCTAGGGCCCTTGAGACTACCCAAGGTCTTAAATTACTCATTTATAACAGAATTCCAGTCATCTGCATGCAGACATATTCATATAAAATTCGTAGTCAGTGGCATTATTTTGCACGTACCAAATTCTGCTCCTCTGATGGATTTTAGGAAACCACCAGGCATGTCACTTCACTCTTCTTCATACACTACTCCTAATCTCAAAATCCTATGACGTCTTAAAGTATCTATCAGTTTCACCAAATTGAAATATTGATGTACTTCAACTGCAACGTTAATACATTTTGAAGTCGTTTTTTGGGGGGTTGTGGTTTGGGTTTTTTGGCTGGTGAACGAGCAGTTCTGTATGCTGGCATTATGGGGGAGAGCTGAACATCTACAGCCCTGCTCCTCCAAGTCAGACATGGATTATGAGCAGCCTCGTTCAAGCTTATACACGCGTAGCCTGTGGTGTAATGGGGTCCTGATCCACATCAGGGGCTCCACTGAGCTGCTGCAATGCGAATAATAATAAGCACAGCTGATGGATAAGGTCAAGAAAATGTTTGTCTTTGAAAGATCAGGATTGATGCTGTTCCTGTACAGAGAATAAATGACACATGAAAATTTGCTCCTTGGTAGCCCAATAACTTACCTTTCTTTATGTCTCTCCTCTATACAATTAACCCCTGAAAACTCATGAAAACACCATGAATATAATATAGATACTGTTGTGTATATTTAATATTTAATACCTTTGAGTTTTGGTGCTATGGTTTGACCCTTTTTTTAAATGATTCTTTTCAGAATGCCAAATATGAAAAGACTGCGATTTAGAAAACTCTTCATGGGCAAATTAAGTTTTCCTATGAAAAACAGAAGACTCTTTCTAAAGAGCTTCACTGGATGCTCTTTGAGAGAGCTAACATTTACTCCACTGTTTTTATCATTGTCTTAAAAGGTAGAGCAACTCTACCGTGATTCATTTTTCATGCTTTGGGTAGGAAGGGATAATTGGAGTGTGCTTCATACTGATTGTCTGCAACTGCTTTCTAATTAACTAATTGACTACAGAGCTAATGAGATTCAAAATTAATTTTTATATTTGAATTTGGCCAGACCTATTTTAAGAACCATGAAGACAGACTGGCCAGAGGCTTTCATTTGATGTCAATCAGACCAGTATTTTGGAAATACTGTTATAGTATCGCCTGGGCAGCTATTTTGCAACGGCTTTTGCCTCTACCTGCTGGCTGGAAGATGAATTGCATCATTCCCGGTTTTTCTTTGTTGGGAGGCAGGCAGTCTTTTGGGATAAGAATATATATAGAAACATGAAAAACACTGTCTAGGGACTCATTTTTTTTCCCCATTCCATAGCCGGGTGAAGAAACTATTGGAAGGAATTGGTGGTACGGATATGTGAATAAATATGATATATTCATCACAGTTAGCGTCAGCAGTCATGACTCGCCTATCCGTAAGAGTTCTTTTAAGGCATCAACAAGCAAGTGTCAACAGACAAGCAAAACCCAACACATAGATAGAGTCAACTCGATTTTCAAAAGGCATTGGGTAAATCCTTCAACAACAGCTCATAAAGTAGCTGCCATGGAGTAAGAGGGAGCGTCTTCATGTGAGCAAGCGATTGGCAAAAAACAGGAATACACAAGCAATATTCCCAGGGAAGGGGAGTCCCAGCTGGAGTCCTACGCTGACATGTGCTGTGGCTGCTCTGAGCAACTGATTTCTAAAAAACCTGCAGAAGAAGGTGAATAACAGACCTTCAGGGATAACAGGTAAAATCAGTCAACCCTACGCAGCTGTCCAAAGTAATAAGGACGAAAGTTACTTCAGCAGTTGCAAAAGGGCTTCAGAATACCCAGAAACTGGACAGTAAAATAGCAGATGAAAATTTCAGATAAAAGGTAAATAAGTTTAAGTAAAACCCTTTACCAAACCCAATTCAAATTTCCAATATGCAGAGATACAACCTGAACCAGCTATTGCAAATCGAAACATGATGCGCGGTTCTGGCCCCCCATCTCAAGGCCAATATGATGGAAAAAAACAGTTACGGAAAAAAGTTACAGCCTTTAACCCTGAAAAAAAATAATTGAGGGGGGACTATGATGGCTGCCCACAAAGTCCTGAGCGGTATGAAGAAAGGGAGCAGAGGCAGTGCCCGAGGGCGTGTGAGGCCCCGAGCAGGTGGCAGATGCTACGGGGAGGGCAGGGGAGGGCTCCTCACACAACACCTGCTGAAGCTGCACAAGAGCTTGCAGGAGGATGCCAAAGTTTACGCAGCTCAGAAAGCAATCAGCCAAATTTGTGGAAGAAAAATCCATTTGGCACCATCCAAAATGAAGGCGTCATTTCTGGTCAGGAAGTCTTCGGACCACAAATTGTCGCAGTCTGAAAGCGCTTTCGGGAAGCACCAGTATCTGCTTGTCCTCTCCTTACGCTCTGCCTGCAGGACCTGTTACTGGCGACTGTCAGAGACAGGGCAACAAGCCAGGCAGCCCTTTGCTCTGCTTATTCTTGATTTTTATGTATCACTCGCAACCAGTACCTTCCACATTTGAGAGAGACCCCAAAGGCTTCTAAGTTTTTGCTGGAGCACATCTCATCTCCCACTAGATTGCATTTAAAACCTCAGCAGGAGCTGTTTATCTTCAGAGTCCATGATAGGAATGGAGAAAGATAGCCAGAAAAGCCTCAACTAAATGTGAAAGAGAGCTACAATCTTTTCCATTATTAAGTCCATACAAATCCTACACTGAGAAACTGCAACATACTCCTATAGTAAGCGTACTTAAGGAGGCTGTATAGCATGCATAGGGCACCTTAATTCTGGCATACTTTGGCTCTTGAGAGCTTGACTTTACAAAGACAGTAATGTTCATTTAATTTGGTCTCTGTGTGTCGTTTTGCCAGAATAATTACCATGAATCATTTATAAAATCAGCAACGCTTTACATTTGCACTTGTTTTGAGATGACTTTCCTTTGTCAGGCCCAGTGTGGCTCAAGCTGCCTGCTCTGTTCCGCAAGAGCAGGCAAAGCCCACGCCAGACGTGGACACTGACCCGGTGGAGGGTCCTGTCCGCCTGCATCCTTCGGGCAGACTGTGTCTCAGGGCGGCCAGTGCTCCCGCAGCGCTGAAACCCTGAACGAGGTCCATGGTGAGCACCAGCGCTCGATGGACCTGAGAGATGCTAAGCACCCACAGCCACGGCCACCCGACCTGCGGGCATGGTCCTCACTGCATGGCCAGCTTCTGACAGCACTAAGAATGAAAAGACAGGTCTGTGTGGCTTTCAGATACGCTGATGGGTGCCAGATAAATCCTTGCAATGACAGTACTTATAACAGTAATACAGTGGCAATCCCGCCCAAGCAAGGAAGCTGGGCTCAGACCTGCCAGCAGACAACCTGTCAGCTATGATTATCACATCCCGGCCTACCTCACTTAGCAAAACTGTCAGCGGATAATTCAGCAATCTAAATGAACGCGTCCTGCCGGGGAGGCCCGTGCAGCGCCGTGTGTGTTTGGCATGCCAGCTGCTTCTGACGGAGCGCTGCAGCGCTGCAGGCTCATGCCCCGAAGCAGTTCCTGTTGCCGGGATTCAGACTCCAAGGGAGAGAGAAAAGCACAGAAAAATGCTTGATTAGGTGCCACGTCTCTTGGATCACCCCACCATCACCTCTGCACATCCCCAGGAAACCTCTGTGTTGGTACCCAGGTGATGAGGAGCAGGGAGGAGGCAGACACTGGGCAGCTCTTCCGGCACTTCCAGGTTTTGCTGGCTCGGTGTCACGGGAGGACGGGCTGGCTTGACACAGGCCAAATACAGACCACTGACAATCGTCCCAGGAAGCTCGGTACCAGGTAGGGAGCCTGTCAAGCTGTGAGATGATTGGCGTTTTCTAGTTTGCAGCCACTTTCTACTGCAGCATTATATCTCAACAAGTCCTAAGAGAAACTGGTCTCAGACGGGGCCAGAAGAGAGGGAACAGTGACTGGTGATCACCCCCCATCAGTCTCCTCCTCTTCTGCACCACCTCAGTAACTCTCCTAGCTCCATTCTTCTTGCCCTGTTCTATCCTGCCCCTTGTCCACTCTTCATTGTCCTGTTTTGAATCACGGAATGGTTGGTATTGGAAGGGACCTCTGGAGATCATCTGATCCAACCCCCTGGTTGAGCAGGGCCACCTAGAGCAGGCTGCCCAGGTCCATGGCCAGGTATCTTTTCAACATCTCCACGGATGGAGACTCCACAACCGCCCTGAGCAACTCGTGACAATGCTTGGGCACCCTCACAGTGAAAAGGTGTTTCCTGAAGTTCAGAGGGAACCTCCTGTGTTTCGGTTTGTGCCTCTTGCCTCTGGTCCCGTCACTGGGCACCACTGAGAAGAGCCTGGCTCCATCCCCTTTGCACCCTCCCTTCAGGTGTTTAAATACATTGATGAGATCCCCCTGGGCCTTCTCTTCTCCAAGCTGAACATTCCCAGCTCTCTCAGTCCTTCCCCACAGGAGAGGTGCTCCAGCCCCTTCATCACCTTCGTGGCCCTTTGTTGGACTCTCTCCAGTATGTCCATGTCTCTCTTGCACCGGGGAGCCCAGAACTGGACCCAGCACTCCAGTTGTGGCCTCCCCAGTGCTGAGCAGAGGGGAAGGATCACCTCCCTCAACCTGCTGGCAATACTTCGCCTGATGCAGCCCAGGATGCTGTTAGCTTGTTTGCGGTGAGGGCACATCGCTGGCTCAGGAGCCCTGGCCCTGACTCAGGCCCTGTGTACAATAGACCAAATTCTGCTTTCAGCTATTCCCATGGCTTAAGAGGATTTTCTGGATCAGGCTGAGTTTGGCTCCATTAGCTAGGTCAGTGTAACAGGGCTGGTAGAGAAGCAGAGATTTTGCTCTGAGCTCGTCAGTGGCAGACACATTCAGTGTCGTGTTTTGGCTGAAAAGGCTTGCGCAGCCTCATCAAAACCAAAATGTTGCTCACCAGAGGCAGCAAGGAAAATGAGGCAAAGAAACACTTCACAAAGTAACAAGCAGAAAAGCTGACAAACAGCACATACCTCCTGCACGGGACCAGAAAAATGCTGTGGAGCTCCCCTGGGAAGAGAGATGACCCTGGATGTACTCTAATAGCCACCAAGTTCCTACCTAATGGACTAGCAAGGCTGACTGACCCTTTCTGTATTTTAGAAAAATGCTGTCTTGGGAGCGAGCAAACCATCTGATCAGAAGTTATAGCATATGAGAAAAGCAAGGATTTTTTAAGAGAGCCATACGGCAGTGCAACAGATGGGGACCATGGATTAGGACAGGGAACAATCCTGGCTGTATTAGAATAAAACACAGATACAGGGCAATATGCCTCCACCAGCCCTACTATTCCCAGATGCTCTGGCATCTGCAGGGTATATGCAACATGCAGTTGGGTGAGAAAGCAAGGGGAGAATAGGGAAATTCCCTCTTACAAACAAAAAGACTGAAGGCTTCCCTTCACCCCCTTTCCGAAGAAGCAACCCACTAGTGCCCAGCTATTTCAACGCTTGAAAAATCCAGCATCCCAGTGCTACGTCCCATAAATAACCCAGCATTCTTCTCTGCCCCTGCCCATGCTGATAGCACGGTTTGCTCATTAAAATTTTCAGAATAAGTCAATTTTGACAACCTTTTTCATCAGTCACAGTGGCAGCTACAGGAATATTTTTAGTTACCAGTCTCTCAGCCTCCTCAGAGTTCAGAAAATATTTCATTCTTTGCCCTGTGAGTGGAAATGGAGACTAGCGCTTCCTGATGGTACAGCAATGCTCCCCGGATGGGTAGCAGAGGAGGCAGTGGGAGTCCCGATGCTTTGCCCATGGCCTGCAAAACCCAAGGGCACCTTTGCATTTTCCTAACCTGACGTGGCAGAAGGTGCGACAAGTTGTGCAGATAATGGCTAGGGGTGATGCTGCACGCCCCACTAGGAATGTCCAGAGGTATTCCCAGGTGATTTTTTTTGCACCTGAAAATGTACTTTGTGCCTCTGAGGACAAAGACATCATCAAGACGGCATTCGTAGCTGTAGGTGAGGTCTGGAGAAGCAGGCAGGGGGCACGTGGTGCCGTTGTGGCTCTGCAGAGCCCAGCGCTGTTCATCCGGGAACTGCTGCTGGGGCAAGAGTGACGGCGGGATTTGAAACCAAAGCCACGCCACGAGAAACCACCTGGTGTGACTCTCGTTACCGTGGGGACTGTGGGACCTGTGTCTGTCGGTACCGGGAAAAATGTCTTGGCAGCAGCGGTAGGGACGGAGTACAAGCCTGAGAGCCTAATCCCCTTCCTCCGCCCCAGCCTGTGTAACTGCTCATTATTTTTGTCCTTTTTCCTGACTGCAGCTTCTGGGCTAGAATACCTGAAGATAAGGGTGTTTTGGGGGAATGCCAGGCAGAATAAGAAATGTCCCCTGGCTGTACCTGAGCAAGAAAGAAGGTCCCCTTGTTTCCACAGGGCGCATCCTCCCACAGCCGCTGCGGAGCTGCCCGTGGGGCTGCTGCCTGCAGAGGGGCTCCAGCAAATAGGCTTGACCAATTTTACTTAAAATCAGAATTTGGAATGTTTCCCAGATTATAATTACCTACATACAAATACAATGATAATTAGGCTACCTAACCGAGACCTCAGAGCACAAAGCTGACAAGTGATGACAACTAAATTCGTTACGAGCGCAAATGTCCTTCCTCTCTTTTATGAAACAATACTGAGTGATCCCGAAGAAATCCAGCAACCAGCGACATGATCTGCTAATACGTGCTGAGCCCGGTGAAGGCTGGTGGGGAGGCAGGACAACTGATTCTCCCCCCCAGGAAGAGCCTTGGTGCTACATAACTAGTAGAGGAGCAGAAAAGCGGACAGTTAAAATGTTGGACTTTGAAAATATAATATGTTTCATCCACGTGAAGTGAAAGTGAACTTTTAATTTAATTTATACTGGGAAATAAGCTAGGGCGGGGGCTGTTCTTTGGCAGAGAGGCCAAATGGTGTAGCATGGCTTGCACCCAGAGAAAATCTCTTTCGCTTTTCCTGACATACAGAGGGTAACCACGTCCAAATTTCTCACTGGGCACGGTCCCAGGGCTGTGCTGAGCCCAGCCTGGCATGGGCTGGCCCAGGGGGTGAGCTGGCATGGGGCAAAGCTCAGCCTGAGAGCCTGGCAGTGGTGCAACACACCCACCGGTCACGCACCTCCTGTGGGGTCTGCAGAAGGACGTGGTGCCTCTGCATCCCCCTCCCAGAGACAGAGAAAGCCTAAAACGGGGCCCCTCACAGTCTTACTGATGCTTTTTAAAGCAATTTGGTGTACTGGCTTTTCAAACACTTTCTATTTTTTTGCACTCAGAGGTGCCAAGCCCCAGGGATGATGACAAATCCTCAGAAATATGTGACGAAATGCATCTACAAGAAAAAAAATGACTCTTCCTAGGCCTCTTGGGAAAAGATGAAAAGTGATGGTGGTGCATGGTGTGCTCCCAGAACAGGACTAGAAACCAAGACAGTGTCTTCCCGTCAAACTCTACGTATGAAATACCACTAAGAGGAGGAAATAGCGTTAGCTATAATACCTCATCTGCAAAAAATGCAGTGATTAAGAGAGATGCTGAACACCTATATCACCTTCTTGGTCTTTTTGCTGAGACAGTCACAAAGCCTCAAACCCCACCATTAACCGAGCAACCTGCTACGCTGACTTCATATTCCCACAAGAAGCATTTCAGCTAACATTTTATTTTTCCAACAGGTCAACTAATACCCTGCCTGCAAGTGTTTCATTACGGCTGCGTGCTTCCTGCCCCAAGAGTCTGAAATACCTTGTCTTTGAACGTGATTGAACTTCTGGTAAAGAAACAGTTTAGACCAAAGTCACGGTGTCCTTGCTTTCACTCCGCCTTCATGCCCGTCCACCAGAAGCCCTTTGAATACTCTTTCATAAGCAGTTGAAAGAATTTCCCTTGATGGTTTTCCTGTGCAAAGGTTGCTATGTCCAAGAAGCCCATGGCAAGGTCATGGAAAACAGGTGACAAAGCCCCACTGCCGGGAAAGAGCTGAACAGAAAGGTGACCGAAGTGTGTAGATGTTACAAAAATAGCCAGGATTGTTGAATCTAACCACATCAAATCTAACCGTCTTCTGGAGGGGTGAAGAATCTGGTGGTGCTGAGTGAGTGGGCAATATAATGGCAGATGATGCTCCGTGCTGATAAACAAAAAGTAACAGCGACTGGAGGAAAAAACATAATCCTGTCTCTATGTAAACCATAAAAAGTTCAGAAATATATTAGTTCGCTCTGGAAAATAATATTTTGGAGCCATTAAAATCCCTGGAAAATGATGTTTCAGTACTAAAGGGGCGACAAAAGAGCAGAGAGAGCTTAAGGAATTACTATGGGAGAAACTGGAGCAGGCTGGAGTCTAACAGCACTTTACAAACACCCAGGCATAGCCACTAAGGAGCAGTTACTGATGGTGGTAAGAGAACGTTATCCCCATACTCCCCTGTAAATGCAGAGCATGCCTACGCTGTGAGCAGGCTGTGCAGTCCTGCAGGAGGCTGCTCCACAGCCAGAAGCCTGTCTATCAGTACCCGAACCCTGCTACTCAATCTACTCATGCTCCATGTCATCTCCTTACTCCACCTGTTCTTGTACCACCATCAGTAACTGCCCCTCGGTAACTGCCCCTGGCTGTTTGTAATGCGGTGTTAGAGTCCAGCCTGCTCCAGTCCCTAACCTGTCTCTTAACAAGCTAGACGTGTCTATCATCTTTTGCACTCTTTCCTTACTAATTACACACACAGAAACACACAGAATGGTTCGGGTTGGAAAGGACCTTAAAGATCATCTAGTTCCACCCCCCTGCCATGGGCAGGGACACCTCCCACTAGACCAGGCTGCTCAAAGCCCCATCCAGCCTGGCCTTGAACACCTCCAGGGATGGGGCATCCACAGCTTCCCTGGGCAACCTGTGCCAGTGTCTCACCACCCTCACAATTCTTCCTGATATCCAATCTAAATCTACCCTCTTCCAGCTTGAGGCTGTTACCCCGTGTCCTATCATTACACCCCCGACAAAGAGTCCCTCCCCATCCTTCCTGTATGCCCCCTTTCCCCTGATTAAATAACAGAGGCTGGCAAAGCAAGGAAACCTGTCCTGCTGCACCTTCATTTTGATGGGCTGGCAGCAAATTTTCAGCAAACTCACCTGAACCCCTTGGGCAAAGCCACAGGAGCTGATTTTTTAATCTGTTTGTACAATATAGGGTGATCCCCTGCAAGAGAGAAAAGGGCAAGTCCTGCAAAACAAATGGTAAAAGGTAATTCCCAAGGGTTTGCTTTTCACTCAGTACCTGTGTTAATGTATAGGAGACACCTGAAAAGGGAAGAAAATCACATGAATTTGTAGCCCTGGGCCTTCTACTCTGCTTACTTGAATTGGAGCATTAGTCTTGGGTTTTATATACTAGTTTGTTATAGAATTTGTTACAGAGCGTGTTAGTTTGTACGACTACATTTCTGACACATTAGCCTCTGCATCACTTTTCCCATAAATGAAAGTCGAGCCATATTCAGCTTTTATTTGCTCTTGGCCACCGTGCAACTTTGGGGCATGAAATTTGCTCTTCTATTGGTTTCTTTGTCTCCTTGCATGTCGTAACTAGTGGAGCCTTTAGCTAACGTAAGTGAGGAGGGGAAAAAATACCCAAACCAATTTAGAGTGAGGAAATTCACAGGCAGTGTTTGAGGAGGGTGGAGCTGAGCTCCTTAGGGTAAATTATAAATGGGTGGTATTAAGTCTAAGGAAATAAACAAGTTCCAACACCGAATCGCTGCTATCTCCACCAAGGATTTTAAAAGAAGCAACAGTATGATTGGCTACAACAAACTCACTAAGAGCTCTACATTGTTTCTCCTCTTACTACAGAAGAGAAGCTATGTACAGCCAAGAAGCCTTGAACATCATTCCTGCAATAAGGATCCCAGCATTTTGGAATCCATTCTTGGCTTTAAGAATAATGAATGTTAGCAATAAAAGTATTTTCTGAAACATTTCCAAACCCGTGTGGTTCCTGCAATAGGTGAGGGTTCAAGTTTCACTTTATGGAGCTCGAACTAATTCTTCTGTTCTTAAAATAAACTCAGATGAAACGTGAAAAAAAAGTAATGGCTTTTGCTTATTTGGGCTTTCTTGAGTTGGAGGTGGAACAGATTTGTATGGGGATTGGAAGTCCAAATGCCTGTTCATAGAGCAACTTGTTATCATGCTTCTTTCTAGTGATTGGAGAAAGCACCTGAAATCCTGGTTTTATCCAATTTAAATTCACTAAAGTGACTCTGGGACTCAGCTCCAACACTTGGATCAGTTTGTCACGCTGCATCGGGTGCTTCGGGCAGATGGAGACCCTGCGGTGCCCAGGCCCAGAGCACCAGGGGAGAGTCAGCTCCCACCTGCCTCCTGCCACGGGCAGGGGAACAACATCTGGCCCTCAAAAGTGAGGAATTCCTTTTAGCTTTCATCTCTACTTTTATGTTAGGTGTTGTCTGGGACCACAGAAGACTGATCTCTGCTGATGCGCGGTCCCAGACTCTGAAGAGACCCAGCCTTGAGGGTAGGATGTAACAGCAAGCAGCACGGGTAGTCTGAAAACTAGCAAGTTGTTTGTTATTTGGGTGCTTTTTCATGCCTAGTATGTTGTTAGTTTATTTGAAATTATGGATAATAAATTACGTTCCCCTCCAGAACCCAGTTTTCTTCACTTCTAATGTATGGCACAAAACTTCTAGTTTCTTTCCAGGTGTCGGAAAATCAGAAGGTTGAAGAATAAAGTGTGGTTAAAGGCTGCTTTATTACTGCCTCTTGTGGTTTCAAAGATTATTTTCTCAAAGCATTATTTTAGCAGAAACAGATCATTGGTGCATTTGGGAAGTAAATAAATGCAGTTATGAATACACGTTGAGATGTATCAATTCCGGTTTAACACTATGGATATAGAGATCCCATACAAGATACAGTTTGTGTTACACGGATGCCTAAATTTGAGGATAATTTTTCTTCTCATGCATAACCCCCCCACCCAGCAAGAGTTTAGAAGATAAAACCACTGGCTGGTGGGGTGGGGGACACACTGCAAATATTTCACAAATATATGTAATATATTTTTGCAATATATTTCACAAATCCCATGGCAAAAAGCTTTTCACAGCTTATTCTTTTTTTTTTTTTTTTTTTTTAAAGTGAACTATTTGTAACACGGCATTACTGAGCATGAATTTTTAAGCCTTTCCTTAAAGTATGGATGGGCCGAGGTGAAAAAAGCTCCATCTCCTTCCAGAGAACCACCTCCTCTGCAGGGATGGATGTTACACTGAATCGCTTCATTCCCAACCTTAAAAATCATTATTGGACCTGGATGCAGGCAGCCCCAGCTCTGCCTTCCTCTTCCTCTGGGCTACAGATCTCACAGCAGAGTTTCAATAAAGGAGTGATTCTTGGTCTCTTCCCTGGATTCGTAAACTTCATGTTTTAAGAAAATCACTTGAAGATTAATTGTATTTTTTTAGAGCTGAGCGCTGAAGGGTGATGAGCAACAATACTATTCTTTTTTTTTTTTTTTTTTTTTTAGCTTCTCAGTTTTGTTTTAAATTCACTTTGGAAAGAAACTTGAAATACTTCACTCCCGGGCAAGTTGAAACAGAGCATTTTTTGAACTGTGAAATGAATATGTCATCAATAGGTACCAAGGAAACAAAGGGTCAGGGAAAACCTCGCCCACTTGCATATTTTTATGGCCGTTGCCCATCATGGCGATGTCAGTGTGATTTCTTTTATAGAAAAAGGGCAGCTTATACCAGAAAATCTGCAGAATCAGACGCAAAGGGAATATCTGATTTTCTCAGAAGGATCAGCCCTCACTGAAAACTTGCCAGTTAAAACAGGAGACAGATGTAATGCTGATTTTCCTCCCCACCTTGAGTTGCCTTTAGCAACTGCTGGGGTTCGCCGTTGCCTTCTCTGCCTCTTCTGGACTCGCAGAAGCAGCAGCAGAAATGGATCCCACCAGCCCCGACCGCTAACCAAGCAGCGACCCCTGTTTCCGTACGGAGCAATATGGGACCAGTGGGAGCCACCTCACCATGCTGGGGGCTGAAAATGGATTTTATCTACTCTGCCCTGGTGATGCTGCATCTGGAGTACTGTGTCCAGTTCTGGGCTCCCCGGTTCAAGAAGGACAGGGAATTGCTACCATGCTACCAAGATGATCAGGGGACCGGAACACTCTCTTATGAAGAAAGGCTGAAGGATTTGGGTCTCTTCAGTCTGGGAAAAAGACGGCTGAGGGGGGACCTTATCAACGCTTATAAATACTTAAAGGGTGGGTGTTAGGAGGATGGGGCCAGGATCTTTTCAGTGGTGCCTGGGGACAGGACAAGAGGTAATGGGCACAAACTTGAGCAGAGGAAGTTCCACGTAAACTTGAGGAGGAACTTCTTTAACCTGAGGGTGGCAGAGCCCTGGAACAGGCTGCCCAGAGATGTGGTGGAGTCTCCATCTCTGGAGACATTCAAAACCCACCTGGACGCGTTCCTGTGCAACCTGCTCTAGGTGACCCTGCTCTGGCAGGGGGGTTGGACTAGATGATCTCCAGAGGTCCCTTCCAACCCCTACCATTCTGTGACTCTCTGATTCTGTGATTTGCCAACGTGCTAAATAACTCGCTCCTTTCACTAGGGCAACGAGTCGGTCTTGCATTTCAATTCTTTATGCACCATTTTGCATTTGAAATCTTTTTTTATGGTAAAAGGATACGACAAGCAGTGTGACACGTGAAAGGAACAATAGGGATTATACAATTAATGAGAAAACGGTGAAACACATTAGGTAAACAAGACAAAATTAACTGAAAATAAAGGGCAAGTCATACGAACACGAACAAGACGGAGAATTTTGTGTAATTATGCACGTAATTGATTTCATACAGATGCCTTTACAATATCTTCCCTTTCCAGACGCACGGATGTTGCCTTTTGTTGCAATAAAATTGAAAGAAAAAAAAAGTTTAAACTGTCTTTTTCTTGGGGATCTATTTTATCTAATGAAAACTTTGTAAACATGTACTTGGACCTCACTTTTAAAAATCCATAAGAAAGGAATATTTTGTAACAAAACCTAATTTTTCAAAACGTGGGCATTAAGCATCTCAATCAGGAAAATGTAGAGAGAATAAAAGTGTGGAATCAAATTTGGGTTTTCTTACTCAGAACGCAAGTTAATATTGATATGATTTAAACCAGCTAGAGAGTGAGTTGCTTGTTTTCTAGAGTATAAAACAGATCACTACATCTACTCAAACTTGATAAAGGGGAGGTTATGTTTAATTTTTTTTAACCTATTTCTTTCCTCTTCCTTTTCATGAACTATTATTGTTATCAGAGGATCTGAAAAGCCAACTAAGCCTCTAAATTCCATTAAAAAAAAATATCTAAATGAGTAAAGCTGAATCAGCTAAACATCTTCCAAAACTGCAATTTATAAAACCTTTTTTCCTGTGACAGACACATTGGCAATAATCCAGGTGGGTTTTTTTTCCTTTTTTTCCCTTGCAATAATGCAGTTCCGGAGATGAAAACAATTTAAAGAAGCTGGCTTTTTTTCCACAGTCTTCTTGTAAGTGCTGAAGAGCCTGAACTGACAGTAACAGATTGCTCTAAAAGTTGCCTTACAGCCCCTACAAGGCACAGCATTTTGCAAAATCCCAGTCGGCCACCTTTGGCAGCATATTGCTTGCCACCCCATGGTCGTCTTCGCACGTAAAGCCCTTGTACACTCGGCACTGGTGAGGCCCCACCTCAAGTGCTGTGACCAGTTTCGGGCCCCTCGCTACGAGAAAGACATTGAGGTGCTGGAGTGTGTCCAGAGAAGGGCAACGAAGCTGGTGAGGGGTCTGGAGCACAAGTCATACGAGGAGTGGCTGAGGGAGCTGGGGGTGTTTAGCCTGGAGAAAAGGAGGCTGAGGGGAGACCTTATCGCTCTCTACAACGCCCTGAAAGGAGGCTGTAGCGAGGTGGGGGTCGGTCTCTTCTCCCAAGTAACAGGGGATGGGACAAGAAGAAATGGCCTCAAGTTGTGCCAGGGAAGGTTTAGATTGGATATTAGGAAAAATTTCTTCACTGAAAGGGTTATCAGTCGTTGGAAGAGGCTGCCCAGGGAAGTGGTTGAGTCACCATCCCCGGAGGTATTTAAAAGACAAGCAGTCGTGGTGCTGAGGGACGTGGTTTAGTGGCGGTTTTGGCAGCGTTATGTCGATGGTTGGACTCGGTGATCTGAAAGGTCCTTTTCAACCCAGACAATTCTACGATTCTATGATATTTGCCAGCGATGGTACGGTGGGCACCTGGATGTTCTCCTCCAGGCAGGCTGTCCCCGGCAGCCGCGGGGTGCGCTGCCCGCGTCCTTCTCGCCGTACCCACCAGGGGACACTGCAGCCGCAGGGATGAAGGCTCAGCCTGGGCGCACCGCTTCCACGCACGCATTACAAAGGAAAAGAAAAAAAAAAAAAGGAAAACGGTATAAAGCGTCTAGCATAAATTCACAGAATTGGCATTATAATCACCAGCGCAACATTTACATGCGGGGTCTGGCTCTGCTTCTTCCCACAAGCTACCGAAGTTTGCATCTCGTCTGTAATGATTTGCAATTGCCCCCAAGAAATCTTTCATTCCAGATCCTACCTGCTGTTCCGCCCGGCTGGGAGCAAAGCGTGAGAGCATGTCAGCAAAGCAGCCCACCGCCGGGCCACTCGGCACTCCCGAGCCAGGCAGATGGTGCTGATTTTGCCCTGAAAAGTACTTTTTTGGGGGTTCTTTTTCCCCTCCATAGGGAGAATGTTAAATAAATAAATAAACGAGCAAATAAATAAATAAATAAAATTCAGTTTAACTTTGTTCCGGACGACGGATCCGAGGCGACAGGTGGCTCCCAGGTGCCTTCTCGCGGCAACCCCGGCCCCCGAGGCGAAGGGGGGGGAGCGGGGCCGCCGCAGCGGTAGCGGCACCCCCCGCCGCCTCCTGCCGGCGCGGCCCCCCAGCCGGGGCGGGCGGCTCTCCCGGCTGCCGGGCGGCGGGGCGGGAGCCCCCCGGGGCCGGAGCGGGCCCAGCCCCCGCTGCCGCCGCCGCCCGGGAGGGGCCGGGCGGGGCCGTCGGGAAACCCCGCCCCGGGCAGCGCCCGCCGCGCTCCGCGCAGCCTGCGCCGCTCAGGGCCGCCGCGGAACCCAGCGGAGCGGGGCGGCAGCAACGGGACGGGACGGGGCGGCCCCGCCGTGTCGCGCAGCCACGCGGGACCGCGCCGTCCGTGGGCCAGCCCCGCCGCGGGCGGGGGGGGGACTTCGGTATTTAATTTTCTTTTTTGTTTGTTTTTTTGTTGTTGTTGTTGTTTGTTGGGGTTTTTTTTCTTTTTATTTGGCGGAGGAGAGGAGCAGCAGGTTTATGCTAATCGCCCTGTCGGGAGCGGCAGTGGGAGGAGGAGGAGGAGGAGGAGAGGAGCCATTTTGAACTCACTTCAAAGTTTAAGGTGGAAAAGTTGGAGCTCTCCAGCCCCGCTGCCCGGGGGACGGCGACGGGGCGCGGGGCTGCGGGCGGGCGGCGGGGGCGGGGTGGGGGGAGCCGGGCCGGCGGCTGATGGATGAGGGCGGGCGGGCAGCCCGGCGGGTGGATGGATTGTGCGGCAGCCCTCTGCCCGGCACCGCTGCCCGCTGAGCCCCGGAGATGCTGGGGCTGTCCGCCGCCGCCTGCCTGCCCTGGGCCGCCCTCCTCTGCGCCCTGGCGCCGGCGGGCGGCGGCGAGCTGCGGCCGCCCCGCTCCGCACCGATCCTCCACCTGCCCCCGGGGGCCGCCGAGCGCCGCGCCGCCGCCGAGCCGCCCGTGCTGCCGCCCGCCGGGCGCCTGAGGGCGGCGGGGGCCGCGCTGCGCCGCGCTCCGCCCGCCGGGCCCCGCGGAGCCGGGCCGTGCCCGCGCAGCGCCCGGCGGAGGGCGGCCGCCCAGCCCCGCGGAGCCGCCGCCGGCTGCGCCCCTCCGCCGGCGGCGGGGGAGGAGGAGGAGGGCGGCGGGCGGCGGGGAGCGCGGCGGGCGCGGAGCCTCAACAGCCCCCCGCAGTTCCAGCTGCCCAGCTACCAGGTGTCCATCCCCGAGAACGAGCCGGCCGGCACGGCGGTCATCGTGCTGCGGGCACAGGACCCCGACGAAGGGGAAGCCGGCCGGCTGGCGTACTCCATGGAGGCTCTCTTCGACGAGCGCTCCAACGACTACTTCTCCATTGATGCCGAGACAGGCAGCGTGGTCACCGCCCGCAGCCTAGACCGGGAGACGAAGGACACCCACGTACTGAAGGTGACCGCTTCCGACCACGGCTCCCCACGCCGCCGCTCGGCCACCACCTACCTGACGGTGACGGTGAGCGACACCAATGACCATGAGCCGGTGTTTGAGCAGCCCGAGTACCGGGAGAGCATCCGGGAGAACCTGGAGGTGGGTTACGAGGTGCTGACCATCCGCGCCACCGACGGCGATGCCCCAGCCAATGCCAACATGCTTTACCGCCTGCTGGAGCCGGGAGCTGGCGATGGGGTCTTTGAGATCGACCCGCGCTCGGGGGTTGTGAGGACCCGAGCCCCGGTGGACCGTGAGGAGGTCTCCGAATACCACCTGGTGGTGGAAGCCAATGACCAGGGCAAGGATCCAGGACCACGGAGCGCCACGGCTATGGTGCACATCACTGTAGAGGATGAGAATGACAACTACCCTCAGTTCAGCGAGAAACGCTACCTGGTCCAGGTGCCAGAGGATGCCCCAGTGAACAGCCAGATACTGCAGGTGCAGGCCACAGATCGAGACCGGGGCAGCAATGCTCAGGTGCACTACAGCATCGTGAGTGGCAACCTGAAAGGCCAGTTCTACATCCACTCTTTCTCCGGTGCCATTGACCTGATCAACCCTCTGGATTACGAGACTATTCGGGAGTACACGCTCCGGATCAAAGCCCAGGATGGGGGCAGGCCTCCCTTGATCAACTCCAGTGGCATGGTGTCAGTGCAGGTCGTGGACGTGAATGACAATGCCCCCATCTTTGTGAGCACTCCTTTCCAGGCCACAGTGCTGGAGAACGTTCCTCTGGGCTACTCGGTGCTGCACATCCAGGCTGTGGATGCTGACTCTGGGGAGAACGCCCGCCTGGAGTACAAACTCATAGAGATGGCACCCTCCACTGGAGCTGCCCCCGTAGCAGGTGACTCTGCATTTCCTTTTCAGATCAACAACAGCACGGGGTGGATCACGGTGGCTGCAGAGCTGGACCGAGAGACTGTGGAGCACTATCACTTTGGGGTGGAGGCCAGGGACCATGGTGTGCCAGTCATGACCTCCTCAGCCAGTGTGTCCATTACTGTCCTGGATGTGAATGACAACAACCCCACCTTCACGGAGAAGGTGTATCACCTCAGACTGAACGAGGATGCGGCTGTGGGCAGCAGTGTCCTGACGCTGACAGCGGTGGACAGGGACGTTAACAGCGTTGTGACTTACCAGATCACCAGTGGCAACACCAGGAACCGTTTTGCCATCACCAGTCAGAGCGGAGGGGGGCTGATCACACTGGCCTTGCCCCTGGATTACAAGCAGGAAAGGCAGTATGTGCTGACAGTCACTGCCTCTGACGGCACTCGCTTTGACACCGTCCAGGTCTTCATCAACGTCACAGATGCCAACACACACCGCCCAGTCTTCCAGAGTTCCCACTACACAGTGAGCGTCAGTGAGGACAAGCCCATCGGCACCTCTATTGTCACCATCAGTGCCACCGATGAAGACACGGGGGAGAACGCAAGAATCACTTACATTTTGGATGATAACATCCCCCAGTTCCGCATCGACCCTGACACAGGCACCATCACCACCCTGATGGAGCTGGACTATGAGGACCAGGCCTCCTACACATTGGCCATTACAGCCCATGACAACGGCATCCCTCAGAAATCAGACACCACGTACGTTGAGATCCTCATCCTGGATGCCAATGACAATGCGCCCCGCTTCCTGCGCGACCGCTACCAGGGTTCAGTTTTTGAGGATGTGCCACTCTCCACCAGTGTCCTCCAGCTGTCTGCCACCGACCGCGACTCAGGCCTCAATGGCCGTCTCCTCTACACGTTCCAAGGCGGTGACGATGGAGATGGAGACTTCTACATTGAACCCACTTCTGGAGTGATACGCACGCTGCGCAAGCTGGACCGTGAGAACGTGGCTGTCTACAGCCTGCGGGCCTTTGCAGTGGACAGAGGCAGCCCACCGCTGAAAGCCTCTGTGGATATCCAAGTGACTGTGCTGGACATCAACGACAACCCCCCTGTCTTTGAGAAGGACGAATTTGACATCTTTGTGGAGGAGAACAGCCCCGTGGGCTCTATTGTGGCACGCATCAGTGCAGCTGACCCCGACGAGGGGACCAACGCACAGATCATGTACCAGATTGTAGAGGGGAACATCCCTGAGGTCTTCCAACTAGACTTGCTCAATGGAGACCTCACAGCCCTCATGGACCTGGATTACGAGAGCCGGACGGAGTATGTGATCGTGGTGCAGGCCACTTCGGCCCCTCTTGTGAGCCGGGCAACGGTGCACATCCGCCTCCTGGACCAAAATGATAACCCACCTGTGCTGCAGGACTTCCAGATCCTCTTCAACAACTATGTGACCAACAAGTCTAACAGCTTCCCTTCCGGCGTGATCGGCAAGATCCCGGCTCATGATCCTGATGTGTCTGACAGCCTGGCCTACACCTTTGTGCAAGGCAATGAATTAAACTTGCTCCTTTTGGACTCTGCCACTGGGGAACTCAAACTCAGTCGCGATCTGGACAACAACAGACCCCTGGAAGCCCTCATGAAAGTGTCGGTCTCAGGTAAGCAAGCGTTTGAGGTTCATAAAGCGCATAA
Organism: Chroicocephalus ridibundus; assembly: GCF_963924245.1. Taxonomy (NCBI): domain Eukaryota; kingdom Metazoa; phylum Chordata; class Aves; order Charadriiformes; family Laridae; genus Chroicocephalus; species Chroicocephalus ridibundus. The sequence goes on from NC_086284.1 coordinate 203,345,853, forward strand.
TTCTGCTTGTCAGACCAGTGCGGGGGCATGGGCAGAAATAACCCGCTTGCAGTTTAGCGCAGCTTTGGCTTTCCTGAGGCAGCAATTTATCTGTGAAGTTTTTGGAGAGGAACCACAAAAATGTATCAAGCCCATGTGCTGTGGATTGAAGTGGTGCGTTGAAGTTGTTTAGTAAACGTGTATCACAAGGGTAAATAAAAACGAGGGTGTGTGGAAGGGTATATACTCCCTCGGTTTAGGTGGTACCTCGTCTGAAGCTTTTCTGATGTGGTTGCACAAAGGTAATAAATGATGTAACTTGCAGAGATGTAGGGAATGCACATGGAGCTCTAACGCCACCTCCTCTCCCTCTTTTTTTTTCCTCTCTTAGAAAAAGAAGAGTTGAGATTTGGTATCTCTGCTTTTTTAGTAACAAAACACGTTTATTCCCTTCTGCATACCGGGAGCTTTGGCTGGTAGATCCGCAGACCTCAGGCCCAGGCCTGGTGTGGCCTGAGGTGGATGGGTTTGCATTGCTGGCGTGTGTTCCTGTGGGAGACGGCAACTCGGAAAGCCATGAGTTATGGCTGTGTAACGGCTGTGTAATGCAGCTAATTACACTGGGCTTGCTTTAGGAGAGCTAGGGGCAGATACTGGCCAAATACAGCCCCAAAATCAGCACTGCTGGGGGGAGGGAGAGGAGGGAAGAGGCAGGGGCACTGTACCATTAATTTCCTAATTTGTGTGTGTAGCCTGTTCGATATTGTCCAATATATACTTTTATATGAGCACATACGTGCTCTTAGGATATTATTCTTTTTCTGCTCAGTTGCTTGTTTATCATGGAATTACTTTTTATGCCTCTAATTGTGGCATCAATCATGCAATGAGTAATTTCCTCTGCAGGTGCCACTTTATAAAGTTTACCGTGGACCTGATCCCATACTTCTGTTGACTTTCAGAGGTTTAACCAGATCCATTCCTCGCTGCCTCTCGCCGCAACGTAAAGCTAATATTTGTATTCTTTCCGCAAAAAAATAGCTGCAAGTACTAGGTACATAAAATGACATTTTGGGAGATGCTTCTTTTTGGATGGTTGTATTAAAAAAAAATAGTAATAATCAAACTGTGGCATAATCCTGGCAGCGCGTGTTTTACTGTAAGTAGTCAGGGTGTGCAGCGGGGCCTTGGGGGAGCGAGCCGCGCTCTCCCTTGGGTTTGCAGGCTTGAGGTCCTTTTTGCTTCAAGAAAATGAAAGTGATATTAAGTGAAGTGATTGAATTTATTGCGGTGCATCACTTGACAAGCCACTCCTGGTTCTTCCAAAAGGCTGGGGGGCAGCTAATGTGGTAAGTTAGCTCATAAAGGCCGTTTCCATGTCCTGTGAGGACTTGCAGAAAAAACAGACAGTTGGCTTGTGACCTTAAAGAAAAACATTTGGATTAAGGCGCAGGTGATTGCGTGGTCATTGTCTGCCTGAACCAGTAGCTCTTTATCTGGTAGCAGAAGATAAGAACTCAACTTGGAGCAAGGAGCTTGGAAAAGTCATTTGGGTAGACTAGATGAAGAGCGTGCTCAGGACGGAAAAAAAGATGACGTGAACTATTCCTTTCTCAATCTAATGATTTACTCAGTTTAAGTGGATGAAATCTCAGGTAGGAATGAAGACCTCTGTTTTCTTAAGTAATAGGAGCTGGGTCATTCCGGCATCATTGTCATGTTTGGTGAAGGTGTGAACTTTGAAACTCTGCAGTGATGTTGATCAGAACTGGCTGTCTGCTGCGTGTCTTGAGATATTTGAAAGATTAAAGCTTTTTGTCGATAGGATTTTCAAATAATTTTGACAAGCGCTGAACTCCGTTTGACGTTAATTTGGAGAAGTTTGCTGTTTGGAAATTGAAAGGGCAGAGTTTGGCAGCATGTGGTTGTGTCCAGGAAAATCTCTCACCTGCCTGCTTTCTCCGGTTTATCTGATGCAGTCTTTTAAAAAAAAAAAGACAGAGAAGAAGCTCAGACAGAAGTGCTTCACAGGGTTATCTCTAAGTGTTGCAAAATTCCTGCAAATCATCTGCTAAAATGACCTGCCAGTTAACTGAAAAACGTGTCTATGGAGTAGCCATTAACCTCTCAACCCAGACAAACACAAAGTCCTGCCCGGCTCCCAGCTGCTCTTCGGGTCAGGGGAGCATTGGAGGGAGCTCTTTATGAACTTGGGGAATTTGATCCGTACACGAGTCGGAAGTAACACTGCTGCTATAAAAATCGTATTTCCACCGGGTGCTGTGTTGTGCTGCATGGGAGCGTGCGTGAGGCTAGCGAGGAGCCGCGCTCCTCAATTAAATTACTTTGAGACTTTGATACTTGGCTCAAACCAGCATTCTTTCATTTGACTCGGGGATTATTCAAATAAGCACGGTAACTTTGGCTTTCTGCGTATAAACAAAATCATAGAATCATAGAATTGCTGAGGTTGGAAGGGACCTTTAAGATCATCAAGTCCAACCATTAACCTACCCTGACAAACGCCACTTCTAAACCATGTCCCTAAGTGCCCCATCTACCCTTTTTTTAAACACCTCCAGGGATGGTGAATCCACCACCTGCCTGGGCAGCCTATTCCAATGTTTAATAACCCTTTCAGTGAAAAAATGTTTCCTAATATACAATCTAAACCTCCCCTGACGTAACTTGAACCCGTTTCCTCTCGTCCTATCACTTGTCACCAGGGAGAAGAGGTCAGCCCCCATCTCTCTACAACCTCCTTTCAGGTAGTTGTAGAGGGTGATAAGGTCTCCCCTCAGCCTCCTCCTCTCCAGGCTAAACAACCCCAGCTCCCTCAGTTGTTCCTCATAAGGTTTGTCCTCCAGACCCCTCACCAGCTTTGTAGCCCTTCTCTGGACACGCTCCAACACCTCAATGTCCCTCTTGTAGCGAGGGGCCCAAAACTGAACGCAGTACTCGAGGTGGGGCCTCAGCAGTGCCGAGTACAGGGGGATGATCACTTCCCTAGTCCGGCTCACCACACCGTTCCTGATACTCCTGATGGAGCTAATCGGTTTGGTAAAACCTGAAAACGGCACAGTTGGGATTTAAAACTTACTCTAACAGTGTAAATGTCATCGGAAATGGGGTGGGACGGTGGGCAGCCCTGGGCAGGCTCTGCCTTCGCCCTGGTGCCAACATACCGGCTCGGCTGTGCCCCTGCAGCCGGCCAGGAACCGACCCAAGCAGGGGAATGAGGAATGTGGGTGGTGTGGATATTAGCATTTCGCTGTGGATCGGGAGGGAGCTTTTGAAGTCTGTCTCTTTTGAAGTGAATCTTTCTGGGTGCCCCTCTGCCTGTGCCTGGCATGCAGAGCCCTCTGAGTGAACAACCCAGACCCCTTTGGGATGAAACTAATCCCGATGTGCTCCAGGGATCCCTTAAAAAGACACATTCTCCTTTTTACGTTGTACCTTCAAGGCTTTCCTACAGAAAGGCAGAGCTTGGCCTTATATTGCCCATGCCTGCACATTCTGTTGTTAGGTTTATGTTGTTTTAACAACTGGGATGAAACCTGGACCCTGCTGAAATCCTGCCCTTGCTTTCCAGGGGGGCGGGATTTTACCCTGGGCTTCCGAAACAGGTGGTCAAGAGTCCATCAGTCTGTGATTTCTTAGTGTTACTAATAAATACATGGCTTGCATTGACAGCATCATTTAAAACATTACTTTTTGTCCACAGTGATGTTCACAGTAACGTTAGGTTGGGATTTATTTGGTCAAATAATGGGTTAAACATTGCTCGAGTCACACAGCAGTCGCCCCTGTTAAACATTATACTGTGGTCCCCTCCGGTGCTGGTGCCGGGGTGGGGGGAAGGCTGGTGCTGGCCTCAGCTTTGCACAAACGTTGCACAAGTTTGCCCGGGTATCACATTGCAAACGCTGCTGGCACCTGCTCAGCTCCGCGGCCACACATAATCCCACTTATCATCCAGGACAGCTCGCTGGGATACAATGGATGTGCGGGCAAACGCCTCTGGGAACCCAGCCTGGTTCACCCGGGCAGAAAAAAACCCAACCGTACTGTATGCCGCAGCTTTTGAGTGCTTCAGATAAATGTAAAATACCGTTATAGAATATACGATTTGGGGAAAGCAGGATAGACACCCAGGTGTTTTTGAGGGCGTGCAAGCTCAAGCGTCACCTTTTACATTTCTTTGGCTTTTAATCTCCAGTGGCATTTAGCGAGGTTATTGACTATCAGCAAATACAAATTAAGGTAGAGCTCATTTGTGCTGCAATAAACTTGGGATTTTTACTCAAGGCTTGTTAAAGGATCTTCATTATTATTGTAATTTAGAAGTCATTATGCTAATGACCCTGGATCTCCAGCTCTGTGCCTTCTCCATATAAATGGAACGGAAGGCACAATACTTTGGTTTAGCCCTTCTGATAAAGGTAAGGCCACAGCTGTGCCTGAGATGCGAGGCACTGGGGGGTTGTTTGGGCATGTGGAGAAGATTTGAGATTGAAGGGAAAAGAGGAAAATGAAGGAAAAGGCATCTCTGTAAGCTCAGGGCACCTTTGGGCACGGAGGGCAAGTGCTGGGGATGCCGGCTGCGTGCCTCGGCAGCGCCAGGCTCCAAGCCCCCGCTTTGGGGAGCAGGGTGGAGGGGGCTGCTGGGGCCTTGTGAGTTTTGGGGGGCAGATCTTCGGAGTGACCCATTCTTTTAGGGGTGATGCTTCTGGCTGCCTGCGAGGACTTACTTTCGGGGTCAGCCAGGGGCAATTAGTGCCCAAACTGCTCTCCTTGGGCACCCCCCAGGGAAACACATTCTCGCCAGCGGCTGTGGTGGGATCCCTGTGGGTTACGCAGTTGGGAGATGATGGAAACGGATGGGCAGGGGCTTCTCTCCATCCCTCCGAGTGGGAGCAGGGCTTGTGCATGCTCGTGTTCCCGGGGGCTTTGGGCGCTTGCACTTCACACGAGCATCCTGCACCGAGAGAGAAAGCAGCTCGAACGCTGCAAGGACCAGGACCTTGTTTAGAAAGATAGTGTGATGCTGTGAGCTGTGAGATTGCAGCCCGGGTTGTTACTTGGTGTATTAAGGGGAGCTGTAGTGAAGGAAGACCCATAATGGTCAGTAGCGGTGGTTTTGAATGCTTGTTTATTTTCCTAACACATATTATTTTCCTAAAGTAGCAAAGCAAGAGTAGTGCCCATCATTTTGAAGTTAGGGTGTCTCCTGGATCTCGTGTGGCTACCTAAATCCTTTACTGCATCCATATAGGTTCTATTCTATCCCACCCCATCAGTGAGATGCATTTTAGATGTGTGTCCCTCCAGCCTGCAGGAATTTGACTTTCCCTCTTCAGCCGATTGACCTGTTCCAGCCGATAAAAAGCTGTCCCTGCCTTGTTGCTTTTGTGTGTGCTTCCTTCCACTTCATCCCTGGATTTCATAGGAGTGGTGTATTTTTCTTTCGAAAGACAGGAAAATGTCTATGGCTACGAGAGGAAAATATTTAGTGGAAGGCTGACTGACAAAATAACTTTTTACTGAGATAAAAGCTATCTTCTGCATGGAAATAAATAAAACAGGGAGTTATCTGCAGCTCAAGCTACTGTAAATAAGCAATGTCTTTGCTAAAATAGTTATCCCCAGAAAAAAAAAGAAATGTTTATCACAGCACACTTTAGAAAGTAAATGAGATGTTTTATCTCAGATAGAAGCTATTTTGTCAGTCAGCTTCTTTCAGAAAATGCTCCTATGCAATGTAGCTGTCACTAAAAATGTTTGTTTCTCCCTGTTTCTGTCTGTGTGCGGCGCAGGCTGTATATTCCTATTTTTTATTACAGTTTTTAACAAGATATTTCTACCTTAGCATGGCTTGGTGGTTGAAGCATACACAGATGGCACCTCTTAACCTTGTCCCACAAAGTGAAACTTTGAACCATAAATACTAGAGGTCACAGTCAGTTCCTGGAGAAAAAAAAAACACAACTGTATATCAAAGCCCTACATAAACCCAAAGGCAGCAACACTGTTTAAAAACCCAAGGCAGTGTTTGTATTTGCAGCATCTTTTTGTTAAGATTTCTGTACAAGCTGTTGGGTTACCTTGATTGAGAGGGTTTGAGAAATGGCTTACTGAGGTTACAGGGGTTTTTGGCTGGTTTTGTACTGATAATTTTATTTTAATTTTTTATTGCCTAAATGTTGATGCTTTTTCCGGTGATTTCTGGGGAAGGAGGAGACTTTAGGATAACAAGCAGAAGGTATGAGAAGGATGAGACTGAAGATGTGAGAGGGAGAAAGATCTACTAGGTTTTTCTTGATAATCAAGTCCCCAGGGATAGGAATTAAATTTAGAGAAGTATGATGGCGGGATTGCCAGGAAATTTTTTTCCCCCTATTTTCAAATTATTTGCAAATGGGGACATAGTTGTAATAACCATTTTTAAATTGGATTAGTAATTGTTTTATATTTTTTGATTATTTTTTAAGCTTCAGGGTATAGTAATGAATCAGTTTCCTTGGTGTATTCCCTTGTTGTGTATTCCCTGCTTCCCTCTTAGAAGTCACTGAAGTGCTCTTGCTTCTGACTTGCACTTTCGGGTTGGGAAGGATCCTCTGTTGTTCTGGGTACACGTTTCCTTGCAGTTCAGAATTGGTTTAGGTTGGGGTTGTGGACCCTGCTGCTACGTGCCAAATACAGAATAAACATCGAATTGTTGTCAAGGGTAATGACAAAAGAACCTTTTGTTTAGAATACAGGAACAGTTTTCTAGGTTTGGATGTTAGGATGATAGTAAATCTGCAGTAGAATTAGTGGTGGGGAAAGCAGCTGATGTGAAGCAGTGGGATTTTATACTACTTTATCTCCGACATCCCAAGCGCTACCTGAGGAAGTGGCTGGCTGCTGATAAAGTGTATAATTTTACATTTGCTCATTGAATGGTCCATTTTCCTTCAGTGTATATACTTAATATCTTGAAACTCCCTTTCATTGTGAACTCCCATCTTTGAGCTGAGTGGATTTTCTCAGACATCCCATGACTGAGGAAAATAATGCTGGGTTTTAAAGTATGACATTAGGTGAAGGTAGGTAGCGTGTTAACCACTCTTCTGGTAGGGCTCTTGCTGGTGGGACCATTAGCAGATACTTTGATGGGAACCCAGACATCCTCACGTTTCCACCAGTCTGGTCAGAGCGTGGCCCTGGTGTCTCCCAGCATCTTCAAAGAAAGGTTGGGGAGACTCATCCATGGTCTCCTGCCTCCTCCTCAGGGTGTGCTGCAGGTCTGCCAGACTCCCTTGCAGCTGACGGGTTGTCTCCAGCAGCGTTTTGGCTGGCTGGGTGCTCGGGGTCCATGGGTTCAGGGGCATGTGATAGCACGCAACACCTGTGACGGTGTGTACAGTTCAGCCAGATGTGTAGCTGCTGCATACGTTGGCATAGCTGAGGTCACTTTCATCTGGTTGTTTTGGGTTCAGGCAGCAATGACTGCACCGTAACATGGCTTCGGCTTGCCATTCCACCGGGTCCCTCGATTCCCTCGAGGATCAGGTGAGACAGAGACAAAGACTGTGGGAACGTGACCGCTCTAAAAGTTGGGAGCAGAATTACTTTCTGGGCAGGAAACAAACAAACGTGAAGCAGAAGCCTGTTCTAAACCTACGGGCTACAAATACCTTGTCAATATTTAGCAGCGTAGGCTGCTATTGACACTCTACCTTGTAACGCTCATGCATGGAAGATGAGTAAGGGGAGGATCAAATGTCAGACACAAGATCCATGCTCTCCATCCCTTCTACCTCTCTTTTATAACCCCTCAGGATTTTGAGAGCCAGTTGGTGGGGACAGACTCGCTATGTTTGAGTGCTTGAGATGACAACTTATCTGCTTACCTCAGTATTGCCTAATGTGCAGGATTTGGGCAACTGTCTTTCTTGGCTTCCTTTGGCATACTGACTTGTATTTCCAAAAATATCTACGGAGAGTCTCTAGGAAATGTAGGAGGGTTAGAAGAGCTGAAGATATTCAGATCAGATCTAATGACCCTTTTTGGCAATATTCCACGTTACAGTCTTTCTGTCCTGGTTTCTGCGGGAATGATGATGTTTTTAGGTAAAATAGTACTCCAGCTGCTCTGAAATGAGCTTTGCCATTTAAGATAGAAGTAAGGCAGTGCAATTCTTTATGAATGATAGGCTTTTTTGTTGTCTGGTGCTTTTTTAAGAGTATTTGGCCAAGAGATTGCATAAATCAGAATACAGAACAAGTTGATGAGGGGCTCAGTTCTTCAAAGCCTTGTTCACAGTGGTTGTCCACTTGAAAGAAAGAACATCTGAGACACAATTAAATTCAGTTTTGCCACTTTGTGTTTCTGTGACAAGTGACAGCTTTATTATTTTTCCCCCCAGTGCAGGCTCTTTTTCCAGTGTTAAAAACCACTGAACTATTTATAGGTGTAACACAAGTTTCCAAAAGGGGCAGGATGTAATCTTCATGGAAAGTTTTGAAATCCGCCATTGAGCGATCTCATGTTTGCTTGGCAAGATTTGCCTAACACCTTTTTTTTTTTTTGTAAGACCCGGCTGCGTGCGCTTTGGTTGAGATTTCATTGCAACGCGTTGATGGAGACAGCGTTATCGGAGGTGCAGCCTTGGCTCTGATGGTCGGATTTGTATCACCCACCATGATCTGCCCAAGAAATCGGGTATCTCTTCAAAGGTGGTCGTGTAGCTTGCAGCCGTGATCAGTTGGTGGGCAGGAGGGCTGCTGGATGGAGATGCCCATCTCACGCCACTGTTTAAAGAGGGAACATAAGTGACTGAGTTGGGCTAATTGCTTTGTTGTCAGGTGGCTAAAGCTCAGTGGGATGAACCCACCCTGAATGTGTGTGCCAGGACAGGAGGGTTTGTTTTCTTTTGTGGCAATGATTGTACTTATTTCTGTTTCAGCAAACTACCTGTAGTAACAGGCTTAGCAGACTAGATGGAAGGGGGAGGCGATAATTTGAAAACAGGAAAACGTTTTGCCATGAATAATGTTAGGAGAGACTTTAAGTATTGTCAAGGGTTTGAGTGAACAAAGGGGGAAGGCATGCTTTTACGGGGATTTGGCATTCAACAAAGAAATAAAATTTTAAAATACTTCAGAAAGATGATCTTTGCACTTGAAAAATAGCAGTTGGACAGAAAAGTAGGATTTGCTGGAGAGAAAGGAAAACTTCTGGACTTTGTTTCAACAAGTCATTAATGCTGCTAAGCTGTAACCACCTTCGTATTTTTTCCAGTGTTTACACTTGCCAAGCACAAAAAAAGCAAATAAATGAAATGGTAAACCTGTAATAAATTCTCAGGGGACCACATAATAAACATAGACATGTTATGCTTATCAAATACAAAGGAAAGTAATCTGTTTTCAACACCATTGCCGAACGCATGATAGCTGCTACATTCCGTCCGCTCTCCAGCACTTTTGGAAATGACGCATCTGGTCAAAATATTTCAGCGCTTTTTGAAGGAGGGGGAAGGAGAGGCCATCGCTAACAACCATTGTCAACACGACATCTCCTGCCTGCTGTGGAGTCTGTGGGCTAGATCCAGTTTTGGGGAGAAGCAAAAACATATGGACCCCACCAAAAGGGGCAAAACAGGGACTTTTTTTTAACTGGATTTGAGTTTCCCAGACGTGATGGCCAGCACCTAGCAATCTGTCTTTGCTGTTAAATCTCAAGAGGCTGTTAGGTTTGGAAGCAAATGTACTCAAGGTGATTCCCTGTAGCTGCCGTGCCACCGGAGCACGCAGCATGGGTGCACAGAGCTGCTGCATCACTCGGGTTTGCACTTTCCTTTCACTAGCTGCCGATCTGACTCCTTGACCCTATTCAAAACTGATGTTAGCAAGTCATTGAGTTTATTGGATTGAATTCCTGTGGTAGCACTTTTGGACTTTCCAAGAACCAGCCCAGCCCCTCGTTTACTTGTGTGCTTGCAGTGATGTTTATGCCGGGTCTATTTCTAAAGGAGACCCTTTAACATCTAAGCTGTGAATTATTTATTTATTTGTTTGTTTGTTTGTTTGTTTAGCTGTCTGAATTCAGTTTCAGTCATGTAGAAGTTGCCCCACACGAACGCATTGCTTGTTTTAGCAGTGTGTGGTTGCCAGCCTCCAGTCGCTGCAGGCGCAGCTCCGCGTGGCTCGGAAGAGGCGTTTGGCACCTTTCACAGCTGAGGTCCAGCAGAGGACTCCTATCTAACCATCAAATGCCACAGCGCCTCACTTTTAGGTGCCTGTTCGCTGCAGCGGTATCCTGTTTTAGGCAGTTAAGTGTCCTATAAAGGGGGAGTACTTGAAATACCATCCCGCTGCAGCTTGGGTGCTTCACTCAGCATAGCGATCAGGACACTTAGCGAGGGCAGAGATGGGCTGGGCTCCAGCCCTTACTCTCAAAGCTCTTACTGTGCTATACATTAAAGAGGAGCCGAATAAGGTACAGAAGCTGTCATGGGACTCACATTTCCCATCTCTTTGGTGAGTGCCATAAGCTACAGGGTCACGCTCACACTTGCAGGGCGCTGGAGAAGAGGCTTTCTGGCTGATGCTCGTGTATGTGGGCACCTCCGCTTCAGTCGAGCGGCGGTGTGGGCCATCTGGCTTTGACCCTCAGCCGCTGGATTTTGTTTAGGCCATAATAAAAGCTGGATGGTGAACAGTGGCAGGACTAGGTCAGTTCTGGCTGTAGCCAGGGACTTAGCTCTTCCCATCTGGGAACGCAAAGGTAAAATAAACAAGAACCCTGGGGCTTTCCAGGGAGTACTTTCCTATTGATCAGAGCTCATTCGTTTGCCTTCTGGCTTTAACTATTTGGAAATGTATTTTGCTTTTATGTGGAGCGTCCCCCAGATGGGTGAAAGGGTCTGTTATGGGAGGATTCACGGGCTCAGACTTAAATTACGCTGCTAAATATCCAGAGTTCAACCCGTCTTCGCCTACCGTTTAATCCTCTTTCCCACTGCAGTTTGCTGTGATGATAGACTTGCTAGTAATTATCAACATGTTGCCGCTCGTCACTTGAATCCTGTGGCTTTTCCCGCAATGTGCTCGCTGACGCTACAGCTAGCCGACGTTGTCCTGACACATTCGGTAAAGGTCTCTTGGCAGCTATGACTGGGTTGAACTCTCCCGTCGGTTGACTCGGTTTCCCTTCTCACGGGGTGTATTTCTGATGTTGGCCTCCTTTTATTGACACAGTCTACTTCAGCAATGTGTGCTCTGCATGATGAGCTCTCCATCTGGCAGATAATTGCCTGCTAGTTTAAATCCCATCTTAACTTCAGTTTCTCGAGATCGCAAAACCTGCTGGTGCCTCCTGGCTGGTTTAGCAGGCTGTTTGCAAAAGGATTCGTTACCAGCTAATGTGATGTGGGCAAACTTCTGTGAGTTTTTTGAAATGTTAGGTAAGACAGGTGAACTTTTAGATCCTGCTTACTAAGCTAGCCAACGTTATTCTGCATTGAGTTTGGCCATCTAACACACATGGGTTTGTTGACCAAGCTGCTGACAGTAGGCACTGGTTGTTTGCCCTGGTTATGCGAAGTGGGAACCCTGGGTACATTTTAAGACATGAGTGGATGCTGAAACTTGTTACACGAGACGTGCTGTTGTCCCTCTTTCCTTCTTGCTTATCTTATTCTCCACCGTTCCGTGGATTCGTGTGCTGTTCTGCAGCGAGGCGCCGTGCCTGCGGAGTTTGCCTGCTGCAAGTTTGTACAGGGCTGTGCACAGCAGAGACCTCGCAGGGGCTGTTTTTGTAATACCTGCTGTAAATAATTAGGATAACCACCAGACTCCGACTGACCGACTGCCCCACAAGATAGGCAGATATGGACGGCGGCACTGGGGGCCGCCCCGGGCCCGGACGATGGTGTGCCCAGTGGGCACTGGGAGCCAGCAGGCAGTTGCCCACCAGGCACAGTGCTTGCCCATGGGGCGGCAGCAATATATACCTATATATATATTTGGTATGTACCTAACTATATACCAAACTGGCCCAGTTTGGGTATAGACGATGACTATATTTTTTTCCTATCCCTTGTGACAAGTTGCAGTCGCCTTTACTGTCTGGTTCCTTCATGCCTCAGCTCCGTTATGGCTCAGCTAATAGCTGTGTCTGGGACTTTATTCAGCTTTAAGAGGCTTTAAACCAAGAAATTCCTATTTACTACCAACAGCATTGATGGACAGGACCAATTAATGGCAATAAACTCAGGTGAGAACTGAGAGACAAGGACATTTTTTTCTATTCTATGCAGTGAACTTGTTTGTTTTGTATGAATGAGTTTTATGAACTTGTGTACGATCTGCTTTTAAAGTATGTCCCTTGCCAAGTGGTTGAGGATTTCTTAAGCTGAGATGACTGATTTGCTCCTTGGCTCAGCCAACATGCAACAGACTGTGCTGAAGCTGAAGTGCTGAGATGATCAGATAAAATTCTTCACTCACTGGCGGCAGTTGAGCATCCATCCCTTTTTTTTTTTCCTGGGGGAAAGTCCTCCAGGAGAGGCCGTTTCTCCTGCTCTGAGGTGGTGTCAGTGACTCCCTGGGTTTTTGCTCTTCGTCTCCTTGATCACCCTTTAGCTGTCAAAAGATCCCATTGGTCTTTTCAAGGCCTAAAGGAAAAGTGAAGTGACAGCTTTGATGGTCAATTTGAAAGCTTTCTCAGACTGGAAAGCATCCCATGGCCTAAACAACTTTACACGTCCCATGCTGATCATATAGGATGGTGTTTTACTGGCTTAATGCTGCGTAAAGTTGGGATATTGTGCATTTTCAGGTATTTAAATGAACTTATACAAATTACTTATGATAAGAAGAGACTAATTAAACTTTATTCCTGTGCTGAAACTGAATTTTGAAGAAATCAGTCAGAGATTTCAGCAGTTGTGAAATTTGGAGTGTTGTTCTTTGCACTGTAGAGCCTTTGTGCTTACTGCTGTAGTCGTATTACACGACATTGCCTAATACCCGTCAAGGCGTGTTCTTGGCTCATTCAGCAGGTAAGGCTCCCTCAGGGTCACTGAATCCCTCCATGTACTCAGCAGAGAGCTCAGCTTGATGATTTTATGGCCACGTGTCTGCGTTTCCAGTGCTTTTTCCTTTTTGCAGTAGTTTTCCCTTTTATGATGTGGTGATAATTAAAAGCAGGGCTCTGGCTGATTTTGTGACCAGTGTCATCCCTCCCTGCTTCCCACTCTTGTCAGTCAGCAGCTAATGAGCTGGTGGTCCGTCCTGGGGATGGGTTTTTCGCTGTTGAACACCTGCTCCCTCCTCCTGGTGTGGTAGGAGAGGCCGATGGGTGCAGCCACCTTGCGAAGATGCTCAGGCCCTGGGACGGGGGCTCGAGCTCGCAGCTGAGACCTGGTCCTGTAGCAAATGCGATGCTGATCTATTAGAGCTTCAGGATAATTTAATTGCTTTTGGAAAGCACAGTAGTTAATAAACCCACACTAAGAAATCACTACTGCTTCTGTTCCTTATTAGACATCTTAATTTCTTTTCAGTTTCTGTTCTTAGGCATTTCATAGCATTTAATTTTCTCTATGATAATTTATGAGTCATGAAATCTCTTGGAACAGGTTAGCCTCTGTGTGATGGCGTTTCAGCACCTCTTGCGTTTCCTTCAGTTGGATCGTGTGTTGCTGCTTGTTTAGAGGCGACGCTGCCACTTCCCCGAGAAAAGCACGATATTGTTACCTGGCTGTGATGTGCCAGGACCAGGCTGCCCTCTCTTTGGAGACGGGCCCTCCACCTCCTTCCGTAGTATTTAAAGGGCTTATCAAATACTGGGGTGGAAAGTTATTCTATTTTCTGAAATTACGCTATTTGGGTGACTTACTTTTCTTGTCCAGCCACTGCCTATGTGTTTGAGCTGGTTCAGAAAGATGGCAGCTGAAAAATGCGTCGACATATGGGGCTTCCACCACAGGGGTTTGTTAAGTGGGATGGGTTTATTAAAGAAAGTGACTTATTACGTGCTGTTGTACAAGGCACCGCAAATATCTCAGCTCTGTACTATTCTGATAATTCCCAGTCAAGAAAAGTTAATTTATATTGTAAAGAGGACAAGTTGGGGAACAGAGAATTTGTTTCACTGGAGGCATCGTTTATGGCAGAGGAGTGCATCTTTCATATTGCAAAATGAAACCCAAAGAGGACAACGATTGCGACCTACCTCTCTGAAGTGCTTATGGAAAACAAAGTTAAGAGCAAGGCAGTTTAAAGGAAAAAATCTGTAAGTGAACTGACTCTTAATAAATTTAGGTGGGATGTTAGAAGGGAGTTTGAAATATTTAGGGAAGCAAATTTCTGGAACAACCTCTCTGTGAAGGGATCCAAAGAAGTATAGCTGGGTTTAAGATGAAGCTTGATAAATTAATGAATGCTTGATAGTTTATAAGTACTATTATGTATATACAACACACTTCCTTGAGAAGCTTCCTTGAATAGAAAACTGAACTTGTTGGTGGGAAAATTATTTCCCGTTCTCTTTTTGCTGCAGAAATTAAACACACATATTAACAAATCGTAAATGCATTAGCCCTTTGAAGTGCCTGAGCTTGTGTAAGTTGTTGTGTGTTGATAAGAGCGTTGCTATCTTCTCCTGAACTTGGTATCAAAAGAAGATGAAGAATCCACAAGGCAGTGTGGTTCAGCAGGTAAATGAATGGGGCTGGAAGATATTCACAAATGTCACAGGCTGCAAGTTGCAGCAAATCTGAGCCAATCTTGCTTCTGGCTGCTGCAGTCCTTCCCTTCCCAGCACCTGTATGACCTTGTTCTGGGCTGTTTCCATGCACCGAGTTGCTGAAGAGCCAACCTGCCATTAAAAAACCCCCAAACAAACTTCTGACTTAGCATGAAGAAACAGCTCAGTCCATCAAATAACTATCAGGAGACAGTGCAAGGGAGGATGAATGTAGATAAAAAGCCAAATTACCAGTAAAAACCAACCAAACAAAAAAGTTCTTACTTAGTGTGAAGCAGCAGTTCAATGCAGTACGAGATGAGTGCCAGCGCAGAGGAGGAGGGGGACTGTGGCAGCCAGCCCTTGGATTAGCTCAGGGCTGCTGTGCATTTGCAACCAAAGCCTAAAGAAGAATATTCATTTTTTTGTGGGGTTTTTTTTTTTTTTTTTGAGTAAGATTTTTATTACCTTGTGCTGGAACAGTTCAGCATGGTTGGATAGGTACCAGGGATGGTGTAAAAGAGGAGGCAGTAATTAGGTGGATTTAGGATCTGCCTTTGTCTTGGTGGGTTCTCTGCTGCTGCTTCTTGTAGAAGATTATATGCGTTTGTCTATGCTTGCGTTTTGTTCCTTCTGGAAGGCAGAAAGTCTCTAGAAAGTCCTTTCAGCAGGTTATGCTGTCCCTGTGTGACCACATTGACTCAAACTAAGGGGAGAATTCATTCCAGTGCTCCGCGCACAATACTCAGCACCTAATCCACGTAGGCAAGTGTGTCAGCACTCGCCACTCTCTTCTGTGGGTACAAAACCCCCAGCTTTCATTTGTGTGAAGTTCTGCCACCTACAAGTTCTACAGCTTGAACCTACCACAGATTTTGTGGTGCAAAATGCAGCTGCATTGTGCTAGCATCAAAACCATAGGAGATTCAGTAAACATGTTTAAAAACACCTGTCTTGGAAACACACAGAGTGCAAGAAAATATTGTAGTAAATGAATGCAAAAATAAACAACTGAATAATTTTAGTTCTTCATTCCCTGTAGATTGCTGCCTTCCTAGGTTTGTTAACTAAAAAAAAAAATAACAAATTTTGGTTAAAAAGAAGGTAAGAAATTCCCTGGTAGTGAGGATTTTTCATTGGGAAAGTGTATGTATTTATGAGCTGTGAGGATTTTTCATTGAGAAAGTGTATGTATTTATGAGCTGTGGCTCAGTCCTTTGAATTGTCTAGGCACTACTGTAACTGATAAGTGAATGCTGATAACCCTGTTAATATTTCAAGGACTCTTTGCAACTATAGGGGAGCAGTCGGTAACTATCACATTCCTTTGCGTTGCAGGACAGGTTTTTTTATTTGCTATCCTAATGGTGTTATATACATACGGGTTTTTTTGAGCTCTGTTCACCTTGTCTCGCAGCAGCTCCTTGGCAGGCGGCCTCATGAACTCTTTAAGATGCTTCTTACTCACAGCAGCTGGGCTCATTGCCGGCCCTGGTGCGGCTGCGATTTGGATTGCAAATTCCCGATCCGAACAAAGAGGGGGAATAGAAAAGGCTGGTCTCTGGCCTCTCTCACACTTTGGGAAACCTTGCTGGCTTCAGAGGATTGTACTCATAACTCTGGCTACGGTTTAAAAAAAAGAAAAAAAAGCTTCTATCTTCGCAAAGACGGGTGCAGCCCTGCCAGTAGGCGCACTGCTGGAGGAGGGAAGAGCGAGGTGGCTCCAGGGAGGCTGCTGGGATTTCAGGCACCGTCTTACCTAGAGCTACTTTGAGCCTTGTCCACGCTTCTTCCCTTTTTCTCTTTCCCTCTGCTTTGTCTCCTCAGAACCACAGGGCTGGAAATCAGCGTTTATAGAAAAGATGGAGGGTGGTGAAAAAACCACCTGGATGGAGACAAACTGTGTGTGTGGCATATGTCCACATGCGTTCCCTCATGGCGCTGGGCAGCTGCACCCAAAGGCCTTACAAATCTGAGAAGCGGCTTGCTCTAATTGCTTTCACGAGACAGTATCAACTGGGTAGGATTTGGCCTGTACTGGCTTGCGTTCGGTGAGGAGCAGAGGAGATGAGTCAAACTGAACGGGGTGACTCATCAGAATCGGGCTCATGCAATGGTTTGTGTGTGTAAAAACGCTCGGAGTTGGGAAATGGGCTGTCATGGTCGTGAAATTGTTATCTCCCCTTGGTTTGCCGCTTCTAAGAGCTGTTGAAGAAGACCTGTAAAGTCCATGTCAGCCATAGTCAGAGCAAAAGGTGACGGTGCTTGGCTGACATCTAATTCCCCCAGGCTCCAGGCAGGGACACTGATGTGACTGCAAGGCAGCTGCCGAGACTACACTTGTGTCCTTGCACCCGGGGTTCCCTTTTTGCCATCTCCATCATGGAAGGTGACCAAAAAAAGCTCAAACCACTCATTTGTGGGTGGAAACCTCTATGGATGACTTTGCACAATAGGGAGTGTTTGGTCTGTAATTATTCATTGGTTTGGTTTAGAAAGTGTGGCCATTGCTCCCCTGAAGCCAGGCTTGCGTAGCGTGATGAAGAAAGCTGCTTTCCTGTCTCCTGAGCTGTCTTTTGATTTGAAAGCACGTTCCCTCTTCTCTCAGGCGTCCCTGTGTTAAAGATATTCACCACACACTGAGATCTCCACCTCTCTGGTGGCATAAAGTCACAGGTCGTCATCTTAATGGGCTCGGAGGAGGCAGACGGAGCATGGCCAGATGGACACCAGGATTACCCTGCCCCTTGCCCTGGGATCTCTCAGAAGAAATCCAGTCAGGGACGCCTTCCTCCTGCGGGAGGAACCCTCCTTAAGGGGCGAGCTGGAAGGCAGACCCAGCTGCGAAGCCCTGGGAGGAGAACCTGGTTTGATCTGCAGATGAGAGATGAGAGCTCCTGCGGAGGCAGAGCCGGTGGTGGGGCTGGGTGCCGGGGCCCGAGGGCTGCGCTCAGCAGGAAGGAGCCCCAGGCTCACACCCATCTCTGCAGACAGGAACAGTCCCTCATAAAGTGTTGTCTTGAATAGAATATGCACAAAACCAGCCTCTGGGAAAAGCTAGTGCTTGCCGGAGAAGTTTTTTTGGTGTATCCTGCTCTGTGAGCGAGTTAGGGTTTCTGTGTATAACACACCCTTTTTGGATGTGTTTGTTAGTCAAAAAGCACGCTGACTTCCTTCTGTTTCAGGAGAAGTGAGTCTGAAGGAGAAGCAGGCAAACAGTGAAAGAGGATCCCCTGGCACGGCTCATTTTGGGGCTGGGAGGCCGCACGGGGACTGGGATTTAGCCAGGCGGCCTGATTCAGCGCCACGGGTAGGTAATTAAGGTATACCCTCCAATTAGCTTAAGCGGCCCTTTTATTGATGTGTGAGATCAATGAGCCCAACTGCCATACAGATAGCAGAAAACAGTCTGGATGATTTTAACCACTGTTTTGCATGTTTAAGTAATTTAAAGTTAGAGCAGACCTGCCCTGCTGATGTTGACAGAAGCTCATTAAGCAAGGCAGGGATGCTTGCCTGCCCCGCAGGCTAAACGGCAGAGCCTGGCCGGGCCGGCACGGCTCCCTTCTGCTCCGTCCCATCCTGGCGTGGCCGAGATCCATCCCTGCAAGCCAGCCAGCTTGGCAGGGCACTGCTGCACCGGCCCAAAACGGCACCAGGTCCAGCGCTGACACTGCTGCAGGTGATCATATGTGGCGCCGTGCTTTATTTACTACCGTAAGCATCACCTCTCAGTGCTTTGACGAGCATCACCTCATTAGTGCTAAATTAGATGAGGCCAAAGGGGTGTCTGAGCTAATATCCCCACTCTAGCTCTGACTAGTAACAAATATTAAGGGAAGAATATGAGAAAGAGGACAAGTACAGACTGGTCCTTCCCTTCTTGCGCTGTCCTAGCTCCCGGCAGACAAATGTTTAAGGGCTTTTGGGGCTACAGGCTTCCCCCGGATCATGGTGCTGACTCACCATGAGGCGAGTCAGTGCCACAGTCCGTGGCCCACTCATCTCTCAATTTGTTTAATCCCTCTCTGAGGTTTCTGCCCGATCACAGTCCCCACCGTTCAGATGTAGGCACTTGCAGAAATTGTTTTCTGTTAAAACATGTTGCCTGATCATTTCCCTGGGTGATCCTTAGTTTTTATATTGTGAGGAACTGGGATTATTTGTTCCTCGTTCCCCTTCTTGTTGTGATTTTGTATTTCCTTGCCATGCCCCCCCCTTAGCCGTCTGTCTTCCCACCCCACAAGGGGTGCTCCTAGTCTTGTAACGTACTATGAAGATGATTTCTCCAGATGTGCCTGATGTGCCCAAGAGGGTGCAAATGAGAGCATCTCACTGTAAATGAGTGTACTTATGCCCAAACCATTTCCAGGGAAAGGGCAAATTACAGAGCTGGTAACTGTCTGCAATGTTCTCGGATGGCTTGAGTGTTATTTTTGTCTGCAAAATTTTTACTGCATTCTTTGCAAAGCTTGCGAAGCTTTGGCCATAGAAACACCTGTCCCTGGGTAGCTGCTGGTGGCTACTGTCTGAAAAGCAGCGGGGTGCCCCATCTAGTTTTTTGTTATTCTCTTTGCTCATCCCTCTAACTGGGGTGTTTTGGATACAGCTAATACCCATTTCGATACACAAATAGTAGCTATATTGCCTCCCCACTCGTGTTAGAGCAAAGCGTCGTCATATATTTCAGAGAAGAATAAAGAACCAGGTGCAGCGAATGTATTTTTACATTTTTATTTGTATTTGTTGGCAGCCTTTTAGCCTGCAGGTTGCCAACACAAACGCGCGCAGGAGAGCTGTGCCGAGCTTGCTCTCCTCCCCGCACCGCAGGTGGGACAGGGTAGCCGCGACCTGGGCTGGGTTTCTTGTCAAAATTAAGATGTTTGTCTGCATTTCACTTCTGATTCCATTTGGGCCCATCTCCAGGAGAAGGGGCGGGTGGGAGATACCAGTGACTTTGGAGTCTCTGCTTGCCTTAAGCCAGCGTTTGTTTCTCACACCATCCCAGCTGACCCCTATGCCGCAGGGACCATCATGGCTCTCTTTTCCCTAGGGGAAGAGCTCAACTTAAGCTAAACATTTCACCCCATTTGCCACTATTTATTTGTTCAGTTCATGTATCTGGATACTTCCGCTATTATAACCATGTTGATTGTGAGTATATCTGAACCTGATACTTTAATTGCTGTATGAATTGCCTTTGAATCGCTAAGGCAATCCCTGTATTTTCCTTTAACAATTAATGGTGCCTTCCTGGTTCAAGATTTTGCTTTGAGGTGGGACAGGTACGGCTATCTGGTTTCTTAGACCCCTTGCTGACCCCTTTGTGATAGAAAGACTGAGGTGAGTGTACGTGGCCAGATTTTTTTTACAAGAGCTCTTTCCACTAAAATCAGAACACGCTGAATTTTTTTACTAAGCCAAAATCAGTTCAGGAAAGAAGATTTCCATAGGCTTCAAAAAAAAAAAAGACCAAAGCAGTGAGAATATTATGTAGATAGCATACGGAGTTCAGCGCTTTGGGAGCCTCATGGTGCTGGGGGAGAGGCTTTTCATGGGGACCCCGTCACCAGCTCCTCGGAGAACACCTTTACCCCAGATGGGAGCTCGGAGCTTGCCTTGAGGCTAACAACGTTGGATGTGTGTTATTTTTAGGTGTTAGGTTTAAATTTGTGTCTATTTACTGGTTTTAAAAGACAAAAACAAAACCCAGAAAATCTTCGGCAACATTGTTCAAAGGACATCAAAAGGAAAGTGCTTGCTGTTTTTCTTGTGTTTATGTTTGCAGAGTGTAGGGTCTTGGTCCTAATTTGGATTATAAATCACTCCAATAAAATGAAAAAAGCCAGCAACTCTGCTCTGACTTGCATGCAAGTGTGACAGAGCATTTGCTTTATTTAATTTTTTTAAATTTTCCGTATATGTTTTTGACTCCATTTTAGTAGGTGAGACTTGACTGGAATCTTACTGGTGGTGTCTCGGTCACAGATGATTGAGCAGGGAATTATTAACCCAGCATAAGAGCTAACATGAGGATTACTGGAAAGTTCCTGTCTGTGTCAGCTTTAAGTGAACTGTGTTACTGCAAAAGCTGTGGAAAGTTCAAATTGCTTGAGATCGTGCCAAAGGACTGTCAGTGGTCTTTTGTTAGACGCTGACCACCTCAGGCAGGGCTCACAAAGACAGCCTATTTTGTTTAAACTCTGTGCTCCAGAGTTACAGCCTAGCTACCTTCCCCTACATCAGTGTCTGGGATATTAAAACAGATTACCAGTGTCTCTCCAAAAGCCTCCAGGAGGGAACCTGGCAGCGGTGTGACTCGAGTCTTCCCAGCTTTAATGGGAACTTACTGCAAAGCTCCTGCAGTCTTGTGGACTGCCTCCACCTCTACCTGAATCAAAAAACCTGTTTTTGACCAAATACTGCTGGCTGACCCCTCCATGTGGCTGGCACCTGGGTCATCGGTGCCTAACTGCACATCTCTGCTGATGTTGAGCCCTGCCAGATTGATATAGCATTGAAATAGAGCAATACTCTGGACCCTGCACAGTCCAGGTGAGGCTCTGTGTCTTTTCTTAAGCAATGCAATGCTGTGATGGAGACATCTGCAAGGCCCCATGTGTGATTGAGGTGTGGGGAACAGGTCTCCATGGCCAGCATTTCCCCTCTCCATTGTACGTTCCTCCACTGTACAGCCCCTGTTGCTCTGGGGGATCTAGACATTGCACCACCGTAGTTCTTGTGGAGCAAAAGAGCCTGAAATGCCATCAGTTGCATTGAGGAACAGGGTCTTCAGTGCATTGTGGCCAAACCTTTTTTATCAAATCAAACTGGAGTTGGGAGGCTGGACAACCCCTGTTTCTCATATTGTCATTGAAAGCATCCTCCACTCCTCCACTGTAGAAATTATGTTCTTGATGCCAATATCTGCAATGTCTGGATTTTAGGTCATTTCAGGAGGAACTTGCCTAGGTTGCCAAACTCCTGGAGACAGAGGAAGTGGTGATATCAGCAGAACCAGGAACTGTTCTTCACTGTCAGCTCCTGGAGAGGTTGAGATCACCCTCCAGGAAACTGGAGGGTGTTGAAACCTGTTGTACTGTTGTACCTTGCAATGGGAAACATCTAAGTGGTCCTTGCAAGAGGCCAGTTACAGGGGAGAGCGGTGGGGACTGGAGGGGTTTCTGTCAGTTCTCCAACTGCTCACATCTACCAAAGCCATGCATTGCCAGTGGCTGCCTGGAGTATGTGACCACAGCTTTCCCACGTGTTCCTGGAGGACGCTGAGGGGACCAGCTGGGGAGCTGGTTGTTGCCAAGGGAGCTTGGTGCTCTGTGGGTAGGACGTGAACATATTTTGTTGAAATAACCTGGTCAGTGGCACTATGCCAGCAAAGTTCGTGGCTTTTGGCTTCTCTTCCTTTTTGCCTCTTTTCTAGTGTCTTCTGTGTCTTCGGCTTTAGCTTAGGAGGTGTTGCCTTCTGGGCTGATTTTTTCCATCACTGTCAGCACATTGGTGGGGCTGTGCTTGACTTTCTCCACCTGTGCCTCCGTTGACTTTGATGGATGCACGAGTTTGTCACTATTCAAGCTACACCCAGCTCGGCCAGCATCCATCCTGGAGGACTAGAACAAGGACCAGCCTTTGTCTTAGCTGAGAGACAATGTCATCTATGTACAGAAGCTATAGATAGCCCAGGGCTAAATGTATGCTCACATAGCTCTGCTGCCCTTGGAGCAAGAGGCTGCATTTTGGGAAAGGAATTTGTCACTCTCCTCATTCAGCAGAGAGCAGCATCGCCAGTCCTGCCCTGTCGGCATCTGCCCGCTCCCAGAGGTCCTCACTAAAGGGCCTTTTTGCTCGGCCTGGGGGGCTGTGGACACACAGCCTTAACTGGGTGTCGTGTCTTGAAGCGGGATCTGGCTGCCTGTCCCTTTACTGATGTAATTTTTCTGACAAAGCTTATTTTCATTAGCCAAATGTATAGGCATTCATAAGTGTTTTCTAGAAAAATTCCTCAGACCCCTCGGCTGAACACTTCGGAGCTTAGTTTCTTTTCCTCTGATAATAGCATGGCAAAGACACAAGTATTACCAGTTACTTGCTGGCTAATATACTTGGAGAGGTCTATAAATATCCTTATATTGCAATGTTTTTCATGTTTACTATGTGTCTTTATGTGACCATATCCCAGTGTATCACTGCAACTATTTCCGAGGTCAAAATATTGAGACATCCACTATTCTTCCAATATTTTAACCCATAAATAGTGGCAGTAGCGTGAGACAAGAGCTTGTATTAGTTTGACCCTTTCAGTGGCTTTCTGAAGCAACAGATCCTAGTGACAGTCACAGGCACAGATATGCAGGTTTATGTCGATTCTTCCAGAACCAAAGGTGTTTCCCCCCACCTCTTTATTTGTTGTGTTTCTTATTGTAACATCTGTTTTTCTTCTAACGTATGTGCTGCATCTGGAGGAGAGGGCTCAGTCCAGTAATTGTACTCTTAGCAAATCAAAGACTACCCTGCAGGGGTGCATTCTACATCTTAGGTAAAATTACCTCCTTTCTTTTAACTATTGTATATTGTATAACACCATATTGTTGTTGTCTAACACTGAAACCCTCTTTTTTTTGTGTGCATACCCGCCACGTGTGAAGAGCACCGCTGCGGTAGAAGCGAACAGTTCTCGCCACGCGTTGTTGGGGCGGTCAGCCGCCCGTGCAGGCAGCTGTTGGAGCGCGCGTACAGCCTTTCCGTCCCTCACATTCAATAGCAACAGCTGCCGGGGCTTTTGTGCCGGCTACGATTGCAAAACCCTTCCCTGCCTGTTTCTTCCCGCGCCGATCCGCCACCCCTGCGGCAGGCTGCCTGCGAGCTCTGGGCAGCGAGACCCTTTGTACAGGGGTGAGGCTCCAAAATCCTCGTTTTGCTCTCCGGCATCTGCCGCTGGTTTACCGCGCGCTGGCTTAGCCGTGCCACGCAGCCTGCGTTAACTTATTTCCCTGTGAAAGTAGTAAGAGGTCAGAAATCAGAGCAGTAAATGAGCTCTCTGGAACCTGGGTGGGTGCAAATCCTCACTGAAAGGGCAAACTGGGCGGCCGCATGGCTGGAAACCATCCCGCGGGAATGCAGAGCCCGTACGGGGCTGCGCTCATGTGCCTCTGAACTGACACCCGGCTGGAACTGCACTGTGAATATTGAAGAGCCTCTTTTATTGCGTTCCCCATGAGGTAATTCTTATGGAATAACATCAAATCACCGATGAAAGGGAAACTCTTTATTTGCTTATTCTAGAGAGAGATGGCAATATAGTACAAGAAATGCTCTGTAAATAGGAGTTGCCAGGAATGGTTGTGTTTGTTGATGGAGACATAGCAGAGACTTAAGAGGATAAAGACTGACAAATGTTAAAGGATCTTTGCGAATGGAAATAAAATGCAAATTTGGAGAGGGTACCTTATGTTCTCCTTATCTGTCCCTATACCATGTATCTTTATAGGTTTGCAAATTCCCGAGGTACCGAAACCGTTAGACCCCAGAACGCCCATGTTTTACACAAATGATGCTTATGGCAGATTGGTTTGGTTTGGTTTTTCTTTTTTCCTTATTTTCTCTGTTGTTTTTTCCCTTTACGGCAGCAATCTTTTGGCCAGCAATAATGCAAAATTCCCAGTTCTTTTCGAAAGCTGATGTTTGCCAAAACGGTAACCTCATAGATTATCTTCTTGTCAGTAAGGCTTTTAACCACAGTTTTGGCAGAGCCTTGAAACATGCCCTTTCTCAGGAAAGAGTTGTCTGGGCTAGAAAAGCATTGGCATTAAAAAGAGGTTGTCATAGTGATTGAAACCTCCTCATAGACATTCCTCAGGAAAAGTAGGCTGCAAGATGCACCTTTGTAGTCCCTTTTTTAAGTAAGGGACCCTTTAAATTGAAGAGCCTATTTCATTGTCTGAATGCAGATTTCTGTCACTTGTAAAACAATAGGACTCTGGAGTGCTGTTTGTGTATCAATGCTTATTTTAATTAGTTTCTACAAGAAATGGCTCAATGGGAATTAAGTTCCAATTTCTTACTATTGCAAGGCTACAGGTTTTTTAGGTCTAAACCAGGATCACAGCTTGGTTCCCTAGATTAACAGGAAAAGATCGGAGGAAGACACTCAAACTGAGCCCTGAGTGACCGGCTCTGAGCAGGCTTGAAAAGCACAGCCTGGGAAATCTGTCCTTGTAGAAGTTTGGTCTTTTGCCTGAAAAGACCTAAACAAGGTCAGGACTTCACTGTTACCTCCCGAGCAGGCACATCCATGTGTATGACCAGTGTGTTTGGGTCTGGGCAGAACTGTGTGCAGATTAAAAAAAAAAGAGACAACTGAGAATATGAACAAATCACTTTTATACTAAATCTGGAAATGTAGCATTTAATCAGTATGGTTTTTATATACAGATGTAATTATTCATTTGAATCACTGATATGTCTGTGTTGTATTTCTGTTTACCAAAATAAGATGTGGCGGCACGTGTTTCTAGGATCGTGTCTTCACTATATAAAATGAAGTGAAATATATGATGGATAATGCGGGAAAAGCCTGGAAGAGAATTAAGCTAGGAGTAAAATACGCGCAGGGGCTGGCGTGAGGTTGTAGAAGTCTCCTGGCAATTATATCTTTCAGTGCTTGGAGTCTCTGGACGTGCCTTATTCCATACACCTACTTTCAACTCTTTCATAACACATGCACACGCAAGGAATATTAATTAGATGAAAACTAAACTCGTGGCTAGCCCAGAGCCATCTGTTAGAAACCCGCTTTTTTTACCTGGCTGCCCAACAAGAAAGGTCTAATCCTGAGATGTTTGTAGAGACGGTGGCAGAATGAGAGGTGTTGATGTGAGCTGCACTGGATTTCAATGCCTGCTCCTGCAACAAAATTAACCTCAAATTCCAATCCTGTTGGGATTAAAGGAAGAGACAAAGAAAGAGACCTTTGGGAAGATCTTGTTATTTCTGGAAGTACCCAAAGCCCCGCTGGGAACGGGGCCTAATGAGAACCTATTATTGTTCTTATTGTTCTCTCTGAAGTCAAAGGGACTTCTGCAATCGACTTGAAAGGAGCAGGACCTGGGAGCCATTTATTTTACTTTCATCCCTTGAGTGAGAGTTCATCAGTTCCAAAATAGTGACTTCGGGGTTTGTGGGTATGGGAAAACCCATCTGAGTGAGAAAAGGGCTGGTTTTTTTATATTGCGTGAGGGTGTCCGGGGAATTGGGCAAAGCTGCGGTGTAGTTTAACTCTGTCTCACCATGGCAGCATCTACGTTACCACTTCAGTTCAGATCACAAGCGGCCTTTTGAAGCAGATCTGCTGATCATTCCCACTTGCTTCATTTTGATGTGCATCCTGGAGTCACCTGGGAGCCCACAAACTGGGCTCCTCCTGGGTGAAACTGGTCCAGAGGATGTGCTCTAACCACCGTCAGCCCGTCCTCAGGACTGAACCAGGGCGAGCGAGACCAGGAACCCTGAAATGCCTATGGAAAGGTTGTCAACCCCCACTCTTTCACCCCACAGATGCTGTTGCACTGCATCGCGTGCCCGGTGCTGCCACGGCAGCCTGGAGGGCAATACGTGCTCAACCCTGGGTTGCCTGGGTGTCCGTCCTTGCCTGGGTGTCCATCCTTGCCTGGGTGTCAGGTTGTAGTCTGGAGCAAGTCCACGGGGTCTCATCAGGTGAGGAAAATCCACAGGAGGGTCACCGAGCTCACAGGAGACAGGTTTCGTCATTCCAGTTCACCCAGTGTCTGCCTTCCCTTGCTCTTGGGATGCCGCAGCAGGCGCTGGGTTACTGTTTTCACAGAAAAGTTTTTCTGTTTATGTGAGCAGCTGATTTTGAATACTTAAGAAATATTCCTGGCCTAATTGAAATATTTTTGGTAATAGAAGTTTTAAAGCAGCACCACATGGTCGGACTTGGAGTTACGCTTGGCAAAGGCGTTGCTACAGGTGAACGGCAGTTGAAACGATGTTATGAACAATTTTTTGTCTGCCCTTTCTTCTTGAAAGCCCCAAAGTTAAGCAGGCCCAAAATCTGGATCCAATTCAGGGTTTTGCGGCTGAAGTTTCCTCTTACGTGTTATTCTCCACATGAGAAATTGCTGTAAATGCTCATTCAGAAATCCTTTAGGAAGAATAATAAAGGCATTTGGAGAAATTTGCTTTAATACTCTCTTTGCAGCGACTCCCACCAGCTACAGGTGTCTCTCCAGCCGCAGTTTCAGCTTGGCAACTTTCCTGGTCCGCCTTCCCCGGGGTTGGTTCTGTGCTGCAGCCTTTCATCCCTCTCTCCCGGCGTTAGGGACCTGGCGGGAGCGCTGGGTACGCGCCTTTGTCCCCGAGTTACTCATCAACCGGAGGGGCTGGAGGGGGGCACCCGGTTACTGTGGTGACTGGCGGCATCGCGCTCCGCTTGTAAATGCGATCTTTGACCGTAGCCACCGCTCCGGAGGAATTTTCACAGCTCCCAGAGAAGACAAAACTCCGGGAGCTGGGATGTAAAAGGTTATCTGATACAAGGCGGATGAAGCGGAGGCTTGTTCTGCTGGAAAGCAAATCTCTCTGCCTCGCGATGGGGGAAACGTCAGAAGATTCCTAAGTTTCAGGCGTATTCCCTTGCAGCTATGGTCTTGTTAAATTTGTTTTCTCTGGTAAAAGGGTCGTGCACAGCGGTGGGGGTTTGGTCGCTGGCTGTTTGCAGAGGTATAAGGTCACTCAGAATTATTCTTGCTCTCGTGTGTTCGCAGCAAGAAAACTTTAATGAGTCTTTCATAGATAGTAGCCAGATTGTGTCTGCTCCAGGGTATCTCTCATCTGGCCCCAGCAGAATTAACACGTTAAATGCCCCAAGCTAGGCTGAACCTGCAGAAAAGGAGCTCAAGACTTTGTCTGCGTGGTCACAGCAACAAAACCGTGGCTGAACTGTACGTTTCTCCAGGATCTGACAATAAACGTGCTTTAGCCTGAAAGATTGCGGTCACCTGCCTCTGGGAGGGTGTTCTCAGTTAGGACTTTCTTTATTTTGTTCCTATCTGCTGCAAAAAGATGTATCACTAGGTAACATAAATCAGGGCCAGAGCACTGCAGACACGATAATATTGCTTCATTTACCGTTGTACCTTGTCTTACATTCAATGTTAAATTACTTTATTGACTTCATTTTTCAGAGGAGTTTGTATCCGTAGACTATATGTATCTATTCCATGTTGCATCATTATTTACTTGAATTACTTAAAGGATTTAGTTCCAAGCGCTGGTTTAACAGGGGAGGGGGCGGGTGTTCCTGGGCATCGCCCTGGCCGAAGGGGAAGCTCAAGGCGTGCAAGTGTTGGGATTGCCCCCCCTTTCCGGGTCTCTGCCCCTCTCCTACCAGTCTGAGACGCTCGCTCCGACCTCTGCTTAGGATTTTAGGAGTGGGCCTTGCTTCTTACCACTCCTAGTACCTATGAGTTCAAGTCTTCACCGTCTTTATTCTTTCAGTGCTTACGTGGAAAATACGCCGGTGTGGTTAATGAAAACACCCAAGAAATTATTGCCTGCCCGAGTTTAAAATCCGGGTGATGGCTCTGAGCAGATCCCCAGCCCTACCGTGGGAAGATGGCAGCTTGCTGCCGGCAGCGGAGGTCCTGCCCCTGTGTCTGAGGTGAAGAAGGGGTGACGGTAGCATGCTGTGTTGGCTCCTGGTCCCAGGGAGGGAGTGAACAGCCGGTCCATTTTGGATGCTGTTAGGAATGAAAACAAAGGAATCATTGCAGTTAAGCCTGTATCCAGTTTTTTCTTAGTTTCCTCTTTGCTTCTGTGGGAAGTTCCCAAAGCAGGTGTGATGGAGCGGGGCCCAGCAATGTGGGGTTTTGAGGATGCTCTCCTTGCGCCACGTCGGGCGCTGCAGCCGCAGAGCCTGAGGGTGCTGCCGGGGGCCATGTCCCAGGGCAGAGGTGCGGGTCAAGGCAGTCGGGGGGTAGCAGGCAGGGGCTGCATGCCACTGCGGGATCACAGCCCCAGACGGACATGATGGGCCAGGTACAGTTTCACCAGGGCTCATACCGTGGCATAAGGGGTTCTTTTTAGCGCAGCCAAGAATCACATTAGCCTTTTCTTTTCCTGCACAGCCTGTCTCCTATCCATTGGCAGTATGTTTTGGTTACCTAGCATCATACAGTGCATCTTATGTGGTTTAGCTATAAAATGCATGTCTTTACGTTTCCTCCTATTGCAGTGAAGTCCATTGCCTCATGGACCAGCTCCCACAAGCCTGAGTCACGCAGGGTGTCCTGTCTGACCCTATGGGTCAGTTCCCAGCAGGGAGGGGATCAGGGTTTTTGGCTGCTGGGGTGACCACAGCCAGCTCAGCACAGTCTGTGTGACTTGGAGCATTGAATGTATTGAAGAGGTTCAAGTGCTCTGGGGTGCGATGCCTTAGAGCCTACTATAATGACATTTTTGTGAGGTGTTTGATTTTGCAGGAAATATTTTGCTCCTTTCTTGTAATTTTTGAATCACAGAATGGTTTGGGTTGGAAGGGACCTTAAAGACCATCTAGTTCCAACCCCCCTGCCATGGGCAGGGACACCTCCCACTAGACCAAGTTGCTCAAAGGCCCATCCAACCTGGCCTTGAACGCTTCCAGGGATGGGGCATCCACAACATCTATACCATTTTTAAAGACAGAAATCCTCCACCCCTTCCTCGTGAATACACTGAGAAAGCAACTCTTTTCCTGTGTCATAAATCATGTTACAATACTGTCTGTGTGTACCTTCTAGTTCCTATAATGTCACATCACTCTGGAACCGGAGTTTGAGAACAATTATTCATTACTGTAGTGGAAAGAGCACTCAAAATATCACAGTTTTATATCATAAAAATTAAAATAGTAAAGCAATATAACTGTTATGTTTGTAGCTTCCTCTGCATTAGAGGAGACCCGTACTATGAAAAACCTTTTATCTATGTGTAAAACTATCTTAAAACTGTTTATAATCTTGCTGAATTACATTTGAGTGGTCCTTCTGCTGTGAGAGGTAAGTTCTAATTTAATTTCACTTTTTGGTGGAGCTCTTTTAGTTCCCGTGTAGATACTAATGGCTTATAACTGGTCCTGCCATCGCACATCATTGCAGAAAGTGGACTCTCCAATGCTGACTCTCAAAATAAATTGCTTAGAGAAACTGTCAGCAAATAGACTGTGGCAGTTAGGCAATTTAGAGCAGTACTAATGAGGATAAATTTGCAGGGATATTTGGCATAATTCAACACGGCCAGCAATGATGGCCTCTGCTGTTTCTGCCTAAATTACTAGAATATGTATAATTTGGTTGCAAGCAGTAAAAGTTTTCAAGTATAAACAGGTCAATTCAGTATAGAGCGTAGAGACACAGACGGTTATTACAATAATTTTCGGTTCTAAAAATTCTGTCTGTCCCTCGTAAACATCTCTCCAGGCAGCAACACTGTGAATTCTTCCCTGTGTGAGTTCTCCTCTCTTCCTTGAGCAATTTCATTACCTTCACTCTGACTGCCTGGGTAGGAAGAGGTTTGCAAGACCAGGCCAACAGTTTGACTTCCTTTCCCATAGGGTGCTAGAGTTTATTATAACAAATCAATTTTTGCCATTTTTAATTAATTTTTAAGAGGACAGAATATTTTTGTGAAGCAGTGTAGACCCAGTTGCTTGTCTTCTTTTCGTATGGATTTTGCCTGCCTGGGGATTTTGTAACCTTTTTACTGTTCTTCTTAGAATCGTTATTTTGGTTAAAGCTGTGCCCTTGCAGTGATTTGCATACCTAAAATGCTGAGGTCGCTTGTACAGTGATGCCATTAGATTTCCGTGTCTCGCGTATTTGTCTCCCTGTCGGATTAACCGTTCTTGCTTCGCCACCAGGAACATCTGTCAGTCTTTCCTGCGCTGTCTGGCAGCTTCATTAAGGATCTCCAAACGCATGTAAACACCTTGGGGCTGGGGCTGTCTCTGACTTTTCTCTTGGCCAAGGCAGTGCGTTTAGCCAGTGCTTAACCAGCTACGGTTTTGAGCAATAATGACACAGATACCGTGTGAGTACTCATAACAAGCACAAAATTCATTGTCTCATTTTGAAGGGTTTGGGAACCGGCCTCTCCCACAAAGGTCGTTGGGGTAGGGAGAACTTTTCCACGTCAAGCTTTTAATCGCCAGAATGTCCATTTTACTTTAAAAAGGCCGAATTATCCCACTGGCTGTTGTTATTGCAGGACGTTCCCAGGTCCTGTTTTGCACTGTGGTTTACTGGTGGAAAGTTATTTGAGGTCCTGGTAATTTTATTTGTTTACTTAGGTGAGGGTTTTTTGGTGTGTGATAGCTTGAGGGGATCAATGAGTTCTTTTGTTTTTCTTAATTTTATTTTATACTTGCATCATAGGTTGTTAGACAGATCAGAGGTGCCATTTGTTCTTGGTACCTGCACTTCAGGTGACATTTCCAGTGGTGGCCATGTGAAAAAAAGAAAGCAAACAAACGTAGTAGGCACAATCCTTCCTTAGGGTACAATTACTTTTTGAAAGGTGCGTTGATGGAATGTGCCTTCGAGTCGGGAGATCCATCGAGGGGAGGATGAGCCCTTCACTGCAGGGATAGGAAGGCAGAGGTCGGGGGGGAGGTTGGCCATCGCTGGGGCTTGGGCTGCAGAGTGGATGTGGAGCGGGATGGACGGAGCTGTGCATCAGCCAGAGCTGCCCTGAAATACCAGGTCTCCTTTCCCTGTTGGGGTGGGATTTTTCTTTTTTTTGGAATGCAGTTTCCTTGGGCTGAGTGTAATTCAAATAACCTGTGATTGATAGCTGTTATTAGTACTTCGCTTCCCAGACACAGTTCAGGGAGGGCGTGAAGAGAGGGCAGCCAGGAGCCAGAGCTGCCCCATCTGGGGTGGATCTTTTCCGTTTGTGTGTGGCACCTGTGCTTCAGAAATGATTGATGCAAAGACTTTTTTAGTGGATGAGTTATGTATTTTTTCCTCCAAATCATGTCCAATGGCAGGTGTAGTTTCTCTGCCTAAAATACCTACTTCTTGGGGTTGTTTTCACTATGGAAAGTATGTTGTGTTTTCTGACTTCACTGAAACAATTCACTTCAGTTACCCAAGGCACAGGAGCATGAAGATGAGGGTCTTCTATAATCCTCTTGCAAATTTGCTGAGGTCAGTAGAGTTTTCCTACCTGAGCCCTGTGAGCTGACCTTACAGAATATGGGTGTCTTATCTTGACTATGGTTTCCCTTAGGGTAGGTGACACACACTAGTTAACTGCAGTTAAAACAAAAACCTCTCTCCCATGAATTCACATCCCAAATACTCTCCTAAACTTCCTTCCCGTGCTTCTGCTGAACCTGCCAGTGCTAACCTCGCTCTTGCTAACTGAATGACCGGTGCGCCCTCGTGGGACTTTTCTCTTTCCCATTAGATGTGGATTTAGATTAGATATTGGGAAGAAATTCTTTACTCTGAGGGTGGTGAGACACTGGAACAGGCTGCCCAGGGAAGCTGTGGATGCCCCATCCCTGGAAGTGTCCAGGGCCAGGCTGGATGGGGCTTTGAGCAGCCTGGTCCAGTGGGAGGTGTCCCTGCCCATGGCAGGGAGCTTGGAACTAGGTGATATTTCAGGTCCCTTCCAACTCAAACCATTCTGTGATTCTTTGTATTTTCTGTATGTTTTCTTTGTGTTTGGTTTTTTTTTTTTTATTTTTCTGTATAAATTACCTCTCTGTATGTATTTGTGAATGTATCAATATCTCTATATATTTGTCTTATAAAAAGTTTAAAATTCCATAGAGCTTTTCAAGGCAATAACATAAACTGTGGTGTTATTAAAAGACATGAACACAGTGCCTTGTTCTTATATTTACCCTAAATTACGGTGAGAGGAGAACGATTTAGTAGGGCTTTGAGGACGTCATGAGTGCATTAGCAGTCTTAAAACATCTGTTTGTGAATCAAATCTTGACTCGTGCACAAGGACTTTTGACTTGCTGAGTTAGTCTGGCGGATTTCACAGAGCCAGCAAATTCATGAAGTATAGGAATTATTGGCCTTTCAGCAACTCCTTTTTCCTTTTTTTTTAAATAGGTCGAATTTGCTAATAGTTAAAAAGTTGTTTTCATTCTAAGTATGGACATTTCATATTATAAAATCATTTTAGTAGCTGTAGACTCCTAGTTAGCATTTTCCTGTCCTTTCTTGGTAAAATTGCTGTTCAGATTTCCAGGGGATTTGCATTGGCACAAATCACTGTCCAGCCTCAAAGGGCCGCGCGCGGGTGCCTCCTACACACAGGCTGTGCATCTCCTCCTCCCTCCGAGCTGCTCTTCGCTCCTCCAGCAGTTGCAGCACGGTCCGGATGGTAAAACAGGTTCCTTAGCTGGAGGACAGCACTGGAGACAACATTACCATTTCTTTTTTCTGGCATGAAAATCTTGCAAGCAAGCACACTTACTGGTTTTCTTAATGCCCTGACGCCTGGAGCTCTGCTATTTCACAGGAATCTGTTTCTCATTTGAAGAAACTCGGTTTTCTAGAGAAGCTTCAGGATCCCTCAGTGTCATTTAATGGCTTCACTTTATAGCACAGATAGTGAGACTCCAATACTTATTTTTATTTGGTAAACCTCCTTGTTCTTTTTGAGGCTTAGCTCCTGATTTTTAAATACACAGCGTTGGAAAAAAATATCATAAACATTCAAATACTTTTGTAAATGAATTCTCTCAGCCTGCAAGCAGGGAGAGCTAATATTCCTACATTAGCATGGAAGCGCCTTAGGCCTTTCTTCCTTCTCCTTTATTGATATCATCTGAAGCTTCTTTGGAGTCAGGTTCTAGCTTCATAAAGTCTGGGTTTATATGGGTGAGACACTGTTAATTAGCCATCACACTCAGTTTACTCCCATCCGGCTGACACCTCTCTTCATGGAAAACTGTAGAATTACGTGATTTACGTGGGTATCGCTACAAGTGTACATCCCTTTACAGCAAGCACTGTTCAGCAAGGTCAGGGGACTTTACCAGGTTCAAGGATGACAGGCTGAGTGGCAACTAGTAATTTCGGTCATTGCTGGAGCATTCCCCGGCTTTGCTGCAGCCCCTCTTCTCCGCGTACAGCGCGAGTTGGGTTAACCCTGGCCATAAAGCTCCTCTGACAATTTGAAGTACTTCTGTTACAGCTAATGGGGCTTGCGCATCCTAATCCTTTAGATCACTTTGAGCATCTTAGACTAAGTTTAAAAAAAAAAAGGAGAAAAAAATAGTGTTAAGCTAATGTTAAGGGTCTAACTTAAGCTCTCAAAAAGCAAGAGGATTTGGCATCATTATCTCTGCCTGTTGTTCCTGTGTATTACTGCTATTGTGGTCCTTTATAAGAAAGACTATGATGTCATGCGATTGAAAGCTTAGGTGAAAAAAATAAACCACTTTAATGAGCAAACATTTACTAACTTTAATACAGGATTTCCCAATCTGCTGCAATTTTGTTTTAAAATCACGTGTTATTATGAAAAAGCCATACTCTTGACAGTTGTGCTGCATTTTAATAGAGTCCTAGGGCCTAATTCTGCCATGTTTGTATTAGGCAACACTTTGTTCCAGGAGCAGTCATTACCAGGAGTATGTTACTACACACCATGAGTAAGCATGTGATTAAATTACCTGGTGGAAGATTCTCATTAGCGTAAGAAGAAACACTGACCTTTCCGAAGTCTAATACCTGAAGTTGAGCAAAACTACATAAAGCTGTTTTCTATCTAAAAGCCAAGAGTATTCATGGAACATTGGGAACTCCTTGTAAAAATGTGATGGGAAAAGTTGGCCACAGCTCCGTAAGAAGTGCAGTACGGGCTGGAGCCTGCGCTGTTCCTGGGGATGGGAATTTTTCCTTTTGACTTGGTGGAGAGCAAGATAAAGATCAGTTTGCTGAGCTCTGAGGGACCAGTTACACAACTCTGGTGTTGGTCGCGTTCTCATGGTAAGCCAATGGACTAAATGTGCAACTACTTCAACAAGCAAATGCCTCTAAATTAACACTGATAAATTAACTAACATAATCCATTAATAATGTCTGTTGTGTGCCATGTTTTAGCATGTTGGGATCTGAAGAGATTTATAACAGAAGAGCAGACTCCAAATAGGGAGAGCAACAGCCTGCAAGCACACCTTACATATTCTGTACTTTTAGGGTTCTTAATAGGGCATAAATCAGTATATGCTTTATTAGCAGAATTCTCCTTTCAAGTCTATTTACATACAACACACTAATCACTTTTCATCAGAATTTCTTTCAGAGGGAGCGGCAAGAATGTCTGACGACAAAACTCATCGTGGTGTGTTGCGTTTGCAGGTAGCTCAAAGGGAGGGAGTTCCATGCCATAGAGTTTATTCTCAGCAGACTGACGTAAAGAAAATCCATTTGTTGCCCACGTGGTTTTCCTCATTTTTTTGGTTGTTTTTCATTGAGCATCTTAGTGTTTTGTTTTGCTGCCCAGTAGATTTCTCTGTGCTCTCCTGCTATAAAGCTGTTGAGCTGAATTCTCAGCTAAGCTCTTTTCTGATTCTCTAGGTGCATGTTCTCAGATGGTGGTTTTTGAGTTGGAAGTCAGGGGAGCAGAAGGTCTTGGTGTGTGCTGACACAGACTTGGCTGGCTCTGACATGACGGCTGCTGGGTGTAGCCCTGGTGTGGTGGTTACACTGACCTCAGGTCAGGAGAGCCACAGAAAGCCAACCTGGGAGAGGCGAGACATGGGGATTGTAGGGAGCAGGTTTTGACTTGGGAGGGAAGAGCGCCCTCTCCTTAAAAAAAAAAAAACAAACCAAAACAAATTACGTGTGGTTTGCTTCTGTTAGTGGAACTCATTTGGTCCACTGAAAAGATTTAAAGCATCGGCATTAGCCAACAGAATTTAACAACTTATCTTCTCATAGTTAAAGAGTTGGTTTCCTGGGGTGAGGAATCAGGATCTGCCTCCTTTCCTCACTGAGCCCTTTCTGGTTGGAAACAAGCCGGGTTGCCTGTCTTGTCTTCTCCACTTGACTGCCTTGCAGCTAGCCTTGTAGCACGTGCTGTGGTGAAGAAAGGGTGCCTGGAAATGCCCCTGCAGGACGTACTAAGAGTGGGGACAGCCATTAGCTGTCCAGCTTTAGAGTCTTCTTTGCTTCCCGAGTCACACATCCCGAGGGTTACACAGTGTATCGTTTTGTTCATTGTCTAAAAGATTTGTGCAAGTAGGGAAGTGCATAATCCATGGTCTGTTTATTCATAAATACCAGCCCATTAATTTTGTTGAACTTCTCTGACTTTATCTTGGCAAATGGTTATCTGCAAAACTGTAGACCATAAATGCCTTATAGATGCTATACCTTTTTGGATAGCGTTTTTACCAGGGTTTTACCTTGGCCTTCAGAGAAATGCAGAGAAAAAATGTACTCATAATTAACCATATAACATCTGCTCAGACGACTTACTGCTTGACTTGCAGATGTGGTTGGATTTGTATGCAGTGTTGGCATGTTTGCTTTGCAGTATTTATGACCAAATTTGTGGGCAAGTTCGCTGGAATACATTAGACACCAAGTCTCCCATTCCTTCTGCATAGTGCGACTGTCAGGCAGAGGATTCATTCCTTGTGCCACAGATGGATCTCTGGTCGTTCTTGTTGCCACAAAAGGGAAAAAAAAATTCTTATTTTGTTACTTTTACACTCTCCAAAGTATGGAGTGAGGACTCTGTTTCAGACAGAGTTGACATGTTGAAAAGTAGAAGATAAGGGAGGACAAAAATACCTTCCTTTTCATAGCAGGAAACCATCTCTACAAAAGTAAACAGAGAAAGAATTAATCTATAAATTCCATTTTAAAACTTCCATCTATTAAAATAGGATTATTTGAACAGCATAATACAGGAAGTTATGTAAAGATTTTAATGATGCGCCATGTACTGCTTTCA
This sequence comes from Chroicocephalus ridibundus, assembly GCF_963924245.1. NCBI lineage: Eukaryota > Metazoa > Chordata > Aves > Charadriiformes > Laridae > Chroicocephalus > Chroicocephalus ridibundus. Next base: position 203,382,577 of record NC_086284.1, read on the forward strand.
GTTGTTAGTAGAGATCTCTTTCATTAATCGTATTTTGCTGTTTTGATGAGTAAGTGTTTTCACCTGAAGACGATGAGTGAAAACTATGGAAGTTTTGTCAGAGCACATCTCTCTGGCAGATGGATGGCCCTGCGCCTGCTCAGGGCAGCTCATCAAGTAGGTGCCCATTGCTCCTGAGGTGTCAGTGGGAGCTGTGTGGAGGGAAAACACTGTTTGACTTCTCATCCTGGTGGCAGCCATGTTGCTTTGAGGAATATTGCAGTAAAAAACCTTGGTTTATACTGCTTTGAGTAAGAGGTTTTTCCTGGGATGCATGAAAAGAAGCATGGTCAGCAGGTCAAGGGAGGTGATTCTGCTGCTCTGCTCCACTCTGGTGAGACCCCACCTGGAGTGCTGTGTGCAGCTCTGGAGCCCTCAGCACAAGAAGGACATGGACCTGTTGGAACGGGTCCAGTGGAGGGCCATGAAGATGACCAGAGGGGTGGAGCACCTCTGCTGTGAGGACAGGCTGAGAGAGTTGGGGTTGTTCAGCCTGGAGGAGAGAAGGC